>NW_022145611.1:5883944-6599741 GCF_000002235.5 Strongylocentrotus purpuratus
ATATCAAGTCCCGTCCTTTCAACTATCTTTTCTTATCTTATATTTCATTGTTATGAGTATCGATTCGGTGTACACAAGGCACGGTAAAGGATTATCTCCAAGATGGCGAATTTTGTAAATGATGTGCCAACAGTGATAAACGGATAAAGTAGGCACAAGTATAATATCAGGAAGGGAATAATTAAAAAAATGAGCATTACGAGGAGGGTATTTTATCATTAGACTCTGAAAAAAGAAAAAAAGTGCTATACAGACAGAAAATTATGCAACACCCACCCCCCCCCCCTTTCTCTGCCCCCTTCTCTCTCTCTCTCTCTCTCTCTCTCTCTCTCTCTCTCTCTGTCTCTCCCCTCCCCGTCTTTCACTCTCTATGTATCTATATGTCTCTCTCTCTCTCTCTCTCTCTCTCTCTCTCTCTCTCTCTCATGCATATGCTACCAATACACCGGATACTACAAACACATATATATTTTGATAAATAGATTTAATTCTTTAAACATGTACATACATAATGAACATTTGCACGATACTTTTGCATCTTTGTCTTGATACTCTCCTAAAAATATAAGAAACGTTATGATGATAATAATGATTAAAATATTGGCATTCATATGATTTACGTTTATCAGTTCCATACGTGTACTCAAGAATATATTTTCACACGGAACAAGAATCCTTGAATTCGATGGACTGAATAGCGATGTTGTGTCGAAGTGATATAGGGAGATGGATAACATGCAAATATAAACGCATTAGCTGGATAGTTATTCATTCCATTCGTAATACACAAATACCAATAAAATATAAATATATCAAATGAAAAATACAACCTCTTAACTGAACTCTCTGCCTGTCTAACCATTTTTGTAATTAAAAGAAAAATACACGTCTAGATGATGAAAAGGTTGCGAATAATATCAATCTAAAAGGTCTGTAGAGAAAATTTCATTTTTGCAAAATATGTTTCAAATGAAATGACATTTGCTTTTATTCGTAAAATGCTAAAGACCAAAGAAATGTTATTCCAGGACAATAGTAATTGTTGATCTTTAATCAAAGGGTGTACTGAAAGAAATGCTGAATACTATTGTTATCTTTGCGATTGTATTCGAGACATGATTTAATTTTAAAGTGATTACGCGAGAACTAAAATTTAAAAAATCGATATGGAAATGGCCAAGAAGTGACCAAACTTTCTCAAAGTATAGATTAAAGACCTTTCTTTAAATCAAACATCATGAACGTTATTTTTCTACCAAATCAAAAAATTGCGAATGTATATGACATCACTAACGACCATTTTAAACGTTTATGCAACATTCAGTGCCCGTCTTGCACAACATGACTTATTGACGTAGATCTGCATCAACGATTGACGCTGTCTCTGACGCTTCGTGCCAGTGAGAGCGACATCTTCCAAAATTAATATTATGTGAGTATAAGCTATTTACCTTCATAGGATTGGGATTACGTAATCGAAATAACGCCTCACGCGCAACAGGCACTTGGGCTTTTTTAAAGCCCCACTGCATTACTTGTAGCAACTTGCTCCCTCTATATAGAAAACAATGCATAAGCGGTGCCCGTTGTTCCCTCATGGTCCTCTTTTACTTTTGAGAGCTGAGTTGATGAGATAACCACATGTCAGTGACCAGCAGGGTGGTCTAATCCCTCCTGGCTAAACTTATGCAGACGGACTTTAAGTAAAATTATTTGAATTAAAAAACACGTTCTTAATATGACTTTTTAACAATTTCCAACCAAAGACTATACCAGTGCAGTTGTCGTTCATAATGATGCAGGGGATTGTTTAGATAACTAACGAATTATTACTGGCAATCATTAGTCATGCTCCAGCATGCTTATGATCACGTGCACAAACACTGAATGTCATCAATGCAATTAACTCCGCTTTGTTGGCACGGTGCACTTGAATATTGTGCAATGAAACACGTACGCTTGCTTTCAGACGGGAATGGAAAATGAGGCAGACAATTAATTTTGGAGAATTCAACCGTGGTGTTGCTATGACGAAGTATAAACACAGAAATTATCAATCACTCATAAATAAGGTATACTGCATAGTACACAAAGCAATTTTTGTTAATTATACTTTAGCACGCATGTCTTACTTTTTTCATTTCCGTGCAGGGAATTCCTTTATGATGGTGGTGTAGTAGTAGGGCGATGATTTATTTATCTATGATCACAGACACGATCTATATTTCTTTTAGCTTGAAGATAATGTTGGGTTCTGGTCATTCCCACTGGATTGTAAAAGAAGCTATCGAGAAGATGAATGGTATTAGAAAATTGTGTCCATTATGACGGTTATTGGATCATCACAATTACAATAAATTGACCCATGCAGCCTCGGTGGAAATTAAACCCAGTGAAACGGACTGCACGCAGAAATGGGTATATGGGGCTACATAATTATTTTGGCACCAATATTTGATTTTAAAATATTAAAGCTTTTCCTAGTCATATTTAAAATATTGGGACAATTCAATGCCAATCCTGCTCATCTGACATTTTTACTATCATATGCTTTCACACAGGAATAAAAAGAATGAGGAGGTGCACAGAACTATATTGTCACCTTCCCAAGAACTCAACTTTCTCTTTAACCGTTAATGATGATAGCATATAATTATACGGTTGCATTGTATTATCAAGCCTTTGACCTTCAGGATTTCACGAAAAATGTTGGATAGCAATTAAAGCGGTATGGACCAGTTTTAGTAATATATATTGGAATTTTTTAAGGAAAAAAAATAAGCGCCTTCGTCTCGTCCGTCTGATGACCCAAACGCTTGCCCGAGACCTTTCTGATAAGCAACAACTAATGTATGTACCGGGGGTTCTAATTAAAAATTCAATCGATTTGACAAACATTAAAGCGGATATAACGACCGGCTGAAACTATATGCATAAAATTATTGCATTTTACGTCAATATGTCGATTCTAGCTTAATATTTCCACCTTGAACTGTGCTATGTCTTTGAAAAAAGTGCTACATACAGAAAATTATGCAACCCCTGCCCCCCTTCTGAAACGCCCCTGTTACTGACTTCAACCGAGCGATTACACCCTCTGTGTAGTTTTCTTTTGCCCTCATTACAATATGATTAATTTGACAAGGTCAATCGAGCTTGGACGTGCGCTTCGTCAACAACAAACCATTTGTTCTCGGGGGAAATTCATAAAAATAGATGCGGTCAAAAGAATAATCCATCAAACTGACCAAACACTGCTCGGTGGGTTTAAATTTGTCAATGAAAATGCTTCATTGGTTATGAGTAAACAACACGGGTATAGTGAATGGTCTTTCCAACACTCTCACTAATCAAATAAATAACAATAAACTTTCCAACACTCTCACTAATTAAATAAATATAGAGTATAGGAACTGTTGTCCTTATATGCATGCGACCGTACACTCCTTAGAAAAATAGATTACATACAGAATTTTCTTTACAACTTTTTTGTATTGACCTTGAATACCCCTCGTTATTTGTTTGGAATAACAACTAAAATTAAAAGAAATCATGATAAATTTATTCTGAAGATTTCGATAAGCCATTTTGTGGCAGGAGGTATGCCGCATCCAAAACATCTGAGGCAAGAACAAAAACGTTACGGTATCATTTATCATTATTATTCTAAAATATCTCAAACATCACTTGCTCTCGCTCAACAAAAATATTTAAAAATTACTCAAATTTGTCAGGGTCGCACATGTTCTCTTAGGGGGGTGTATTATAAAGATATGCTATAATGATCATCTGAGGAAAGATGATTAACAACAAAAAATGATGATTTGTTTATAATAATCTGGCAACAAGGGTGTGTAGAACCAAATGTCATACATCTGAGGCATTTACATGATCTAATATCCATGTTTAGCATGTCCAGCATGCCAAGGAAATGTTCACAACCGATTCTTGCCGTATCAAGATTATTTCACTGCGATAATACTACTATTGTAAAAGTAAAAACAATTTTATACACGCCTTGCAGAAATCGATTGCAAATGGCATTCATTCTTAGAAATATAATTCGTGCAGTATTTTATTGTACAGTAAAAAAAAATCAATAAAGCTGCATAAAGGCACATAATGTAGAAAATCACGCTACTTTGCTTCATTTAAAAGATATTTAAGAAATAACAAAGAGATGGTCAATATATTTATTTTGGCTTGGCTATCACCATCCGATTGTTATGATTGTACCAAAAAAAAATCAAGCTATAATCTTTGTAATAGATTGATCATGATGACCCGATCATGAACACGTAATAAGTCACTGAGAGAGACACAAAGTATAGTTAATTACGGTTACTAAACTTTCAGAAATGAAATAAATGTAACAAGGTGAACCAGAGTGGAAACATATAAATATAATTTGTTCTCTTGCTTAAAGTATAACAATAAAAGAGTCTACTATGTGATATGATGCTCTTTGGCAATACACGTGAACGAAGGGTAGACATTTTGGTCAGTACCTGAATGTATTAATATACATTTTATTCTTAACTTTAACTGATTTTGTATTATGGCGTAGCGACAGGGGTAGGTCAATGCGGGGGGGGGGTCCTGCTCCCCTCTCCCCATCAAAATAATGACATAGACAAAATGGAAACGGTGGACAAAGATTAAAGGAGATTAAAGGAAGAATAGAAATTGGAAATTGGAAAAGAGTAGGAGAAGATCCTCTCCTACACGTTTCTTCTAATCAGAGGCTTTGTGAATTAATTTTCGAGTGAAACAGGTGACCCCCCCCCCCCCCCACTCCAAGTGCCCCTCTATGCTTGGACTTACACTACGCCACTCTTCATGTAGTGAAATCAAGTTACAATTCTTCAAATGTGTATTCAATGAATGTTTGGTTATGCTACAAAATAATATACCATTTGGATCTGATTTTCAAACCTACCCTTTAAAACAATAAAAAATTGTACGACTTGGCTTTTTTTGGAACACTCCTTTTCAATCAAGGAGATCGATGTTTCCAATAAGGAAGGTTTCACTTTAAATAGACTATAGTATTTGGATCCAACAGTTTGTTATCAGCAAAACTGGGAAGAATAACCTACAAATTCAATAAATTATTGGCGAGATGTCATAAATTATATACCCAATATGAATGCATTGTTGCATTTTAGGCGACATTGTATTCCCTTTTTCAACAGATTGTCTTCACTCTCAGCTCACCGTGTCCATATTCCTTTCAGCTTGTTGTCAGTATGCGCGCGCAGTCATTCAGTGCTGACTCTCCGCTAGATGTCAGTGGCAATTAAAAATGGCCTCCTCTTCTGAAAGCTGTATCAATAAACCCGTTTGCTATAATAATATTTCGTTATTTCCCTTTTCATCATTTCAACCGGCGTACCGCATAACTAACGTTCGCTGCCACACTGCATCTAAATGCAAATCGCGTCGTTATTTTCCGTCATCGCTGTATATATCGTCATCCGTCGATGAGTCCCACGCCCCTTGTTTCAAGCCTTGCTCTATCCTAAGCTTCAACTCGTCCATGTGATGCTTGATATAGTTCGTCTCCTCGATCTCATCCCGCTCCAGGTTCTTTACGACCACGAGATCCGTGAACATCACCCTCGCCATCATCAGCATGGCACGAGCACGGTCGAAAAGGCTGGCCTGAAAATTGCATGGAATAGGTAAATTATGTTTTTTTAATTTAAAAAAAAAAATCATCATTATCAAGTTAAACTTGAGATATGGAAGCGTTCATAAAGATTGAAGCGTATACTAATTCGGAGAGGAAAGGAACATAGACATCATCTCATGTCATGTTTATGTTTTTCATTCTTTTTGTTTTAGTAAGGAATACAGGCGGGGTATAGAACATAACTATCTCTCCTCTACTTTTTCATGTCTTAAAGCCAGTCTGCACTAGTTTGTCCAGGGGGTTAGACCTTCCTGCAAGGTCACTGACAGCTGGTTATCTCATCAAATCAGCTCTCAATTAACATAAGAAAAAGAGGATCATGGGAGACCAACAGGAACCAATTAGGTATTGTTTGCTATAAAGAGGGCGCAAGTAGCTAGTAGTAGTGCAGTGGGGCCTTAAAAGAACCCATTCTGTAAAATACTCAAACAGACACTCCGCACCCAATCTCTTCCTCCCCCTCTCCACTCTTTCTTTCTCTCATGCTTTTAGGACAAAACATTAATATGTTTATACGATGAAAATTGTATACAGTTCAATTCAAAATCATCTATAAGAGAGAGCGTCTGTCATGCGCCGTATGAACACGCCCAATCCGATATTAATGAAACGAAAGCGCTGTTTTCTCTACATACTGAAAAGCAATTGCATACATGAAATATAGTTTAATGAAAAATTGAGAATTGAATTGGTGTCTGCTTACCTCTACATAGTCTCTGATCTTCATGAGCTGTGTTCTGACATTCTTGATTTGGTCACTGATCCCCCACATCCCAAGCCCCGTATGAATGCTCCCACTGCCGCTGTAGAAATCGTATAATCTAAGGGAAAAAAGCACCAAAGCATTATATTTAGATGAATTCTATACTTCACTAAATTAAAATTAAATATAAATCAATTATGAAATTAGAACCAAATATAGAGCCTTGAATATAAAAACAAAGTTATAGCGATAATGCATTAAATCGATTTCAAATTGGTGAAACGAAACTATGTTACTCTTAAATAATACTCTCTGCCTGACAAAACAAAACTTCTTTTAAACACAAAATACAAATTAACCCCCCCTCCCTAAATATTTGACTATTTGGTTAAAAGTCAAGTTAGATTTGATTTTTAGAGTTTCGTTTAATTGCAACTGTTTACATTGATTTAAGTGAGATTTTCCTGGTCGTCGATCTCCATAATGTCGAGATCACACCTTACCTAGCGACGTCGTCGTCCTTGTCATCCCACATCGTCATCTCGGGTTCGATGCGGTACAACCTTAGGCAAAAGTCCGGTGATATACGGTTCAACAAAAGTGTCGTTTGAAATGTCGACGGTATAGGTTTCCCAAGTCGAGGCAACACCAACGTGTGTTTCTGCAAGACGATATAGTTCCTCTTCTGTCCATCGGCTTCACATAAAGCCGCATAACTGTTCATCATTTCAAAGTGTCTTAATTCCTCGATGGGTCCGATCCAGAGGTAGAAGCCCCACTGGAAGGCCCTCTCCAGGACAAGATACGCCAGACGGGCCATGTCGCTTCGGACGCTTCGCGAGTCGGGTTCGTAGCCTGCCGTTCTTTTCCGGAGCATCAGCGCGGAGACGGACACCTGCTCGGGTTTCCGACGGGCGAGCACGAGATCGATCTTGGGTTGGATGACGACGCGTCCTCGCAGGTATTTTAACCTGGGATGCTCATACTCCATCATTACCTGAAATAATAAAAAGTTATTAGGATTACTCATCACCTTTAAAAAAAAATGTTGATTCTAAATATCTTTAATGCTAAATGAAAGTTCAGTTATCAATCCAACCCCCTTCGGTTTGTGACCACTTATTCTCCCAAGCTTCTCTCTCTCTCCAGCGTTGATGTATTGGTTGCGATAGGTGTGTGACAATAACGAGAAATTGTTGTCGGACAGAATTTGCCGAAAAGTTTGTCAAAAGGGTTTAAAATGTTTTGAGAATATCAAATCAATAGGACTCATACCAAAATTGATTGAAGTTATTATAGGATTTAAATAAAATTAAATAATTAATTTGATGGAGGTATGAAGTAGCATACCCCACCCCCGCCATATCCCTAGAGTGAGTTATCTAATAACGGCTGTAAATATTGAATCGAACTAAAAACAATAATTAATATTTATGTAGATTCACAAAATCAAAAGTCAAAACCACTTATGATTTAAAGTTAAAAACTAAACAATAATACAGACAGTCCTTTTTTTACCTGGTCTAATGTTTTATCCTGCTGTTTCATGATGTACGTGACTGTCTCATAGAATCTTCCCTGGATGAAGAAAGAATCTTTAAGAAGCTCCCGCTTGCCCATGCTCAGATCCTGGAGAATGATCCCGTGGAGCGCTATACAGGTATCCACCAGGAGCTGTATAGATCCAGTCAAAAAAAAAGAAAGGAACATTACAATCAATCCTGCATGATATTGATTATGACGTACACACATTTTGAAACCGCATTATAGTGAAAATGCTATTTCATCGTAAAATCTCCTATAAGTTAAGTATCAAAAATATACATTCAGCAGAGGTGACGGTTGCCCCATATGGTATTACTGATGTTCTTAAGTTTTTAATAGGCTGCAGCCCCCATTAGGTCCCGCCTCGTGCCCGTATCTTTCTTTTTTCACTCAATACGTAATGGTCATTTTTTTTTTCAAATCGTGCAGTGCCGTTTTGATTTAATTTGATTTATTTATTTTTGTTTGATTTTTTTTTGTGTGTGCATTTTTACAAAATATATAATACACAAACATTGCAAATTTACACATGGTAATAAAACACAACATAACAAATGTTTTAAACATGAAGGAATAAATAAAACGGCAAAATATATGGGAGGGAACTACTCTACCCATTAATGGACCAACGGGGCACAATTCAGCCGTTCCGCCGTTATGAAATCAAAGAAGCGTACAAGTATACACAACCCAAAATGTGCCCCCCTCCCCCTCCTTTCAATTTTAATCAAGACAGTTATCACCGATAAGGCTTCTGCATATAGACACTACACTTCGCTTATGTCTAACAAGAAAGCGAAAGAGATAATGGAGAGTTTCACAATAATTGTAAAAGGAAGACAGCTATAGTGGTTTGGGCATGTAACTGAATGGAAGAATAGCTTGGTAAATACCATCTTGCAAGGAGGGACTGATGGGAGAAGAAAGATGCCATCTTTCTTCTATTATTGGGCAGACGAACTAGGACATGGACTGATAATTAGATCAAGCAGTGGATGGGAATGTAATTTGATCAGCTATACTAGAATAGCTGAAGACAGGAAGTTATGGAGAACCTGAATCTCAATGTCAGTGTGTTGTCGTCCCAACGGCTTCCAAGCTATGAAATAGAGATAATAGATAATAATAATAACAACGTTTTATTTACCCAGGGTAGCCACTTCAGTTATGAAACTGCTCTTCCAGCGGGCCCTGCATAACATTATACAGTTATTGACTGGCAGGGGGTGTAATATAACATTATTTGGACCGCTGAAGGGAGTTATATTTCCCAAGTGGTTATATTTTCCCGAAGCGCGCAGCGCTGAGGGAAAATATGGTCACGAGGGAAAATATAACTCCCTTCAGGTCCAAAGAATGTTATATACCCCCTGCCAGTCAATAACTGTTATATTAGATAGCCATGGGTTTTTTTTTTGGGGGGGGGGGGGGGTCCATATTTTTTTTAGCCCGAAATTTTTTTTCTTTTTTTTTCGGGGACAATCAAAATTACGGAAAAATAATGTGTCGAGATTACCTTAAAAAGAAAAAAAAAAAAAAAAAAAATTGGGGGAAAAAAAAAAAAAAAAAAAAAATTCTTACCCCAAAAAGCATTTTTCGGGAAACAAAAAAAAATTATCAAAAAAAAAAATTTACCCAAAAAAGCATTTTTTGGGGAAAAAAAAAAAATGTGGAAAAAAAAATTTCTAGGGAAAAAAAAAATTCATGAAAAAATAAAATGGCCCTCGATAATGGTGTAATGCATGTAATTGGTGACATACAGTCCTCAAGAGGGCGATATGCATTGATTAAAAATATATTCATTTCACCAGCCGGTAAAATATAACACTGAAAAGTGACCGGCCAGGAAAATATAACAATTTGGATCCTCGCAATTGATATCACGTGACGAGCCCTGGACCAATCACATCTCGGTATCTGTCTAAGCTATCTAATATAATATGTTATTACTACCCTTCTCCAATCTAATATGCTGACCGCCTAGCTAGAAGGCAGAAGGTCACATTGTTATAAGTCTTTGGTATGACTCGGCCGGGGTTCGAACCCCCGACCTCCCGTTCATGAGGCGGGCGCTCTAACCACTGAGCCACCATGCCAAGAAAACACCAAAAATTGTCATAACCACTTTTCTTGCTTGCTAACCTACCTGTTTTTTTGTAGGATTGTATCCCCCCCCCCACACCCTTTAAAATAAATCATGCATCTCCCCATGAGTACGTACCTGTTGACTATACAGATAAGTATCGCTGATGTTAGGAAACTTCATCTTGCTCATGTGACCACGCCTAGGATCCGATGGATCAACCATCGTATTCTTGCCCTGCTTCGTCGGCGCTCCCGTACCCGTGGTCGATGACTTCGCATCACGTTTGCTGCCATCCAGTGCAGGCAACCGGGTTTTATTCGACATCTGTCAAGAAAAAAAGAAAAGAAAAGACAAACAAAAAAAAATAAACACACAGTCAGATACAATGTCAAGAAAATTGTACCATTCGTTTTAATTATCATACGTTCAGGCATTGCGACATACCATTCCGGTTTTCAGCTGAGCACAGTATTGTTTTAATGCGATAGGAATAATGCAAACAAAATCTTTTAATGCAGACAATTAAAGCAAACGTTGTTTCGTTAGTGGTGTCCATACGAAGGTCGGGAGAGGACATGAACGAAAAAATGTTTATACTAAGTCGTTACCAACATGACTTAGCATATATTTTTCTCTAGGACCCCGTATATTTAAGCTATTTTTGCTCGAAATTTCAAGGTCTGTGTAACATTGATATAGATACAGTAACAATGATGTTGGAGGCTTTAATTTCGATCATTTGATTAATCATATTTTGTTATTGTTTACTTACTCTTCTCTCTCTTTCTTTCTTTCTCTCTCTTTCTCTTTCTCTTTCTCTCTCTCTCTCTCTCTCTCTCTCTCTCTCTCTCTCTTTTCATCTCCCTTTTATTGCTCTCTTCATCTCTTCCCTCCTTCTCATCTAGTCTTCATCTCTCTCCCAGCGCTCTCTCTCTCTCTCTCTCTCTCTCTGTCTGTCTATCTGTCTGTATGTGTGTCTCTCTCTCTCTGCATTCATTTCCATAACTATATCCTTCTCCCCCCATCTCCCCCTCCCTCAAATATTATATTCAGCTATGAATAAAGCTCATTATGTGCACAGCGGTAATGAGTATAGGCCTACATGCCACTCACATACCAATTCATGGTTTAATCAACAGAGCGTGGCAGCATGCGATGGGCCGATTGAGACAACACTGATTAATTACTTCCATGCTGAATTGATATCACGGGATCACGTAGACTGATAAATACATAAAAGAGCTTTCTGTTAACAAATTGATTAATATTTGCAATCAGCAAGGGAAAAATCGAATAATGAAGTTACTTTTAACTGGGTCTCGTATTACCATGTTCAAAATGTATAGATTCTAAACTTAAAGAGAAGGTAGAGTTCTGGGAACAGGTGAAAAATAAATTGTGAGCGTTATCATTGTTATTATGCAAGTGTGGAAGAACATCAGATAAAACATGTTCCCTGAAAAGCATGCCCGTTCAAATGCCTTCATATTCTAAATATGGCATGTAACAGCATACAAATCGGGACAGATTTTTACGTCACGTGTTTGTGTAGTCCTATATACATCTTTCTGTGTACAGTGCTTGTAACTTTACCAAGACTGGGCCAAATTTCTTATCATTTTGATGATTCCAGAACCTTGCAGTACAGTACACACCAATACTTATATGCTAGTTGATCAACCTTTTCTGATCAATTCCACACCGTTTCTTTCACAATGCAATCGCATTACCAGAACTCAACTTTATCTTTAAGATAGAATTTAATTTTAATTGAGCTATTGTATCAAGAACGATGTAAACTAATTTTTCATGACTGAAAGGGGCTGTGTATGTCACAAAGAGATTTTTGTTAAGAATTGATTCAGAATTGCAATGAGAAGGGAGAAAATAGAATAACAAATTTACCTTTCAAACAAGTCTTTTACCTAGTCCAAAATATATAGATTACAAAATTGAGATAAATTTAATTTTGATTTCATGTGACAGTTGATAAGGGCGTGTAGGACTTACATGTCAAAGAAAGATTCTGTCAAAAAGATTATTGCTTCAGAAATGCAATTAGCAAGGGGAAACCTCAATAAAAAAATTATAGCTTCCGAACTTGTATAATTTTAATTATTGAGCTCTCTTCTCTAAAACGACGAACAGTGATATAACTTGAAATTTGTTAAAGGACTACACCAATAGCTCAATCAATTCATCTTGCCTCCAATTAAATTAAGCTTTAAACAAAATTGTGTCAGGTCCATGTTTTAAGCAAGCATGATATTTGTTAGGCTTAATTCTATTTTCAAAATCTTTATAATGATATTAAAATCCTACATGAATGCAGAACATGAGGGGATCTTCATTGCTTTTTATTCAAATTTTACCCATGAATGTTTGTGTATTGTATTATATCTTATCAAACATCGTTGATACATAAACATATCACAGGTTACATATTGTAATCTATGGGCAAATATTCGAAGTTTCAGACGCTTTACATATATAATTTCAACTTGTTATATATACAGCATATACATAATGTAAGAAAATAACCTATATGCCACAGCTTTGGCAATTCTTTTGGAAATGAATTCACTGCGAAAGGATTGATTCAGAAATGCTACTGCCCCCAAAACAAAAACAATTGCCCATTATGCCATCTGATAGTGATGCAGATTTTTTTCTGTCCCCCAAAGTTTTTGCTCAATACGTCAATGCACACACACACACACACACACACGCGCACGCACACACACACACACACGCACACACACACACACACACACGCACACATGAATCAAATGTTATAATAACATTTGCAACTTTGAGAAGGTAAATGTACTATGAATTATCTATGCAGTCAATATTTCGGTATGACTTGCCGGAGTTCATTACAATGTATCACGTCCTTCCGGGTATATCGGCATGGATTAAATCCAAATAAAAGAACGTAGCATCATCAATCATACTTTATCCTCTTACAATCCCCACTTAATCTTATCTACACCTCCCTCTGCTATGGACTAGCGATGATTGATTACGAAATCCAATCCAAATCCAATGCACTTTTATATTGGAAAGCGTGGCGGGTGAGGGGTCGCGTATATACGTAGCCAAACCGGAGATTTATAATATCATTTCAAGGACTTCCGTCCATGCGTCGAAACTGTTTTGTACATCTAAAGCAATACTTCATTAAACGTGTATTGTTACGATATATTGAGATATATTTTTGGCATGTAATAAATGCCTTTTCTCTCGCTCGCATCGTTCATTTTGCAACCCTGGTGGATGCAATAAGTCACAAGCTTGGAAAAAATATAATTGAGCATTGTTGGCAACACAATACAATACAATGCAATGCAATATACGGGTAGGCTAATTAGAAATTGGAATTATGAAGCAGGCTTTTTTCGTATAAGTATAATATGAACTATAGTACTATCAGTTTAACTCGATTTTATAATGCATGCTTTAAAAGATGGTTGGGCCCCTGGTAATATTCAAATAAAACACAGCAGTGGGGGCAAGAGTAAGAATCTTTGGAACAGTCTAACACGCCCGAGGCGACAGCCGAGGGTGTTTGGACTGTTTCAAAGGTACCGAGTGTGGGCAATTTTACTAATGCCCGAACAAAATGATGTGTATTATTTGTTTTATAAAATGTTGTTTTATTTGTTACATGAAATGATGTTTTATTTGTTTTATAAAATGATCTTTTCTAACATGATTTTACTAATGACCGGTCATAAGTATTTACTAATGACCGGTCGTTAGTAAAATTACGTGTTAGGCAAAAATAAATGCCTGGTCACGTGTACCCTCTCAACCAATCATTTGATTAGGATCCGTTTCATCATAACGCGCATATTTTACTTAGATTCTTGACAGTTACAGTATCACTGGAATTATCCGTTATCTGGTTATGAAAATTAACTGTTGAAGTCTTGTAATCGAGTGTCACGGTGGGTGTGTGCGTGCGTGGATTTATGTGTGGGTGTGTAGGTGTGTGCGTATGTGTATGTGCGAGGGATATAGACGGTGAGACTGAACAAAAAGAAAGAGAGCGAGAGAGAGGGGCGCCTCCTTCGTTATCATGCACTTGAAAGTAGATTTATGATTTCATAATAGGGATGAAGGATGCGGAGAAGAGCTATGCACTTGATCATGAAGTGATGGTGATCCTTGCTCTGAAATAATCTCGATCTACACTGGTTCCCTTTGCATGACCATCATCATGGTTTATTGCCGTTTGGTCTACTACCAGTTCGTCTACTGCCCAATTGGTTTAATTCTACTACTCAGGGTCTATTGCTCATTTTACTTTCCAGTCGGTCTATTTCCCAGTTTGCCTAATGCCCATATTGTCTAGTATACATTATGGTCTAATGATAAATTTGATAATTACTATTAATAATCATCAAATAACTATTAGACCTTATGGATGGTAGACGAAATGGGCATTAGAGAAACTGGATATTTAACTAAACGAACAATAGACCAAATGGGTAGTAGATTAATTGGAGATTAGACCATATGGAAATTAGACCAAATTAATATTAGCCTTAATGGATATTAGACCAAATGACTATTAGCCTTAATGGTAATTAGATCAAATGATGAGTAGACCATATGGGAATAGACTAATTGGGTAGTAATTAGATCAAATGATGAGTAGACCATATGGGAATAGACTAATTGGGTAGTAATTAGATCAAATGATAATTAGACCATATGGGAATAGACTAATCGGGTAGTAATTAGATCAAATGATAAGAAGACCATATGGGAATAGACTAATTGGGTAGTAATTAGATCAAATGATGAGTAGACCATATGGGAATAGACTAATTGGTAGTAGACGAACTGGCTGTAGACCAATCGGCAATTAACCATCATCCTCACCCTCTTGACCCCCCCCCCCCCCCTGCCCTAGCAACCGTGTTTCAAGGATGCATGAATTAAACGAGAGGAATCTGAAGAATCTTGAATCTGGTTCCCGTATACGTTGACGGGGATGATTATGCCATGGCATTGGTCCAACAGACGATGCACTCGGTACAGAGAGTGGGAGAGGGAGCTCGGAGACGGAGGAAGATGGGGGGGGGGGGGGTAATGGGGGAGGGAGATAGAGAGGGATATAGAAGGATAGAGGGGGAAAAGGGAGAGGAAGATAGAGAGAAAGAAAGAAGGAAAGAGAAGGACGCGGCGCCAGCTATATTTTACAGTAGGCCGTTGACTCAGAAAAAGACTACATTATTTTAAATTAAAACATGATAAATAAATACATAAATAAATTGAATAAAGGAGAGAGAGGGGGAGGGAAGAAACAGGGATGGAGGGAGAGAAAGAGAGGTAGAGAAAGAGAGGGAGAGAAAGATAGAGAGAGACTGAACCAAACCGAACTAACTGAAGAAAGAGGGAAAGAGAGGGTAAAGAAAGAAGAGAGAAAGAGAGGGGGCGACAGACAGACGGACGGACAGAAATGTAATTAGCCTTCTTCAGCATCCAAACTGAATGTCAATGTTGTCTTATATTAAAATATTGAAATTCTATTCATACAGATTTGCTGATACCATGATTAAATGCCTGGCCATCTGGGTGAATCAGTTAGTGATTATGTAAAAGAGCAATCACAGTTTTAGGCTTCTCAATAGATTAGGCAAATTAGTCAATCCCTGTTATTTTGACGAGAATTATTACATTCACCAATTAGTGATATAATCATTTGCATGGCAATAAACTCAGGGTGATAGATATTACATGACTTTGTGTTAGTCTGCAAATACCTGTAGCACACCACATTTTTTAATTGACATATAATTTTACAGTGTGTATGATATTTGCAGTTTTCTATTATAACAAAATTCTGAAAACAAATCCAAAGTGATACCTTACATACAATAAAATTGCACACTGAATTTAAGAAAGAGAAAAACGTAAATCATAATGAACTTAAATGATGGCATAAAACAACATGGGCTGTATAGTTATGATCGTCTGAAAGAATGAAAATAAGAAGTGAAGTGCATCTTTAACTCTATTGTTATTTTTGTTAATCTTGTAAGGAACCAGTGATGAGTACAGTTACATAATGTTTTATTTATGGTGTAGAATATTATTTCTAAGTACTACAATCAGGTTTAATTAGATTGAAGCGATGGCTCAATTCCATAAAGGCTTCCAATAATTGTAATAGATTATTAGTCATAATATTGCTATGCAACATTTGAGTAATTTTTCTTCGGATGTCCATACAGAAGCAACGTATGGACTATAGCCCCCCCCCCCCCCACTCCCCCACCCCCTGGACTGACGCTGATATAATTAGTCTTACCTGTCATCATGTTTCTCATCGCTGGATGGAAATGGGGGATGGAAATGTCAAAAGCTATGGGCCTGTCATCGTGAGGAGAACTAATAGGGTCTCCCCTGACATCATCGAGCCTATTCAGTTACACTGACATTTTTAGAATGCTATTAGTGGACGAACGTCATTCAAGAAAACGGGCCATGGTCATCTAACTTTCAGAACGGTTCTATTTATTTTAGGGTCAGTTGCAGAGGAGTAGCTACACGGGCAAGGGGTTACATGCCCCCCGATCGCACGGCGGACAAAATGAAAATGAAATAAAAAGGGAGGAAAGAAAGGGAGAAGGGAAAAGTAACGTGAATCAAAAGATGTAAAACCCCCTCTCATCCTCTCGAAGGCCTTTAAATTGCATGCATCTTGTGAGATAGGCGTGCCCCCGCCCCCGCCCAACGATGCCAGTGCCCCCTGAATTCCTGGACCCATGCTACGCCTCTGTGTGGTTGTAATTGACGCGGTACTCATTACACTGCGGTGAAGACATTGATGTATGATGAGTATAACAGTCACTGGCGTACCTATGGGGGGGCAGGGGGGCAGAGTGCCCCCCCTGATGGGCTCCAGGGGGAAAAAAGGAAAAAGGGGAAAGAAAAGAAAAGAAAGGAAAGGAAAGAAAAAGAAAAAAGGAAAAGGGAAGAAAAAAGGGAAAGAAAGAGAAAAAAGGAAAAAAAGGAAAAGGAAAGAAAAAAGGAAGAAGAAGAGAAAAGGAAGAAAAAGGGAAAAGAAAAGGAAAGGAAAAAAATGGGGAAATTAAAAAAAAAAAAGACCATGGCCGTACGCACCAGGGGGGGGGGGGCAGTTGACCCCAGATATTTTGAAAACGTACAGTTTTTTTCCTGAAAATGTAGTGTAGGCCTATACCAAATCCTTCAATTCTACTTTTGAAAATGCAAAAGTACCCTCATGACTAGTTCGGTCGCTCGAACTCGCTTCACTCCTTTTGCTTTTGAGATTCTTCGAAAACTTTTAACGCATCTTTCCCCCTCCCCCACCAGAAAAATATTCCGCATACGGCCCTGAAAAATTCAGACAAATGAAAATAGGAAAATATAAGTGATATAACAAATTTGAAACTCTTCGCTGGCGCGAACTGCTTGCTAGCCTATTTTGTATTAAATGTTTTCACTTGCTCGTCCCCCTGAAAAAAGAAAAGGATTAGCATTGCCTAGAATACAATTGTGCCTGCCCCGACGGCAACCATGCCTGCAACCATGGCAACAATAACACACAATGTATGTACCAAATGTTACTAAAAGAGACCAATTCATTTTTCTCGCTCACTACACTCGCTCGCGAATAAAATGAATAGACATTGCTTTGAAAACAATTGTGCCCACCCTTGACCTGCAACAATATAATTAAAAATGGAAGAGTTTTTTTCGCCCTCTCGCCAAAAAGGAATTGAATCGCGTTGAACGCGATTGCGTCCATCCTGACCTGCACCAATAAAAACCAGTTTATTTATTAATTTCTATTAAAAGAGAATTTTTTTTTTGCTTGCTCGCTATGCTCGCCCGCCAAAATGGAATCGACACCGCTAACGTGCCCGCCCCAACCTGCAACAACCAGTTAATAATTATGTACCAAACGTTATTCAAAGAAGTTTTGGTGTGCTCGTGCTCGCCAAAACGGAATTAACACCACTAACGTGCCCGCCCCAACCTGCAACAACCAGTTAATAATTATGTACCAAACGTTATTCAAAGAAGTTTTGGTGTGCTCGTGCTCGCCAAAACGGAATTAACATCACCGTAGACATGATTGTGTAAGCCCTGCCCTGCAACAAAAAAATCTGAAATTTATGAACCAACTATCATTACAAAAATTTTGCTCGCTCGCTACGCTCGCTCGCCAAAATAGAAATAACACCGCTTTTAATAATCACGTCCCTGACATGGAACAATGAACCCAAGTTTATGTACCATATTTTCCCTATAAAAGAGAAGTGATTTTTTTTTCCTCGCTTGCTACGCTCGCTTGCCAAAATAGAAATAACACCGCTTTTAATAATCATGTCCCTGACATGGAACAATGAACCCAAGTTTATGTACCATATTTTCCCTATAAAAGAGAAGTGATTTTTTTTGCTCGCTCGCTACGCTCGCTCGCCAAAATAGAAAAAACACCGCTTTTAATAATCACGTCCCTGACATGGAACAATGAACCCAAGTTTATGTACCATATTTTCCCTATAAAAGAGAAGTGATTTTTTTTTCCTCGCTCGCTACGCTCGCTCGCCAAAATAGAAATAACACCGCTTTTAATAATCATGTCCCTGACATGGAACAATGAACCCAAGTTTATGTACCATATTTTCCCTATAAAAGAGAAGTGATTTTTTTTTTCGCTCGCTCGTTACGCTCGCTCGCCAAAATAGAAATAACACCGCTTTTAATAATCACGTCCCTGACATGGAACAATGAACCCAAGTTTTATGTACCATATTTTCCCTATAAAAGAGAAGTGATTTTTTTTCGCTCGCTCGCTACGCTCGCTAGCTCGTGGAATTATGTGCCCACCACTAACCTGCTACAATATCATTAAAAAGAGAAATGTAGGGGGTTGCCTGCCCGCCAAAATGGGATTGACATTGCCTTAAACACGATTGTGCCCGCCCCCGACCTGCAACAATGAAACAAATTTTATATAGCAATTCATTGAGAGAAAGATGTATTTTCGCTCGCTAGCTAAAATGGGTATAAAATTAGCCTAAACACAATATTGTTCCCGCGCCCTGCATGGGACAATTGAACCAAGTTTAATTAAGTGACAATTATTAAAAAAGAAGTGATTTTTTTCTTGCTCGCTACGCTCGTTTGCAAAAAAATGAAATTAACGTCGCTAACAAGTGAATGTTCCCACCCCCAACTTGCAACAATACCAGTTTATATACCAAACGTTACTTAAAGATTTTTTTTGCTCGCTCGCTCGCCAGAAGTGAAAATTAGTATCGCCTTTTTTGTTTGTTTCGGTCGCTTGCCCCCCCTGACGGAGTACCCCAGGTACGCCACTGATAACAGTCGTTATATGATAACTTATTTATGATTTCTGGAATTCATTAATTGATGTACCGAATGGCTGTTATGGTGATTGTAAAAGCAATGAACATAATGATGGATCAATACTCGTGCAGATATCAAATTTGACTAAACGTGCTACGCTTGACGGCAACTACTATAAGTTCATACTACGGAGTGTTTTTGGTAATTATCCCCGCTAACGCTATGATTATTAGCTAATAATACATACATAGATATAGGTTTATCAGGGACTGGGTTGGGGCACTTCTGCCATAAGGTAGAAAAAAGAAAAGTAAATAAAAAAGAAAAGGACGGAGGAGGGGGAAAAAAATACGAACATAGTGAGAGAAAGAGAGAGAGAGAGAGAGAGAGAGAGAGAGAGAGAGAGAGAGAGAGAAATGCACATTCCTCACAGATGGACCATTCGAACCACCCCTGTCTATAGGTCTAGTTAAAACATCGCACCTCGCCCTGGAAAAATAGTCCTAGACCCCCAATTTCTAATAGGGGCTGTTATTTTTCTTCTGATGATCTGGTTGAAATTCATTATACTACCGCTTTACACATCAGAAAGTTAACTCACAACACACTGAATACTGTATAATTTTAGAAATGTAATTAATCATTTGGCATATAATATGTATAGATAATTATGTGTGTGGGTGTTGTGTGTGTATATATAATATATAATATATAGGAAAGCTCATAACCACATAATTATTATAAACAATTAGGACACACACAATTTTAAAGCTTTTTCGAATCAATCTCTTCATGTATGAAGCTGTGAACTCTGTATTTCCTTTACTTTAAATGTCATTAATTTAACACTACGTCTCGCCGGAACTCTGCTCTCTGTTCCTCTGAACAAGTTGTGATGTAACATAAAATACTAATATATAACAATGACACGCCAACCAACATACCATGAACTTGCCATTCATCCGTGATGTGATTCCGTTTACACTGCATATACAAACAAAGATTCCAACGAATAATTCCAGAAGATAAACGAGTGGCAATTATCCACAGAATGCAATCATGATGATTATTATGATCCTACGAGTTGAATAATCATTTTGTGGCACATCACAGGAACAATCCTCCTAAATATATTGTCGTTCACCTCTCTCAAATTACATTCGGTGTATGGCAGAAAGTATAGGCCTACTATTTCCCCCACACGAGGCACTGGCAAAGCGATGAAGTGAAGTGCTTTACTGAGGTATTTTGCTAGCTGACGACCGATAAACTCCGATACAGCGCGAGATGGATGCGATCGATTAATCGTGTACCCATTTATGCTTACCTCTTTCGCCTCTTGCATTGTCTGTTATACCAGCATTGACGGTTATTGATTAGGCAGGTCCGCCTTCCGCGCGGTACAGCTATCGAAGTGTTGATATAGTCTTGCCGGAAGGAGGATGTACATGTATAGATTGTAAGGAGGTTGGTGGCGCCATTCAATTTGAGGAGCAATGGAAGGATGAATTCACCACGTTTTACACCCCCCCCCCTCCCCTCTTTCGTAGGAGTGTCTTGGTCGAGTGGTTTAAGACGCGTGACTCGAGATGCGAAGGTCGAGGGTTCGAATCCCGATACGGCACTAATATCCTTTGGCAAGATATGAACCTACACTTGCTACTCTCCACCCAGGTGTTAAAATGGGTACCCGGTAGGATGCGACTGTCATTGTTGGTCAAACAGTTTGTGATCGTCAAGTCTGGCCTGGCTGGAATGCTCCCCAGGGAGCGGTTATTGTGCACAAATCGTGTGCGGGCAAGCACTGAATCCAATGACCGGAGTAATAGTATATTTGTAAAGCGCTTAGAGGCGTCCAAGATGTATTAAGCGCTGTATAAAAACTGAATATTATTATTATTATTATTTCTCGGCGTCTCCATGATTTTGAAAGTTATATCATGATTTTGCATGTATCTTTAATCATCCCCTCTTTTTGACGATCCCCGGCACCCGCCCCTCCCCCTCCCCTATTTTTGTCGGCGTTCACTGTCAAAGATTTTACTATACCACTCAGCTGTCCTGAACACTACACACAAAATATATATGACCTGATATTTTGCAATAATATTTCTAATGATGAAAGCTAAAAATTATTGCCCCCTCCCTTTTCGCCTCCCCCTGTCGGGGGGGGGGGGGGGACTGGAACACTTTAATTACACCATTTTACACAGTTACATTTTGTGTATGTCAGGAACGTGGAGGTGTGTGGTATATAGTGGTTCATTCACTTAAATCTCAACTCTAGGATTGAGGGTTGGGATTCAAGCCCTATACTAATGTCCTTTAATTGACAAGACATGAATGCAATCTCCACCCCCCCCCCCCCCCCCCATTCCGGGGTCGGAATGACCGCATGCTTGTTACCAAAATGTCCGGTAAAGGGGTACTTTTCACGCACCAAAGTCCGGCTCGTACATACACAAAATTGACTTTACACACCGGACTTAGGGGGTGTTTTCAAATGGAGGGAACACGCATATGCGTACCCTAAATAACACTGAGTGGGGGGGGGGGGGCTCTCCACCCATGTGTACTTATCAGAAAAAGGGGGTAATTGTGAGAAGGGGAATGGGCACTTATAAGCATAAAAAGGGACACTTTTCATATTAAGTGAAAAGGGGACATAATTGAGAAGGGAAGGGAGCTCTTTTTTAATGGGGGCACTTTTAATAAGAAAAAGGGGCACATGTGAAAATAAAAGGTGCGCTAAACGGAGTTAAAAAGGGGTAGATATTAAAAGGGGAAGGGCCACTTGTTACAAAGGGAAAGTGTCACTTCTTCTTCTTTGAGTTGAGTCTGCCTCCTCCACAGTTGAAGATTCTTGCAGACTGATAACTGTGCTTACGAGAGCCAGGTGCAAAGATGCATACACACCAAGTTGTTGTTGGGTGTGTAAGGGTGACCAATCTGAACAGATTATTTCCGCCTAGCCTGGCTGCGTCTTATTTTTTTTATACTGCTTTTCGAGTTATTCATCAGTGATGATTAGATGGCGCTGTTTATTTTTCTCTGGCTCGAATATTGATTACCGCAAGTGGGTATCACAGCTTCCGTTCATTCGATGGTGCGGGCAATAAACCGGGACGCGAGTATTTTATTAATAATCGAACTGTGCAGTGCTAAACTATACTTCTCCTTCCCTTCCTCTCCAAGAGAGAGAGAGAGAGAGAGAGAGAGAGAGAGAGAGAAGGCGAGTAACAACAAAGTATATAAACTTTGGCGTTTAGGCCTATATATAATTCTATAATGAGTGGTATCTATCTGTGGCTTTTATGAAAGCAGGGAGGTGTTTTAACTCACATAGACCCCCTACCCTGATAAAAGCCAACAGACCGTGCAGATGATTTTCACCCCCATTGAATTCATTAAACTCTTATCTTTAATTTTCAACCTTGAAACAACATTTCCCTCTCTCGTACATATTTCTTACAAATCATTAAATAATGTAAACAAGGAGTTAGGTTCTTGAATATAATTATACACATGCACGCTAACTGGCAGTGGCCGTGAGATGGCGCTAGTGAAGCTGAGTCGGAGCTCCATGGATACAGTAAACTCTGCGGTACTCAATTAGCTAAATGCTACCAGTCGTTAGTTTATTGATTTTCATCGTTACTGTCCCTTCTGTGTATCGCTCTGATAGCGAGCACAATGCTAAAACGCAGTGCAAAGAGTCTAGCTATTCACGGCAGCCGATAACACATAACTGTGAAAATGGAACGGAACGTCAGTATTAATTCATGAATTTGTTGTCTTCCGAACTATGAATGCAACTTGGATGATGTGTATAAATATGGAAATGAAACAAAGTCTACAATGAAGCGTAGGTTTCATTATTAAATGCTTTTAGTATTGATTTTGAGCATGTATGATGTATTTGTTGTCGGAACTTATTTGAATCAAGTGAATCGGGATGTAGTCCCACTTGTTGTGAATTGAGTTGCCTTGGTGTGTGTGTGTGTGTGTGTGTAATTGGGTTTGTACAGATGTGTACAATCAGATATCATTATTTACGTCTGGGGACGGCCCTTTAACATCACCATCCGGCTTTGGCTTTTGGCTTTTGTTATACTTGTGAATGAAGCACACGTAGCAGCATTACAGCCATGGCATTAGTACACTCTGTGTATTAAAAACTGTTTAGAACTAACAGGGCTTAAATTAATCCAAGGCCATCCAAGGCCAGGCCTTGGATGCCCCTTTGATTGGCCTCAATGCCCCTCTCATTGGCCTTGGAGATTTTGTGTGCCCTTTCCAATTCTTCCTATTTGTGCTGTACTATAGGAATGTGCCCTACAGAAAAGTGGCCTTGCCCTAAAAATATTGAAATTTAAGGCCTGAACTAATCACAGTCGGACGACCTCAATTGATTCTCAACATTTCAAACAAAACTCAACAGAATTCACTCAAAATCGGTACTTCAGTGACAATTGATGACATTAGACTAAATAGAAGTAAAGAGTAAATTATAATCTTTTCAACTTACCGATGTTAGAACAAATTCTTTGAAAATTCAAGTCCTGAGTCTACTGTCAAACTTGCCGATCAGCCCCTTCGTAGACTATTCATGATTAGACTGCGTTTTTTGTTGTCGTCGTGCATGCACGCAAGCTCGCTGAATCTCTGTATAAAATCGTAAAGAACCATGTATTTGGTCGTAAGACACGACGGAGAAATATCAGCTTTTTCTACATGATTTTGAGCTGTGATTCGGCTGGAAATTACAGAACTGAATTATTATGGTCATTTACGCAATTATCATTTACGCAATTGTGTATTTAAAAGAGAGGAGTTGCAATTAATTTCAAGTTGCGATTGATTCAAATCAATTTCATCTTTTTATAAGATGGGGCCCTGTTGTCAATATTAAAATCCAACTCGTTCATCATTTATGTTTTTTATTTTTTTCCTGAACAGCTATTGAAGTAAATGAAGACAATTTTGACTCCCTTCTTGCCTATGATGACCTCTTCTTAGATTACTTCAATGCATTTCTTCAATATCCAGTAAGTCATGATTCTTTTTCTATTTTTTTTTCATTTCTTTTTCTCCTTCTTCTTCTTCTTCTTCTTCTTCTTCTTCTTCTTCCGCTCCTTATTACCCTTTTTCTATTTTTTGTTCCTTTCCTTTTCTCCTTCTTCTTCAACTTTACTTTTTCCTTTTCTTCTTCTTCTTCTTCTACCGCTCCTTATAACCCTTTATATTTTGTCATTCAATTTCTCATTATCATTGTGGTTCCTGTTCTTGTTCTTGTTGTTCTTGTTGTTCTTGTTCTTCTTGTTCTTCTTGTTCTTCTATTTCTACTTCTTTTTCTTTCTTTCTTCTTCTTCTTCCTCTTTTTACTGATTCTTTCTCTTTTTTCTTCTCCTTCTCCCTCTTCACCTTCTAACTTTACTACTGTATCTGTAACTTTACTAAAGTCTATCAGAATCAAATTTGGATATGGGAGTAAAATAAACTATGGGACAATGCCCCCTATCTCACTCTGAAATAGAGCTACTGTAAAAAGTGCAATTTCTGTTGATCAGCTGCAATATATTTTACAATTACAACATGATATTTGAGGCTAATTTGGTTTATAAGTAGTCCTCAAAACAATTAATCTTCCTACAAAAGTAAATGCATAGTTTCTAAGCAATAGCGTGAGAAACCTTGTTTTCATCATAACCTTTATCTTTACCTTTACTGCAAATACTGGAAGAATGCTGAGACAGCAGTCGAGCTTCCAGGTCTATCTTCTTGGTCTGTCTTCTTGTACTCGTTCTCTAAAACCTTTTCATATTTGTTTTCAGGCCTTCCCCCAGCCACTCTACTACAATCGTCTGACTGGGTCCTTCCAGGAGGTGGAGGATGATTCTCCCTATGGAGCAGTGCATTCCTCTGGTGGTGGAGACCATAGGAGAAGGTACTATGGCCCGGGGGATGCAGAGAGGGAGAGGATCATGGATTGGGCCAGGAGGGAAAGATTACCCCTATTTCTCAGGTATACTGGAAAGAACTTGATTATTATTTGTGAAATGTATCCAGGACACATACTTCTAATTCAAGGATTTTGTGGATAGAAATAATTACCTTTGCTTTAGCTTCTAATAGCTTATTGCAATCCTTACTTGACTGAAACTTTCAGAAGAAAGCAAATTTAGGCTAGAAATGGCTACAAGCTTTTTGATGTTTAAGTTTGCCTCGTACATAGAGAATAGTATACTCTACCTCTTCATTCTAAAGGTTACGTGTCTGTATGTTTTGCAGTTACCGGTATGTTGTTTTGAATACATTATTCAAGATTTCACCATTTACCCTCTCTCTAGTAGTTTATGTCCAAGCGTTCATCAAGATTTCCCTTTAAATAATCTTTCCCCCTCATCAACACACACAGAACAAAGCTCTTCCTAGAATACAAACTATGCAAGCTTCTCATCCGTCCACTCGAGGAGCGTCGATCAACCAGCCGCCCCAGCAGCCGAGGCCTGAGAGGGTACAGCCGGGAGACGGCCAGCTATTCCAGCACTTCCATGAGCCTTGCCCAGAGCCACGAAGCGTCGGCCTACGAGAATGACAGTGACTTCAGCTGGCCTGGGGACGCTGATAGACTCTTCTTGTTCAAGCACATGCGACCAGGATCAAGGTGTATCAGTATGCCACCTATGCTTGGGTTAAGTAAGTGTAAAAAAGATGTGCTTTAGCATATCGCTTCAGGACCCTGTTTCATAAAACTTGATATTAATAACAAGTTACAAGCTACTGTTATAAGCTACTGAAATCAAGGCATCTGATTAGCTGAGAGCAAATTTGTCATAGAAATTCAGCATTTCTTATTGATAAAAAGTTTTATGAAACAGGCCCCAGTGACAGTTGCTTCAGGCTTCATTTTGTCAGAGAGGTTATGGTTAGGGTTGAAGTAATTGGGTTTAGGTTAGGTTAGGTTAATAGGTACAGTCAGAGAACTTGTTTGGTCTATTGCAGAGTTGAAGTTATAGTCCACGTATTTCTTGAAAAAAAGGGGGTTGACCTCGCACAAATTGCAACAGAAAGTCTGTCAACTGTTTTAAACCTAGACAATGTATGTTATTTAGAAGCAGAGATATCAGACTCATGGCAGCCATTTTGAAAAATGGCCGCCATGGAAATTTCCACCACCAGGATTCCGTGAGAGTTTTGATAAGTTATAGAGGACACCTTCAAGAGTATAAAACAGTCGAGACATTTTCTTTTGCAATTTGTGCGAGGTCATATCAAATAATGCCTGGACTATTAAGGATTTGGTGAGAGTAAGATGTTGATCATGGAGATTTTCACCAGAAAAAGTATTGTACATCCAAGAGAGTATGTATTCTGCTCATTGTGCAAGTTAGATTTTTTCCCCTTAATGTTTGGGAAAAGGAGATATGGGATAAAGGGAAGTGGGAACAAGTTACCCTTAAGGTACCTTGGGCAGATACATTAGATTTCTGGCAGGTTTTTCTTTCACAATCACTTGCGTCAAACTACAAGTAGAAATGCATTGAAATTGGCAAGGTGTGTGTATAATTTGGTGTATTTATTGGACCCTCAATCAAAAGTTATTGAGCTAAACAGCAAAACAAAAACAATTGAATAAGTTGTAAAAGTATTTATCGACTCTTTTTCAGCTGTCAATGGTGCCTTATGGAGTCCTATAGATGCCTATCACGCCCGCAAGCTGTCGCCGAGCAAAAAGTCCTCGCGAGAAAGCCGTAGAGCGACTGGGAAATCCAGGTCATCCCGGGAGAAGCCCAGTCCAGGGCAGGAGACCGAGACGGGGGCTGGCGGTGATGCAGGGTCAAAGGTCGCCTTGCCCTCTGTCAGTAGGGAAGACACACAGTTGACTGTTAAGAGCAGGGACGGGCAAAAATGTAAGTTTGATGCAGCTAGGAGTTGTCGTTGAGTGGTTTAATGCGTTGACTGGAAAGGCAAAGGTCACAGGTTCTGGTCCCGCTACAGCACTTATGTCCTTCAGCGAGGTATTTTATCTACTTTTCTCCTCTCCACCCAGGTGTTTAATGGTTTGGGTACCCAGTAGGATACGAATGTCGCTGTGGTTGGATTAGCATGTTCTTGCCAGAAAAAGGTGACTAGTTGTAATGCTCCCCAGGGAGTGGAGAGTGGAAAATGTGTAGTATAGTAATTGAATCCTGTGACTGCTGTAATAATAATACTGCAAGCACTTTAGTCAGTTCATAGAAAAATACTTTGTAAGAAACCGGTATTATTAGTATAATCTGTTGACTTTAGCAAACATGCTGCTACATATCTCTCTGGATCTGGCCTTCTCTAGCAGTTCTACTCCCCTGTTAGAACTGCCATACCCCTCTCTCTGACAATCTTCCATAATGATAATATCTATATCATCAGATTTGAAATGCATTGTGGACTTATCTTGTTTTATTTTTGGGGCCAAAAATATGACTTTAAAGGTATTACAAAGTTTTGGGAAATTCTGAAAAATGGGTGGATAGTGATTCTTTACAATTTTAATATATTTGGATGCCCCTGTGGATGTATTAAAAACACCAAAAATTTTAGCCCCTAAAACACTTCTGCTTTCGAGAAAAATTGAATATAAAGATTTACCGGTGCTCCCGGTAAATTTTGATAAAATTTCAAATAGCTCCTACGGCCGTACAATGGTAGCTGCGACCATGAAAATCTCAGAGTATGTAGTTGTGATATATAATTTCCGAACGAGAATAGCTAATCAGTCAATTTTAGTCAATAAACATTGTTTTATAGCTTAAGCAATATCTTGACCTTGAGAGGGAGATATTCAACATAAAGTGTTTATTATTTACAATTTCATAACTTTAGAGTCGATTTCGACCGCGACAACGATCACTGAATATTGTAGGATCGTATATGCTTCCAATATGTTCATTTGAACTAAATTCATGACCCCATACCAAAACTTTGTATTACCTTTAAGTTTGAAGTACTTAAAGTTACGTCATATTCAGTTTCATTCAGTTCTATAGTATACACCAAGCAAATAATGTTTTGTATTTTATCATTACTTATTTCTTTATTTATAATTTGCAGCAAGAAAGAGTGCCTTGAAAACTGAAAGCAGCAAAGAGAATACACCCAAGAAGAGAGCTACCATCCAGACTCCTAACAGAGGAGATTCGGGAAGAATACCACTCACAGAACAAACTAACGAAAGGTAAGGTGGTACTGTGATATTGAATTTGTTTACATATTTTTTGTTGTAAATGGTTAGTATTAGACATGTACTCAAATAGTGAATGAATCTCTTGATAAGTTGTTGGGAATGGTTGAAAAAGGAGTAAAATGAGAAAAAGTTTTGGGAATCAACAAAATGGTAAGAAATTGATGGATGCACTTCTTGATGGATACACAAACAGAGAAAAGCACTGCACACTGATATGAATATGCAGGAATGCACCCACACAATGTCGTATTAACATTTGGTTGAAAGCTTTGAAATATTTAGATCAGGAATTTGGACTTTTAGCAGTCAACTTGGATCTATATCAACATTTTTTAACAAGATGAAATAAACTTCAATAGGAATAAAATATTCTATCCCTTTACTTTTCTACCTCCTCACATTAGGCCTGGACCAGATGGCGCTGAACTGCAAAGAACTCTTTCCAAAGAAAACGCAGAGGATGGCGATGATGAAGATGAAGGAGAAACAGGAAGTGAAGATGAAATCTATAGCAATCAAGGAGAACAAGAGGAGGAGGAGGTAGAGGAGGAGGATGATGAGGATGGTTCCAGCATCGCTCTTCCCCAGGAGGTCATCGATGAGGAGCAAGTCCTGGTGAATGTCGGTGAACTCAAGGAGGACGTCCTCGTTGATCAGGAATTGAGGGTAGGTTGTAAGGTCTAGTAACCCACATCATAATGATTTTTTTTTCTTCAAAGATTTAAAAAAACGGTGCTTATAAAGCGCATACCACCAAAGTCTCTAAGCCCTATAACAAACAAAATACAATGATATTACAATTACATATAGTCTAACTTTACATATGATCAATATCTTTAGATCTTGAAACTTATCAGTAGTGGTATTTATTTCGAGAGGGTTATAAAAGTGAACTTAATCAGTAAACCCAATAACCCCAAAATGTCAAAATTATCTGCTCCTGTATATAACAGTAAAGATATATGAAGGAAAAAACTAAATATTGATATTAGGCGAAAAAGTGGAAGGGTGATTGGAACTACATACTTTTTTGCATTGATGGTCAAACATCGAAATCAAAGATTTTTTTTTTTTTCTTAAATCTTGTGAATGGACTTGATTGCAGGTTGAGGGAGATGGAGAAGCAGAGCCAGACCATAGCATGATCAATTATGAGGAGGATCTCACCGCTGTAGATGAGAGAACGGAGTCTGAATTGAGAGAGGTAGAGGTCAAACACCGGGTCACATTCCATCAACTCAAAGAAGAAATCCTGGGCAGTGTAAGTATCTCTGCTCTCGTGGCAATTGTGTGATATATCAATGATAATTGTATTATATCGTTTGTTTTAGTAAGCTTCTTACCAGTTACAAACATCTGACCAAAGTGCTTACAATGTAAAAAATAAATGGAGGTGTTGGGGGCTAGTCACCCTACTATAGATCACAAGGTATTGGTTAAAATCCCAGCCCGGCACTAACGTCCTTTGCCAAGACGTTAATCTACATTTGCCACTCTCCACCCATGTGTTAAACGTGTACCGGGTAGGATATGAACATTAATGTAGTTTGCTCAGCATTGTGAGTGTCTGTAAAATGGTGCGTGGCTGGATTGCTTTCCCAGGGAGTGGAGAATGTGCATTCATTGTGTGTGCGGGCAAGCCTGAATCCGATGACCAGGGTAAGAATAATTAAATATAAAGCGTCACACATGCCAATCTAAGCACATTGACATTCAAATCCTGCTAGATACCCATTGAACACCTGGTTGGAGAGAAGCAATGTAGATATTAATATACCCTGCTTAAGGTCATTAGATCTTTGCTGGGGCTCAAACACATAAAATGTGCATCCCCACTCAAATGATTAAACCCCTCAACTATGACATCATTTCCAATTATATGACAATATCATGATGACCATAACACATCGCACTTTGTAGTGTGTGGAATTATTCTATATATTCATATTATTCTAAAGAAAATATTTGTTAAAACAAGTTATTGTTATGTCACTGCAACATTTCTTTGTAATAAAACATTTCTCGCCACATGTTGTAATATCAAATTACCCCCAAAATGATATTTTGTATTGATACAGCTGGTTGGTATGGAGTTGTTCAAAGCCTTCCTGGCTGGAACTCTAGGAGAGGATATGCTCAACTTCTGGCTCGACTGTGAGATGTACCGAGACAACGTACAGAGTATGGAGGGAGGTACTGATATCAAAAGGACAAGACTGTTTAGGTAAGAAACTCCAAACTTTTTAGGACTTTACGAATCAACTTGTTGTTGTTGTTGTTGGGTGTTATGGCCTTTTCCATCGTCGTTTGATGATTTTCTGGTCCTCTCTTCATATTTTTGCTCTGTTGGATCGACGATAGCCTGTGGCGTTGTGTTTATGAAATTAATAATGTCAGTAAATTTTTAGGAGTTATTTTCTGTATTGTTATGTAGCTTTATTTTAAAGAATAAATTTGGAAGGAAAGGATGAAGTGGTTGAATATTAGTTGCGATCAGTTCATTACGTTAAGACGTTAGTGTGAAGCCTCGACTAGCGAATTATATCGAGGATAGTACCACCTGTCACATCCTTACCTCTATAATCTTCAATCCTAAAACAAAACGTGAATCATAATAATAACTATGATGCTAATAATGATACAGCAAAACGTAACTCTTAACAGTAAGCTTTTATAAAGCTAGAATGTAATTAAATGAATATTTATTCATATATTTATGTGCAAATTGATTTGCTTCTTAATACAGCCACAATATACTACATCTTAGATTGATTTCTCATTTATGGTGTCTAACCAACTTAGATTTTATGTACCATGTGTTTTTCAGCGTTGACTGTCACCCATCATCCTCTGCTTATCATTTTCTGCTTATCATTTGAATACAATTCCAATGTTCAATGTTCTGTTTCGTAACTTTTTCTCAGTGTACTGTTTTTGTTGAAACACTTGAATATTTAGATATGAAAATCAACATTTATTCAACTAGAATTAACTTGTGATAACTGTAAATGTAGAGAAGAGATATAGTACTAGAGGTTTCCTAGTGTAGAGATCTCGTAATTGACTGGTTTAAGCACTTGACTTGAATTCAAAGGTTGACACGGCACTATTGTCCTTTGGCAAGGCATTAATCTACATTTGCCACTCTATACCCAGCAGAGAAATGGGGACCTGGTGAGATGACGAAAGCATTTGTGTAAGTAATTGCCATATGCCCTCATTTTAGGATTCAGATAGGACCTTTGGTATGTGGGATCTATGTTTAAAGGGGGTGTAGCATGGCAAATACCGGTTAACGCCATCTACGACTTCTTTTGGACAACTGCACGTAAACGAATGGACTCAATTAATGGTCAGTGCGAGCTAGCGTTTGCGAAACAGACCAAAGTTCTCCTCATGCTTCGGTTTCGCGTATGTTGCACACACGTGAATACTGCGGGGGCGTTGTCTCTAGTCGTATTATACCCGATTGGCCCAGAGTCAGGCCACGGGGAAAGACACATAATCTTGTCATGCTACACCCCCTTTAACACTTTTGAATGATTCTCTTTTTGTTCATTACAGAGACATTCAAGACAAGTACCGGTTCAAGCTGACCCCGGACGCCCAGAAGCAGATCAAGCAAGCCCAAGGGAACATCGGACTGAGTGAATCCGTCTTCACCAGGACCCAGTATGATGTTCTGAGGAGACTCAGGTCGTACTGGGTGGCTAGGTTTCTCATACACCAGGAAAGGACAGGAGAGTATAGGTATGGGACTGCATGAAGGAATTTTAGGGCTTAATTGTGATGAAGCTAGTATTATTGAGAAAGCACATACACAAAAGAGAAAGATTAGTTTCAGAAACACGGTTTAGAGTTAGGTTATTTGGTATTATGATATTTATAACGTGCTGTTTGGCAATTTAGGACGGTTTAGAGTGAAAAACTAACTGATTTATTAGGTATATCTTTTTAAAAATCTAAATGCAGGAATGTTTACGAAGTAGGAAGCTTTCAACAAAAGAGAAAAATGGAGCAGAGAGACAGAGAGAGCAAGAGAGAGAGAAAGAAAGAAAGAAAAAAGGAAAGAAAAAAAGAAAGAAAGAAAGAAAGAAAGAAAAAAAGAAAGAAAGAAAGAAGGAAAGAGAGAACGAAAGAAAGAAAAGGAAAGTAGGGGAGAGGTGGGTCGACAGACAAAATGAACAAGTGAAGAGAGAAAGAGAGGGCTATTACTTAATATACTGCGATATTTCAAAGCAGATATATTTGATATTATTCCTCTTATCCCTTCAGCTACGAGCGACTGAGGGAGCGCCATCAGCGCATGATGGAAGATGCTAAGAAACCCATGGACACGTTCCTTCCCTCCATCTCGCTGGTCAACTCACTACCGGTCAGACCCTCATCTTGCTTCCGACTGGCCACCACCCAGAAGGACTGGTCAATCGTTGCCCATGGAGGGCGCCAGATGGAGGAGTATATCAGGCCGGGGCACCTCATGACCATGGACGACACCAAGTACATCCCCAGACCAATGTCGGCAAGGTTTCATGTGGGGCTGGCTTGCGACAAGGACGCTGGGAGGCCATTCCAGAGATATCTAGAAAGGTATGTGGTATTTTCTGTCCAGTTCAATGATGCTGATGATGATGATGATGATGGTGATGGTGGTGATGATGATGATGATGATGGTGGTGGTGATGGTGGTGATGATGATGATGATGATGATGATGGTGGTGATGGTGGTGATGATGATGATGATGGTGATGGTGGTGATGAGGATGATGATGATGGTGATGCTGATGACGATGACGACGAAGACGACGATGATGATGATGTGGGGATGATGATAATTATGATGATGATGACGATGAAGATAATGGTGATGATGGCTTCTTGTAACTCCCTCTATAGGGTGCTCATTGTGCTTGCTTTTAGCTGTCTGACAAAATGAAATTTTCTTGTTAGCCGTTATATCAGCTAAAAACTTTCTCTTCCATCCCTCTGTTAATAATTTAGTTATTCTTGCGATCATGTTGCAACATGGAACTGATATCTCTATAGAGTTGACAACAAATTGACAGTGTGGTTCATGAACTTGAAAAGAAAATTTCTAACTTTGCTTTGTCTTTGAAAGATAAACATTTCTTCAAATCATTCTCTATTTTTTTCTTTCTCCAGACATTCTGACCGGCTACTCCTTGCCAACCTGCTCTTCTGGCAAGACGTATCAGACTATGTCCTGGCTGAGGACCGATCAGCTGACCGTCTCCTCCTCATGGGTCAAGCATGGTCAATCTTCAATAAATACATCATGGACGATGGCATATGGAATATAGGTCAGACTCAGTCACACCTTCTACTGTGATCAAACTTGAAAATCGTTTAGAAAAATGCCGCAGCAAACTACGGTGTTTTTGTTTTGTTTTGCATTTCTGCAGCTTATAACACAGAGCTAAGTAAATATGCCTAGGAACTTTGTTGTGCTTAGTTCCCATTCATTTTCATGTAAAAGGAACAGCTGCATTTTTGTTTTTGTTTTTTTCTTTTCCTTATGTTAAGTTAGAATGTTAGTGTTCCGACATGTGCTTCTATGAAGATTGCTCTAGGCGTTAAGGGGTTAACATTGGGGTTGATATTGACTTTTAGTCTAGAGTTTAAAAGATTTAGTAAGTTATTAGTTATTTAGTTAGAGTTAGTTAGAGTTAGTTATAGGGATATAGTGTTTGGTCAATGGTTGCATTAAGTACTGTGTTGTACAACCAGAATGTCTCAACTTGTCTCTCTGTCTTATCATGTCTCAAATGAAGATCTGCCTCCAGGAGAAAGGGATTTCATCCACAGCACCCTTCTCTTGACCAGTGACTTTGCGGAGGCTGCGACCTTTGACCGGGCCAAAGAGCACGCTGTCCACATGCTCCAGAGAGAATGGCTCCACTTCCTGAAGGAGGATCTCAAAGTATTTCTGGAGTAAGATTTTTTGATTTTATTTTATTTCTACATTTTTCCAAATACAATAACAAAATAACAAAGAACATATAAATGTAAGGTATATTACAAAATATACAAACAATATTAACTTTATGTCAAAATGTTTTTTTACATATGTACATATAATAACGAAACTTAATATTCTATAACATATTATTATAATTTAAAGTATTACCCAAACTATCAGTTGAAAAAGTGCAGGAGACCACAATCTTAAGCAAAGCCTGAATGGTTGTTATCCTTATTCTTCGAATGTGTATTCCACTCAAACAGCAAGTTACTTTAATTTTTAAATATGAGTAAAGGGTACCAATCTCCATAAAATATTGTGCTGTGAATACTTTAGGTTCTATGCAGCAATACTATACTGAAAATATCAGCTTTCATTGCTACTTCTGTAAAGAGAAATTGCAAATTTAAATGAATTTTTAACTAAAGAAGGGAAAGTGATTTGTGAGTGGATACTCAGTGCACGGTATCAAATTCTGGCTAGAGTTATATGTGTATGGTTTTTATGTTATCGCTATTTTCTTACTTTTAGCATAATCCTTAATTCTTCACCGATCGAATGCCAATTAAAGCTTTATGTGGTTAATTTAATACTTGCTAGCTGCTCACATATATTATTTCAAATGAATAGTCACCAGGGTCGGTATTCAATTCGATACTTACACTAAAAAAGTAAGAAATTTACTAAGTAAATGGCAAAGCTAAGAAGTTTACTTATCTCATATTCAAATCGCATTTTAGACTTTTACTTTAATATCTGAGACAAAATTAGGTAAAATACTTACTGATAAGCATTGTGACTTCACACAGTCAATCAAAAGTAATGCGCAATTAACACGCCGCAATAAATGTGCGCTAATATAATTGTGCGCAGGTTATGATACTGCGTAAGAAAACCTATGCCTGCCAATCAAGACCTCCTGTCTTAAATGTAGGGTACAATACTTAGCCAAAAGTTTGAATTGAATACCAAAATTGGCTAAGTATTTTATTAAAGCCAAATACTAAGTAAAAAGCTAAAATGTTGTACTTAAGTATTGAATTTAATACGGGCCCTGTTATATAACTTTTTGAAAATGGAATGCTTCATGTTTTAATTGGTATCTGTGTGCTCTTCCTCTTTCAGCTGCAGAGCAAGACCCGAGGATCGCATCCTGTCAGCCAGCTCCCAACGTTCCTCCTACTCTGAGAGATCAGCCGTAGCAAGGCAGGAATCACTCATGGAAAAACTGTAAGTAGGAAGGGCCATCCAGCCTATAATCAGATTCTGGGATATTTACCACCCCTCCCCCTCGACTCCCCCCTCCCCCCCCCCCCCCCTTGAATAATTAACCCCCGGCATAGCCATCTTTACACAGAGTCTGGCTAACTCGGTTCGAGTTGGACACAATATGGCAACTACTACATTGTTGGGCAAGCATAAAACAAAAGAATATACGCCATGCTGTGACCCAGTGAAACCAAGTTGCCCAAACTATGTGTATAGAGGCTCTGACCCCTGGACAACTACCCCCCCCCCCCCCCTTGAATAATTATGTCTTGGAGAATCCATAATCTGCATTTCATACTAATGGATATAAACACATATATTGTAATTGTCACGGTGCTCTAATCTGTAGATAAGTTGCTTTCTTATTTTTATTCCTTCATCTGGTTTCTGGGACTGTTCTATTCCTAACTCAATAACCATTGGCAGAATGTTCCATTACGAATGGCAAACATTTTCTTAACATCTTTGTAATATTTTTCATTTTCCCATTGCAAAATCGTATGAAATAATCTGTGGCTCATATACAGGTAGATTAATTGAGTTGTAGGTGATAAATATGACTGTTATAACAAGAATCTTGTAATTATTTTGTATAGTATGAAAAATATGTGTGTCTTTCATGTCTATTTCACCTTTAATGCATGCTACAAAGGCCTTCCGTACATGTAGTTCCGGCTACTCGTCGTTTCAAACCCAGGTAAAATATTTTGATGTGGTTAATTGTGTTAATTTGATAAGACTAGAAAATAAAGAGAGAACCATCTCACCTGTTCTCATACTTGTAGTTGTATGTGTAGGTTTACATTTGATGGAAATCAATGAAATATGTATAGATATGTATATATGATCATAGAAAAATAGATGATCTATTCTCTCTAATCATTGAAAAGGTGATTTCAGGGGTAAAATATTTCAAGATGGAACAGAAAGAAGAAGAAAAAAGAAATGAATGTGATGATATTAAATACTGTTGTGTTTGTATTTTGTGCACTTTTTTCTCATTGGTAATGATTTGTTTTATGCCTAGATCCCATTGTGTATAGTGGAATGGTTATTGGTTACTAAGGTGCTATATGATTCTGTCTTTATTTCTTTAATTTTTTTCATTTGGAGAAAATAGCTCATAGTACTATTTTCATGGAGTTTGGGCTGAATTTAAAGTCTGCTGCTTCATATGAGTTAATTTAATCCTGGGGATTTCTGTTTTTGTGGAGGTTTTTTAACCTTTAAGACCAAGAAATAATGTAGGTATGAAATTGCTTGAAAGGGATCATTTGAAATGAAGCTCTCTTTATTGATACTTGCTGGTATACAATATTGGCTGCAATAATTTCTCCTATCTTAAAAGCAGTCTTTTAATAAAAGTTCCTTTTCATTTATTTTTACATTATGATACAAACCTTATTCTATAATTACAGTAATTGTACAATTCATGAACCAGTTTTGAGTTTCATGATAAAAGACTTATCCTAAAATTTGATAAATACTGTACCATACAAACTGTTCAGCACTTCAAATTGCCTATTGCACTCAAATGAGTAGTTTTACTCATTTTTTTCTCTATCAAACATGCCTTAAATTTTAAGGTATATTTCAGTCAGGTTTAACTTGAACTCCAGTCTAAGTTAAGCTAGAGTTTTAATAGATAAACCTGACTTTGGAATTTGGGCCTGAGAACTTGTCTCCTTTACACCTGTCACTCTTATTCCTTCTTGGTTGTCATAGCGAAGAGAGTAGTGAGACGAGCATTGAATCCAGTGATAACGACAGGTGATACAACATTGATATCCTCAGGGCCTCCGTCATCTAACGGTTGTGACTGATTACAAGCTACGATCGAATACAACATTTCCAATATAGACAATCATGCGAAAGCCTCTCTATATTTTTATTGGAGTAATTCAATTAAAGCTGTATTTTCAATTGCTCAAAATTGGTTGTTTGATTTCTTCTGATTTCAGTCAATAAACACAAAGATACCCGTGGTTTTGAACAGCTAGGAATATGTCTTGAGCAAATGAGAGCTAGGAAAAGTGATTTGAATTATTCAGCTACAACTTTCTTTTTCTTTTTTCATCATGATGCAAACTTCATCCCTCAACAAATCAAGAACTTGTATTCATTTTCAGGATTTTGAAGACAAGCTTATTCAGAATCTTTCAAAAGTTGTTTATCCAAAAAGACATGTCTCTTGAATTCAGGATCGTTATGTATTTTCCTCAGTCATAATAACAATTAATTCAATTTCTACTCTTAGATTTTAAAAAGATGTATGGATTGGCTGATATGGAAAGTTGAAATTGATCATAACTTGTGTTCATTTGCGAGATTATTTACAGTAGGCCCTATTGCAGTGAACCACACATAGCACTAGTACTACCAGATGATGATCTACACATTGTACAACTCTACTTTTATTTGAAAACCTTAACATACATGTTGCTATAGCACATTCACTTTTATTTTATATGCAACTTGTTTTCTCTGTTAACCATTTTTTCCTTCCGTCCATACATGATATATTTATGTATGTCCATCATTTTCATGTAATTCTTATATAAAGTTGATTTGATATAACATTTTTTGTTTTGATTTTAGCATTTAGCAATCACATAGATATATATGTTCACCTGGGATGATATTTTCCATCATCTCATTCTCATACCAACTTGTTGCTTTTATTTCTAGTAACAATTATTGTAGCAAACACATTTGATATTTTATATGTTTGTTCATTTGTATAGTATTCAAGGTAATTAGTGATATTCCTTGCTCCTAATTAGTGACACCATTTTTGTTGAATGAATGAGAAAGTACAAACATTTCTCCTACTACCCAGCCTCTCCAACTGGCGCTATACATGTAGTTCTCCTTAGAACTATAAGCTCAAGAAAGATTACTAACAGTCTTTTTTAAGACTACCAACAGTCCTTTTTAGGAATACTCACACTCAAGAAAGAAAGAAAAAAATTGTGAAAAAAGAGTGATATTGATGTAATTTTGTTTTATTTTAGAATCAATACAATCCGATACAAATGTTTGGCCCTTTTTCTTGCACAAAAGCCTGCTCAGATTTTTTTCCTGTATTTAGGTTTTTTTTATCACATTTCCCTATTAACATGAGTCTGATTTCAAATATAAAATGCATGTGTCAGCCTGCATAGTAGTTGGATTTTGGCCAATTACATAAACTTATTAAATTTTAAATAACACTCTTTTGTTTTGCCACTGAAATTAAACATCTTTTATATTCATCTTTAACTTAGTATAGAGATTTAGAATACCTAATGTGCATTGCACTATGTCACTTTTCCACAATTAACATTGTCATTATAATTAACACTAGTATTATTTGAGTATAGTTTGAATGAGAAAGCACCAGTGTATGTGTGCATTAGATGTAGGTCATTTAGATTGTGTTTTGTTTTATTTGAAGAAGACAGTTCTGTTTCATCTGTATAAAAATGTTACAATTTGCGACATAAATGGAATCCGCTTATATGAGCCTCTCATGAAGCACTGACAGATGGATTAAGCATTTTCATTGGTAGTGTAAAAGAAACTACGAGTTGGACATAAAAATGACATTTTATGATTTTAGAATTTTGAATCGATAATAAAGTATGTTTGAATATTGTTTTGTGCTTGAATGATTGATCAATTAATGAACCTGTTTCTTAATAAGTACTAAGGAGAATAAGAGATTAGTATGAAGGTAAGTTACATGGAACGTATGGTTGTACGTCCTATCTGAAGGATTAGGCAGTTGAGAATGGATGAATTGCCAACGGTTTTATGACATGTACATGTATTACTATGTTATCATAATAATCATCATCACAAATCATCATCATCATCATCATCACCATCATCACCCTCATCATCATCATCATCATCATCATCATCATCACCATCATCACCATCATCACCATCATCATCACCATCATCATCACCATCATCATCATCATCATCATCACCACCATCATCATCATCATCATCATCACCATCATCATCATCATAATCACCAATCATCATCATCATCATCATCATCTTCATCTTCATCTTCATCTTCATCTTCATCTTCATCTTCATCTTCATCTTCATCTTCATCTTCATCTTCATCTTCATCATCATCATCATCATCATCATCATCATCACAAATCATCATCATTATCATCACGATTCATCATCATCATTATCATCATCACCATCATCATCGTCACCATCATCATCATCATCAGTCATCTTTTTTATCATCATCATCATCACCATCATCATCATCATCATCACCATCATCACCATCATCATCATCATCATCATCACCATCATCATCATCATCATCATCACCATCATCATCATCAACATCATCATCATCACCATCATCATCATCATCATCATCATCATCACCAACATCATCACAATTCACCATCATTATCATCATTATCATCAGTCATCATTATCATCACCATCATCACCATCATCACCATCATCACCATCATTATCATCATCATCATTATCATCATCACCATCATCATCATCATCATAATCACAATTCATCAGTATCATCATCATAATTCATCATTATCAATCATCATTCATCATCATCATTTCTACCTTTGTTATAGCTATCAACACCATCATCATCCTTTCTACCTACGTAATAGCTATCAACAACTGAATTACAATTCTCATCTTTTAACAGTGACCCAGAGGAGGCAGCAGCAGCCGCCGCCATGAAAAAGAAGAAGAACAAGAAAGGTGGCAAGGCCGGCAAGGACGACGGCACCAACCAGGCCGATAAAGAAGCCCTCAAGAAACAGCGGGAGGCCAAGAAGAAGAAGCAGATTGCCATGCAGAGGAAACTGGTCCGGCAGGCCAAGGCCAGGCAGCAGGAGGCCAAGAAGGGCACCAAGCAAGGGGTCAAGTTTGAAGGGAAAGATGAGAAGGATCAAGGGAAACCAGGAGACGGGAAAGGAGACAAGAAGCCAGAGGATGAGAAGGAGGCCACTTTCAAGAAAATGTTTAAGAATAAGAGGTGATTTATTTATGGCTGTGAAAATATTTAAAAATATAATTGTATTATTTAAATAAAAATGTTTTTAACAATACAATTGAAATAAACAAATATAAACAATTATAACCTAAAAGTGAGGTTTTCCAATATATTTTCTTTGCACTACCCAAATTCCTAACTTCAACCCTGGCCCTAACACCTTACCTTACCCTAAGCCTCCCTAAACCTAACACTAAGCCTGACCTAAAGCCCAATCGCAACCCTAGTCTTCTCCCTGTATCTTTGACAAAATGATGGCTTGATCATTTGCTGCCACAACTTATGTGAGAGCATTCAACTAAATTTTCACTGTGATCAGTGACATTTATTTCCTTTTTCTTCCCAGCGTTATGAATCTGTTCAAGACCTACGTTCAAGACTTTGAGAGTAAGGATGTGAACAACATGGTGCAGATGTACTCTGATGTTGATATATGCTGGCGAATCCCTGAAAACCATGCAGACAAACGTACATCAATCTCCAAGCAGATCTACAGTAACTTCTTTGATCCGAACTCCAAGAGGTAAGTGCATTTGGTAGTCGATGTATTGAACATAATGCTTGTTGTTTATCAAAAGCAGTGTAGCCTGGTGTGACTTAGATCGGGCGTGTACGTAACCCAGAATTTTACTTTGATACTGAATTCATGCTTAAATTAGAAGCAGAATAAAATTTCTACCAGAAGATTTCGAGGAGGAACATTCAATTGAAAATTAAAGTTCTTGCCAACTGTACTTGCTAATCGATTTGGTTTGGGGTTGGTTTAAAAAATAATAATTCAGTCGCAATTAGATTTTGTAGGCTGGTAAATTTTAAAATACTGGGGATTTAGAATTCATGTCAAATTTGACATTGATCAGCATAACGTCATTCTCTGGGTCTTTTTGTTTCCATCATGTTGATATTTACAGAGAGTTATCAATATATTTGTATTAAATTATTTGATTACAGAATAATAAATCTTGCTTTAAAAAAAAGAAAAGAAAGTTAGCCAGGTTGGATATCAGCTTTGCTCTTTATCTCAAAAGCGGTTACAAAAATAATTTTTATGAATTATGAAAATAGGCTATTAAACATACACTCAACTATTTCTGCTTTCCTTATATTCATTTCTTTTTGTAAATGCTTATTTGATGAAATCAATAACATGCACATAATTGAATTACATGTATGCAAATATAATGTACAATGTATATATATTAATATAAAGTACAATATTTGTTATAGAGTATCCTATTGGCAGAATGGCTATTGATAATTTGTCATATACAACCATTAGTAAAGTTGTATTAAATGACTTGTCTTGGAAGCATATTATTATTATTACTACATTATTCATTTAGCAGTGACCATACACGGAGGAAAGGAAGGTATTTGTGCTATATGTGGTATAAGTTTAAATCACTTTTCGTTCAGTTTGGGTTGCACAGTGGTGGAAGTTGGTTAGAAGTATTTTAATAGTAACATGTGTCGAGTAATAATAGCGATATCGTTCCTTGGCACAGAGTATTAAATCATTGATGTGTATATAGAGAATCCAAAAGGATAAATGGGGTCAAAAATCTATCTGTATATAAAACAAGACCTTTAGGGAATATCAGTAATATTCTGATAACCTTAAAACCATAGATATCATAATAAAAAACAAGTACTTTCAATAGAATGCCATACCATCATGACGCCTGTATAGCATTTCTCATTCCCTTCACCGTTTGGACTGATTTTTCAATATGGTGGGTTATTTGTTTGTTTGATTTTTTCCCAAACTTTGAGTACTTAGCTGTTAGGAAATATTGGAATGGTGAATGAATATTGCTTAGCTCATACCATTTCATACACAATTTAGAGAAGTGTTATTGATTTTGTTAAATTGTATGTGTTAATTTATGGAGACTCTAGGGCTGTCCTGACCAATAAAAATCTATGTAGAAATCTCCAATTATAGTTTGTTCAAGGTTATTATTCAAAAACTTTCGAAATAACCTACCACTAGACATAAGGAAAGCCTCAACTGTTGCTGTCTTTAAAGTTTTGTTGAAGACACACTTTTTTTCAGGAGCTTTTGAATGGCTTTTGAATATTTTGTGTTATGTGTTTGTAAAGTAGCACTCTTAGGAGTAGCGGAGGCATTGTTTTCATTACAGCCCAGTAGAGTATATTTATATAGTAGCTGCAGTGCTATATAAATTAATCTAATCATCACTATTCCTGTTATTGCTCCAACGACGTATAACTATATGACAAAGAAGCTGTGTTAGTCCAAGATCGCATAGGGTAGTATTACATTTGGGATGGAAATACAGATGCATGAAAGAATGAGATTTACATGAAATTTCTATTTATTTTGAAACATTAAGCTCTCTTTGTATCCCCAAAATATTTTCATATCTAAATGAATACGATAAAACTTGAATATTGAAGACAACAGTTATTCATTTCATCCATGCACCCCATTCCCGAAATGGAGTAACCCAATTTACTCAATAGAAATGAGTACACATTTTGACAGATCAGTGAACCTCAAATGGAAAAGATAAATATTATTCATGAAAGTGTGTCGACCCATAGATTTCACAGTTCGCTCAATGCCAATAAAGGCTAGACGATATGTTTATCTTGGAATGATGTTTGCTTTGAAAGGCCATAAATACAACCGATATTTTAATCTGTGTGCTGCAATATTTTATAGTTGCTTTATTTACATCTGTGTTTACATGAATATGTCAACTTGTTATGCTAAATGTGGCATCACTATTCTTTACTGTAGTTCTTTGGTTTTAATTTATTTATTTGCTTTTAGTATTTGATCAATGTTACTCTATTTATCATATGAACTTGCAGATATGTGAACCTTCTTTCCCTTTATTTTGTTTGTGATATATGTGGTAATTGTATTTTTAATGTAATTATTATTGACAAGCATTTGCTGTACACACTTAAAAAGTAAGGGTTATTACAAATTAACATTTGATAAAGCGATGAGTGAGAGAGGGATGGAGATAGAGAGAGGAGAAAGGAGAGAGAGAGAAAGAGAGAGGGGGGGGGGGCAGGAGCAATTTGCAAAAATTGTGCCTTGTTTTCATACAAATGAAATGAACTTTAGCATTATTTTTTATGCAATTTGTATCGCAATGTTGCATAAATTAGGTGATAAGTGGTGTTGAATACCGTAAAATGTCTTGACAAAGGGCAATCGTGTTGGCTACGCAACCTTTATTCATACATCTCTTTGGATTGTGCGGCCAGATGTAGGTCGGGGGTCGTGTAGGTGGGTAGGATGTGGGTGAAAGGCAACTTTAAGGTAGAAAAATGTAGGTGAGATGTTAAAATGTTCATTGGAAAGCCAAGGCACTTTACAAAACAACAAACATTTGTAGGTCGAAAGGGAAAGTCAGTGCATAATATAACCTGTAACAATTATGGATAAATGATGAGAGGGGATTTATTGTTAGTCTTTGTTTGCTTGTGCACACTGTGATTTGTGTACTAGGTTCTTTTCAATGGGGCTTGGAATTGAACTGGTGACTGAACCCCTCTGATCTGTCATTTCTTCTTTTCTCCTTTCTCTGTATTTGGTGGGTTTTCTCGCTCTCTCTTTCATTTTTTTTTCTTTTTACAATTTATGTGTGTGAGAGGGCTAATGTACTTTGAGGTTTGGTTCTCTCTCTCTCTCTCTCTCTCTCTTTTACTCTCTTTTCTTTTTACAAGCTATGTGTGTGAAAGAGGTACTTTGAGGTTTGTGTCTCTCTCTCTCTCTCTCTCTCTCTCTCTCTTTTACTTGTTTTTCTCTGAATTGATGAATGAACCCCTGTGATCTGTCATTTCTTCTTTTCTCCTTTCTCTTTATTAGGTGGGTTTTCTCCCTCTCTCTTTCATTTTTTTGTTTTTACAATTTACATGTGTGAGAGGGTTAATGTACTTTGAGTTTTGATCGGTAGTGGTTATTATCTTTGCTTTGCTTGGCTTCTCCTTGTCAATTTGTATGTTTACTTTTTGAAAAAAAGCATCTGATGACTTATCATCGAGACAAGATCAATATTTTGGTGTGTGACTGTGTGTACATGAATGCAGTTATAGATTTAATCCTAATGACAGGGTATCAATGGCAAGAAAACAATGTCTTGTAATCCACATTTAGGAGATTTCAGATAAAATTGCATTGGTTATATGTTCTTTTACATGTACTTTGAAAACTTGATTTATAGGATATTGATATTAGTAATGTTGAACTTCCATTGCATCATAATTTTGAAAAAGTCATACCAGTACTTTGGAATTCAGAGTAATTACTTCCTATTCAACATAATAGGTATTTTTGCTGAATGATGATACATTTATTCCAACATAAGGAAGTGCTTTGAAATTATGAACCTTTGTATTAGCACTTTACTGATATTTCTTCATGTTCTTATTATCATTTCTCTTCAACATTCAATATATTCTCTTCCATCTTATAAACAACCCTCTCTTTTGAGTTTTGACATGTCTTGTTTTAATTTATCTTTCCATAATTCTATGAAATTTCTTTGTCCCTTTGTTTTGATCTTTTTTTCCTTCTCTCTCTGTATCTGTCTCTCCCTGTCTCTCTCTCTCTGTTTCTTCCTCCCACCTTCCCCCCTAAAATCTATGTATCTTTCTATTATCTTTCTCTGAACTTTTTCTTATCCATTTTCTTGCCGTTTCTACCTCTCCCCCTCCTTCCCTCAACACCTATCTCCCTTTCTCTCTCTCTGTCCTCTTTCTTTCTCTCTCTATCATCTATTTCTTTTCTATCCCCCTCTCTCTATCTCTCTACCTCCCTCTCTTGCTTGCTCATCCTGACAACTGTATTTCTCTTGCTTTCTCCCTTCATCTCTCCGTCTCTCCCTCCCTCCTACATATTTCCCTCTTTTATACCCTTTACACTTGAAGGTCCATCCCTATGAGTCGAGATGTAGCAGCCAGGCAGAACACAGAGGGAGATCGTCTCTCTACCAAGACCATGGACATGGCTACCAAATCAGTTCTGCCGCAGATAGAAGAGGCTTTTCAGAACTTCTGGGCAGTAAGTTAACTCTCTCCTTATGTTTATTTCTTCCACTGATAGTACAAGCTTCGAAAGTGACCTCATTAGGACATGAAATACTGTACATAATTCTCAATCATCAATCATCATATGAAACAAAAATAGGCTATTTTCGTAATGTACCGTAACCAAATTTTGATGCATATGTCTTTGTGAAGTGCCTTGATCGATATGGATTATTTCAGTCACTTATTACAAATAATTGTATTTCAATAGTAAGTATGCAAATTACATATATTATATGTTGTTAGGTCAGGCAAGCCATTTTTTTTGTCCTACCTAGCAACAACTAATGTACATGTGCAATTTGCATTCTGACCATTGAGATATTACTAAAAATAGCCTATAGATTCAAGTGTAAATGTATATGAAATGATTTAGGATTCATATACATGTATACTAATTTGTCATTGCAACTGAGTAACAACTCATCAGTATTTATTTCCAGACACTTTCACATACGGTACATGTGTTTTCCAGTATCAACCGAAAGTATTGTATTTTACTGTGATATCCTCCCAATTCAATTTCACTGTAGATACTGTAGATATTTGTATGTATCTTTGTACAACTTGAAGCCTTCATTCTAAACCTAGTAAACCACTTTTGTTTAGACATACACAAGTATGATTTCAAAGAATAGAGTAGGACTCAAGGAGGTCAATTGTGATTCATTTGATGTCAAATCTGAGTGACATTAACAGTATCCTTTTTGTGATTATTCAAATAATCACAATACACAAGGGTACATGTATGTGCCAAAAATAAATTGTCTAGTTTCATTTCAAGACATAAGTGGCACACTCCTCAAATGTTATGATTTTAATTTGAAGTATCATGACATTGTTGCTCATGTATCCTGCCATACACATAGACTTTCTTCCTTAGATTATTGATTCAGTGTGAAGAATGACCAGTGTAAACTGTATTTTAGGTTACTCATATATATATATATATATATATATATACTCTTCAGCTGTGAATAATTCATGTATAAATATATATTTTCCATTGTTTTCTTTATGGCAATATGTGAACGCTTTTTGAACAAATCGTGAAAAATGTCTATTTCATTGTTTTCTTTATGACAATATGTGTACAATTTCTGAATAAATTGTGAACAATTTATTCAGGTTGTGAACAGTATATATCAAAACCTGTTTTATTATTGACCAACCTCTGAGGGCTTATTCCATAATGCCTTCCACAATTAATATGAAAAAAATGAAATAATGAACAAAAATGAAATTTTAGAGTTACATGGATTCTGGAGAGGAGCCAGGAGGTGAGCGAGCTGAGGGTGGGACGGCTACGAGCAGGACAGAGAGTACTCAGAGTATGGTTCTAGCTTATAAGAGAAGACGCAGAGGAAAGGGACCGGTAAGAGAGACTTTTCTGCTGCTGTGGCTTCCTGTCTGTCTGCTTCTCTGCACCAACTAACAAAACAAATTATTGAAGACAAAAACTTGTCTTTTTGTTGTTTTTTAATTTTAATTCTATAACATTTGTGTGTATGCAAAGTTTGCAAACATTAATGAAATGACAAATAATAAGTAACCATCAAATAAACCTGCACTTTCTGTTGTTGTTATTTTTCATATTATTTTGATTATGTTTATAAGTCTGGATGAACTAACACAATGACAACATCAGAATTGAATAACCATAACAAAAATGAAAATTTTGCCTTTTTTAAATGTAATACGATTCAATTTTATCTGTCTGTAGACTGTAGTAGCTAACAAAAATGACCCCCCCCCCCCAAAAAAAAAAAATAAATAAATAAATAAATAAAAATAATAATAATAATAATAAAAATCATCAAATAAGCATGCACTCTGCCTTTTCTTTCCCCTTCTTTTATTCAATTATATTCAATCTGTCTGCACATGCTAACAAAAATGACAAAAGATGAAATAAAACAATCATCAAATAACCATATTTTTGTATAATTGTTGTCCAAGTTGATATGATACTTGTCTATGTTGTTTAATCACTTCTGTGATGTTTTAACTTACTTTAGTACTAAACTTTTATTTTGGATTACAGTATAAGGAAGGCATATTATCTTGTCTCCCCACCTAACTGCACAAGTATTAAAATTGTCAAAAACATTCATTTAATGGCCATGCAACATAATTTAATTCTGCTGCAGGTACATATAACTTTTTTATGTGAATCCTAACGTATTTGTTTTGATGATGCTCCATTTGTTCTTGCCGTAATATCCATTATTGATTATTGTTTATATGAAATGGAGAACAGTCACGAAAGCAATAAATTTAAATAGTCGGATTAAGTTCAAGTTCGATTCATCATCAATTGGTAGTTTGTGTACATATTTTCATTAATGTTTCTAACCTATCCCATTTGTGCTCATGTAAATTCTTTCATTTTTTGTAAAATCATACCTGAGAAAGAAATGTGTGTCATTGTGTATTTTTCTAGATTTAACCAACTTAAATCTGAAACCTATTTTCATCATTATCATTCACTTTCATCAGATTCTAATTCATCACATCTGTACTTTTGATTGTTAGTGTAGCTTTCATCTTTCTTTGAGAAAAATGTTACTTATGTGAGTTATTAATTCAATCTCATCATTGTCATCATTGTCATGCCATTTCATTTCATCAAACTCTAACTCACCATTCCTTCCTATTAACTACGTCCTCATTGTATTTCATTGTGATAACAGCATAAAGTAAGTAAACCTAGAACTAATTAACTGTGGTTATTTGATGTCTAAACTTTTAATTAAATAATTGCATTACTGTGTGTTTTGTTGTTTTTGATAACATGTATGTATAAATGTTTATTTGATGTATTTTATTTAATTCAATAATTGAAATCATGTGTTTTGTGGTTTTTAATATTTTGTGTAGTATTTATTGCATGTAGATTTGATCTAATAATTGAATAACTGTGTGTATTTCTTGTTTAAATAACCCTAATAATTTACAAATATTCACTTTTTTTCGGTCAAAATGTGTCGCTTCACCAAATGTTGGATGTCCGTTCCGCTGAACTGCAAATAACAACTGTATACATGTAAATGATGTAATTATTTATAATTCTTGTTTGTATTCCGACCTCCTGCTTTTGTCTTCTTGTTTTTGCTGGAAACTGTTATCTCTGTTTGTAAGGCTGCTAATATGTATGATCTTTGTATCATGTTGTTATTCCATCTTTCTCTCTCTCTTTCTCTCTCTTTCTGTCTTACTCTCTCTTTTTCTTTTTCTCTCTTTCTCTCTCTCTCTTTCTCTCTCTTTCTCTCTCCCTCTCTCTCTCTCCCTTCCTCTCACTCTCTCTTTCTCTCTCTTGCTATCTCTCTTTTGTGTTTTGTTTTGGAATGTGTTGTATTTGCAAGGGTGTATGACTTTTGTCGTCAGCAGCACAAAATGTACAAGGCAGGGGCCATATTTTTAAAAAAAAGTTAAGCTCAAGTGGAAAGTATGTTTGTTGCCATTTAACAACTTTATATTTATGCGGAATAAAACATGCAGTGGTGCTTGCTCAGTCGTCTCTCATATGCTCTCACATAACCAGCTTTATGCAGCTCTTAACCAATTTAGATATGTATGTTATGGCAATTTAAGACAGTTCAACAATTCAAAACTGCTCTTAAAGGGACCCGGTAACTTTGTCTCAGATTCTGAAAACATATTCTGGATTTAGCTCATGATGCAATGATAATTATAAACCTTTAGGTCAGTCAGGAACCCCGTGACTTTTACAAGCCGATCGCTTGTCTGATTATCAAGATATTTATGATTGGAATTACAAATTTTGAAAACCGTTCGCCTGACGGTTTTCATAACACTACAGTCTATTGGGGAAAACGAGTATGGTAAAACCGGTCACCCAAAGATTTTAACTTTTTTGAGGCACTTCTTGATCATTTTGAAGCGCAATTTTTTTAGGGCTTCAATATTACATCATATCACAGACACTGATAACACGTAGGGCCGTGCATCTCAGATTTAACATTGTTAAACGATCCCTTTAAAACAAATTTATTTGATTGATTAATTGATGTATGTATTCTTTAGTCAGAGATTTCCCTGCAGCATTTCTATTTGTTTCATTTCTTTCTTTTTCTTAATTGCGCTGATACTTTTTTCAAAGGTATAACTGTAGCATATAATTATATTATTATTATTATCATTATAATACAATTATATAGTCTGCCTTTTGGGGGGAATTTGTAAGGTGCTGGTTTTTTAAGAATTTCTGCCTTGGTAAAAAAAAATTCCTTCTCTCTCTTTCATGTGACATCATTTAAAAAGCTTTTTAAACTCTCTGTGAATTAGTTTTTGCTTTCCATATATATATATCCTCTGTATATATTGATAAATGATGAGTTGCTCTATAGAGTACCGAAGCTGTGACGTCATAAAAATCTATTTTTAAAATTTTTCAATTTTTTCTTCTTTTTCCGAAAGAGCACCAAAAATAATGTCCAAATGTTGAAAACCAATTAAAGATGTTAAGTATTGGCCGAGATATAACCATTTGAATAAATATATTTCCTATAGGAACTTTGTGTTATATGCTCTTAATGGTTAGGCGCCGGAGCTCTTTCGGAAAATGAAGAAAAATTGGAGAAATTCTAACAATAGATTTTTGATGACGTCACACTTCACCACTCTATTGTGTGATATTTTGAGAATTGCTTAAGATCACATATCATGCACTGAAGAGCACATATGACTGCACAATATCCAGTTTCATTGCAACAAAAGTGTGGAAGTGCAGCAAAAGATTTGAAATTGGCAACTTGTATGCACTTGCAGTATTTTCAAAATTGGTGATTGTAACATTCATTTTTATATTTGATTTACAATGCTGAGATGTAAGTACAATATGATAGAAATCCCTCAAGTCACCAAAAGAAATGAATTTACAATATCTTTGAATTGTGAAAGGTGTTCATTGGGTCTGTTGACCCTTATTGATGCCATTTTATGTGATGATAAATAAATAAATGAATAGAAAACGTTGCTATTTAGTAATTGTTTCAGCTCTCATACAGAGCGAAATAGTCCAAACACATAAAGCTGGACTGACATTCCTTCTTCAAAGACCATACTGGCATCTCTCTCATTTTCTTTGTCAACTATCAACACGGTTGATACCCAGTACTAATAAGATATCAACTGACATAAAAGTGTATCACCTTTTCAAATGTGTGGACATATTACAGAGACCTCAATAGCACATTGCATTCATATTGTAGTAAAGAAAACCCTGAATACTAGTAATACCCTACCACAGAATTAACCATAACCCTGAGCCTAACCCTAACTCTAATCCTCATCCTAACTCTAATCCTAATCCTAACTCTTAATCCTAATTATAGCATATGTGTAGTTGAGATGAGGCTAATTTTTCCTTTATCCAATGCATTATTTATTAATGATAAAACCAACATAAAAGATATTTGCAAATGCTTGCAACTGTAGTTTTTTTATCATTCTGTCACCGTTTCCATGACAATGACATTTTCTTCACCTTTGACCTCCGGCAGCAATCTGGTCAACAGATGCCCACCGCCCAGGACAAGAACGAGTTCCAGACCCTCTTGATCAAGTCGGCCAGAGGGATCCCGTCCCACAAGCTCATGTACTTCCATCGCTACCTCATGGACTACAATGGCAAGGACGGAGGAGCAGAGTTTCTGGACAAGGATCTTGTCTTTTATCTGGAGGCACAGCGATTTAAGGTGAAGAAATAAGGAATTTTCGCTGTCTTGAATAGTGATGATACAAGTACTGTATGTCCTGTTGGAGTCGGGCTAACTCGGCTCAAAGACAACTATGCCCAGCTGCAAAAATGGCCAGTTTTTGCAGGTTTAGGGTTGGGTTTAGGATTAGGTTTAGGGTTAGAGTTAGGGTTAGGGTAAATTGACAAAAACTGTCTGTTTTTGCAGCTGGGCTGAGTTGTCTTTGAGCCGAGTTAGCCAGGATTTGTCCTGTTTACCCAGGGCAGCCTCTGCAGCATTATACTGTTCCTAATTTTTTTGCCTTTATTCAGATCTTCATAATTATACAAAATGATGAATAGGAACACAATTGTTCTTACAGTATAAACATACATGTAGTACATTGTCTCATACATTATAAACACAGACATATTTAAAAAATATTTTCCATAAGTATCCAAACTAATATAGAACACATTCGAACAAGTGTACAGAATGTGCTCCAAATCCTTTAAAAAAAGGAAAAGGTGACTGTAATACTTGGATACAACATTATAAAAAGGAACAATTTTTACAACATGATATGCAAATTAATTAGTTCGATATAAATTAAGCAATCTGAACAAAGATTTTCTTATATAAACAAAAAGTATAAGGTGAAGGTGCTGCTTCATAAACCATGATAACAAAATTTGTTATATTTACATATAATGAGTGGAGGTCTTTAACTATACCGTTATTTAAAAAAATAAAAATATAAAATATAAACAACAAGCAAACACGATAGCAGGTAAGTGTCCGGATCGATGAGAAAGTGAGGGAGTGAACAGGAAACAGGAATTACAATATATATACAATCAGTTCCCCTGCCTTAAGGGGTAAAATTTTCCCATTTTTGATAATGTATTGGCAGTTTGTCCTTTAATTTTGCTTTTTCATGTTCAACTTTTTTTGAGTTCTCTACAGCCTTACATATTTATTTACTAGATGGGAACTTTCCTTTTTTACGATTACTGTAAATCATATATTTTACCAAAATCAATACATGATTTAACAATATATTATCTTTCATATTTTTTCTGAAACCAAGCAACACATCAATCCATTGCATATTAAGAAACTGAAACATCTTTAAACTGTTTCCCCTCTCATTCCATATTCTGGACCCTTCAGAACATTCAAAGAAGATATGACGATAGGTTTCTACTTCTTTTCTACAAAAGGAACATAAATTTGACTGTGTTAATCCAAAAAGATACAATTTATCATTACAAAAGATGATGTTATGTAAAAGTTTATACTGAAATTCCCTTAACTTCCCATCTAGAGTGGAAAATCTAGGGATTGAGAAACATGTTGTAGTTTCCGACTTATCTAGATTTAAAGCTATTACCTCTGGATGTTTAAAAGCAAATGCATATTGTATTATAGCAATAAAAATGTTATAGAGCATTTTGGAAGAGACAGACTCAAAAGAATACACTGTTTTGTTAATGATAAAGTTAATGTTGGAAAGATCAACAGTGTCATTTAGAGTATCATCTCTCCCTCTGCAAATTCTCTTAATCTTCCAGGCAGCTGGCAATTTGGTGTATAGATCATTAAGAAAAAACACATCGTCTACATTAAGACCTTTCCTTATGAAATAGTCCCCTGATCTCATATCACCTTAAGCGTCCGTCAAATGTTTAACTTGAAAAATGTTCACATGAAATAATTTTGCATTAAAAGAATTTATCCTACCTTCAATAAAAATATTGTTAAAGATAATTTGATTTTCATTATGTGTTTCTTTTACAATATATTCCTTCTCCTTTAGATAATTCCAGATGTTCAAAAAAATCCAAGTATATATTGGGTGCCTTAATGTTAATTGTTTTGGGATTATAATTGCAAAGAAATATTAACTTTCCTCCTACCGTTCTGAATATATATTTGAAAAATTGTTTCCATTTCATATCATTATTGCCACCAAGCAGTTTCTTAATCCACACTACACGCTGTGCATAGATCATGTACTTGAAATTCAACATTTTCAAACCCCCTCTATCATAGTTCAAATATAAAATATTCCTTTTTATCTTATCCTGTCCATTCCATATAAAATTAAAACATATCTTTTCCACTTCCTTGAAAACACTTGGTGGTACCGAAATTATAGAAGACACATATAGTAATTTAGAGATTGCAAAAACTTTAACCAATTGAATTTTCCCAAAAAGTATACTGCACTATACTTATTGCTACTAGCGCCCTCTATATAGCAAACAATGCCTAAGCGGTGACCATTGGTCCCCCTTTTTGTAATGTTAATTAAGAGCTGATTTGATGAGATAACCACCTGGCCAAACTAATGCCGTGGGACTTTAAAGCAGAACGTTTATTTAGATTCTATTCTCTTCATACAGGAAGCTTGCCATTCCCGCATGGACATGGCTCTACTCAAGAGAAAGGTGGAAGTCATTTTGGATTGTTTTGTTGATTCTCCTCTGTCCAACTCTGGTATTCTGGTAAGTTTCTCTTTTTGACTTTCAACCCTTTCGCAACAATTATTCCACGTTATGTGGTTTGGCTTGTTTTTGTTTGATCTTGTTTCTCAGATAAATTACTTCAATGCTTGGTTAGAGAAGCTTGTTGAATATTTTTTTCCCATTAGACTAACAAAATTTATGTCTTCAATTCAATTGTGTGAATAAGTTAAAAGAAAAGGAAAAATGAAAAAGAAAAGTATAAAAGAACATCATTACAGCTGTGAAGGAAGTAGGCCCTCTCCTCCCCCACCCCTTTGTTTGGGGGGGGGGGGGGAGGGCAATGAGGTATGTTATAGATCTAAACTTCTTTTTAAAATTGTCTACTTGTATGGCGATGCTATATCAACAAATAGCATTGTAGTTTAAATTAATAAACTATAGAAAAAGAATTGTAAATCGCATATCAGATTTACTTTATCTGCCTTAGCTTTGTTTTAGTAATAGAGCTTTGACTACAAAAGTGACTTCTCACCATTGATTTCTCTTTGCACAAAATCTAGATTGACATATCCACCGAGATGTCCAGCAAAGTGATGAAGAAAGCAGACATCTTCTTGAAGGACACCGGTAAAGATCCTCACAACCCCAACTTCTTTGACGACGCCCAGTACGCCTTGTTCAAGGAGATGCTGCCTTACTTTGCTTCGTTCAGTAAGCGTTACCAGCAGCCCTCCTACCAGCAAGACAGACTGCCGTGTAAGTTCTGACTGGTGGACTATTTCACTAGCTGCCATTGGTGACGAGTCTCAGCCATGTTTCAATCTGATTTGAATCATTCTCGGACTATCATGTTATTTTTGCCAAAATGAAAAATGAAGATTTTCTCCAATTCTTAGGGCTGACTAAAATCTCTCAAGATATAAGGATGGGCAATAATATTAATAATAACAACGGTGCTTATGAAGTGTTTTCCACCGAAGTCTCTAAGCACTATAACAAACAAAATACAATGATGAACAATAACAAATCAAACAAAAGTATGTTCACTTTGTAAAACGGCCAGGTGGGAGGGGGGGGGGGCCAATGGCTTCAGAGAGCAATGAACTTCCAGGTTGGAGGCTCAAAACCCCCTCATGGTAGACCTCTCAAAACCATAAAGGAGACACAAGAAGAAGACATGAGAGCATCTAGGCCCTGTTTCATAAAACTTGATATCAATAACAACAAGTCACAAGCTACTGTTATACACTACTGAAATCATGGCATCTGATTGGCTGAGAGCAAATTTGTCATAGAAATTTAGCAGTTGTTATAGATAACAAGTTTTATGAAACAGGCCCCTGCCTCATCCAGGCAGATGCCAAAGACCGGAAGGCTTGGAGAAGGGCCATAGGGAAACAAAAAGTCTGACCCTACCGCATGGGACAAATGAATGCTAAACGATGATGATGATGATCCACATTGTTTACTTGCACCTCCTTGTGCTTTTCATTTACACATAAAATGTTCATATTTTGACGTGGCTTCCCCTCCCCACCCCCTTTTTTTCTTCTTCCGACAAGTTAGGTGCAACATATGTGAACAGAGTATGAGAAGAGTACAAACATGTTTAATGAATGTTGAACCTGTAATACTCTTGAAAGAAAAGGGTGAAAAAGGGAAGAAGAACCGTAATTTAGATCTTTGTGATCAAACTGTATGTGTGGTACCACTTGTGCAAGGGGTGATGCAGTAAAGTTATAGAAAGTTGTTTCAAGTGATGAAGAAAATTATAGAAATAAACAAGGGAAATCAGTAGTTTTTATTTCAAAGGTAAGGAGTTTTTGTAATTCAAGATCAGTAATACTCTCTGAAATTTATTTTGAATAGGATTTTTTTATTGGGCTATTCTTTCAAATTAATGATCATTGTGCTTGCCTTAATTCTTTTAGATTCAAAGTATGAGAAACTGGCCAGAGACCGGCTGAGAAAGTTCATGGAAATGGAGGAGCCTAGCACCGAATTCAAGCTGCCCTTGGTGAACAACCCACCGCAGAATCGCACAGGTGGGACTGGGATGACCTTCTCGATCGGCGATGGCTTGCAATGGAAGGTAAGTTGTGCCAGCATAGATTCTGATTAAAAAATGCAAATGTGATGACGATAATAAAATATTAAAGACATTGGTAAGCCTATCACCGTATCTCCTGTACATAAATGCGTACGTCAGTTTGCAAAACCAGCGATGAAATGTTTCAAACCTACACTCGATCTTTAGCTTAGAAATTAATTCTGTGGCACATCTAAAAGGTAACTCCCCATTTTTTGTTCAATGTCTGTGGTTCAGGCACCGGCCTTCCTCAGTCAGACAAGTAGTGGCAGATTGAAGCTAGCCCCCATTTTTTTTTGACTGTCCAAAGATGTTGAAACTTTCACATGCAATTCCCATTTGGATGTGTCATGGAACCAATTCTAATGCTGTATGAAACCATTGGCTTTACGGTGATGACTTTGTTCAACAATTCATTTTCTATACCCTTCACAATGAGATGCATGCATTCCTCTAAATCTGTTCATTCCTTCCTTTACATTGCATGCTCAAGATTTGTCTTTACATATTTCTGTTTCATTTTATTTCATTAAACAAAAATAAAGTCAAACATTTATTCTGCATGATGTACATGTGCATGCTGATCTTTTGAATATAGCATGTCAACTAAAATTAATCTATCATGAACTTAATACAAGAATATTGATTAACAAGTATTTGACTATACTAAACCTAATTTTGCAAATACTTCAAATATATTCACTTTGATGCTAATGAGCGTCAAATTTGTTATATCAAGATTTGTTATATTTGGATTTATTAACTATATCTGGATAAACAGTACCAGTTTATAAAGCATTAACATATTATATGTGGATAAATGATAAAGATCATAGTTTCAAATTTAACCTTTCCAAATAAAAAATCAAATAAGTTTCACTCATAGAATTATAAAATCTCTAGTAGGGTGGGTATTCATCCAAAAATATCTTCAAAGAAAAACTCATTTTATTTCTTTTTCTTTGTTTTCTACATCCTTGTGGCATATTGCACATAGAAAAAAGCGGCTGTAAATATCATCAAATTTCATACTTTGGAGTGTTTGGTTTTCCTGGTTATGGGTTGTTTTCCAGTCCTCTATACTTTGGGTTGATAACTTTGAGAGAGTTTAGAGGATTTATTGAGGTTAATATGTGAATTTATTTGTCCAAATTGTCAATTGTATATCCTTTGTACTGTAAATTGTAAATCGTAAATCTTTCAAATACTTCCTTTCTCATGGACTTTATAGAAACAGGTAAGATTCACCTCTTTCTCTTGCACTTTGATGATTTCTGGGTTTCGCTTGGATGCACAATCATCATTTTTCAAATCCATAACAATAGACATTAATTCATTTCATCAATGCTGGCAAATTATTGGAATCATAATGTTTTTTTCATCTTTAAAGAAATGTTGAAAGTTATTTGTAGATTGTAGCATACTGATTATGTTGATGTTGGAGGTTATGGTTGGAATGATGGTGGTGATGGTAGTGCTAAGTGCAACAATGATGATATTGATGATGGTGGTGATGATGATGACAGTTGATGGACAAAGTGGAATTTTGGAAATGATGATGATGACGATGGTGTTGGTAATGATGAAGATAGTGATGGTGATATTTGTAATGCTAGTGATGATATCGAAGATGATTAACAATGATGATGATGATGGTGATGATGATGATGATGATGATGATGATGGTGATGATAATGATGGTGATGATGATGATGATGATGATGATGATAATGATGATGATGATGATGATGATGATGATTACAGAATAATAATGGTGATGATGATAATGACAACAATTGTGATTACATGATTATGATAGGATGATTATAATGATGATCCTGATGGCAATCTTAATGATTTTAATGATGGTGGAAAAGCTGGTGATGATAATGATGATGATAAGTTAGATGGTGATGTTGGTGATTATAATTTCATTATAACATTTCACTTTATTGAATTTATTCACTATTAAACAGGATTTTTCATTTTTCCCATCGTATACATTATAATTTCATTTAAATTATATTTATCCCGTTATTTAATTCATTCTTGATGTACATGTATCCACATATCTGAATGTGTATTTGTATTGATGAATTAGTTGTACCCTATGAAAAAAAAAATGATGAAAACTGCACTAATGATGTTTTAACACATTAACATGATTGTGATTTGAGCAGTGTTGTATTCTTGAAGTAACAAAAATGTTTGTAATATGTCCTTGTACTTAATTTGACAATGATGGTTTTCGATAAGTGATGCATTGAGCAGTGCAGTGCTGTTATACAAGTCAAAAGGATGAATATTTGTTTGATTGTCATGGCATTTCTAAACTGCTTACACTAGTTGCTTTTATTGTATTTGTTTACGTTTCTAAGACTACATGTATGTTTCACAGAGAATTGTTCAATGTTACCCAATAAATTGAAGGAATGTTAGAAAATCCTTCAACTAATAGCTCATCAGTTATATGTTAGAGGAATATTACAAATTGTTTAATTTAACCCTTTTAACAGTTATTTTTGCCATGAGATTCAATGATTCAAGCTGATTAACATTTTACTGACTAAAGCAATTTCTCTAATACTGAAAACTCAGAGTGACAAAAGGGTGAGTAAAATAATATAACTTAGGACCACTTTGGGGTATTACGATGTGGGCATACACAGAGAGCTTTCTGCAATTTGTGAGCTTCCCATGCTGTATGAGTATCACCAATACACACAAGATTTAAATCTATTTTGTTTTGCTTCTCATGATGATCTTCTTTTTCAATTTCCTTTTATTCTTTCTTTCTTCTCTATTTAAAATTCTTAAAACGATCGCAAAGACTCTCAAAAGTTCATCCTAAGGCATTTTCAATAGCCTTGTACGTCACCTTTCAAAACGTGCAAATATGACAATTTGTTGTTTTTATTTCTGTATAATAAGATAAATCAGATAAAATACATACAAAGTAATCATACAGAGAAAAAGGACAAAATATGGCTCAGTGGTAGCCCAATTTCAGCTGCAAGTATATTGCTGCTGCTGGTATTCCATGGGGGCAGCAGCATGAGATTTCCACAAATAATTCTGCAGGCAATACATTCGTTATTGAAATGACCTAAATATTGGTTTCTTGAAAGTCTTAATTGCCATCATTTTGTGTGTGTATTTATTGTTTTTGATGGGGTATTTTTCTTGCTTTTTCTGTGGTTTTGGTACATTTATGATTGGTAACCTTTCGTTAATATTTTTTTTTTGTATCCTTGGGTTTATCATCTCTTCTTGTCATGCTTTACAAAGGAATGGGCTCAAGCTGAAGTCATACCATAGTAGAGGTCAGCTATTAACAAGAGTGATAGTGTCTGCTAATAGCACTAATATATCACGTACCACTTTATCATGATATAGTATATAATGGTATATGATAATCTATAGATACTAATATATACCATGGTACAAGCACTTATGAAAATGATTAACAAACCAGTTTTAGCATAATCTTGTGTGCACAGGTAGTATTCACTTTTTGCGGTTGTTCATTGTGCTGTTTTATGGTGTGGTCACGTTTTCACATAAAGCCTATGAAAGGCCTATGAGTCATGTAGGGCTATTAATGTGAATTGGGGTGGGACTTTGCTATCCTGCGGCAGTTACGTCATCTACTTGGTGTTTATACTGCTGATGCAAAATAGAGTGGAAAATGTAAGAAGTTTAACATGTTTACCATGTGAAGTTATAGGTCTGTGTACTGCTGTGGTAAGCGTGGCTAGGTGGCACTACTGTGAATGAACGTGTGGCATCACTTAGGTTGGCCCTCTAATCAATTTCGGGGGGGGGGGGGGGGGGGGGGGGGGGGGGGGGAACGAAATGTGAAAAGAAGATGCTACAACCTTCTCTCACATACACACCTTATCAGTGCCCCCCCCCCCCCCCCCCCCCCCCCCCCCCCCCCCCCCCCCCCCCCCCCCCCCCCCCCCCCCCCCCCCCCCCCCCCCCCCCCCCCCCCCCCCCCCCCCCCCCCTCTAACCCAAACTCTGCAAATAAAATTTAATATTAATATTTTACTCTCAAGGAGCAAAAAGTTTCCTTCCATAACATTAACATAATGATTTTAGTAATTATTCCAAAAGTAAAAAGTTTTGTTTTCTGGCACTTTCATTTTAATATTTAGCCATTGAATTAGATTTTTTTTTTAATAGTTAGTTCGCACATTCACTTTAGCATATCTGAATGAAAATTAAAGGTTTAGAAAAGCAGCGAGATTTATGAAAGTTGTTGTTCAAGCACACAATTTGAACTGAAGTGGTGAAAGTGACAAGTTGTGATTTTCAAAATAAGAATTTATTTATTAGAGATGTGTTTTTTAGACTGTAAAACTTCAAAGAACTGCTCGCAATCAATTTGGAATTATAATTTTATAACTATTTAAAAACTATATAAAAATTCCCAGTCCTCGTTACTAAGTTTTTTTAACACAAATAGTTTTTTTTTTTAATGCTATAAACATACATAACACATTCACATTGATATGGAAATGCACTGAATAGAAAAACTACCTGTATGTTCAATAGATGCATACTTTTTAGATGAAGGTTGTTATGGACAACTTGAAAGCTTGTTTGAGGCTTGTCCGACATAATGCCAGACTGGATTCCAAGTGTTGTAGTTCATTCATTAATGACAGGTTAATGGAATAGCTTGTCACTAGGTCCTCAGGATAGGTCCTCTGGATAGAAACATCCATAAATTTGAATAATTATGTTTGTAAAACCGGTCTATTTAGCTTGTTTTTATTTAACATGCTCAAGGAAAAGTAATTCATTACACAGAATTAAAAAGATGTGACAACATTAATCCATGGATGCATCAATAGAAGACATGATCAAGAGTACATGGTAAAGTTTCTTATATTTGTTTACCGGTATATCCCATATTTTAACAATTTATAATGCAAAACACAGATTTTTACTTTGGGTTACTACAGCTCATTAAATGGAGAGGGTACGGTAATCAAGTTTCCATGTGCAGAAGGCCATAATTCACTGACACCAGATTTGGTGGAAATACCATTAATATATGTACAAGTCTGCACATGACAGACTCGTAGGCCTATTCAGAAATACCCCCTTGTCTCTCGTCTCTCGGAGAGCCTTTGGGTGAGGGAAAAAGTAAGAAATTAACTTTACTATACGGGAGAATGGATAGAAAATGCAACGCATTGCATTAAAGGGATCCGGTAACTTTGTCTTAGATCCTCTAAAAAAATCCTTGATTTAGCTCATGCTGCAATGATATAATTATAGACCTTTAGGTCAGTCAGGAACCCCATGACTTTTACAAGCTGATCGCCTGTCTGATTACCAAGATGTTTATGATTGAAAATCGAAATCAAATTTTGCGTTTGCCAAACAGTTTTCATAACTCTACAGTCTATTGGGGAAAACGAGTATGGTAAAACCGGTCACTCCAAGGTTTTTACTTTTTTGAGGCACTTCTTGATCATTTTGAGGCGCATTTTTTTAGGCCTTCAATAATACACCATATCACAGACACTGATAACCAGTAGGGCCGTGCATCTCAGATTTAACATTGTTAAACGATGCCTTTAACATCCTTTTTTGTGTGGTTTATTTGCAGGTCTTTGATGGCAATGACGGAAACGACGCAGCCAGCGAAGTGGGCTCCATCCAGGTCCCTCGGAGCGAGAGGGCCAGCAGCACCAGGGAATCTAGCTCTACTCCTGGATCCACATATCAGAAGCCCTTTAAGAACAATCTATCCAGGTCCCTGGACTCTGTACATACACCACCTAGACCCAACAGGGTCAGTGCAGTTCCAAGACTGTCAGTAGTAGTCCAGGACCTATAAGTTTAGGATTACCATTTTGACCCAACTGGGTCAGTGTATTTCCAATTAGACTTGTCCAGGACCTGTAAGTTTGTGGAAATTGTTTTGATTATGGGTTGGTACTCGGTAAAGAATTTTAATTTAATCAATGTAATCAATTTGTTATTTTTTAACAGATTCTTTCATTATCAATTTAATTTGAAGGTCCCACCGCAACTTTCTATGACTTATCTCTTATTTTTATTTGATCTTGTATCTTGATTGTGTAATCTGCCAAATATGGTTATATTTTGGAGAATGATATTGTATGTGACTGAAGTAATTGATTAATATTATTAAAGTAATCTAAAATATAAAAGTTTTTGGGTTGCACATACATTCACAAGCATTTCAGAAATGCATAGGATGAATAATGTGTCTAAAATATTGCAAATTCTTATTCTTCATGAAGAATGAAAAGATTGATGAAGTTTTTGTTTGTTTTGAAATCGGATGAAAAACAATTTCATTTATGTTTGTAATTGCAGTGAAATTGATGATCATGTAGTTAATTATAATCCATATGTGTCATAAACTTATTAGCTTGTTGGAGAAGCAATTGAAACAAATGAAAGCAGCAAATCATAACAAATTAACAAAATTTTCCTTAATGTCACTAAACAGTACTTAGAATGCTTCTACGGCAACTATCTTCTTGGAAATGCCCTAATATTTTGAATTATTCAGTCCTTCTGATTTCTGATAGTCATTTTCCAGTGATTAATTTATTTCTCTTGTGGTTGTCAACTTTATAGTTGGATTTTGAAGCCATTATATCAACCACTCAGTATTTTTGCTTAAGTAAGGGAAATTCTTGAAAAACATTTATTAAAATGTCAAACTGTTACATTGATGTAAGAAGACCTTGATGAACTAACCATACTTTTTGTTTTTAAGTAGGTGAGTTTTATTGGTTTGTTTACACTTACAATATTGTAGTACTAAAGTTTTTCACCCTTTTGTTATTTTACTTGAATGTTAAGATATCTGGTATTAACACTTGTTGACATATAAAAAGTGTGAAGTATTATCTTAGTTTTTTACCATATTATATGATAACAATATTTGAAGTGTTTAGTATTTTCTCCTCTAAAGTAGAAATAAATGAGAAGATTTTCCAGGTCTTTTACATTCATTTTTTCTTTGAAATCAAATGCACCAAAGATGACTACCAAGAACCGTCCATTCCATGATATATTTCGACAAATCAGGTGAAAGGTATTACATTTTTTTCTTGTATAATATAATACTGTGAAGCCTTGTGAACAATACAATCAGAGATTTAATGTGAATTTGAATTATGTATTGAAAATCAGATATTTTTGTATTACAGTTGATCAAAGTTGTGATTATTTTAGAACAAAAACTGTGTTATGTACATGAAACATTTATGATATTATACACAAGTTTCCTTCCAATCATGAGTTCCAAATGATTCCGTCCATATTTGATGTCATGACTGCTCATAGTTTCGTCCAAAGAAAATATTAATATTTTATATCATATGATGCGAATTCATTTTAGCTATAGTATTTGATATTTATTGCCAGTATTCAGAAGAGTTTTAACAAGTATACCTAACTGAATTTGAGACCACTTACACTGCAAAGCACCTTTTAAGCTGGTTACTTTTTCATGAAATCTGATTGATTGCTGGTCCAGTTATTTATCCTAAGGTTCAGTAATAAAAATGCTCATTGATTTAATTTAATTTGATTTTCTAGCAGTTAAAAGACGAAGTAGTGAAGAAATACATATATCGCCTATGTTTCTCATTGTATAGTGTCTGTTTTCATAGTTGATTTGTTATACATATTTCTAGTGCCTAAATGTTTCATTCCTCTGAAACAATGGAATAAGAATTATTAAGCTATATCTTTGGTGTGAAAATATAGAGGTTCTAATAACAAAGACTTCAATTGTTTAAAGGGTAATTTATCTGAAGAAATCAAAATTGTTTCAAGATTCAGATTATTAAACCTTACACTGCAGTGCCTAGACCTTTTTAACTGTGAGGAACTTGCATTTTTGTGAGTTATTAATAAGTAATAAGCATTATTTCTTGTTCAAGTTGAACAACCTTTTAACTATACAAGTAGTTTTGTTGGTTTATTAAGTTCAGGCTTGTACACACGAAGGGGGGGGGGGGGGATATCATTTTTGCATTCCAAATATTTGGCCACTAGAAATTCACAATGTTAATGTAGAAGGGGTCATAAATCTGAGTTCAAAGTATGCCATTATTCAGTTTTGACACGCTTTTATCATTATTCATTCCATGAAGTTAAAAGCAAAACATTTAGAGAAAATATCTCATGTAGTGAAGTTATTAAATATCTTTTTGGGTTTAAATGTAGATTGCTTTGTGAAATTATGCTGTGTACAATTTTCTCAGTCTATACTGTATATATACATGTACATATCTGCTCTGTTGTTATCTTGTTAAGTGATGCTATGTAGAAAATAACAAAATGTCTCAAAGTTGGTGTTAACATTGTAGATGTGAGCTATGGTATTCAAGTTTAGTTCCTTTATTAATATATGATGTAGAATGTAGGGATATGCCTATTTTTTCCCTTTTCCTAAGATTCAGAAATTGTAATGTTGCCGACCAGGTGTACCGGTATGTATTTTTAAAAAAAGACGATATTTTCTGTAGTTGAAACTGATTTTTAGTATGTCTATATGTATAAGTGCAATCCGTCCTTTTAATGCCTTCCTTGATTCTACGGTGTCTTACTTACGAGTCTACTCTATAATACTGCTATCTTTCATATAGACTAAAACTATATTTACCTGTTTAATTAACATGCTGCTGTTCGGGTGAAAGATATCAAAATGTAATTTTGTTCCCCTCCATGGGATTATCATGATGAATATCTCTACTTTTAATAGTTTTCTATTATCTATTTTGCACATGAACAAAAGTCTATAATTATGTAACTATTTGTATGATAATGTAACATATTAAAAACTGTATATCACACACATAGCATTGATTCTTGGTCTTATTGTATTTATCTTTGTTGAATATGTAATGATTACCTTTAACATCACTGAAGTGTTGTTTACAGGTATCTCCTTTAAGTATTACAGATATACACTAGGTTATCATCTTTTAAGATGGAGAAAAGAGCACGGGATAGTTAATAGTGAGAGATAAAAAAACAACAGAGGAAATGAGAGAGGAAGAGAAAGGCAAAGGATATGCAAAAAGGGAAAGCTTGGTTCACGGTGGCAAGATACTTCATTACACAGTTTTAGCTTTTACCAAAAACTTGCACTAGACCTTGCTCAGGTACAAGACTATCTACAAAAACGAATTCCAAAAAGATGTATGTTATAACAAGACTGATTAAATAGTTCATGTTTGCATGATTTCTCCTAGAGATAAATTATTTTATTACACCATTTTTTTTTAGAGAGAGGTGGAATCGAAGACTATTCAAAGAACGTTTCAAGTTTATGGAGGCTTACTTCTTCTGACCTGAGGTATTGGGAAGGGGAATGATGTATAGTTTAATGTTCTTTATCAATGTTCTTTATGTTCAATATTATGGCTCTTGTAACGAGAGAGAGAGAGAGAGAGGGGGGGGGGAACAAAAAATAAATAGAAAGAGGGAGATAGAGAGAGAATAATAATGTTTTGTTTTTGTTAAAGTGATAGTTGAGTTCTGTTGCAGAGGGCGCTACACAAAATAATTGTTTGTGAGATACTGAAAACTGGGTGTCAAATTTGAAAGAACATACAATTTAAATGTCAAAATCATCTTTGATCGAAATCGGTTCAGAGACGGCTGACTCTACCTCATTCACTAAATATAACCAAAGTTAAACAAATATCACTGTAGTGACAGTCTGTAGGTCTAATGAAACAATCAGTATTATCCAAAAATGCAAATCTAAGGTAAACTTAAGACTTACAAGAAGCCGTTCCTCAAGCTGCTGTTTCTCTGAGGAATTCTTTATACATTCGATGAGAAGATTGCCTGTGAGTTGGCTATCGGCTGATGGAGGGTTAGATGGTGGGGAGAAGGTCGGGTCTCCGTAAGACCAACACAGCTTCTATTTATAGTCATGAATTGGAAGGAATAAATGAATGATAATGATGATGGCGATAATGATGATGATGATGATAATAACAATGAATCGAAAAAGATAAAAAGGACGAAGGTAGGTATATCGATGTATTAATACTTGATCATAATTAATAATGATCAAACTAAGGAAAAGAAAAAGAAAAATATGTATCATTTTACTGGGAGTATTCTATTTTATTTTAAGGTCAAGGAGGTTCGTTTTAATGTGTCCTTACGTTTTCTCAATTAGGGTCTACTGATAATTTTGTCTATTTTTGTTGCATATTACTCTTTTCTTGTATATACGTAGGCTCTCTTTAAAATTTTCTTGTTCTCATCATAGTTATAATTAGGTTGGGGTGTTATATTGCTTACATTCAGGGAGTTAGCCATCGATGGCTTGATGGCACCAGGAGAAGCTGATGATCCGATACAGGGTAAAGGTCTTCCGATGACCCAGGGGTGTGGGGAGCGAATGCGTACAACGCAAAACATCGCCAAACTTTTGTTTCCAATCTTGGATCTTGGATTTTTTTCCTCCTAAATACTCAGAAGAAGAGTTTTGACTGGAGGTGAGATAGAATATAGAAAATGTGATCTAAAGAAAGAGGACGGAAACGAATGGTGAAGGGAGGGAATGAATAACTTTCAGTTTAACATGAAACCCACATTTCCCTCAAACGCAATATACACGTATGTTGTCTATAATAACAAATTTACGAAGATTTTTATTAGTATAGATCTATGGACAAGCTGAAGTATGAACATATTTTGCCTCGTAATCAGGCACGTAGCCAGAGTTTGATGTTTGGGGAGCACATAGGCCTACATGTAATCGATCGAGGTAAAAAAAAAAGGGGGGGGGTCTAAAAAAGTTCAACCGATCCTGGAAGAAAAGAATTTGGGGGTGGGCACGGTTCCAGTATCCATTTTCCATAAATATTCTAGTTTTACACATTAATTCCAGTTAATACTCCTGAAAATAATAAACTGTAACTGTCCAATCACTGAACGTCTTACACGAACAGCAAAAACTGATAGCTAACTTTCAACCAATCACGTTCAAGTTACATAAATTATAACCCTTTTTAGGCTGACATGCATGGGCTGTTTCCGACTGGGTGCGTAATAAAGGTAGCGACCACCGGTAGGCCTTGATTCAAAATCCCATACTGAAGCTGTAAAATAAAGAAAAATGGATTAATGACCACCTATTTTGACCGGTGAGGAAATATTTTGATAGTAGGTCTAATAGACCGGTTTACTAACATATTCAAATTTTATGAATACTTGTTATAAACAAGGTTGTTCTTGACTACCTGAAAGCTTGTCCGAGGCTTGTCCGACATAGCAACAAGTAATATGTACATACTGGATTCCAAGTATTGTATTCTGTTCATTTATCAATAACAGGTAAATAGAAAAACTTGCCAATAGGTCCCCGGGAAAGAAATATCCATACATTGGAAAACGCTATCGAACCCTCAAAGCTGGGGCATAATACCATTTTTAAAACTACCGAATGATACGTTATTTGTTGCGAGGAGCACTGTCAGCGGATGTCTTCAACGCTGTTACACAATAATGCGTCCAGGAAACAAAAAATAACTCTCCAATTTTGGCAAATATGGTATAATTTTTCTTCTAAAAAGATTTCCCATCTACTGGTTTGGGGGGGGGGGGTTGCCCTCTGTATGAATTAAAATAATGATGGACTTTCATTTGCATAGATCTTCTTTTTCTTCTTTTTTAAGTCGATCAGAGTGAGGATGGGACAGAAATTGTGTCACAAATATGACGAGAGTGAATGTTTTTACTTTTCGTTGTGTTTGTGCAAAACAAAAATATGTAATTTGAAAAGATGTATGAACTTTCTTGGAAGAGGAGTAAAATGTCGCTTTGAAAAGTATGCGTGAACCTCTTTATCTCAATTAAGAGAGATATGTTTAATTGAAGAAAGAAGTATTATGTAAGTTGGTACTGAATGTTGAAGTGCATGAAGTAATAGAGAGAGTGGAGGTCTGAAATGTACCATTGATGGTAGAGAGTTAATTAATTCAGCTATGCCAGGGATAATTGTGCTGGCCCAGTATTGCGTTGATAAATATGAAGTGGTATGACTATCCACCTGTTTTAGGTTCTATACTTAACGTGCATAGGGTTGGTGTCCCGTTTTGTTGTGGCTCACTCTCAGACTTTGCTTTACCTCAATACATTTTGAAGTAAAGAGGCATACAGGATTTGGGTATGCGTTGCAGACATTGCTGATTTTCTAATGATTTTTCTTTCTGAACAGAAATTGCCGAGTTTCTTTTAAAGTCAAGAGATAGACGGTTTTGGTTCTGTTAAGCAGAAAAGCAGAAATGGCAAATATTTTTTAGCTTTTGAATACTGCAACCAGCAATTATTGTCGATGGCATACGATGTTGGGACCACGTCCGATCTCGAGAACCAAGATCTATGGGTTTTAGAGGGCTGTAAAGTGGAGCTCAACCTTTCGCAAAGACGAACGAACATTTTCTTTCAGCGTCACCAGCAATGACTCGGGAACAATGGTGAGCTTTATTATACCATATTGAATTTATTACAAATTAAACCTTTGAGACATACATCGAAAGAAATCTTGGAAGAGTTTTGAAGACAGCATGAGTTAAAACTACAAGCGAAATGGATTTTCATCGTTGATGATTAAATTTTGGACGTGTGGATTTTTCCTAAGACGTCATACGGTTAATTCGGATCACATCCGAAGTGTATTAGGATTGCCATTGACTGACTTCAACATATTTAATTGAAAGAGAGTCATAATTATGCGATATTTCTTAGAGGCACTCTGAAGCAGAGTAGACTTGAATTCTATTTTGAAAATGATGTTGTTCATATTTTGTTCTTTCTTTTGTGGTTTCCTTTAAAAATAAACAAAAGAAGTATGTGTTGAAAAGAAATTTAATTAAGAAGGTACATATTCGGGGGTTTTGAGATGTGTAGGCCTGATTTTTTTTTAGTCTGTAGAGGTTAAAAGAGTATATAGGATGCGAAGTGAATTATTAGGTTGAAAGTTTCCAATAGTGAATAGTGAGTTTTTCTAATAGGTATTCATTGATTTTAAAAAGTAGCTTTATTTTTTATTATTGCAAAGTTGAAACTTTGATTCGACAAGGTTATCAAAATTCAATGCTTGGAAACATTTGAAGTAATGATTATTATAAATTACAAAACGCTTAAATACAGCCCCGGCATAGCACCTGAAGAGCTCTCGGAACGCTGCTGAGATGTGTGACATCACAGGATGGACATGATTTGCACAAGCAGACGATGTCGCATGACATCTCACACATTGTCAGTGCCTGTTTTCTCTTGAGTTCTTTCTCTTACTTTACTACCGTCAGGCTCAGGCGCGTACGTGATTTCGATGGAACCCCCCCCCCCTCAATTTTGTTTTATTTTAAAAAACATATTAAAAAAAAATTAAAAAATTATGTGACGACTGAGTCGTTGCGAATTTTTTGGGACCCGAAAAAAGTGCTCTTAACCCCCCCCCCCCTTAAAACTGGCACGATGGCCATCTGTTAGCTTACCAGTTACTCTCTCTCTCTCTCTCTCTAAGTGCCATATCGTTTGACTTTGGCGATCATGCTGTTCCACAACCGTCGGCTCCTAGCCTTCTGTATTAGTACCACTCCCAGTTCTTTCACTCCTCTCTCTTCCAACAATTTCTGCAGACTGTCCATCCAAAGTATCCTCCTTCTTCCCACAATTTTCCCTGTCAAAGCAAGGTTCTCTAGGCCTTCTTTACGTGTAATGTGACCCATGAACTTCAACTGCCTAATCAACATCTCACGTATCATTTTCCTTTGCACTCCAGCTCGTGTAAGAACTTCCTCATTACTAACTTTGTCAGTCCAGGGGATTTTCATCATTCTTCTTAAAAACCAAATTTCGCAACTTTCCAAACGCTTTTTAGTATCAGAGGCTAAAATCCGTGTTTCACTACCATACATAAGTAAAGTAAAACATAATACAATATTATAAATATGTTAAATTACACTCAGTACATTAAAAATATAATAACATAATGTAATAAGAAAATAAAATAAGAATAGTAAAACATTATACAATATTATAATATGCTAAATTACACTCAGTACATTAAAAATATAATAACAATCATAATGTAATAAGAAAATAAAATAAGAACAGTAAAACATAATACGATATTATAAATATGTTAAATTACACTCAGTACATTAAAAATATAATAACATTATGTATTAAGAAAATAAAATAAGAAAAAGTAACAACAATGATAAAAGGTATGATAAGATTACTGAATATAGAAGCTTGTGTAGGTGCTATCTTATATACATATTTATGTATGGTGTGTATGTGATATAACAAATAATCTGCACGTACTGTTAAGAAACACTAACAAAGCCCATGAATGTTTTGCTTACGATATTATTTTACGATACTATCTTAAAAGATAGATAAATATAAAACGAAATAATTTTTTTTTTTTTTAAATCCAAAATTGAGAGATATAACACGTGCCGTAAAGTAATTTGGCGACAATAGTCAAATCACTGACTAATCGCCAATAACACAAAACACAACAACAACAACTGGGTACTAGTGATACATTAGTTGACATATTTGTGATTTTCTTTGAATTTCTACTTTAATAAGGGATATAATGTGCCAAGATGGACATGTTCGGTAAACCGTATACGCCATGGCTGAAAAGGATTCTCTTTACAAGTGAATTATAGGGGGTATAGCTAGGTTAGTTCAGGACCTTATCCCTGTGAATTAAATTATGTGCAAGATATAAAAAGAGAAGCTACAGAAGCGTTGGGGAATATAGTTCAATTGCAGGACCAACATCCAGAATCAAAGAAGGAGAGAAGGGTTAAAGATTTACAATACTTCCAAGTCTTGAGTTGAGAAGCAGATTTCGATATTATTGTAGGTATAACCATAGAGGCTAACTTTTGATGACATTTACATATTGTTTACAATTCTTTGTTGAAATGTCGGAACTTTTTGTCTTTGCTTACAGCAGAGACTGGTGTAAATGTTTTTGACCCAAAATAAAGTAAGGGTTTTGCTGTATGGTAAATGGCTTGTGTGTAAGTGCAATTATTTTGAACTAAGCAGAATAATACACAAAGGCAAACAAAAACTCAGACATTTCAGTTATTAAACTTTTACTGTAAACAGATTTATTACATTTTTTTCAGCTCACATTATGCTATATAGTGAATATTTTACATAGATTCCACATATACAGGTTATATGTACAGTAAGACCATTAACAAGTACATTTAAAGGAAATCAGAGAATGATAATTTTCACTTAAATAGATAGTTTTGCTCATATAACAGCATTATAGTTGAAAGTAGTAGTCAAGTGTTGTTCAAGGTCATATATTTCCTCATGTGTTTTTCTTGGTAGACCTGAATTCCGAAATGATTGCTTTTTTCCTTCAAATGGTTGTAAAGAACAGCTGTGGTGATAACTGCTCCAGATCAATAACTAAAGAGACTAATTTCCCAACCTTAACCAAACACTTTTTCTTTTCTAAAAAAAAACCAAATCACTAACCTGACCCTCTATCTTTAATGAAAGAAAGCCTCAAATTGTTGTTGGAGCAAATTTCAGTTATTTTCCGCAAACGGAAGAAAAAATTGCCTAGATTTAACATGTCTAGAAGGGCAAATCTGTGTTCACGTTCAAAACAGTGTTCTCTGTACATTCCCATTAATTATTTATTATTTAATTATTATTTATACTAAGAAGAGCCTTTAAAGGTCACTAGAACTGGTAACAGAACAACACTACAGCTACTCTGCCTGTTTTTTGTTTGAATTACTTTTGATATAATAATGCTTTGGTCATCTCGTGAGAAAAGAAATGAAGACAAAAATAGATAATAATAATTGACAACTTGTGTACCTGTAGTTTCAATCAAAAGCCAACAAAGTGAAGGCTTTCTTTCCTAAAATAATTCCAGTGATTTTATCAATTTGAGAACATTTCATTGTAAAAATAAAAATATTTGCCATATTTCAAGCAGTATAAAGCAAATTTACATCAGCATTCACCAACAAAAAGATCAATACTGTAGATAATAAGTATTGTGATAATCATAGACGCAAAAAGTGAACTGATTGTACCTTTTCCTTTTCAAATTAACTGCATAAACTGAAATTACAAATCTAACCCAACATGATTACATAATAAACGATCACAAGAATCTTTCCAATCAGTTTTAGGAGACAAAAATTAATTAAAAAGCTAAATACAAGTAATGTACATGTATATTGCACAGGACTAATTTATCTGTAACTATGCTGTACAAGAGGGACTCATTTCCTTTTTACTACACCTTTTAATAATCATTAATAATAGAGCCTAGATCAAACAAGATGCCTGATGAAAATAATAACAGTGATGTCCAATAAACTGACATTTGCACACAGCATTTCACCTTTCTGTACCCGCCTTCAAAACGCAGATTAGCGAGTATGCTAAGGTTTTTATTTGCCATAAATCTGTTTTCAGTAGTAGGGTATTTTACGAACGACATCACTACGACTGCTGTAATGTATTTCCAATTCATATTTTTACTATGTACCATGCAATCCCATGTACTTTATTTTATTTTGTTGGAAATGGAAATAAACAAAATTTTAAAAAATTGCCGCATCTTTTGGCAAAGGCTTACAGAGAGCGATTTCCGGTTCCTGTACCCGAGCATCATCACACCCGTGTCCTGCAGTTGGTAAAGCATTGTGGGACATAGCCGTCGACACTTGGGACATTGTGAGCAGCAGAGGGCAGCACACACATAAAATTTCAAGTCGTGTCAGTAGAACACCCTGTCTTTAAGTGGTTTACAGCACTGTGCGAAAGCATGGATTAAATACAAATATATTTTCAATGACAGAGCTCTATTGAGTACAATAAAATAATACTATCTGTAAATATCAAATAAAACACAAACATTAAAGGTGCCCAGATTCCCTCAATGGTGAATTTCAAATCATCACATCAAACAAAATTCAAAATGTGCGGTCGATTACATCAAGTGCCAGCATACATGATCTAATTGATAATTTGTTCATTCTACAAAACAGGCTCATGGCGGCTAAATACCAAATGCATATGTAAGCTTTTGATAAGTCACTGCATAAGGAGACGAGATATTTGAAAACAATTAAAGACAATGATGATATCATCTCCTGAGAGCCAGAAGGGTATTACTCTTAATATATTACATGGCTTACTTTGAATCATCAGGTCATCGCGTCATGTCAGGTAGGGTGGTCGCGTTACCTGACCTTTTGTGAAAGCATGCCCCTTTATAGACCAGATAACGGTTAGCACATGTCCCAAATGACCCTGACCTATCCACAGATCTTCAAAACATGAAGACGTCCCCCTTTCACTATGAATATGACTGACAAAGAAAGCGGACAAAATATACAGTTCCTCAGGTAGACAAAGAATCATCCCTTCACTGCTATTATGTACAAATGTGTAGAACAAGTGTCACATGTATATTCACCTTTTTACATAATAGCAGTGAAGGGATGTTCCTTTGTCTACCTGAGGAACTGTATATTTTGTCCGCTTTCTTTGTCGTCATGTTCATAGTGTTTGCACATTTTGAAATAATGAGTACATATCCAGTATTTTTTTCTCCGTGTATTTCACAATTTGGTCTACGATGGCCTTTATCTGCTCATGCTCAGACTGCAACCTTGAACTGGCATATTCACGAAATGACTGGGGTAATGTTTGTAAAATAAACCCCTCTCATCTAGAAATGGTCTGGTCCACTTTATTTGACACTTTGTGAAAACCCTACTACCAAAGGTCGCGACCTTAAAGTGCATCTTCGCATGAACTTCTGCTTTCATATCCAAAAAGATCACGTGTTGCCTGATGATTCGTAGTCAGCCTATCACAAAGAGTCGACGTATCCTCTGGCTCTCACCAGCGGATAAGTTGACAGACAGAAAACAACCACATATGTCCAATCAAAAGCAATGGAATTGATATGCTTTGGCCAACTGATGCGATTTGTTTTGCATAACGCCAACTGAGCTACAAAATGCAATGCATGCCAATGATTGCATAGCATACATACAAAGATGTACTGCTTTGTATTTAAGTTACAGAAACATATGAAATATACATAAACAAATAATGTGCACAAAGAAGGGTAAATACTGATCAGAAAGTGACAGGAGGGCCCTAATAAGAAACCTAACAGTACCTCATCTGTGAATGTAACGAGTTAATCCAATAAAAGGACCAAATCAATTTGAATCGTTACCTAGTTCTTAAATTGTTACCTAGTTCTTATATTGTTACCTTACCTTGTTATCTTATGTTTCATAATTTCACTTTATATTTGTTTTCTTGTCATTACTCTGTTTTATAGTTTTAATTGTATCAATATTGTAAAGCGCTTTGATATAAATGTCTTATGAAAAGCGCTATATAAGTAAAAGTTATTATTATTATTATTATTATTAAATGATCTAAAATTTTACCACACAAGGCCAAAATAGTAAGATACATTTATAATTCATAATAATCTGAAGTTACTTCATTTAGTTCTCTGCCAATTGACACAAATGTACCTAATTTATAAAACTGGACCTTGTACACACAAACATTTATATTTGAAGAAGCAAGTAACATTTAGACTCAACAAAGAACTATGTAAAAGTAAATGAAATGTAAAAACGTATTAGTTAGTCTTAGGTAGTTTTCCAAAAAGGGCTGCAGCCTTCAGTCACTACCCAAGTCGATAATAATTTGCCTATTTTCATTCACATGATATTTTTTTCGGTTGTCCAACTTGTAGCTTCGTTCAGCACACATTTTGTTTTAATAAAGAATTACCAGTATGCACAAACTACTCTCTGGCTGAAACAGTTCCCTTGTGAATAGAATATTCTAATGACATATGATATAAGTCAGTTTCTGTAGGCTTGGAACTCCTGAGATTGGACGACTGGATGAACACATGCATGAATGTAAGGAAGATTAAAGCGAAAGTCAACATCCCATATTCTCACTTTGCGCCAAGGTTTAAGCGCAGCCTCGGTTCAGATAACACCAGTTTATGGGGGGATAAATGTCAAATTCGTCATTCTTGTCATATTCACAAAGGCTACCTTACTTTACGCCAGGTTTGAAGCCAGCTCCAGTGCATAGATTTAGTTCACCAGTTTACGGGGTGCCAAATGTCACACTCGTCATTCTGTACAAATCAACTTAATCAAAATACAAAAATGTGTAACTTTGAAATTACTTATCATTTTCACCTCATGACCAAATTAATTTTTTTTTAAATTTTGTAACATAATAGGATAATTTATATGGAACTTATGGCCTGGGTCTGAATTGGACCTTCCATATATCAGTAGACAAATTTGTAAGGACGCTGTGTGGCGCAATCGGATTATCCTCTGGCTCTCGTGACTATTGTCATGTGCGTGGGTTCGAGTCTCGTGTTGAGGAGAATAAAATGCAAAAATTGTTTGTCTCCGTAAAGTCTTGAACTGAGCATTTTATCACAGCTATGCCCCTTCCCAAATAAAAAAATTTAAAAAACTCTTTTGCTTGCTGTCACACATACAACATTCTCACCACAACTGAACCAGATACAATGCAAGCCAGATATCAGGGCAACGTTTCATGAAACCACCATCGGTACAAGTTCACCGACATCCTACTGAAACACCTGCTAGTTGGAACACAACCTTTCATTGGGATGTTGGCAAACTTGTCCCAAGGGTTTTGTGAAACACTGCCCTGGCTTCTTCTTGACACCAATTAAAAACATCCTTTAAAAAAATAAAATAATGATAATAATAGTCCTTTTTGAACTGGCTAGTGATGGTGTCCCATGGCTAATACAAGGGGTGCCAGGCAACCGATAACGAGCGCCGCTAATTCCCCACATGTGAAGCCTTGCCTGATGTCTACCGCCCCCTCTGGGTCTGTAGCAGGGGCGCTGGATTGGCGAGGCGCTTGTATCTCTGGTAATACATGTACTGTGGCTACGTAGAGGAAGGTACCCGCTGAGAATAGCATAGATAGGCCTGTTGCATTGACAGATAATAACGCCTCTTTACTAGCCTGTGGGTGATAAATGATCAATAAAAGGAAACAGACATTTAATGAATGTACAACCAAAAATGTTTGTAGATTCTTAGAATTACTGATAAACACAGGAGTAACAAAATCTGTCAAATTATAATCAATAATGATAATTTGAATACTGGATACCTGATTGAACCCCAAACATGCAGAATATAAAAAGTTTTAAAAAGTGACTGATCCCCTTTAAAGAGGTATCGTGGTATAGTGTTCATTCATTTGACTATCAATCCAAAAATGGAGGGTTCAAATCCAAGCCAGTACTGCATTTTGGGAGAGAAATTAATCTATGTCTGCCACTCTCTTCCCAGGTGCAAATGGGTACCTGATTATGCCAGAGCGGTACATATTTGGCCCTTTTACTATGAACCGGGTAATAAGTTACATCGTCCGGAGCATCAAGTGGTGACGGACATGACCGCTGTACACAAAGACACAATTTGTGTTATTCTTAAGGAATGCTCATCGTAACATTAATCTATTGACTACGTATATACTACATGTACACAAAGTCTGTGCATACTTACATGACTGAGGCTAAAATATGTGAAGATAGCCATAACTGGGGCTGCTAATGAGAAGATCACCAGATGTTTTCGTATCCTATTCCTCTCGTAATTTTCGTGCAATAGGAACGTGACGAGCCCAAAAGCTGCTGGTGCCTGTCAAGAAAGAAAAATCATAATCACAATGATATGCTGGATTTGCATTACAGCTAATACATTTCTTGTCTCTGAGTGCGTTACAAAGACATCATTACACTGGTCATCAGATACAGACCTGCCTGCACACACCTTATGTACCTTCTCCACTCCCTGGGGAGCATTCCAGCCAGGTGCCTGTTTACAAATGTTCACAATACTTAAAAAACCTCAACAGCATTCCTATCCTATTGGATTTACTGGAGAAATGGTAAGGATTATAGAAATTCCTAAGCAGGTTACTTTGTTATGTACCAAAAAACAAATAAAAACTAAAACCTTTAGCATTTGAGCATTGGACTTCTTCAACAAATATTACATTTAAATGTTGTATTTAAACTTAACAGATGATCCACATTTCCCATCACTGCATAAAGTTGCACAGTGATAGCAAAAATATTTTGGTCCAATACTTGTAATATACGAATAGCAGAATAATGAAACAATGACAATGAGAGCTTACCTTATGCAACATAATAGCAACAAATACAATCATTTGAACATCGGCTCTAGATCCACTAGCTGCTGCCCCCATAGCAACGCCATCAGCTGCAAAAAGATTAAAAAAATAAAGTTAGTTACAATTTGGATTCCTAAGCTTCAGTCACCTATCCCAAATAACGACAACTAAATGCATTTGTAATTTAAGGTTTGCCTCTTCTACATGTACTTAAAGAGAATGCTGAGTTTTTATACTGTTAGAAAATACTTTGTCTGCATTCTCATTTTTTATTTGAATATAAGCAACAAAAAACATGGCGCTTTGCACATATTAGTTTATACACCTTGCAAGATTCAATTTTATGTTTGAATTTTTATTTTTCGACCACCTTGAATCATCTATTCCAATAATAAGCTTTTTTTTAATCTTAATAATAATAATAATAATATTGGATTCTTATATAGCGCACGTATCGACCTTGCAAGGTCCTCAAGGCGCTCCAACATTACCCGGCTATGCTAGGCTGCCGATTTCGACGCTCACAGCATTTTAAGGAATTCCTTCCTACCGGTACCCATTTAACACATGGGTGGAGAGTGGCAAAGGACATTAGTGCCGTGGCGGGACTCGAACCGCGGATCTTGATTTTTATCTTTATTTTTCTAATTTTTTATCTTGATTGTTACCTATTCCATTAATCATCTTTTTTTCTTGATAATCTTTTGATGGTTAAAACATGACAGCTCTCTTTATAATAAATGAGTATCCTTACCTGCAGCATGTACCACTAGACCTAGTGTAGCAGTTATGCTCTTCCCCCTTCCTATTCTACCTGTTGCTTCTTGTTCACCTGCAATGACAGGATCATCAAGACAAAGGCATGACGTATTAGGAATAGAACAGTATATATTATGATATGTACATGCACTCTGGACACCTCCCCGCACCCAACCCACAATTCTGCAGGGTTTGGGACAACCTCACCCCTCTTTCCTCTTCCACTAGATATTGGACACCTATATGTATACAACCCTGCTTGGATAACCAATGTGATACTAGGACAACTATAATTATAGATTATATATGTTCATACCATCATGTATACCATTTCCAAGCATATAAGATAACAATGTAAGTAGAACCGTAACATACAAACAGTGTATAGCAGATTTAAACAACAGGCTACAACCCCAGTCCATGCGATTCATGTCAAATGGGTTGATTTTTATATTCATAAAATTACATATATTGTGTGTAAACGATGTGATTAAGTTATAGTCAATTTCATTCAAATAAAATGCATGTATCTCTAGACTCTAATGTACAAGATTGTTGTCTTTAAAAACAAATTTCTCAAACAAGGGGGTTATTCTTTATCTCAATCAATACTTAATGCCACAATCATAACATTTAGATGCGATCTTAAAATTTCTATTTGCCCTTTCACCCGTTTCGTGCAAAGCCCTGATAATGATAGGATTTATCACAATTTCATAACTATATGGAGCTATATTTCCATGTTCCTCAAGGTGTGGACAAAGAACTGCAGTTACCCTGGCTAGCCAAGCTCCCCACAAAGTTGCTCAAGCATTCAAGGAAGTGCTTTCTAAAAGGAACCCTGTTAACTCCCCCTGGGTGGCGAGTGGCAAATGTAAATGAGAGACCTACCTGGAATCTGTGCATGCGAATGCCCATGGCCGCCTCCTATTTGATCCACCAACAGCATAAAAACAAAACCAAACACCAGAGCTATGCCAACCAGAGAGTGGAGGTCCTCGACGGACGAGTGGGCGTGGTGATGGGCGTGGTCATCTGCTTCCTGATTGGTCTCTTGCCCTACTTCCAGTTTGTTTTCTGGACCTACTAGTACTGCTCTGGCTTCGTCTTCGTGGTTGTGGGGAGCTGTGAGGGAAGAGATTTGGTAGATTTACATTCAATAGGCAATAGGCAAGGGTTCTTCAATATCTTTTAGTATTTCTTACATTTACTGCACCATTTCATCTTAATACGTTTTTTTTCTTCCAATTATTATTACATGTTTTTTTTTATTTCTTCAGTTCATTACTTTTCTTCGTTACTAAAAGTATATGTTCCTAAGATAAAATACTCCTTCATCTACATTGCAAACACTATCCTTCCCCTAAATTAAAAACAAAAACACACAGCCTGAACAGCTTCAACAGCAGAAGTACAGACAGGTGTACAACAACAGGAAGAGGATGTAAACTATTTCAATCTTTCAGGAAGACGTTAAACTTGGAGGTGTATTCCCAACCATCCTAACAGACAGGTTATCATACACTGTCTGTTCAAAGCCAGAAGGGCATTAAGTCATTGTTAAAGTATATGAGTTAACGACCTTCTGGCTCCAAACAGACAAACTTCTCATTGTTTACCCTGCAGTTCACAATATCTAAAACTAACTTTTAGATATTTCTGCAGTTCACAATATCTAAAACTAACTTTTAGATATTTTGAACTGCAGGGTAAACAGTGAGTGAGCAGTAAAAAAAAGATGGAAAGGTCTGGTGACCTTGAAATTTTGGTGAAACAGGAGGGAATGACAAGGAAGGAAGTGTTGCTGAACATAAACACTTATCTACAGAGGCTACATGACTAGACACTTATTGCTCATATAATAATAAAAAGGAGGAAATGTAAACCTCCCTATCCTCCATTCCACTGGTTAAGCATTGGAGAAGGCTGTAAGGAAGTAATACTTAAACTGCCCTGCGCATCAAATATCATGCAAGTACACTGGCTATAGTACTCTAAAATTATTATCTATATAAAATAAAAATCATTAAGTATTTGGCATCACCTGTGCCGGGGAAAGGAAAAGTGAGTGGAATCACAGTAACCCTTGGGTCTCTCTTTCCTATTTAACTGACATATGATGTGCAGGTGCACCACTATATAAACGTATCCCCTACTCTTATTTGAACAGTGCAGTGGGTTCTTAACATGCAAAGGTGGTGACTCTCCTCTACACTGGGCCTCCATTTAACACCCTATCCAAGGGACAGTGTTCTCTCATAGCCTGCATCTATGAAAGAGGGGAGGTGCATATAACGCACAATGCAGGCTTCAGTCATCGGCCTGGATTTGATTCAAACCCACAATATATGGTTCAACAGGCTTTACAGATTGAGCCAACTGGCCTCTTTGTTTGTTTGTTTGAATAATTTTTTATCGGTTTTCAAACTTCCTACATCTCTTTACAGAATCAATTACTTGAAACTGATATTTCAGATAAAGGATATCAGCGAGCCTGAACACACAGAGCAGAAGAAACAATTGGTAAGAGGTCTCATTAAATCCCTGTATCAACATGTTTGATCATGGATGGACAGTTTGTTGTTCTAAAAATTACCTGCATCTGCAAAGAGTGAGTGTATTCCTTCGGGGATGATAACAGCCAAAGATGTGCCAACGAGAAGTCCTGCCCCGATTACCGTAGTCAGTCTAGTTTTATTCTGGAAAGAACAAAGATTACGTTCAATTTTTCTATGACAGTAAAAAGAGCATTGGGGAAAAACAAAATTTAACACTTTAGTCTTTAAAGCTGCACAAAAATTAATATGTCTGTGGGTTTTTTTTATAGACAGAGTACCCGTAGTTGACAGTTGTACATTTTTAACATTTATTAACAGTCCAGTCTCCTGGGTGAAACTCTTGAAGGCTGAAGTGCTTCCCCCTAAAAATGTTTACACTACATGGAGCATAAATTGTTCACAGTACATGTCGCCTACATGTATGTACAAATATGCATGGACCTACAATGAACACAATCTGCCTTATTATATCAAAACTTATCTCCAAGCAACCAGTAAGCAGTGACCTGTGCCCTGTATTACAAAGAGTTGATATCAATCGCAACTTATTTGTGATTGATATCAATCACAACTATGTACATAAGAGATGGGAGACTGCAAACTTGTGATTGATTTAGGGACTGGATATTGATTCGGATCAATATCAACTCTTTGTAAGACAGGGCCCTGATCAGTGAATTTAACAACCAATTGTAATACATGTACATCCATATAAATCACGTCATTAGATTAAACAATCAAATGAAGAAAAAATAGAAAAAGAAGGGCATACTGGTCACTGTGTAAAAAATCCACATATTATGGAATGATAAGAAGAGGCAATTAGATGTTCGAGTCACAAGTAGGTGTACTTTTGCACTGACACGCCACTGGTCGTGCTTCAATCCATCACACCCATTGGTTTCCTCATTCCTACTCCATACTCATACTCATACTCATAGACTCTACAAATCATCATCATGATACAAGGAGAGGTTGATCCTGTAATCCTCGGTCACTTCTTCACTCTTCAGAGTAAATTATAGTCTCTGAACGATAGGGAATCAATCAATCCTTTGATGTAATTTGCACATGCGTCGGGTAGAGATCGGTTTTAAAAATATAGGGCCTACTCTAGTCTGTAGACAACATTTCGAAGTGAAGATGCATACTGAAGTCAGCAACTAGTAACGGACTTACAGTTAAATCTACATGTTAATACAATAAGTAAACATCAGCAAAACAAAATATAAAATACAAAAACCCAGACTTGAATGAAATTGAAGGCTGAACAATAAACAAATTATAATATGGACGTGACGTTGGACGGATGCCCAGAGGAGTCTGAAAAACATGACAGGTATAGCCTACTATTTCGAAAAAAATGTGTCCCAACCCGCTGTTTGGGTCGTTTTCCTAGCTCTAGCTCTGCTCTGGAGCTCCGACGCCTTCGGCATCGGGCTCGGAGCTCCAGCTGGCGTTACGTAGAGAGAGAGAGTGGCCTGGCCTGGTACCAGAGAGATGCGATTTTCTAATTTTGGGAGAACTCACCTCGGACATCGTAATAGATAATGGGACTGATCCAGCAATGTAGCAGCCGATCAACATCGCTAGCGAAAGGAGGATGATACCCCATGATTCTGTTTCTCCTTTATCTTCGTCCATCATGTTATTCGAATTTACAATAAAACTGTAAAGTGAGCGGGATCGGGAGTACGACGAGTGTGGAATGGGGCCTTGACTCCGTTTCTTACCGTCCGCTTTATGTGCAGCTGTTTGATTTTGTTCATGTATTGTGTACGAATCATGTACAATACGCGATTGTGTGTGCGTGGCTGCGTAGCTGTCACTCCAAGCTAGTCTGAATACAAGAGCATTCTTTTATTCTCAAGGTTGATTATAGTTATCATATCTATTATTTCATTTTAATGCATTATTTGGTATATTAAATTCATAAAACAATGCTATACGAATGTTACGATACTGACAAACATTAGTTGAATAAATACGTAGACTAAAATTAAAACCAGTTTGATGAAATAAGACTAATTTAAACTGACTATGTCAAGCGAACTGGGTCAATTTCAAACAAAAAATACATGTATTGAGACCTTGATTGAGACCCTTCAGTTTAATATAACCCTAGCTCCTAAATACCACCTAGATCTCCATGTAAAATAACAATCGTTAAATATTTAATATTTATGGAAGTCGTGATGAAAGTAAAGAGGGGAAAACACACAGCAAGAATTCCTAGTATTCACTTTCTAATGAAACTATACTCGCTCTATTATTGGATTAACATATCAAACCCAATGTTCATTATTGAGTCCATTGTTATTTGTAATATATATCAATGACTTCAGAAATTCCTCTGAAATAATGTCATTTATTCTCCTTGCAGACGACTTTAATATTTTCTGTTCACGTGACGTACCGTGACCCCTATCCCCTGAGAACATAGTAAACTTAATACAGAGGAGAGCATGGCAAACTTGTTGAATTTATTGTCATTGCTCATTATTGGTATATAGTAGTTTAAACTCTCATCTCCCTGGAAGTAGTAGTATTATTATCATTATAATTATCATCATTATTATTGTCATCATTATCATTATCATCGTCTTCAATATTATTCTTATTACTCTTATCACCATTACCATATCATCATCATCAATTTAATTAATCTCTCCTTTCTTTAAAAAAGAAATGTAATTAATAAACTGCATAGTAATTCGCATATATTATGATTGTTTCTGCATGTGATGTTATCATATCTTATCCTGTCATAGTTATCTTGAAAATGGAAGCAATAAAAAGAATCTTTATGATAAACAAAATCATTCATTCACAGATGTATGTGTGATTGCCTGTTGGTATTATTAGCTAGACCCAACTCCCTGTCATCTAAACTGCTTTTTTTTAAATAAATATTTTGTAAATGAATATCATTGTTGAACATTAATATTTGCACTATTCAACTGTATTTCTTCCATACCCCAGAAGGGGCCGTTAAAGAATTTTTTTTTAAATAATTGTCATTGTCGTTGCATTGCGTTGGAAAAAACCATTTACACGTTTTGCACTTCGTAGTTAATCAAATATCAACAATTAAATTGTTCATCCCAATATGGAGGATCTCCGGAAAGACCATTAATAATGGAGATGTTTTATCCTTTGTAATGTGCCATAATGATTGACAGTGGTAAGATTAGTAAGACTCTCATGCTGCTAGATTATGTGCTCGGTGTGAATAGGTGATTCTTTGTACATTATTTTGTGATTTTAGGGAGGTTATTCGATCGAAATGAGTCGCGAACAAGATTGTGTTGACCGTCTCGATGGTCGCAACCTTAATGGATCTCAAGCCAGCTGCCCAGTGGCAGTGCCCGCTACCTCCGGCGGAGTTAGCAGTGAGGTGTCCGGACATGCAAGAATGGTGCTGCGAGAAATGCATAGCTTGCAACAACATGGTCATCTGTGTGACGTCGTTCTTAGAGTAGACGGCCATAAAGTGAAAGCCCACAGAGCTGTATTGTCTGGATGTAGCCCATATTTCAAAGCCATGTTTACTGGAAATTTGTGTGAAAGTGAAAAAGAAGAAATCGATCTGAAATCGGTCGATAAAACTGCAATCAACGTGCTTGTAGATTTTGCCTACACTGGAAGAATTGCAGTTACCCATGCCAATGTCCAATCCCTCTTGCCAGCTGCCAATCTTTTTCAAATGCATTCTGTGAAAAAGCTGTGCTGCGAGTTCTTACAAGCTCAACTCCATGCCACGAATTGCCTTGGGATCACCCATTTCGCTGAAGTCCATGCATGCAGGGAACTTCAGGCCTTCGGGGACAAATTTATCGCTGCTCATTTTCAAGAACTCAGCCAGAGTGAAGAGTTTTGCCAACTGATCTTTGAAGAGTTGACTAAAATACTCTCGCGAGATGACCTCAATGTTTCCTCGGAAGAAGTCGTCTTCGATGCCCTGGATACCTGGTTGAATTACGATCCTAACAGACGACAGTGCTACCTGGGAAGAGCTCTCCAGTGCATTCGCTTGCCCCAACTCACCCACAAGACCTTAACAAAGTTATACGAGACCCACCCCTTTATCAAGGAGAATGATCTGTGCCAAGAACAGGTAAAGATGAATTGGATTTCCCTTCCAACTCCTTTCCTCGACAAATTAAAATAAGTCTAGACCCTATTCTTTAATTGAATAAAAGGGCATGTTGTGAGAATTTTGTGAAAGGATTACAGGACATGTAAATGAAGCAAATTATTTGTATTCACTTGATAGATTGATGGGTATCGAATGTAAATCTTTAATCTTGTAACCATTATGAAAAAAAAAGATTCCTTAAAATACCATCATAGTCATACTATGTGATCTACTTACATCATAGAATAGAATAGAATAGAATAGAATTTATTGACTCATTCAACCCCCTTCTGGGGTATGAGAGTACAACACATGTACATGTCATGATAATGGTACATAATAAAGAATACAAACATAGCTTAATAATACAAAGAATACAGAATACAACAAAAGAACAATATAAAAGTATAATGATAAATAGGAATGATCTAAACCTAGCCTATGCTAAACATAAACACAATATTATACAATATGACAAGCATGCATGAAAAGTGGAGAATACCACATGAACAATCTAAATACAAACATGAAGAAAAAGAAAGATAAAAACAAAAATAGGGTTTAGTTTAAAAATGTAGAATCATGTTGTTGTGATAATTTTATTAACTGAATGCTGTGTAATTCATTAAGCATAATGTCTTTAACTTGATGCTTTTTTGTTGTTTACTGTTTGTAAACTGTAGGTGAACAAAGCACTGCAATACCACCTCAACACAGAGGACCGCCTTTCATTGGCCAAAAAGATGAAAGACAAGTTGAAGAGAAGAGGAGAGTTAGAGATGTTTTGTGCTGTAGGAGGCAAGAATGGCTTATTTGCAACTCTTGACAGGTAAATCAGGATGAACTTTCCCCTAAGCAGACAGACTCATATTTGCATTAAGATGGAATGTTTGTTTGAAAAGTTTGAATGCTGAAAGACTAATTTTTTTTGCAAAAGACCTCAAATGATTGTTCTAGAACACTGGCTTCAAATTCTGTTTGGTCAGAATTGTGTATTTGTTAGGCTTTCAAGGCACACTTTGCTGAATATACCTTCTCCTTATATTAGGAAATCCTTTTTTTGTGCTCTTTCAGGTGCAGACCTTTGGAGCTGCAGGAAGGTATGAAACCTGTGCATATGTTTTAAATTAAGCAGTTTAGCTTAGGCACCATGGATTTTTAAGAAAAGCGTGCATCAATTCGATCAACAATCTTCTTACCCCTTTCCAGGAGTTAGCTTTGAGGGCAAAGGCCCGTTCCTCAAAACCGTCTATCCCTCAAAAATGTGTGTTATAGAATTAAGATGTGTTTTAATGAGATAGTCAAGAAGTTAGACTTATGACGGTTTTGAGGAGCGGACCCCTGGCCCTTTTAGCTAGCTCAATCCCAGATAGGGCAAAGACAATTGTGAAAGAGTCAAGGAGGATCTACTGCAAAGCCCTGTACCTCCGTATGATGTTTGTATTCTTTGCCATGCTACTTAAAAAGGAAATATATTTTATTTCATCTTTCCCATTTTGTTTCTCCCTGCTTGTCCAGTGTTGAAGTTTACCGATCTGAGACTGATAGCTGGAGTGAGGTAGCCTCACTGAACTGCAGACTCCAGGAGTGCGCTGCTGCGGTCGTCAACCAGAATCTCTACGTCATCGGGGGAGTGCGTTGCCAACTCAGAAATGGGACCTCGTATCGCTGCTATGACAACGGCGTCGAAAGATGGCAACCAGACATTAACACATGGAGCACAGTAGCCAGCATGCACATGTGTCGTAGTAACCATGGCGTAGCGGTGCTCAACGGGAAGATCTACGCCCTTGGGGGATATAATGGAGAGTCTTACATGAAGAATGTAGAGGTGTACTGTCGGAAGAGCAACCAGTGGAAAATGGCCACACCTATGCTTGAGCGTAGGAGTATCTTCACCACAGCGGTCGTTGATGGCAAGATCTATGCCATTGGTGGATATGGGCCTAATTATCTTAACAGGTAAGATGTCATACCAGTAGGTTGTAAGAGTAAGAGTGCAGATGACCTGATGAAATTTGAAATAACCCCACAGGCAAATACTCAATCAACAGATTACACATCTCCCCTGCTTTTGGAGCCGTCCTTCCTTTTTCTGAAGGTGTTTCAGCTGAAAAATTGAAAGTTTAGCAACGATGCAATATATGGTACCTGTATACAGATAGCTTCGATCAAAGCAACACAAAACGTTTCACAATGTATGTATTAAAAGATGAAGTTGAGTTCTGGTCATGTGATTGCATTGTGAAAGAAACGGTGTGGAATCGATCAGAAAAGGTTGCTCATCTAGCATATAAGTATTTGTGTGTATTGCAAGGTTCTGGAGTCATCAAAATGATAAGAAATTTGGCCAAGTCTTGGTAAAATTACAAGCACTGTACACAGAAAGATGTATATGGGACTACACAAACACGTGGCGTAAAAATCCATCCCGATTTTTACGATGTTACATGCCATATTTAGAATATGAAGGCATTTGAAGAGCCATGCTTTTCAGGGAACATGTTTTATCTGATGTTCTTCCACACTTGCATAATAACAATGATAACACTCACAAATAATTTTTCACCTCTTCCCAGAACTCAACCTTCTCTTTAATGCTTTATTTAGCTAATATCTAGATAATGCTTAAATTATATTTTAAGTTTTGATAATAAACTTGTGCCTACATGAACATTATATTGACATGTGCGAGCCTTCTTTGTGTTTCTCGTCTAGTATGGAGAGATATGATCCAGACAAAGACTTCTGGGAGAAGGTGGCCCCTCTCACTGACCGTCGGATTAACTTTGGGGTTGCTGTTCTCCACGGGTTCATCTATGTTGTAGGAGGCCACAACGGGGAGCAGTATCTAAGCAGTGTAGAGCGGTATGACACGCACCAGGATACCTGGAAGACAGTCGCCTCTATGGGCATACCAAGGACAGGTTTGTAGAAGGTTTTTTTAAATCGAAAAAGAGAATATGTGACTTACAGTTGATACCATGTTGTTACTTTCAAAAGGAAAAAGAAACCTGAAAAGGGCTGAACTTTGGAGCTGTTTTTCTTAGCGTTTCACTAAGCAATTGTTTTTTTTATACTAATCAGTAGAATTGTCCTCTTCCGTTAACACTCATGATGGGGCTGACTTGTAATTTGGGAATCAGAGTTCATAATGATGCTTAGATTTTTAATGAAACTCCTATGGGATTCCTATTTAGTTATACATCATATCACCAGAAACTTTTTATCTTAGTCTTATCCTCATGCAGCTGCTGAATGTGCACTTGAAAAGAATTAATGACCAAATTGAAGTAATTTGTGTTTTCCTTTTTTTTTTCATCTCCTGAAAATTGTTTTAATTTATTTTTTGTCTTCCCGTCCAAAACACTTGGACTTAATCAATGCCAAATGTGACTGTTAAACTAGGCTTCCGTAGTCCTTTTAGCTTAAGTAGCATACTGTGCATTTCTTTATCTACATCCCTAGATATAGCTTCTAGGAGCTGCTGAGAGGAATGATCATTTCAAGGTTTATTCTTTCAAGGACTGTTGCCCAACTTTCATCATAGAAAGTCAGTTTCAAAGAGATGATTGGGACTACAAAACGAGGAGTAGCATGGAATGCAAACGTACTTAAGCTTTTCATCTCATACTCATTAGAGTAAAGTGCAAGAATGAACCGAAAGCCAAAATCAGACAATATAATAGGAAGCTAAAAGAATAAAACACATGAAACACACCAACTATGAACACTCTTTGTTTGATACGCCACTGCAAATCTTGTGCACTATTAGTTCCTGTAGCTTCGGTTTAAATTGTCAAATTTTGGCTCTTTGTTCATTCTTGCGATAAACTCTGAGTGCAAGACGAAAATCTTTACTATGTCTGTATTCAAAGTCAGTTTTGATTGTTATTAAATTAGATATCTATATCTATATCTTACGTTTTCTATGAAAAGGGTTTGTATTTTGAGTTTCATTAAACTGGATCTCTCTTTCTACCAAATCACACTTCGCAGGTCTTGGAGTGACCGTTATGGGTGGACACATCTATGCTGCAGGTGGTCACTCTGGAGCGGCCTATCTTGACCGGGTGGAGAAGTATGACCCCTTCACGGACACCTGGACCCTGGCCAAGACAATGCTGAATTGCAGGTGTAACTTTGCCTTTGCTGCCTTGTAAGTCAAGAATCATACGAACCCATACCCTGTATGTCCTTTTACCACTGACCAACCTCTGCCTGTACATGTAATTCGGGAGACAGAAGGACACAAATGTCTTCGTTAAAGCCCCACCGCACTAGTTTGGCCAGGAGGGATTAGACCTCCCTGCAGGGTCACTGACAGGTTGTTATCTCATCAAATCAGCTCTCAATTAACATAAGAGAAAGAGGATCATGGGGGACCAATGATCACCGATAAGGCATTGTTTGCTTTATAGAGGGCGCAAGTGGCTATAAGTAGTGCAGTGGGGCTTTAAAGTCCCCACAGAAAAAGAGTTGAGACAAGGGTGTCTGAACAGGGCAATTGAATTCCATACTGGTGCTTATTGCACCTCGAATTTAAATTCTGTACGACAGTGGAAACAAGAAGGCATTCAAATCATAGGTTACTCCTTCAAAAGGACTTAAATCTTTGTGACTTCAAAAAAATCATCATCATTATTATGCATGGGACAGTCCCTTCTTTCCCCCTCTCAATAAGATTATTTGGACATCTCTGCATGAAACGGAAAACCCTCAATATACATGTAACTATGGTTGAAGGATGGTTTTATTTATCCTGCATAGGTCTACTAAAAGAAGATATAATTCAATAGTAGCTATCTGCGGACAATATTCATGTACGGGACATGGGTTCACTCTATTTCCATGACCTCAACAGCAATATCAATCATATATGTGCATATATATATATATATATATATATTATACATATATATATTAAAGGTATATATTCATGATGATTGAGTTGCCTGTATTTATGAATTTGAAGCAATAGTAATTAAACAGGAGACATAAGGGACTAGAACTAATCTTTATACTGATTATAGTATCAGACTATATTCATATTCACATTTTCTGACAAACTAGTATGTTAGAATGGATAGTCAATATCTGATATATTTTAGAGAAATATGAAATTATGAATAGGTACATGTATGTGTAGATTTCATTATGTTACATGTATGTTTTTGGTCAGTAAAATGAATTGTAGGTTTCAGAGAGTGTTGATGGTTTCTCTGTTGAATCATTTGTTTAACTGCACAAATTAACATGTAATCTGCAAACTGGCAGCTTAGGAGATAAACTGCGAGGGGACAACAACAAAAATCATAAATATTCATATCTGCATCCTGCCTGGTTGATTGATAGAAAAGTTATAAACTAAGCAAAGTTTAGTTAAATGTTAGTGTGCAAAATTGATTTCATCTCAGCGGTCAGATTATTAGTCTATCGGTATATTATGACCCCAGGGATTTACCAATTGGTAAATCTTGGTTATAAATACAAATTTCTTTCAATACAATTTCTGATAATTTTGAATACTTTTCTGGCAAAATTTTTCTTGTAATGTCATTATAATGATAATAATATAATAATTTGTAGACTTATAATACTAGGTAAATCACATTAAGTTTCAGAGGGGAGAAGTTTGCTCTAAGGGATCTTTTGAAAGAGGCAAGGCAGGATAATTCTCTGATAGAAAGTGGGATATCGCTCTATGATTTGAAGCAGCCATTGTAAATCTTTTTTTCGCTAGATGAGAGTCTAGATTTGGGAATAATTACTTTATCTATGTAAGTAGTTGAGTGAAGGTTAAGAGCTGTTGTGTACATTTGAAGGGTGTCTTTAAGATATCCAGGTGCCATATGAATTTTGAAGACACACATTGTAAGCAGACCTTAAACAGAATGCATTGTTGTAGAGGTAACCGTTGAAGTTCTTTGATCATGGGAGAAGTATGAGTCCGAGATCCAAGGCCAAAGACACATCTAGTGGCTCGATTCTGGGCAGTTTCACGTTTCTTTCTATCTTTTGCAGACAAGACAGTTTAAAGACTATTATAATAATCTAACCTAGCTAGAATGAAAGCATGAACAGCATGGTTACTAGTCTTAACATCATTCCTGCAGACTTCTATTTACCACTACATGTACACCTTTATGCAATCATTTCCATGGAATTGTTAGCTTTGTGTTGAGTAGGAGAGGAAATTCAGCCGTAAGAATTGTCAGAATTGCAAAATGTTTTTTTAACTAGAAAGTATTGATTTCAGGTCAGATTTGTCTAACTAAAAGCTAAGCAGCTATGGAAAAATTGTGCAATTTGGTTGCCAAATCACCATATTTGCCATCACAAATCTTGTGATTATATTGTCTTTGTGTCTGACAAGTAATACTTTAAAAAAAAGTAACCTGTGCCATAAAACCTCCTTAATTCTATTTGGTTGACTGAAAATAAAACTAATTTTTATTTCCATATTACTCTATTCAGTATGATATTCATCTATTGACTATGTTTTGTAAATTTCTTTGTTTAATTTTATTTCATGCTGGTATAAAGTTAATCCTGCATTATACAATTTAATTGATTAGACTCACTATGAGTATATTGTGCAATTTTAAGACTTTGATTATTGTGTTTGTATGATTGCAAATACTGTCGAGTCAAAACAGAGTTTCTTAAGAGAGAAGGATTGTTTTTGTTGTTGTTGTCTTTGAAAGAAAGTAAATGATCCAGGAGTACAAGGCTACAGGCAGAGAACGTATATGTATAATTTTTGAAGAAAGGTTAATTTGTAATAGCACGTTTTAGCACAGATGTATACATTATTTGATCACTTTGCTTAATTGTAGGTTTTATACACATATTTGAAGTGAATGCATGTTGATAAATGCATGACCATTTGATTTTAAAACTCAAATTCTGGTATTAGAATATTTCTAATATCTACATCTACATTATTTTTGTATTACTGGACATTGATATTCTTGATAGCAATCATCATTATATTCCTTTAATCTTTCATAAGTCATTATGCATGTAACTAGAAGATCTATGTGTTGCATCAAATATTAAGCCCAACATAGCCATGAGGAAACCCATTTGTAATCCAGGGTGCATGTTACTATCATTTCTAAGGGGTTTAAATTAAGATTATTTTCAATTCAGTTGTATATTTTGAAGGTGCACTCTAATCACTTATCTTACCATTTATTTGATGAGTGATTTGGTCAAGGAAAAGTCATCTATATCTCTTTTGAATTTCTTTTAAAAGAAACATTATACTAGCAAATTTGTATGATATGGAAGATCGTTGAAGAGTTCATTACTTTCATGACGTTCACAAGTCGACATGTGTTTTTAGTGCTCTATATTTTACATCGTTTTGGCATTAGATTTTTTTCACTTTTATGCAAAAAAGATGATTATTTCATGTTTGCTATCAGTATTGCTTTCCTTGTGCTTTTTACTAAAAATTACTTTTGTTGGACCAAAACATGGAACATAATTCTATCTTTGTTAATCTCTGTCATGTACACTGTGCAGTATTATATTTATATAGTTTGCATGCTTGAAGCACGACTTTATCATTCCATTTTTAGATGACATGCATTAGGGCATTATCTCCCTGCATTACAATTTACTATTATTTGATTGAAAATTGTCGTCTTAGTTTATTTTCATTGTTTGACCCCTTGGACATGCCATTTATTAGCAAGTATGCCATTTATTCTTGGTGCATGTTGTTTTATACTTTGTGTTTAAAAAATAAAAGGTGGGCAGACATTTTTAATGCATTAGTAACTCAAAAGATGAAACAGCTTTCAACATAGAACCTACACATTTTACAGTGTATTTTTAAACACTTCTTTAATATACGTATAGGTTCTGTTTCCTTTACTAACATATATATTAACACACTCTGTTGAGTGATTTGTTGTAGGGCAATATCAGAAAAAATCTGTCTGAACTGTGCTTGCCTCAAAGCCAAATGTTAGAGTGTGAAAATGTCTCAGCCGTTAAATTATATTTGCCATAAATCTTCAGAAAATTTATATTTAAAAAGTGATTTACATAATTAACACTTGTTTGGACTTCATGTGTTTATCATGAATTGATGATAGGCTGCCTTCTTGAATATTTTGTATGATGAATTCACTGAGACACTTCAAGGGTAGTAAAATACAACTCGATACATGTACACTTGTATTATAATTATACACCATGTATGTCTAAAAATGAATAGTATACTTCATGAGGTTTAAATTTGTTTATTGAACATGTTCATAAGAAAATAGACAAGAAAATTATGAAGTATCATTATTGATAAACTATTTTATGTAATTGCATGGATTTCCCTTAGCATCAGATGTTTTTCATTTTTATTACTCTTCTAAGTTTGATTTTGTAATGCGTGTTATACTTGAGATACATGAGGATTTTATCCTGTTTCACAAGAAGACACAATTTGTCCCAAACAACAATTTGGATACATAGGGACATGTTATCAGGAATATTTCTTTTGCATCTATCGAAAGGTCGTGGCTTCTTAATGCAATTTTTGAATTTTAAACAGATATTAAACATTTTAATGTCCAAATTCGAAGAATTTGGCAAGTCTGAACTTGTTTTTTTTTATATTGCTGTTAATTATTTTATGTCTGATCTTCCATTGTATCATTTCACTGAAGTTTCAGTTCAAATTTAAATCATTATGTATAGCTGTATACTACATCTTATTTCATTGCAATCCATGAGTTATATATATTTTTGCAATATATCACATAATATTTGTTTATACATGTATAATATGTGAAGGAGTGTTTCATGTAGTTTTCAATATGAATACCACTTTCATTTCTTGCGGTATGTTTTGCTTGCTAGCGATATGTAATGTTACTTTTCATCAATGTAGGCGTAGAACTTTTTATGAAACAAGTTCTGGAGGTTTGTAATTGAATACTCATCATTTTAATCAAGAAAGGCAGTACATGTAGATGCTTATAATTCTACATCTTTAGTAATATTGTTGTTACTGAACTTTTAGATGCCCTGTGTATACTGTTTGTGTATGGGGAAACTGTTATGTGCCTTCAAATGTCAAATTTATTGTGTTTATTGTATTTTTATGGAATTTTGGGTAGATGAATAGAAAAGAATAGCAATGAGCAAGAAATTTTCAAAGGCAGAAGTAGAAGACAAACAGGTCATGTATTTTTGTATTGATGGAACGTGATATGCATTGTATGAGTCCTCTGGCTTGCTTAGAGTTTGTTAGAAATACTACCCTTTTGGAAAGTTAACAAATAATAATAGTGATGATGATAATTTAGATGAGTTGTTTATTATATCTCTTTTGGGATTATTGGTGATAAAGTACTGGCAGTATGACTGTTCTCTGGCTATATATCACCACTATGAAACAAACAACCACACATCAAAATAAAGGGTTGTGTACAGCATTTTTTAAAGAAATATTTGTGTAATAAATTGGGAGAGTATATATGTATCCATTAAATTGTAGTCCCACATAATGTGTGTGAATATGGCATGTATACAAGTAATTTTAAGATTATTTGAATTGTTAAGCAATCCTTTAGTTACAAGGTGAAATTTTTGAACTAAACAAATGGAAATGCTAAATTAAAATAACATGTTCTCTCACACTCCATCCCAATTTCTGTATCTCTATCTCTAATCTTTCCCCTTTCTTTCCTTTTGTTTAACATCATTATGATATTCCTAATACCTAAAAAGATGGCCTTCAATTAGATTAATATCAATTTACATTTTGAAGGTCCATTTAGTATCTATTAATTTGAATTGAATCATAAACAGGTGAGATATGTAATCATCTTTTTTTAATAATGTTATCTTAAGATATATTGGAAATTCTCTTGTTTACTATTTAGCTACATGTATATGTCGTTATTAACCAGGCCTGCTAGTAGAAAAATCCTTGGTTAATTCGACAATAAATTGTGTTTCTTTGAAATGTCTTTTAAATTTAACGGATGTTGCACTCCGATACGTTTATAGTAGACTTACAGATGTGTGGTATCATTCAATAGACTTTGTTTTTTGCCTGTTATGTAAAATAACATTCAACATAACAACAATTCTTGTTTTAAAAGGTTTGTAATTTCTTTTACTAGCTGCACAATGCCATATAAATATAGAATGAAATTAAACTTAAAGAATGATTTCTTGTAGAATTAATGTTTTTCTATTCTTTTCATTTTGATTCAGTTGTCAGATGCTCAATAAAGATCTTTATTGTTGATTGTTATCCACTGTACACCTAATATTCAATGATTCTCTGGCTGATTTTTTTTTTTTGGTTCTTTTTATTAGGTAAATTGGATTTAAACGTGGGTTGAGATTAATGCGTGGAAAGTGTGATAAAGTTATATCCAGAGTGTATCGAAATTAAGGTTAATACTCGGAACATTTTATTGTCTCCGTAATTAAAATGTCACAACATCGGGACGATTATGGACGCGGATATTTTCAGTCGCTTACACACTAAAGTCGCAGCTAGAAGATGTATCGTCGGTAAAAAAAAATGTTTCTTTAAGGTACCAGATCGTCGCCCTGAGATACACCAATCGTGAATTGGCCCATTTTACCCTCTGGGTACAAGGACGGGGTCTCCGATTGATACACATCTGTAAAAACCCAATTACACACACACACACACCCATGCGCGCACACACACACATACACCAAGTCACCGCATTTGGTTTTCTTTCTAAAGACTTTCCTTCTGCCTGTTTTTGAATAATTATACTGTTTTGTATTTTAAGTAGTGTAAAGTCACATGGCGAATGAGCGGAAAATATCGAAAATGATTCACTCTTCACACGATGCCAACCAGATTTATTCTGAATGATGGCATGAAAAATCTAAAAACGAAACAGGGGGGGGGGCGATTCTACCACCACCTACAATGTATTATGATGGCCCACTCCTTTGTGCATCCCCCCCCCCTCCCCCTCCATCACTTCTGGCGTCTGTAATAAGTGTTGAATTCTTAACACCCCACCTTCTTCTCTTGACTCATGATACTCATACAAAAGACCAGTGCAATTCAAAATAGTATTTATTAAAGCGATCGCGTGTCGCAATTAACATCTAAGTGGAATTATGCACATTGTAGCAACTATTGAAAACAATACATGCATTATACATTTGAATGGATATTTGACATTAAAAATCAACTCTAACAATAAATAGGCCTACATTAATTTAATTATTTCTAAATGTCCATAATTGTCAATGTAAATGATTAATGAGGACTGGTCATAAAACAAGAAAATATTCATCGTTGTCAGCGTAAGTTAATAAAATTTCTAGTATTATTTAGTCATTCAGGTTGAATAAACATAAAATACAAATTTGAACTGGCAATCGTATTACAGAATTAGCCGGCTAATACCACTCACTTCTGTCAGGACACAATACCTTTACTTTAATTCTGTACTGTGCTCAATACAAGTATTTTACCTCGGTTTTAACGGAGCAGCCTTAACAAAGCGCAGCAGCATCTAATGAACTTTTTTTCTATCAGGTACCCATTTACCTCACCTGGGTGAAGAGTTGACTGAGGTTTTGCCACAGGACGTTAATGCTATAGCAGGAACTCGAACCATGTACCTTATGATCCACAGTCTAGTGACTGTATATCATTAAAGTGGACATTCAAAGAAAATCAAAGGTATGTCAACTAATTTATCAGTAGAAACTGGAAAGCTAACAGATGGCTATTGTACAAGTTTTAGGTCAACTACATATAGGGTGATTTATAAAAATACAAATAAAACCATCTCCGTAGCATCTGGGATATACGATATACAAAATCACAGGTATGCCAACTAATTTATCACTAGAAACTGGTAAGCTAACAGATGGCCATCGTACACGTTTTAGGTCAACTACATATCGGGTTATTTATAAAAATACAAATAAAACCACCTCCGTAGTATCTGGGATATACGCATATACGATATACAAAATCACAGGTATGCCAACTAATTTATCACTAGAAACTGGTAAGCTAACAGATGGCCATCGTACACGTTTTAGGTCAACTACATGTCGGGTGATTTATAAAAATACAAATAAAACCACCTCCGTAGTATCTGGGATATACGCATATACGATATACAAAATCACAGGTATGCCAACTAATTTATCACTAGAAATTGGTGAGCTAACAGATGGCCATCGTACAAGTTTTAGGTCAACTACATATCGGGTGATTTATAAAAATACAAATAAAACCACCTCCATAGCATCTTGGATATACGAGAGATTCGCCAGAAAAATAACGATGTGATGGCATTTCAAACCATTCAAAAGGGGATATAAACCGATTCTGATAACTAAAATCTTTTGTTTATAAATACACAGGATAGGGTTAATTAACAATCAAAGAAATCAGACTTTCAAATTGAAAAAACCCGGAATGATATTAAGGACGGCATTTGTTTCCTCTTGAAACGCCGAACATACCTCGGTGTGTGCAGCTGAAATATTATGGCGTCTTATTTTGTTTACAAGCGACAGATTCCTTTATTTTTGTATCGCTGCATTTGTCATCAAAATAAAACCATGCGCGGAGTTTAGAGTGAGGCAATATATTATACATTTAGCCTGACGGTAGTGAAGTAAGAGAAAGAACTCAAGAGAAGATGAAAAAACAGGCACTGAAAATGTGTGAGATGTCATGGGACATCGTCTGCTTGTGCAAATCATGTCCATCCTGTGATGTCACACATCTCATCTCTTCGGGTGCTATGCTGGGGCTGTATTTAAGCGTTTTGTAATTTATAATAATCTTTTTTTTTTACTTCAAATGTTTCCAAGCATTGAATTTTGATAACCTTGTCGAATCAAAGTTTCAACTTTGCAATAATGAAAATAAAGTTATTTTAATAAAATCAATGAATATCTACTTTAATGAAGATAATGAGAGTGAACATGTTAACGATAAAGTACTGAAAAGCAAATTTTCACAATCGTAATTATTATGTATATTCCTCTCTTATTTGGTTGAAAAACTCTTTATCAAGTCTCAGCACTTAAGGATTTTTAAAAATCGCTTGCTGGGGCCAGCAGTGCTATATTAACTTTGTACCAATTCTACTAAAGATGATATACAATCAAACTTGTAGACTTCTAACTTTAATCTTACAGTATGTTACCGATAAATAATTTGTGGCTGCTTTTCGCATCTTCACATCACTGATGATCAGAACACCAACCTTAGATAACCACAACAGCTTCGGAACATCATACGCGAATAGAACTGCCTTAATATAGCTCACATTTCCTTGCTGAAAGAAGAAAATTACAGAAATTATGCCCGTCGAAATAAGTAGAATTGAAGCTGTGTTTAGAAGGTAAAGAACGTTTAGAAGGCCTCTGCGTTTTACGCGGTTCCGATCACGTTCGGCTCGAGTTTCCTTTTTACTTTGGTCAGGTTGAGTAGGAACCATCACCGCTACCCGACGATTTGACCTAGCCTGTTTCACGGCCACTGCAATGAGTGCAAAGTTTACTAGGACTGTTGCGACGATGGGTATAGAGAAATCGAGAAAGAGGAAAACGATGTAGAAAAATAGGCCAGATGTGGTGATTCCGCCCAAAGATGGCAAAATACCAGCTACAGAACAATGACCAATGTTCGCATATGGAAAACCCTCAAAGGGTAAAAGACCAATTACACACAGGGAGAGAATCCCGCCTGCAACGAGGAACCCCACCACTCGACGCTTTGTCACCATGCTGTAGTACCTCAAAGGATACTTGATGAAGAGGAATTTGTTCAAAGCAACTGCACATAATATCCAGGCAGACAGTTGTAAACAAAAGAAAGACGTGGGCACAAGCGTCATGCATGCATCAGCATCGATATGAAAATACTGGCCCAAAATGAACGCAGAACTTACGACGTTGTATAAGAGTGACAACACGATATCTTGATAAGCGAGAAGTTTGTAGAGATATTTATCGATTTGAATGAAATCAAGGTCGCGATCACTTGCAAGGACTGCGGCGATGAAAATGTTGAGAGCCACTTCGATCACACAAGAAAACTGCAAGATGAACAGTCGAGCTACATCGACGTTGTTGATGGTTGAACTTTCGTCATGTCCAGCAGAATAATTTGAGCTGTTGGTTATTTCTGCCATGTTATTGTCCAACTTGATACGACTGCGTGAAGAAATGGAACAAATCTGCAAGACTCTTCAACTCGTATACAGACCTTGTTGGCTTCGGTAATTATAGTAAGAGCAAAATGCGTTATTTGAGTCTTTGGACGTCACTATTTCAGTTACAGTTCTGTATTCTTTATGTAGTTGACATTTTGGAAAACGTGCTAACCAATCTAACCTTTACAAAATAAGAAGTCTGCTTCTTGCAAGCAAATGTAAAATCCTTAGGTTTACATGAAGATATATGTGAACTTCAGCCTTGGAAATACGCCGTCAAAACTAATAAAATCTATAGGTTCAGATGAAGATACTGATTGGACATTGGACAAAGAAATTAACAGTCGACAATATTAAATCACTAGTATTAAAAGACTGTAAAATGTGCAAATGAGACGAAGAAACATGCTATTCGAACTGTTAACATGTATAGGTTTCGGTAAAGATATTAGGAAATAATTATTAGACGAAGAAACGGAGGAACGAAATTATAAAATTGTCAGGTTCAAATGATGATATCGATGAATGTCACTAGACTAACTAACGTTCAGTACGTTTGATTCAATTATCACGGAAAGTGGGATGCAACGAAGATCAAGGTTTTTTTTCATTACCAGATTTCTTCCCCAAATAAGTATTGTCTTGAAACTCGTGATGTGGACTCGTGTTTACTTTCAATAATAAATCTAAAGCTTTTCAAGCTCATTATAGAATCCGGCACGTTCCTAATGATTTCCTCGCCACTTTGATGTAGTTGCCATGACGACAACCGACATAAAATGAAAACATTTGCTGATGGATGCAACTTTGAAGCGTTGGCCAATCTTCGTGTCTAATTTGGATGTTTATTGTGAGAAGAGATGAAAAGGGCAATCTGGTTAACACACTGACTTAAGTTTGATGAGGGTGAGGTTCATGCATTTTTTAAAGTCAGCAACATGTTTTCTACTGCAAATTCATGCTTAAACTAATTCACTCCCACCACACAGCAAATAGGCTCATCACCAGGTTGACAGACTAATAAATAAATCTAGAGTATCACAGAATTCGACTGAAATTGACTTTCTTTTCTTAATGAGCGAACAGACATAAATCATGCCTTACTTAATAAACTATATGTGTTTTCAAGTAAGTGACGAACATTATCACGAGTCAGCAAATATCATGTTCGTGTTAAAGGAGAATTAAACCCATCAGATATTATCTGAAAGTCTTATTCGAAATTCTAAGTTCTAGATTCTAAGTTTTGTTGAGTAAAGATAATGATTTCAGAGTAGTACAACTTGTGATGTACCCACTGAGCTTTATATTTTATCTGCAATGTAGGACACTCTCGTGTGAAATATAGCTATAACACAGGTTCCCTAATAATAGACCATTCCGGTTATGCTTTCAAATGAATGGATATTTCCCCATGATATATTGTGACAAGATATTTGATTCAGCTGTTTCAAACAGTTCAGCATTTTCTTTTGTTAAGCAACATTTTGCATGCATAATCTGGGGCTTGGTCGATCAGGCAAAGCTTCTCCAATTGTTATAAAAAGGGACAAAGGCGTACATAGAACTTCTGATGGCTGCTTCTTGCATCGATGGCTCTGGTTGTACTACAATGCTACACGATATCCATCAGGACCATGTCGGTCAACAGGTATGTACTACTCTATTTTAATCAAAATGGCTACTCCAATGGGAGACTGGCTAGCAAGGAAACAGTTAACTTTGGAGAGACTGTCTTCCTTGCTAGGTAATCAAATACATGCAGTAGAATTTTCAAGACATTTTTAACTGGCTGACAATTTTGAATAAGAATTACAGCTGAGTTGATTGGGTTTCATTCTTCTTTAAGTTTGCGCATTGGCCTATACAAAGAATAAAGAGCCCATTATGGTTTGCGAAAAGGAAACGATGAGACTTTGTAATAACGGTCTATGGTAGAATCATAGAAGACATTGGATGCCCTTATGATTAACAAGTCACTTCGGAAATACTATTTGCGCATGGGCAAATAAAGGTTATTCGTTGAATGTTGGATACGTGTTCATTATTAATTTATGCCCTGACAAGATATATGATACATCGGTGGAAGTATTATTTTAAAAAGGCAAACAAAAGGTATTTCTTAAGTACCTCCATCACCTTGGCAGTGATAATTCTACAATGCGCACATTGAGAATTGTCCATGTTTAAAATAGCTGTTGATATTTGGCGGTAATCTTTACATGCGCTATCTTCGAGGTGGTCTACTGTTAAAGAATCAAACAGGTACCGCTTCACAGTTTAGTAGGATCTGTACTTAGTGTGGATTATATTTGGAGGCAGGCGCGTACGCAGGGGGGGGGGGGTTAAACCCCCCTTTGGTATTTTTATGTGTGTAAACCCCCCTAAAAAATCCCTAAAACCCCCCCCCCCTTTATTTTTTTTTATTTTTTTTTATTTTTTTAATTATTAAAAAAAAAAAAAATCACCCCCCATGGCTGACCTAAGAAAGGTGACCTTACCCCCCCCCCCCGCCGCTTATTCAGCGGTCGGTTGAGTCGTTGCGATTTTTTGAGACCCCCCCCCCCCCCAAAAAAAGTGTCCGCTTACCCCCCCCCCCCCCCCCCCCCCTTGAAAAAATCCTGCGTACGCCACTGTTTGGAGGTCCATAATATCATGACGAGGATCTAGAGGTTCCCAAGTTTACCTTAATAAAACATTACTCGCAAACGCTTTTTGGCTGCTCTTCGTAACTTCACATCACTGATTACGAGAACACCCAGTTTACTCCACCAGAGAAAATTTGAGATATCACTCAAAAATAAGAATGCGTAAAAATTTGTATATTCTGGCCGTACTAACAACAATAAAGGATGTATATTTACTACCAGTAGTAAGAGTACGGCTACGTTTACCAGATAAATAACATTCAGAAACCCTCTTAGTTTAGCCCGGTTTTGGTCTTGCTCGGCTCGAGATTCCTCAACACTTTGCTCTGATTTAGTATGGACCATCACAGCTACACGACGAATAAACCTGGCCTGTTTTATGGCTACTGCAACGAGCGCGAATTGCAGGAGTACTATCGCGACGATGGGTATAGATATTCCAGATAGAATGACTCCGGAGCAGAGAAAAATCATTGAATTTATTGCTTCGGCTGGTCGAAAAATACCAGAGATGGTACAATCCCTGATATTTGTGAAAGGGAAGTCTTCGAAGGGTAACAGTATGATCGAATTCAAAGACAGCATCCCGCCAATCAGCAGAAAACCTATCATTCGACGCTTTGTCACCATGCTGAAGTACCTCAAAGGATACTTGATGAACAGGAACTTGTTCAAAACAACGGTACATAATTGCCATGAAGATAGTTGAAGAAATAGCGCGTACGTGGACGTCAATATCAAACAGGTAGATGTATTGATTTGAAGGTAATGCCCAAAAATGAAAACGCAGAATGTAGCGTTCTGGACAACGGACGATATAATGTCCTGAAGGGCAATGAGATTGCAGATATATTTATCCATCTGGTTCAAATCGAGGTCGCGATCACTTGCGAAGATCACGATGAAGAAGATGTTGAGAGCCACGTTTATCACAAAAGAAATCTGCAAGCCGACCAGTCGAGTTATATCGATTGTGTTTAAATATCCTCCTGTGCCTTGTGTAGCATTTGCATCATAGTCAATGAAGTTATATGAGCTCAAATTCATGGATGAAGCCATTTTACAGAACCTGTCGATATTTATTCTAGAAGGTACCAAATTTAGTAAGAACTCCTATCTTCCAAGTACCGGAAAGATGAAGTGGTTTCGCAGTGGATAAAGAATAACGTTTACCTGTAGTTTTCCGATGCTTTTTAACCCTCCTGGCTCTGTATAATGAGATCCCCTTTATAAGATCGGTATATTCCACTTCACAATTATTGCTTCTTCTTTGGCTTGCAGCTCGGCGATAATAATTCTCTGTGGTTGGTATAAAAAATTATCAGTTCCATTTTCCAGTTTGCATTCACTGAACATATTTACTGCGCCGTGTTTGTTAAACGCATGTCTTTCTCCTATAGAGATTTGACATGTAATTTTCTTTTGTTGAGATTTGACATGTTATGGGTTTTACTTTTTTAAAAGGTCATAATATCTGTTTGTTAAGTATAATATTCTCCCGCTGACATTATGCTTATCGATGCTTGGCGGAAATTGGCTCATCAATTTGAAAGACGGTGAATCGTGGTTTGTCATAATCTTGATTGATGGGAAGTAATTAAACATTATTGTGATCGAGGCAAAAATGTTCACGGACCTCGAGTATTGCGTGAAAAACCTACAGCCGGCAGGTTTTTTTATTTTTGTTAAATCATTTTTTTAAATAAATTATATGCAAATAATAGGTATCACAGATTATTTGTTTACATATTATTATCATTTTGTATCAGAACAGAAAAACACAACTGACAAACAATCCAACGTGTTATTCAAATATAGAGGTGTCGTGGCCTAGTGGATACGACATTGGACTGCGGATCACATGGTTTGCGGTTCGGATCCCACCACTTTTGCCACACTCGACCCAGGTGAGGTTAATGATTCCTTGAAATGCTATAGAGCGCCATGATAGCAGCCATGCTAAAGCCGGGTTAATAACCGTGGAGCACAAGGAGTGTCATGTCTGAAAGACATGAGCACTTTAAAAGAACCCATTATAATTATTTATATTTACACCTATTATTGATAGCATGGGCGAATGCATGATATAGATGTAGAATTTGATAGATGCACAAATTCACTCGCAAGCACAATGTAGACAAGCGGAATTTTTGCTTCAGTAAAATCAACTTGAATTAAAGGAAACCAAAACCTTCATACTATTTACTTTTATTGTAAAGTTTAAGAAATTTGAAAAATATCAGTGAAAATTTGAACAAAATCGGGCAAGGAATAAGGAAGTAAGATCTTTTTGAAATTACTAGTCACTAGAGGGCGGTCTACATACATTGATCATTATCAAAGACGAAACGATTAACAAGAAATATGATATTCAGCAAACTCCAATGATTCCTTTTGACCAGCGTCGCCACGGCGACCAGTCCTAGGTTGATGAAGAAAGCGGTAACCATGCAGGGGGAACAAGTTCTCGTATAGAACTGCAGTGTCACTCTCAGTTCACCTTGTTTCCGTCAGCATTACTTTCATAGACAAAGTCGTGGATCACAGTTGTTTTACAAGGAACAGGGTGTACATTGATTGAACAAAGTTGAAGATAATATGAATGTGATGAAGTTCTATTTGACGCTTGACTTGCATTTTGAAGACTGTTCTTTTTCCTTCCACCTCGAATAACCCGTCTGGTTTTCTTACGCATCGTCTTTTGAATTCCATATTATCTATAGTTTCTTAAACTTGCGATCGAAGTGATGCAGTGATTTCTTTCCACTGACACTAGTACTATTATCCTCCGGAACAATATCGTTGGTCTAGAATCGTATTCTTAGATATTTCTTGACAACCTTCCTCAGTTTCACATCACTGATGATGAGAATACCCATTTTGCAGCACCATAAAAAGTACGAAAAATCATTAAGACATGCGAGAGTGTAGTGATCACTTTCCTTCACGGTTTGCGACAGGTATGCCGTTACTATTGACACGATTAGCGTAACGAGGGCCGTTTTGACGAGGTAGACGACGTTGAGGAGACCTCTTCGTTTTGCACGGTTTCGAGCTCGGTCAACGCCCGGGTCGACGACCGGTTCTCTCTCAGAGGCGCCAGGTCGGTCGAGATGCGCAAAGGCCATTGCGTCCACCCGACGATTCAATCGCGATTGCTTTACGGCAATGGATACAAGTGCGAGGTTTAGGACGACCGTTAAGACGATGGGAATTAAGATTAGACCTAGCAACAGCTTGGCGTATATCGGCGGTGATGTGTAGATCCTCGCCTTCGCACTCTCCGCTATTGAGCACACGATGACACCGGTGAACGGAAAATTCGTGATAGGTAGATCATAAATTGTGTTAAAGGTAAAGACCAGTAATGGTCATGCGATTGCATTGTGAAAGAAACGTTGTGGAATCGATCAGAAAAGGTTGATCATCTAGCATCTAGCATCTGCAAGGTTCTGGAATCATCAAAATGATAAGAAATTTGGCCCATTCTTCGTAAAGTTATAAGCACTATACACAGAAAGATGTATATGGGACTACCCTATCTCTCTCACCAGACCATGAGAGAAATAAATTTACCAAATATATGAATAAGTAGGCGGTTTCCCGGCAAATTTTTTATCATCATGTATTAGTCGAAACATATTCTTTCACATGATTGGTAATGAGAGCTTCCATTTCATTTTTTGAAATTGGGGCGTTGCCAATACTGGTCTTTACCTTTAAGTGACAGTATCCCGCATATCAGCAGTAGGCAAATGGTTCTCCGCGATGTAACTAGGTAATAGTATCTCAGAGGAAATTGGATGAAAATTAACTTGTTCAGAGCTATAGTGAAAAGTAGCCAGGCGGAGATGTTAAAACTGAACATGTATAAGAAGTGAAGAAAATGGCAAATCGTAGGATGTAAATCAAAGTTGGTTTGAAATGCATCAATAACTTCTAGAGCGTAGAAGACAGTGGCTGCCGCAATGTCAACAGATGCAAGGCTGTTGTAGAGTACTCTTCCAATGATAGTGGATTCGAAATCACCTTCTCGCGAAAGAACAAAGATTATGAAACTGTTAAGAATGGCTGCAATGACGAAATAAAATGATGAAATCACAAAACGTACGATAATGATAGTATGAAAATCTCCCTCTTCAATAAGAGTTTTATTTGAGGAGTTATTATAGTCAGCCATTGCTAACATAGTACGTTTCTGAAGGCTTTAAGATTTCTGCTCCGTTGAAAGATTGACACAGAAAGCGCACGAAGAGCGTCAGTTCAATTCCAATCCGAAACATCTTTAGAGGTAAATTCATTTCGATAATGCTAATAACGGTGTATTCATATCTGTAATTAGAATGCCACCACGACAATCATCAGTAAATTATTTTCTTCAGCCAAGAGAAACCTACTGTGTTTTATTGGGAAATGTGAACAGAATATCAAATTTGACTTTTTCTTCACTACTTCAGTCAATACATGAGTTGATGCTCTGTAGAATAAAAAGCATTACCCTAATTAGGAAAATATCAGTTAATGACGGCTTCGCATTAGGAATATGTCATTTACCGACGGTTCCAGAAAGTTAGTAGGAATCGTCTATTTTGTCGAATGCTATTGAAGAGCTAATTAATTAACTAATTGTTTCATAATCCTGTCTTTGTCAGACATGCCAATTGGCTCAAATTTAGATAATCAGTACCCCCAAACAAATTAAGTCTGGGGATGTAGCAATAGTTAGAATAACTCCTAAAATAAATAGAGCTGCCTCCCCGATTCAAATAATGATACAAGTAAACAAATATAACAAGATACATTATCATAAATTCATTATTGGAAACAATGAAATACATCTTAAAAAAATAATGAAGTAGGTAATGCTTCAAATATTAATAAAAAGACTCAATCAAATTTCATAGAATGTAAATATATCAATATATCAATATAAGCAAACAAACATTAAACTGATGATAGCAAAAATTTGAACTATAAATTACTAAAGAGTTGGGAATTATATTGCACGAAAGGGGTCATTATCACGTAGTATTATTTCATATTATGTACGAATAGATAAATGGATAATTGAGTATAAATGAATCCAATTTGAGAATTATTATGTCAACAAGAGGAGTTATGTAACTACTTATATCAAGATATCCTTATATAATATTATAAAGATGGATTTTTATAGAAGTTTTGAAAGTTGAGAGAGTTTGGCTATTTATTACATTGAATTAGAGCATTATTCAATCGTTGGCAGTTCTTACAAAAAATGATTTCTTGTAGTCATTGGCGTAGCGTGGGCTCAGTCCTGGGAAGGGGGCACCAGTCTTTATTCTACTAGATCAGCGTTTTCGACCCCTTTTGAGTACGTGTGCGTGTGTCTGGTGTGTGTGTGTGCGTGTGTGCGTGCGTGTATGTGCGTGTGTGTGTGTGTGTGTGTGTTTAGTCACGACATGTTTTCACGAGTTGTTGTAATCGGTTTTTGCAAAAGGTACGAACATCACCTTGGTTTGGTCATTACTAACACTTTTATAAGAATTTATTCTGGCAAATGAAGAGTTAAATCGATAGATCTAAGATCTGTCAACTGCTTTGTTACATGCCTTGTCTTGATATGATATTATGATTTCAGTGGTTTCTCTATCTGGCAGTGCGACGATTAACTTTAACGATCGCAAAGACCTTCATAAAGTCATTACCATTTGTATTTCCTATAAATTGCGGCTTCGGATTAACGTAATGATCATTGTCACGTTCTAACCAGCGGCAATTTGACGAGCATCGATGGAACTTTTGAAGAGAAGACCAGTTCCACCGCTACGGCGACTAGTTCTAAGTTGATGAAGAAAGCGATACCCAGGGGGAAGAAATTCTCGTAGAACTGCAGTGTCACTCTCAGTTAACCAAGTGTCGGTCAGCATTACTTTCATAGACAAATCGTGAATCACAGTCGTTCTATTACGAACAGAGCGTACATTGATTGAACAAAGTTGAAGATAATCTGAATGTGATGAAGTTTTATTTGATGCTTGACTTGCATTTTGAAGAATGTTCTTTACCTTCCACCTCGAGTAACCCGTCTGGTTTATTACGCATCGTCTTTTGAATTCCATAATGATCTAACAGTTCAATAAACATGCAATGGAACAGGTGCAATGATTTCATTCCATTGACACTATTATCCTCTGGAACAATATCGTTGGTCTAGAATCGTATTCTTAGATATTTCTTGACAGCCTTCCTCAGTCTCACATTACTGATGATGAGGATACCCATTTTGCAGCACCATAAAAAGTACGAAAAATCATTAATACATACGAGAGTGTAGTAATCTCTTTCCTTCACGGTTTGCGACAGGTAAGCAAATATTATTGACACGATTATCGTAACAAGGGCCGTTGTGACGAGGTAGAAGACGTTGAGAAGACCTCTTCGTTTTGCGCGGTTTCGAGCTCGGTCAACGCCCGGGTCGACGCCCTGTTCTTTCTCAGAGCCAGTGCCAGTTCGGTCGAGATGGGCTAAGACCATTGCGTCCACCCGACGATTCAATCGCGATTGCTGTACGGCAATGGAGACAAGCGCGAGGTTTAGGACGACCGTTATGATGACGGGAATTAAGATTAGACCTAGCAACAATTTGACGTACATAGGCGGTGATGTGTAGATCCTCGCCTTTGCACTCTCCGCTATTGAGCACAGGATAACACCGGTGAATGGAAAATTCGTGACAGGTAGATCACAAATTGTGTGCAGTGACAGTATCCCGCATATCAGCAGTAGGCAAATGGTTCTCCGCGATGTAACCAGGTAATAGTATCTCGGAGGAAACTGGACGAAAATGAACTTGTTCAGAGCTATAGTGAAAAGTAGCCAGGCGGAGATGTTAAAACTCAACACGTATAAGAAGTGAAGAAAATGGCAAATCGTAGGATGTAAATTAAAGCTGGTTTGAAATGCATAAATAACTTCTAGAGCGTAGAAGACAGTGGCTGCCGCAATGTCAACAGATGCAAGGCTGTTGTAGAGTATTGTTCCAATTTGAGTGGATTCGAAATCACCTTCTCGTGAAAGAACAAAGACAATGAAACTGTTAAGAATGGCTGCAATCAAGAAGTAAAACGATGAAATCACAAAACGTACCATAATGATAGTATGAAAAACTCCCTCTTCGAATAGAGTTTCATTTGTGGAGTTTCTTGTAATATAGTCAGCCATTGCTAACATAGTTATTACGTTCCTGGAGGCTTTAAGATAACTGCTACGTTGAAAGATTGACAAAGAAAACGCACGAAGAGCGTCTGCTCAATTCTAATCCTTAATATCTTGATAGGTAAATTCTTTCCGACAATGCTCATATGAAATGATAACGGTGTATGTATCTCTGTAAATTAGAATGCCACCACGACAATCATCAGTAATTCTCTTCAGCCAAGAGAAACCTACTGTGTCTTATTGGGAAATGGGAGCGGAATATCAAATTTGACTTTTTCTTCACTACTTCAGTCAATACATGGGTTGATGCTCAGAAGAATACATCGCATCACCTTAATTAGGAAAATGTCAGCTAATGACGGCTTCATATTAGGAATATGTTATTTACCGACGGTTCTAGAAAGTCAATAGGAGTTGTCTATTTTTTCGAATGTCATTGAAGAGCGGATCGCTGTAAATTATGGTTGGCATGTTATGGCAAAGACATGCCGGGTTATAAGGCGTATGTCAAAATGACGGACATTTAATGAGTCGTCCGCAAATTTGTCTCCTAATCCTGTCTTTGTCATACATGCCCATTGACACAAATTCAGATATTCAGTAAAAAAAAATAAAACCATTAAGTCTGGGATGCAGCAAAGGTTAGAAAAACCCGTAAAGGGCTGCATCCCCGATGATACAAGTAAACAAATATACCAAGATACATGATCATAAAGCCATTATTGGAAACAATGAAATACATCTTTAAAAAATAATGAAGCAGGTAATGTTTCAAATATTAATAAAAAGACTCAATCAAATTTCATAGAATGCAAATATATCAATATATCAATATAAGTTAACAAACATTAAACTGATGACAGCAAAAATTTGTACTATAAATTACTAAAGAGTTGGGAATTATATTGCACGAAGGGGCCATTATCACGTAGTATTATTTCATATTATGTACGAATAGATAAATTGATAACTGAGTATAAATAAATCCAATATGATAAGAAATTACAGATTATTATGTCAACAAGAGGAATTATGTAATTACTTATATCAAGATATCCTTATATAATATTATGAAGATGGATTTTTATAGAAGTTTTGAAAGTTGAGAGAGTTTGGCTATTTATTACATTGAATTAGAGCATTATTCAATCGTTGGCAGTTCTTACAAAAAACGATTTCTTGTAGTCAGTGGCGTAGCGTGGGCTCAGTCCTGGGAAGGGGGCACCAGTCTTTATTCTACTAGATCAGCGTTTTCGACCCCTTTTGAGTGTGTGTGCGTGTGTGTCTGGTGTGTCTGGTGCGCGCGCGCGCGCGTGTGTGTGTGTGCGTGTGGGGGTGTGTGCGTGTGTGCGTGTGTTTAGTCACGACATGTTTTTACGAGTTGTTGTAATCGGTTTCTGCAAAAGGTACGAACATCATCTTGGTTTGGTCATTTCTAACATTTTTATAGGAATTTATTCTGGCAAATAAAGAGTTATATCGATAGATCTAAGATCTGTCAACTGCTTTGTTACATGCCTTGTCTTGATATGATATAATGATTTCAGTGGTTTCTCTATCTGGCAGTGCGACAATTAATTTTAACGATCGCAAAGACCTTCATAAAGTCATTACCATTTGTATTTCCTATAAATTGCGGCTTCGGATTAACGTAATAATCATTGTCACGTTCTAACCAGCGGCAATTTGACGAGCATTGATGGAATCTTTGAAGAGAAGACCAGTTCCACCGCCCCAGCGACCAGTCCTAGGTTGATGAAGAAAGCGACATAAGTTCTTGTAGAACTGCAGTGTAACTCTCAGTTGACCAAGTTTCCGTCAGCATTACTTTCATAGACAATGTCGTGGATCACAGTTTTTTTTATTTCGAACAGAGCGTGCATTGATTGAACAAAGTTGAGATAATCTGAATGTGATGAAGTTCTGTTCAATGCTTAATGTCTTCCACCTCGAGTACCCCGTCTGGTTTTCTTACGCATCGTCTTTTGAATTCCATATGATCTAATAGTGTCACAAACATGCAGATGAAACATGCAATAGAAGAGGTGCAGTGAATTCTTTCCACTGACACTATTATTTTCCGGAACAATATCGTTGGTCTAGGATCGTATTCTTAGATATTTCTTGACAGCCTTCCTCAGTTTCACATCACTGATGATGAGGATACCCATTTTGCAGCACCATAAAAAGTACGAAAAATCATTAAGACATGCGAGAGTGTGGTAATCTCTTTCATTCACGGTTTGCGACAGGTATGCAAATATTATTAACACGATTATCGTAACAAGGGCCGTTGTGACGAGGTAGACGACGTTGAGAAGACCTCTTCGTTTTGCGCGGTTTCGAGCTCGGTCAACGCCCGGGTCGACGCCCTGTTCTTTCTCAGAGCCAGTGCCAGTTCGGTCGAGATGCGCAAAGGCCATTGCGTCCACCCGACGATTCAATCGCGATTGCTTTACGGCAATGGAGACAAGTGCGAGGTTTAGGACGACCGTTAAGACGATGGGAATTAAGATTAGACCTATCAACAATTTGGCGTACATAGGCGGTGATGTGTAGATCCTCGCGTTTGCACTCTCCGCTATTGAGCACAGGATAACACCGGTGAACGGAAAATTCGTGATAGGTAGATCACAAATTGTGTGCAGTGACAGTATCCCGCATATCAGCAGTAGGCAAATGGTTCTCCGCGATGTAACTAGGTAATAGTATCTCAGAGGAAATTGGATGAAAATGAACTTGTTCAGAGCTATAGCGAAAAGTAGCCAGGCGGAGATGTTAAAACTCAACAAGTATAAGAAGTGAAGAAAATGGCAAATCGTAGGATGTACATTAAAGCTGGTTTGAAATGCATAAATAACTTCTAGAGCGTAGAAGACAGTGGATGCCGCAATGTCAACAGATGCAAGGCTGTTGTAGAGTATTGTTCCAATTTGAGTGGATTCGAAATCACCTTCTCGTGAAAGAACAAAGACAATGAAACTGTTAAGAATGGCTGCAATCAAGAAGTAAAACGATGAAATCACAAAACGTACCATAATGATAGTATGAAAATCTCCCTCTTCAACAAGAGTTTTATTTGAGGAGTTAATATAGTCAGCCATTGCTAACATAGTTCTTACGTTCCTGAAGGCTTTAAATAACTGCTACGTTGAAAGATTGACACAGAAAACGCACAAAGAGCGTCTGCTCAATTCAAGTCCTAAAAATCTTTATAGGTAAAATCATTCCGATAATACTTATATGAAATGATAACGGTGTATGCATCTCTGTAATCAGTATCCCATCCACGAAAATATTCAGTGATTATCTTCAGCCAAGAGAAACCTGCCGTGTTTTGTTGGGAAATGGGAAGAGAATATAAAATTTGACTTTTTCTTCACTACTTCATTCAATACATGGTTGATGCTCTGAAGAATAAATCGCATCACCCTAATTACGAAAATGTCAGGTTTCAATATGACGGCTTCATATTAGGAATATGTAATTTACCGACGGTTCTAAAAAGCTAATGGGAATTGTCTACTTTTTCGAATGTCATTGAAGAGCGAATTGATGTTCATTAGATGGCATGTATAATTATAGCAAAGACATGCCGGGTTAAGGCGTATGTCAAACTGACGGACATTTAATGAGATTGAGCAATATTCTAAAAACTCGTCGGCAAATAAATTTGTCTCCCAATCCTGTCTTTGTCATACATACCAATTGGCACAAATTCAGATATTCAGACAATCAGTACACAAAACCCATCGTTTCTGGGATGCAGCAAAGGTTAGAAAAACCCGTAAAAAATCTAGGGCTGCATCCCCGATGACAAATATACATGATCATAATATCATTATTGGAAACAAGGAAATACATCTTTAAAAAAGTAATTAAGCACTTAATGTTTAAAATATGAATTAAAACACTCAATAACATTTCATAAAATGAAAATATATCAAAATATCAATATAATTAAACAAACATTAAACTGATGACAGCAAAAATTAGTACTATAAATTACTTAAGAGTTAGAAATATGGGGTCATCATTTTTTATCACGTAGTATTATTTCAGATAATTTATGAGTAGATGAATGGATAACTGAGTATATGAATACAATGTGAGAGAAAATGAAATAGTATTATTTCAACGAGAGGAATCATGTTATTACTTCTATCAAGTTATCCTTATATAATATTATGAAGGTGGACTTTTAGTGAGTTTTTGAAAGCTGAGAGAGTTGGGCTTTTTATTACATTACATGTGAGCATGTTTCAATCGTTGGCAGTTCTTACGTAAAACGAGTTGTTGCAGTCAGTCATTAGGAGGGTGGCACCAGTCTTTATGCTACTAGATCAGCGTTTTTCAACCCTTCGTGTGTTTGTGGGTGTTTGTTCAGTCACAGCACCCTTTTAGTAGTTGTAGTAATAATAATCGCTTTCTGCCAAAGGTACGAACATCACCTTGGTTTGGTCATTTCTAACAATTTTACAGGAATTATTCTAGCAAATAGATCTGTTAACTGCTTCTTTACATGCCCTGTCTTGATTTGATATTATGCTTTCAGTGGTATCTCTATTTGGCAGTGCGACCATCAACTTAAACACGGTCGCAGCGACCTTCATAAATTACCATTTGTATTTCCTATAGAAGTCAGGTTCAGATTAATTTTACGTAATAATTATTGCCATGTTCGCATATTTTCATAATATGATGCACAAGGCTATTGACGTTGCCCTCGGTTGAACTATTGAGAGTCTTTGCGATCTCGTTCTTTTCAGAATGAACTGTTACCTGGATGTAAATGCAAATCTTGAATCTTGAATCTATGAGTTCTGTGATGCTGGATGGTCATGACGGTTGTCATCGTGACTTCTTGATCTTGAGATAGAGAAAGCTCTTGTTCCGTTATACAGGAGTATCAAAGTTTGTCTAGTGGTGGACTAGCTCTCTGGTCCACCACCTTTACACAACGACCATGCCAGCAGTTTTCGATCCAAGGACAGTGTTCAGGTGACTCCCATTTCCTCCCACTACTTTACCTCACCAACCTAGAACCTTAATCTTTAGATGCTTCTTGACCGCTTTCCTCCATTTCACATCGCTGATGATGAGAATACCCATTTTACACAACCATAGAAAGAACGTAAGATCAGTGACAAACAATATGGCAATTTGATTTACATCTGCCTGGTAGAAATATGTAAACATGGCGGTCACCAGTGACATGACAAGCGACAGAAATGCAATTTTCACCAGGTAAACGACGTTTAAGATTCCTCTGATTTTTGAACGATTGTGTTCACGATCAGCAGCAGACGCTCTGTCGCCAATGCAATGGTCGCGACCAGGAACGGCCAAAGCGACAACCTGACGATTCAAGCGACTTTGCTTGATGGCAATTGAAATGAGCGCAAAGGTCAAAGATACCGTCAGGATGTTTGGAAAGGCAAGAAATCCTACTGCCGCACCCACGTAAGGCAAATGCGAATTCGACGTATTTATTTTACTGAGAAAGCCGAGTAACGAACATTCATCAGTGAGACCAGTATAGGGAAAGTTTGCGAAAGGTAGAATGGCAACAGTATTGAGCGAGAGTGCCCCGCATATCGCGAAAAGGAAAACCATTCTTCGCAGTGTGACTATACGGAAGTACCTTAATGGGTACTTGATGAAGATTAACTTGTTCAAAGCGATGGCAAACAGCATCCAAGCAGACAAATTAAAGCTTAGCAGATTCAAGAAAATAAGTGTCAGGCAAACTTCCTCGCTTATGTTAAAAAATCTTCCGGACAATCTGTATATAATTGCAAAAGTACGATAGAGAATGGCATATACGATATCAACGGATGCGAGGCTCTGGTACAGTATTTGTCCAATCTGCGTTGACTCGAGATCTCGTTCACGCACTAAAACGGCGATGATGAAACTGTTCAAAGTCACTTCGATCACGAAATAAAGTGAATTGCTAATAAAGAGTAAGATATCGATGGTATTCAGAACTGGAGGATCAGCTCCTGTTCCATTAGCCAGGGGAGAAACAGTTTCGGCCATTCTGAAGCTTTGTCTTGTTAAACTTGAATACTCCGCGGTCAGGTCATTTGTAAAGAAGGATGGTCGCCGCCGAAAATTCAATGTGCAAGATAATTATACGTGATCCGTCCCCTCGAATAATTTGTAAAGACCTGGAGTGTCAGAAAATTAGGCCAAAGGAAATAAGGTCAGGTAGCTAAACAAACATACCTGACAGTGTCCAGCCAGGAAAACTGTATCAACGATGACCGTTGACCATGAAGTCCATGAACCACTCGTAAACGGGTGACATTCACTCTGTTGGTGTTTGTGTCTTTAAATGATGAACAAAGTCACAGTCGCTGAAAAATAGTTATCTCATCGATCAAAATGACTTCCAAAGCAACCATTATCGACACTCAGAACCGGTTGTTTGAGTTAAAACGAGAATGTAGCCGTCTAGAACTGTCCACTCACTAGTCTTTAGGCATAATTATATTGCTTGATGTCGGATAATAGAGCTCAGGACCACCACAGCATCGGACAGTCATTTCCTGAACGATGGTAGATTTTTATGACTTTAACATCAAAGAGAGTGACAGTGAAATACGAGCCAAAGGACAGGTTAATCCGTAATGAAATGTGTGTAGCATGATCACATTAAGCAAATGATTGGACGCCCATATCTAGTATTCCATCCAATTAACGCTCAATATCATAAGCTATGACATTGAGTGACAGATGATATTGGGAAGAAAGTATATCTGAAGTAAAGGTAACACTCTAACATTTCTTCGGAATTAAAATTTCACAATATCGGGACGATAATGGATGAGAATATTTTCAGTCGCTTGCAAGACAGTAACACGTAAGTCGCAGCCGGTAGATGTATCGTCAGTATAATCTTTCTTGGAGGTACCAGATCGTCGCCCTGAGGTACGCCATTTCCTCCTCGAGGTACGAGGACGGGGTCTCCGATACCAAGTCACCGCGTTTTGCTTATCTTTCCAAAGACTTCTTCTGCCTATTTTTGAATAATTATATTGTTTTGTATTTTAGCAAATGATTGGACGCCCATATCTAGTATTCCATCCAATTAACGCTCAATATTAAGATTATAAAATAGTAGTAATAATAAAAGTGGGTTCTTGTATAGCGCTCATCAGGCGCGTACGCAGGATTTTTTCGAGGGGGGGGGGGGGTTTAACATTTATAAATCGGGCGGAAAATTTCGCAACGACTCAGCCAGCCGCTGAATAAGCGGGGGGGGGGGGGGGGGGGGGGGGTGTCTAAGAGGACACTTTTTTTTATTTTTTTGGTCTCGAAATTTGAAAAATTGACATTTGGCTCCGTTGGGGGGGGGTAAGGTCACCTTTTAAGGTCAGCCATGGGAATATTTTTTTTTTTTTTTTTTTTTTTTAATAATTAAAAAAAAAAACCAAAGGGGGGGGGGTTCGGGGGGGGGGGGGTTGATGGGGGGGGGGGGTTTACACACATAAAAATACCAAAGGGGGGTTAACCCCCCAACCCCTAACCCCCCCCCCCCCACCTTCTCTGTGTACGCGCCTGGCGCTCATGTCTGTCAGACTTGACACTCCTGGCGCTTCATCAAGTACTCATTAAGGTACTTCCGTATAGTAGCACTGCGAAGAATGGGTTGCCTTTTCGCGATAAAGCAATGGCATTGATTGGCAGGTAATATTGGGAAGAAAATTACTTGAGCAATCTGTGGGAAAATATATACTGATAATCTAATAAAACTTTAACTATACGAATTACTTAATGGAAACTAGATGTATTTTGAATATGAACACAACTGGTATATTTTGATTTTGTTAATGTTACATTACATATTTACAATACTAAATTTGTAATCAGATTGGTTTATTGATCATCAAGATGTTCATGAGAATATTTTTGATAAGATTGTTTTTGAGTTGCTTAGGAAGTTGAAAGTGCCTATAGCTTATTCGGTATTAAATTATACGTAACAAACATAAATCATTACAGGCCAAGATTGGTAATAAGTGGGAAGAGTGGCTTGGTTTGGATAGAGATGAAATTGAATGGTCTGTTATACACACAAATAATTTCCAAATGTACTATAGAAACTCAGTTAAGGTCTTTTTATTCAAATTTGTTTCATAATGAAATAGCCCTAAACTCATTTTTATATACAATTGGAAGAAGTGATAGTCCTTTGTGTTACTTCTGTCAGGAGCTACGTGAAACCTTGATTCATATATTTTGTAAATGCACAGTAGTTGCTCCAATGTGGAAAAAGCTTGCAGATTATATTGATAATAATCCAACCGCGAACCCCGAAGAGAGAGAGAGAGAGAAATATAATATAAACAGAAAAGAGAGATATATAAAACAAAATTAAAAAAGAGAGAGATGAAGAGAGAGAGAGAGAGAGAGAGAGAGCCGAGGAAGATAAAGAAAGAGAGAGAAAGAGAGATGAAGAGAGTAAGGGAGGGAGAGAGAGAGGGACGCCTCATTCCTAGCATGTAGGTGAAACAGTTTTGTTTCAAAGCTGGATCTAAGCCTATTATTATTTTTTTCTTCTGGGCAAAACAAACTGTATACAAAAGAATTACAAAGAAGAACAATTCATACAAAACAAAGGATGAAAATGTTACTTCGAATTATAAATCAATGTTCTTTTTTTTTTACACTCAATGCCACGAAATCTGTGCCCTCTAACACAGGGGCGGATCCATTTTTTTTTAAAGAGAGGTCATGGTATTCCTAATCATTTGTTGCAAATATAAAAATATAATGATAAATTCGTCATTCGTATTTTTAGACCCCTTTTCTCCAAAACTCTCTGACTAGCATAATAATGATAATCTACTAGTAAATGATACTTCTACTACCACTACTACTACTACTACTACTACTACTTCTACTTCTACTACTACTATTAATAATAAGAATACATGAAATAACAGAAATAAAATGATGTCATGTCCTCATAAGGGAGACACGTTTTTGGATGCCTCTCACATTTCAAAAGGAGGGGCACGGGTAGACTGTGTCACCCTACGACTCAAATCCGGCAGTGCTTCAACGAAATATTTGTCGCCTCCCCCCTGGTAGCAAGCGCGGATCCAGGATTTCTTAGGGGGGGGGGGCCATATTTGAAATTATGCGAGCCAAATATTAATACGTAATGGTGACCAGCAGTGACGTAATTGGGGGGTGGGTGCAGGGAGGGGCGAGTTTCCCATTTCAATAACTTATTGGAGAAAGAAGACGATTCGTTGTACCGTTCCCAAAAATAATCCTCGTCTGAATTATGTCCCCCCCCCCCGCACAAAGCTTTTACGATTAATTAAATTATTAGTGAAAGAAGACGATTCGTTGTACCGCTCTCGAAAATAATCCTCGTCTAAAAATCAGTTTCCCCTCTCCCGCGCGAAGCTCGGAAGCTTTACGTTTCATTAAATCGTTAGAGAAAGAAGACGATTCGTTGTACCGTTCTCGACTCATAACTTGTCTAAATTCAATTCCCCCCCCCCTGGCTACGCGCCTGCGGTCAGATGAACATGTTGATACCTTGTACGCCTCCGGAAGCTTAGGGGTTTAAGGCAATAATTTACGGTCAGATTAGCATTCAGGGTCCGCCTTATAGGGCCCTAGGCGGGGTCTAGGGGCAAAGCCACGGAAGTTCAGACATTTTAGGCATTTAGTTAAGGTCAGATGAGCATTATTGTGATACCTAATTGTGACACTGGCAGGTCACTAATTGGCGTGGGGGTCAGGAGGCGGAACCCCGGAAGCTCAGGGGTTTGAGGCATTAAATTACCGTCAGATGAGCATCTAAGGGCCCGCCTTAGGGCCCTAGGTGGAATCCAGGGAGCAGAGCCTTCGGAGTTTTAGGCATTTAACCATGGTCAGATGGGCATATTTTGATACCTCATGACACTGGCAGTTAACTATTTTTTCTTTCCTGCTCTCTTTCTTTCTATTTCTTTTTAATATACTTTTTCAAAAAAGTGGGGGAGGGGGGGGGGGGGGGGGGGGGCTCGAGGATCCCGATCCCGCCGTTCCGCGGGCCCTGACATGTAGGCATTTCTAGAAGCATTTTCTTGCCTGGCTGTAAATTTAGGAATTTGTCATTTTACAACAAACGCATATAAAAAAGTATAATTTACTTAAAAGTGAGGAAAAATTTCCCCTACTTTTCTCCCTTTTCTTTTCTTCTTCCTCTTTTTCCCCTTTAAGCTCTCCTTTTTTCCTTTTTCTTCCTTCTCTCTTTATTTTGGACGGAGGGGGGGGGGGGGGCAAGGGCCTTAATTTTGCCTCCCCCCGAACCACAACTTGTTGGCGGGAAAATTGCAACTGATATCCCCCTTCTTTTCTTTTCTTCTTCCTCTTTTTTCCTTCCCTTTATCTACTCTTTTCCTTTTTTCGTTTCCCTTTCCTTCCTTCTCTTTTTTTTTTTTTTGGGGGGGGGGGGGGGAGGCAACAGCCTGAGAGGTATATAAGTCCTTTTGCCCCCCCCCGATCTCTTCTCTATTATTGTCTTCTTCCTCTTCTTTTTTCCTTTCTCTCCTCTTTCCCTTTCCCTTCTTTTCTGCTCTCTCTCTCTTTTTTTTTTTTTTTTTTTTTTTTTTTTTGCGCGGGGGGGGGGGGGGGCAAGGCCTGCTCACCCCCCCCCCCCCCTCCGCGCCTGGATCCGCGCCTGACGGTAGGACTACGTTATACTAGGCCTATATATCACCTGCCTCGGGATAGTTGGCCATGCGAAACAGCTAGGAAAGCGTGTATTGACATTGTAAGAAAAAGTATTCACCCCGGCCGGCCCCCCCCCCCCCCCCCCCCCCCCCCCCCCCCCCCCCCCCCACGAAACATCAGCCATGGTCAGGAATCTTCATCCTCTACGGTGTGTGCTTTTTTTTTAGACGTGAACATTTTTTTGTTTGGTATGTTGTTCTTCACGCCTGAACCAAAAACTTGGACGTTGGTGTGGTCCAATGTCATCGGGAATAGATCTAGGAACAACACAAAGCATTATAAAACCAATGTCACCTAAAAGTAAAATTTCTGCTACAGCTGATCATTGAAAAGGAACGTCAGTTTGCCGATCTTTCTTACTAGGGGTTTCCCCTCGACTTAAGTGTCTAGCCTAGTGTCATTCAAGTGAAATGAGTTTTTGTTTCTTCATTATTTTAAATCAGCAAGATAAATAGGCTTGCATGCCAAGGGGTTTAATCCTGGATCTACTGGCAGCATAGACGGAAATAAACCGTCTGATATGGGTCATTTCTTTCATAAAACTGACATTTGCGGTCAGTGGAGCATGGAGCCATGCAGATGCGATCTCAGCGCGCAGCGGAACCACCGTCGATATCAGAGACTGAAGCTTTCGGTCTACTGGCCTGGCAACACTGCTGACAGTTACACGTGAAATTAAAAATGAGGCAGCTGATAAAGGATTAGCCTAGGCCTATATCGTCATATTCCGAATTCAGGTAATTCATTTTCTAGTATAAACATGCGCATGGAACTTTGCTATGCTTGCAACTTTTCATTCAGCTCCGCTGTAGCTGTGAGCGCCTCGCTGATTATTTTGGCTATTCTGTATACAATACATGATTGACAGTGTATGTATTCTGGATAGTTTATTGTGTGCGTTCGAGTGGACATTTTATACATGGTCATGGTGTATTCATGCACATCATTAGCAATCTTCCATTTTTTAGTACATACCTCTTACAGAGTATTAATCGTATTATAGATTTTTCTGGGGTGTGTGCAGGTGGACCACTGACTATACACTGGGGTTTCCCCTACTCCTATACGAATAGTGCAAAGGTAGTGACTCTTCTCTACACAGGGCCTCCATTGATTTAACGTCCTATCTGGGCCGAGAGACAGAGTGTTTTCCACTTATCATAGCCTGCGTCTATGAACAAGGGCACGTTAAAAACACAACGCAGGCTTCAGTCATCCGTCTGGGTGGGATTCGAACCCGGATCTTTGGTTCGACAGGCAGACGCCTCTCTGACTGAGCCAACTCGCCTCCTACTTTCTATCACTGTATCATTAACAGGTTTAATTCTGCATGGAAGATTCAAATCTTATTGTGGGCGTGGATGTAGGAGGGACTTACACAGATGCCGTGTGCCTTAGTGAGGGTCATGTGGTGGGCGTCGCCAAGGAACCAACCACACTGGATGTGACGGGGGGCGTGAAACACTCCATCCAGAGCCTCATGAGATTATTCCAGGAACAAGGTATACATGTACTATTTTATAATTCAATATGATCTTTGTGCTTAATTATTGTTCTCCCCATTCAACTTGTTTTGTATGCAATAGATTGTTTCCATGATAATGTAATCCCCCCAAGAAAAACTACCCTCTAGGAGGACAATTACCCCCCTCGTACCCCCCCCCCCCAAGAAAATTACCACTTCCCCTTACCCCCCGTTCATTAAAGGGGAAGTCCACCCTGATAATAAGTTCGTTTTAATATTATAAGCAGAATTTTGTTTAGGTTAATTGTCCTTCGGGGGGGGGGGGGGGTTGACTGTCCAGGGGATGGTTGTTTTAACCTACTGTTTATAACACATGGTAATTTATGCATTAAATCTGATTACATTATGAAAATGGTCTATTAATTGCACTAACCAAATCTAACCAAGCGCCTCGAATACCAATTATATTCACAGCATTGATTTGTTAATATTTTGGGCAAAGTGCAAAATTTGAAATGCAATGAAATACGCCTCAAGTCACCATCTTTGTTAAGTGCCTCGTTATAAATCATTTCATGAACCTGGTATTTTAAAGGGGCTGTAGCATAGCAAATACTGGTCAACGCCTTGACCTTTTTTGACAATTGCACGTAAGCGTATAGACTTGTACTACGCGAAACAGACCAAAGTTCTCCTCACGCTTCGGTTTCGCGTATGCGCCACACATGTGAGTACGTACCCCCACTGCGGTCGCGTCGTCTGTAGTCGCATTTTACCCGATTGGCCCCAAGTCAATATGCCAACTGTGCACATTATGCATTGTTGAGTAAGGCAAGCCATGCAAAATGTTTGTCCGACCTAGCAACAGCAAATGTAGGTTTCTATACAATTTGCATTCTGAATATTGAGATGCAAGAACGGGTGAATGTAATACGAAAAGCTCGTCACTGGGTAAACATATAGGCCTGCATTCAACGATTCCTTTCCACTTTTTACTCCATTTTCAAACAAGGTCAACCAACTAACTTTCGTCAGGTGAACATCGGAACCACTCATTTTGTGAATGCAGTGCTGCAGCGGCGTCACTTGACCCGTGTAGCCATCCTAAGGCTATGCGGGACCGCTTCCCGAGCTCTTGAACCATGTATCGAGTTCCCAGATGACCTCAAGCAGGTAATGACCTTTAACCTATTACCCTTGCTAACCAAGATCAAGCCGTATGGGTACAATTGACCGAGATAGATAGAGAGAGAGTGAGAGAGAGAGGGGGAGGGGTGGGTGCTCAAGCTTTTTACACAAATATCAAAATTACTGCATGTTCTGAGCGAGAAATTTGATGACCCATTATAACGGCATTGTTATTTCATTGTAAAGGATACTAGATAAGATAAAACACAGAAAACTACAAATTACTATTTCGTTCATATACCCCTCCCCCTCATTCAGAATGTCCTAACAATGCCCAGTGCCTTTTTAAGCATGATAATTATTGTATGCGATCATTATTTTCTTTGTAATCATTGCTGCATTCATCTTGTATGAAAAGAGAATTTTAGGCAAATGGTCATTTCTAATTCCTAGCCTCAGTCAAAAGTTACAATAATTATTATAATTGTTCAATTTCTATTTTCCATCATGAATCTTTTTCGGTACCATTTCTATCATATCCCAGACAGTGTATGATTCACATTACTTCTTGAACGGTGGCTATAACTATGATGGCCAGACGATACCCGTTTTGACCCCGAGGAGGTTCTGACATGCTTGAATGAACTCCGAGGAAGAGGTATCACGAACATCGCAGTCAGTTGCATCTTCGCACCCATCAACAGCGACCAAGAAAACCAGGTACCAATAAATCTGGTTCTAATATTGAAGTCATTCAATTTATTGATTTATTACATGTATATAGGCCTATGAAATTTGGTTGTGTTATTTCCTGCATTGAGGCAATATACCAATTTATTAACATATTCAAATTTAATGGATTTTCTTTCTTGGGGACCTAGTGACGAGTTATTCCATTAACCTGTTATCAATGAATGAACTACAATACTTGGAATCCAGTCTGCGTAAATTACGTGTTGTTTTGTCGGGCAAGCATTCAGGTTATCAAGAACAACCTTTGTTTAAAAAGTATGCATGCAATCTGAATATGTCTATTGGTGCATAGAACAGTAGTTAACACGTTGAAAGATTTTTCGTCTTTAAAATAGATTTTGATGGCATGACTTTTTAGACCATGCCATATGCTGACGCATCTCCAGTTCCCAGATCAGCAAATAGCGCCTTTTGGAAACATGCATTTTGTTATTCCAAAGATCCCTTGTTTAAAATGTGTGGTTTCCTACGTACTCCAGGTGGTTCATTAATTTTAGAAACAAAAAGCTGTCAAATTTGAACATAGAGTGCACCCATGTGTTATGTCTTTACCCTTTAAAATACCAAGTTATAACCAGTTTTGTAATATATTCTTATAATTATGTCATTTGATTGTTTTGAATCTCATCATATGACATTAAAGGTGAAATTTTAGAAAGTCTAATTGTGCAGTTATTTTTAATCTTCTGAATTTCAGGTTAGGGATTTGATAAGAGAACATTACAAGGAGGCAAGCGTGACACTCTCTCATGAGATCGGTCAGATGGGGCTCCTAGAGAGGGAGAACGCCGCCATCTTGAATGAGTCGCTGAAGCCCTTATGCAGAGAGACGATCCATGCTTTCCACCAGTCTCCGAGAGCTGGACATTCAGTGTCCATTCTACATGACGCAAAATGATGGCACGATAATCAGGTGAGTTGTTTGAGAGATGACATCATTTAAGTCCAACGCACCACTAGTTTTACGCTACTTTTATTTGGTTAAGGGTCATAATGAATTATGAAGATGATTACGATGATGATGATGATGATGATGGTGGGGTTATGTTGATGACATTGATAATGATGCATGATGATGATGGTGATGATGCATAATGAGGGTGATGATGATTATGATGGAGATGATGGTGATGGTGGTGACAATGGAAATTGATATGGTACGATAGGTATCACTACTCATTGTAAGCCTAAGCTATTATATTTTCTTTTGTTTTAGTTCCGACTTGGCGCTTGATCTACCGGTGCGCACATTTTCCTCCGGTCCCACAAACAGTATGAGAGGAGCAGCGCATTTGTCAGGTACTTGCAGGCAAATTAAATTTAAGTGTCCTGAAAGTGGTATCACAGGAAAGGCTCTAATCCAAAATAAAAATGTAGTCTCTTTTCCTTGTCTTCCAAATGGTGATATGTATCGACAGCCCAATGGTTTTAACCTAACTCCAGGTGTTCAATGTATAATATACAAAAGATTATGTGATGCCAATAATAAGGAACAACAATGGAACATTCTCAATGTTATCTAGCTTCTACATTTTTTATGTAACATATACCGGTAGACAGAATTTATTGTTTATTGGTGTCTACGGTCACTGCAGTTGAAGTGATTTATTTTAGTGGAGTTACGTAAGTTGGCACCTGAAAGGTGTAGGCCGAGGATATTATTTTTCTTTTTCGGTTTGCATCTACAGTGAAGTTCCGGTTGATGCACAATTCTACTCGCATATAAATGTGAAGAAGAAACGTAATCTGTTATGCATTCTGCAATGACTCCACAGGCGTGACAGACAATGCCATTGTCATCGACATCGGTGGGACATCGACCGACGTCGGCTACCTGATGAAAGGTTTCCCGCGGGAGTCGTCGAGCAGGAGCCACATTGCAGGAATCTCGACCAACTTCAGGATGCCTGATGTTCAGTGCATCGGTCTCGGTGGTGGCTCGCTGGTGCAAGGAGAACATATGGTGAGCACGATGCAGGGTATATGGCAGGGACAGGGGCGGACTTGCCGTGGTGATTTTGTGGAGTGTTCACAGTGGGCCACCAGAGACTTGGTTTGAGGGCAAATCGACTTGTGATCCGAAGGCCGGCTGATGTGAGATATGAGATGGGTCCGTCAACATTCCCAAACCAAGTTCAGTCCAAGTCTACTCCAGGGCAGGGGTGCCGATCCTGGGTTACAGGGTGGTACTTAACTCCGCCCTTACCCCCTCAATGATGAAGGTTTTCAGCATATGGTTCAGATCAATGATTTTGTTTTCATAGTGAGTTCATAAAATGCAAGGAGACTGCTCATAGTCATCTACAACTTATATCTTGGAGGACTATTTCATTTGTTCTACACTTTTCTTGATTATAAACCTATGTTTAACACTACCTTAACAATTAACCTTCGTGAGGCATATCCTTTAATAGTTGATCAGTTTATAAAACAAAAAGGAGACTGCTCATGGTTATCGAAAACTTACATTTTGGAGGAATATTTCATTAGCACTACACTTTTTTTAATTTTTCTTGTTTGTAAAACACTATCTTAGCAATTAACGTTTGTGACGCATATCCTTTAATAGTAAATCACAAACAAAGGTGAAAATATCCAAACCAGTTTAGAAGTACTACACGAAAATGGTTCCTAACTATTTTTTTTGACAGAACAACATAGCTGTTGGTCCAAGCAGTGTTGGTTATCGTCTGCTTAGTAAGGGTCTTATTTTTGGCGGGAACACTCTAACAGCAACGGATATTGCCGTAGCAGCGGGCCTTGCTAAAATAGAAGGAGACACTGCTAAGGTCAATCAGATTCCCAAGACCGTTGTAGACAGTGCTGTGGACAAAATACACAGAATGGTGGAAGAGGTTATCGATCAAGTCAAGGTTTGTAGTTTGATTTTTATCTTGTACGGTTGCACTCTTTCAAGGAAGTTAACTTTAACGTAAAACTTGTCAAAAGTTGCAAGACTGCTATTCTTACAGTAATTGGGTGATGAGATCGAGAAGCACAATTAAGGAAGGAGAACTTGAGTGAACTTGAATGATAGAAAAGTAATGTAATCGTCAAACACAATGATGATGAAGAAGATGGAACGATGAATATCAAGGAAATTGAATGAAAAAAGGATGGAGACGAAGATTCAGATTCAGATTCAGATTAATTTTATTGGGCCATTTGGAAATTCAGTTGTTGGCATTACATAAGGCATGTGAACAATATACAATATAAAATTATATTAAAGATATATTGACTGCTTTGAGAGGCATAGTGGTTTCTATAGGGTCAAGGGAAACTCACAACCTGCTATGACCCCAAGGCGCTTGCGCCGCGGGGTCATAGCAGGTTGTGAGTTTCCCGAGACCCTATAGAAACAACTATGCCTCGAATATTAAAAGCAGTCAATATATATTTTATATACCGAAAAAAAAGAAAATGTTGACTCACCCATTTAGGTTTCCATCTCTTTGAAGTCATGAATATTAACACCAACAATAACTTGTGTACAGTATGAAATCCAACAAGCTGTGCTCCAGTAGAACAGGGAATACCAAACACGTTTACACGAACAGTAACTTTTGTACAGGATGATATCACCAACAAGCTGTGTGCTCCAGTAGAACATGAACAGTAACTTCATAAATTCACAAATTCGCAACATACCGAACACTCAAACACTCAAACACCGTTAACGGTATTGCGCATCGGTCATCGCACAAAAGAAACTTATACGGTAACACGTAAACCAAAATGGGGATCGCAGCAAAATGACGTCACGTTTCACAGCCATGGAAAAAGTGCTATGAAAAATGGATATAAACCGGTAGAGCCGGGAAAAATGACTATGAATTTCAATTAGCGGGCATGGTTAAGAACATGACTGCATTTTCAACCAATCAGAAGACAGGATTAGTAAAGAATCTTAAAATGAGGTATATAAACACAAATATATAATACACAGTAGCAAATGTACAATGACATATTCATCTGGAAACATGGATATAAATCGTAAGGGGAAACTGTAAAAAGAGAGATAAGTACTAGAAAAGGAATGTCTGTCAGTAATATCGCAATCCTGTTAAGGCACATTTCAACTAAATTCCAAAGAAGCAAATTCTACCTCGTCCAGATGGTTTTGGTAAGACATTCGTTACCTATTGTTGTAATGCAATGATTTTATTTATAGTAATCATTGTTTCTTACCATATTGCATTTCAGATCAGCGGTGATGATGTACCAGTCATCGTTGTTGGAGGAGGGAGTATTCTAATCGATGAGAAACGTGGCCTTCGAGGAGCTTCTCGTCTCATAAAACCACCTCATTATCAGGTTCAAATTTTGCTTTTCTCTAAGAATAATTAACAGTTTTTTTTTGTCACCTTTTATAAAATTAAGAATAAATGTATTAAACTTATCAAAGTTAATCATCTGTCCAGAGTTTTGATGATGAGGAAATTATTACAATCATTATACGTTTGTAATTTATAAAGTTCATATTATTTGCAACATTTCATCAATATTATTGCATCCAGTCTTGATTTTTCTAATCTTATTAAACTATGTACGTCATTACCAAATACAAATGGGTTTACTTGTTCTAATTATTTGTTATGAATGACTAGATAAACCGTATTTATGATGCAGAAGGTGATTTTTCTTTTAATACTTTTACATTTTGGAATATTAATATAATTTGTATGTGTCATCGTATTAAGTCTCTCTTGTTTCTGTTATTCACCCGTGATTAATCGGTTTGTTCAAGATTCAATTACCGTAGTCTTGATTTCGTCACAGATACAGGGTTAGGGTCAGCATTACAATCTAGTTTTAGTTTTAGTTAGGTTTAGGGTAAAGGCTAGGGTTGCCTTTGGTTAGTATAGGATATTGGCTGTGGACAACCGAAATCAAAGTTTCTGCCGATAAACGTCAAATTGGCAACGTAATAATCTTTATTCCTTTAAATCTCTTTTTAAATGACAGTCGGCTAATGCAGTGGGTGCGTCTCTAAGTCAAGTCAGCGGTACAGTAGACTATGTGGTAAACGTCGCTCAGATCTCACGTGAAGATGCGGTCGGGACCGCGGAAGCCAAGGCACGACGTGCTGCAGTGACAAATGGCGCTGATGAGTCCACTTTGGAAGTAAGCATGATTGGACAATTGTTGTCTTGTATATGATGGTAATACTTGTCCCCTGATTTTTATTTCGGATTTTAATAACAAAAACATTCATTCAACAAGCAAGGATCATGATTTGACAATTGTGGTTAATACCTAACCTCTCAGGAAAAACAGAGCCATTATATAAGATTGCTCTGAATATGGTAATCACATGTTTTGTGTTATTGACTTTACACTATGCCCCCATAAACAACCAAGTAGATCTATTACATAAAACCCTTGAGGAAAGAACTAATGATTGAACAAGAGTCTGAATGTATAAAATGGAGAACACATTTGACTTGCTAGCCTCTAATCACTGCGGCTATTCCGTCGGTCTTCAAAATGCTTGGAATTGAATTGTCCTCTAATTCGACACAGTTTCATTCCCCTTTGTTTGAAGTCTTTTGAAGACATGTTAGTCGTAAGACCAAATGATATCTTGGCGGTCTTGGGAATCGGCAGGTGTGGTTACGGCCATAGATACTCTGATCTGATTTTAATCTGAATTTCTCTCGCCCAGATCACCGAACGTCAGTCGGTAGGATTAGCCTATCTTCCAGGCCAAGTCATACGCATCAAAGTCAAAGCCGTGGGGAGTTTAGCGACCTCCAATCTCGAGTCACACCGTAGTTCATACCAGACAGAGGACACACCAAGTGGAACCTTGGCAGAAGCATCTCCCTCCAAGCAATCATGTGATGAAGGGAGTGGCCAATCAGGAACAACGGGACAAGATGCGCCTCAGACGACAGCAAATAGAAGTGATATCGAAAGCACTGATGAAAGAGGTAAATGCTCTACTATTATACCTATACATCTGTTACTTACTACATTGTACATTTACATCTTTAACATTTATGTATACATCATCCATATCTAGTAGTTTTACCTTCACAATTATAAATATACGACGACTACTATGTCTGCATTTTCCATTACTACTCACTACTACAACTTCTGCTACTTTTTCCTCTACTATTGTCAGTTCCACTATATGTAATTCTGAGCCTACTACTTGTACATCTTCTACTTTTATATATGTCCTTCTACTATGAGAACTACTATTACTACCTCTCCTTTCTCTATATAATGCACTTCTACTACTATTTTTTACCACTTCTTCATGGTATATCTTCTACATCTACTACTCCATGACATGTATTCTATCTTCTACATATAACTTTATATATCTAATACTTCTTCATCTGCTCTTCTATATGTTACATCAACAACTTCAACTTCTACATAATACTAATTCTACGTCTACTACTTCTACGTCTACTACTTCTACATCTACTACTTCTACATTTACTACTTCTATACCTACTACTTCTACATCTACTACTTCTATACCTACTTCTGCTATATCTACTACTTCTACACCTACTAATTCCATATCTACTCTTTCTACGTCTACTACTCCTACGTCTACTACTTCTACATCTACTACTTCTACGCCTACTTCCTCTACATCTACAACTTCTACATCTACTACTTTTACACCTACTACTACTACTTCTACACCTACTTCTTCTACACCTACTAACTCTACTTCTACTACTTCTACATCTACTACTTCTATACCTACTACTACTACGTCTACTACTTCTACATCTACTACACCTACTACTACACCTAGTACTTCCTCATCTACTACTTCTACATATACTACTTCTACATCTACTACTTCTACGTCTACTACATCTACATCTACTACTATTACATCTAGTATTCTACATCTACTACTTCTACACCTACTACTTCTACATCTACTATTCTTCATCTACTAATTTTACATCTACTACTTCTACATCTACTATTCTACATCTACAACTTCTATATCTACTACTTCTACATCTACTACTTCTACATCTACTACTTCTACATCTACTACTTCTACATCTACTACTTCTACATCTACTACTTCTACATCTACTACTTCTATATCTACTACTTCTACATCTACTACTTCTACATCTACTACTTCTACATCTACTACTTCTATATCTACTACTTCTACATCTACTACTTCTACATCTACTACTTCTACATCTACTACTTCTACATCTACTACTTCTACATCTACCTCTTCTACATCTACTATTTCTACATCTACTTCTTCTACATCTACTATTTCTACATCTGCTTTTTCTACATCTACTACTTCTACATCTACTACTTCTTCTTCTCATTCTCCTTCTCCTTCTCCTTGTCCTTCTCCTTCTCCTTGTCCTTCTCCTCCTCCTCCTCCTCCTCCTTCATCTTCCTTTGCTTTATATACTTCATCACTTACTGCTATGCATGGGCTACCACTAACACTACCAGTCCTACCTTTGAATATAAATCAATCTTCATTTTATTTCTATCAGACTATCAACCTCATGTCGATTCGGTCACTGGTGAATGGATCATCAGCGAACGTGACATTGAGTACATCACTATCGGAGCGGGGCTGCTCGGGTCAGGCGGAGGGGGTAGCCCCTACATGGGCAAGCTGAGGGCTCTTAAACAGCTGAGGAGTGGCAAGAGGATCAGGGTCATTGCCCCAGAGAGGTGAGCATGAAATGTTAATCAGCATTTGTTTTATCAAGGAGATTCGTATTGCACTTACATAATCATGAATATTTTTTAAAACATGGCAGTTTAATACCGCGACATATCTGAATGAGGCTTATCTTAAAGGGAAAGTCTACCCTGATATTAAAATGGTTTTAATAGAAACAGAAAAGATGAGAGAAACAGGTCAGTGAAAGTTTAAACCTTTGCAATCATACATTCACCCTTAATATAATTATTGCAAATGTGTTTTTATACAACCCCTTTTTTATACAAATCTATTTCTGTCATCAATGACTAAACAAATGAAAGCTTATGAAATTATCTGTACAGAACAAATTGGAGTGGAGCTCGCAAGATGTTGCATATTTGTATTTTAATGATGTCAACTTAAAATATTCACCACTTTCCTATTTTCATCGAATATTGCTCAAACTTTCACTACTTTGTTTCTCTCATTTTTTATGGTTTAATTCAAACAAACTTAAAAATCAGGGCGGACTTCCCATTTAATAAGGAGTGACACTGTTGAGAAATGTTGAATCATCGCTATCAGGGCTTAAAGCCCCACTGCACTACTTATAGCTACTTTCGCCCTCTATATAGCAAACAATTCCTAATCGGTGCCTGTTGGTCCCCCATGGTCCCCCATGATCCGCTTTTCTTATGCTAATTGAGAGCTGATTTGATGAGATAACCACCTGTCAGTGACCATGCAGGGAGGGCTAATCCCTCCTGGCCAAATTAGTACAGACAGGCTTTAAATCTTCTGTTTCAGATTGGGCACAACGCCAGCTCTGCAGGGGAAGGTCCCATCCATGGCATTCATCGGTGCTCCCGCTGTACTAATCGAGAAACTGGTCTCTGGAACTGAGATACCCCGGGCACTCGTCTGCTTTGGAGACGTACTGGCCGCAAACCCTGAGGACGTTCGCCAACAAGCAACCTCTTTAGGTATGAGATGAAGTTACATCTTGTTTTACTGAAGGTAAAGTTCGTTATCCCATAGGTTCATCAATCAGAATGTTTTTTATTGCGAAGGGTTAATATAACAAAGTTTTAGAATTCTAGACATTGGTAAGATGAAATTATTTTCAGGATTTCAAAAGTTAATAAATTAGGAAAATGACACAAAATCTTTCCATCATTTTTGGAATTACAAACCTTCTGCAAACGACCTTCCTGGTGGGGAAATTTGTGCTATGGAATTATGAGCCTTCAGAACTTCTTCTAGTAGTAGTACTACTAGTAGTAGTATTTGTGTTGTTAATGTTAGTGATGTTGTTGTGGTTGTTTTTCAATATCTAAAATATGACAGAAAATGCCGATGACAATATGAATGACGGACTGGTCTTTGTGAAGGACTACACCCTCTGCTCTAAGACTTCTGCACCTGACAGGGTTTGTGCGATCGTGGCAGGAGAAATTGGTGGATTCAACTCGATTGAACCTCTGATCGCTGGTGCCGAGCTTGATGTACCCATACTAGACTGCGATGGAATGGGGAGGGCGTTTCCAGAGATGCAGGTATTAATCCTCAGATATGACACAGCGAGAAAAGCTGCATTTTTTTCTGTATCTTATAACACAGAGCTCAGTGAAAACCCATAGTTGGCGTTCAATTGAATCATTAAAGGTACTATGTCCCTTTTGCAGCCAACCTCAAATTCTGTAGAACTTTGAAGGAATTATGAATATGTCATGTATGTCTTATCTGTGAAATTTAAACGTTAGCAGTGTCCTCATATTCAAATTATGCAAGGAAACCTGTTTACTTGCTAGACTTCACTGTCAGACACTATTGAGTGACTGACTGGCTTTTTTTCTTCTTTGGTAATAACATACATGAAAAGAGTTGTAAAGGGTACATGAGCATTTGTCTACATCAATAACCCACTTCTTGTGATGGCCAAGATTAAACTGATTGAATCTTTGCGCTGCATAAAACATATGACCATTCGGTACAATTGTCTGAAAATCAAGACTATTACTTATTGGCTCTATAGCTCCTAATAATAAATAATAATAGTGGGTTCTTGTATAGCGCTCATGTCAGTCAGATTTGACCCTCCTGGCGCTCCCGATTTGACAACTATTAGTCGTTATTTTCCCACTTGAAGACATTTTCAAGCCCCACCTTTTTTTAAGGGAAGTTCTAAATTAGTATTATCTTTCAAATGCAGTTGGGATTTAACTTTTTCATTTTTTTGGCCTGCAAATGGGACATAGTACCTTTAAGAAAAAATGCAGCGTTATATATTTTGTTTGCGTTTAAAAAATGTATAATACCCGAAAGAGCACTTCGTTCACACATTGTGTTTTCATCTAATTTCCAGCTAACAAATCTAGTCTGACACCCACCCTCCCCTTTCCACTTTTAAAATAACCCAGCTACGCCCTGTGTGTAATATTGTTATTTGTATATTTCTTGTTTGTTTGTTTTGTTAGATGTTCCTTCCCTCGATTCACAAGAAACCCTTGTATCCCGCGGTCTTGGTTAGTGATGGTAGTCAACAGTCCGTGATAGCTGAGGCAGCAAACTCAGTTCAGGTCGAAAACTGTTTTCGTAATGTCGTCGGGGTCAAATGGGGTAAGGCTAAATTTTAAGCCACCCTTTTGTTGGCTACAGCCTCATGTAAATAATAGTCTTGTGAGTCTTTTGATATCTTTTCAGAAGGTTCGCTACACCGAGAATGTCTATCTCGTGGGATTTAAGTGTTGTCTTTGATGATGTGTAGGCCTATTTTATTCATCTGTATTTCCCCCGAGTTTATCTTTACTTTAATTCTATTTCCTTTAAACAAGGTAGCTCCATTTTCAGCCTACCCAAACTTGACATCTTTCCAAGATGTGCCTAAAATACAATCAAGTGTTTATACTTCCTCAATTCAGTTGTCGTTGTTTAGTTACAATTCCTCGTCAATTGTGATGATTACCGAGACGATAAAAAAAATGGACATGGCACCGACATGCTTTCTGCTATTATTATTAACATAGATGTTCTGGAGCAATGGTCTTTGGACCACTGTGCGCAGAGGATATTTTAGCCACAACTGTACCATACTCCTACAGCCGTGCCTGGCATCTTGGTCATGTAGTGATGGCGTCCCAAAGCTCTAGCTCTGACCCGATCCAGGCCATCGCCCGGGCTGGCAACGGGGTGCTACTCATCAGGGGCAAGGTGAGAACGGGTGGTTTTCTGTCAGTTATGTCACATTCAGTTATCAACTAAATTACTCACACCCTTACCAAATTTTGTTTTTACCGCACCCCTCTTTTTGGCCCTTAAATTTTTTTTTTTTTTTTTTTTTTTTGTGTGTGTAAGATCATTGATGTAAATTAAAAAAACAGTAGGGGACCTAGGATAGAACCTTGTGGTACACCATGTAATAGAAGAAAAATTGGAGGAATTATTATTATAAACTACATATTGAGATCTATCAGAAAGATTACTTTCAAACCAAGATGACAGACAAATTTGAACGTTGTTCTAGTTTCCGAGTGGTGAGTCAACACACCGATTACCGAGCTGGGAGACATTGCCAGGCATAGCGCCAGGTGGAGAGGCATAAATAAAAAAAAAATTGTTTTGGTGTACCGTGTATAAGACACACCCCCGACTTAGAATTTTTTTCGGCGGCATAAAGGTGTGGTTAATACACCGTTAATTACGGTACATGAAAAATTGACTTGTCCCGATTCTTGTTTTTTGAAAAGGTGACATATTAAAGCTTACATCTAAAAGTAATCAACAAAGGCCCCATACAACCAGTCCATCTTTCAACCTCGAGTTACGAAACCCACAAAAACATCTAAATAAAAGAGGTATGAATAATTTAGTTGTTACTGTACCAAAAGAAGAAGAAAGGAACTTGCAGTGGCAGATGCCAGTCCCCCGCCCACTGCCCTCAGAATGAAAATGATAACACCCTTTTTTTGTTTTCATTTCCCATTTGTCTTCTTTTTCAATTTGTCCTATATATACCCCCTAATAAAGATGTAAACCCTTTTTTACAGGATTTGTTGTTGCCTTTTATTGCTTGTGATACTTTACCCATTATGTTGGAAGACAAAGTTGTTGCTTTTAACAGAAGAATTTTAATACTTAGGCAAAAGTTGTGGAATCGCATCCCTATTTCAACTGGTAAATGGTCTAATGAATCCTTTACTAAAGTTGAATTACTCTTAAAAAGAATTTGGTGTTTATGAAAAAATTCGTACTCCACAATTGATGCCAATTAAAATAATGATAATAAATAGTAACATCAAATGTTGAAAACAAGACATTTAGACTTTGAGTAAACTTTCGACGTTTCACGTCCACTCTGGGACGCTTCATCAGACAGACTGGTCTTTGGCGGCAGTTGGTTGATAAATTGTCTTATTGATTGATATTCCACTTAAGATGGCCTAAATTATCTTTTCAATCACTTACAGATAACCAACGTAAATCGTGAGACTACAGGGGGTTTTGATAAGGGAGACGTGCTGGTAGAAGGATCAGGAGAGTACTCAGGAGTTTCCTTTCTCGTTTGTTTCCAGAACGAGAATCTTGTTGCTAAGGAACAGAAAATCGTTGACGGCATGCTCCAGGAAAAGGTGTGTACCGTAAATCTCTGGGTATAAGACCCATCTTTATTTGGGGGGCAAAAAGTAGGCAGCAAGCCAGATCCGTGTTCAAAAACGCATGTGGGGAAGAACCTTTATTTCACTGCGAGGTGCAGTTGAAGGCGCTGATATGTTTTTGTGAACTTGTCACAAATAATAGTAACAATGTCATTTTTAAACTAAGGTGACAGACATATTTTCCTCTAAGTCCAAACAGAAATCTAGCCATACAGGTAGTGTTGTTGTAGTTCGATCCTACAGTTCAGTGCTGTGCCATCACTATAACCCAGGTGATAAATAGTGAGAGTACATTACTGTTGCAACTTTGTAACCTGGAGTACAGATTATGTAATCTAGTACATTTTTACTGTGCCACTTCAAATAACTTCCTACAGTATCTTACTATGACTGTATTAGTGAGTCAACACACCTTGTATGACTGAGCTGGGAGACATTGCCAGGCACAGTGCAGGTGGAGGGGGCATAAATCGACACTTTAAAAAAAATATTTAAAAATGATTTTTCTTTTTCTTTCTGAAGGGTCATAATCCTAAAAATGATATAGGGGATATTGTTCCAGGTTTTGTAATTCTGAAACCAACAAAGTTCTTTTTAATCTTCTGAAATATGAACCTGCTGAATTTCGAACATTCCTAAAAAGAAGCCTTCGTAAAATGACAAACCTTCAAAAATAACATTCAACCTAATGAATGACAAAAGAGTTGGCTTAGGTTCCTTTCAAATTGTTAATATTTATTTGGCAAACACAAGACACGTTTAGTAATAAAATGATTAATACTTTTGAATAATCCAATAAATCGTTTGGGTATGAAAAGGAAAGAGACTATTCACATTCTTTTATGAATTAAAATGTAGCTCTATGTACAGTAATACTGTTGTCATTCACATGTCAAAAATTTGATGAAGCTTCTCCTTTTTTTCTCAGAGTTGTACTATTGTAAAAATACAGTTATGAAAACAATTTTGATGCACTATAATGTTTCACAATATTATTTTGTAGTTGTCATTCATCTATTATCAAATGGCCCCGTTTATCAAAATGTTTCGCAAGTGAATGAGTTGAAATATACATTCTGTACAGATCGTTGCCATGACACCTGACATCATCACCATTACCGACGCTGACAAAGGTCATCCTGTCCCAACAGAAGAGGTCCAGTACGGTCTCCGTGTAGCCGTCATCGCCCTGCCCAGCCCTACAGTTCTACGATCACCACAGGCCCTATCCGTCATCGGCCCCAGAGCGTTCAGTTACGATGTTGACTTTGTCCCCATAGCCGACTATGTGCCACCTACCCCCATTCCTCTCCTACCTTAAAAAAATAAGAGAGGCAAGCTCTTTCAACATTTTTAAGGATAAAACCTCTTTTTAAACTTAAAAATATATATACAAAGCAGATTAAGATCGAATTACATCTGAAATATCTGCTGTTATATTTTCGAGTAAAGTTTTGGAGATACTGTAAATTGTAGCTTCTTTATAAATGAAAACATTTATTTTTTTAGCTAAAAGAGAAATATACAAATCAGATTAAGATTGAATTATATCTGAAATATCTGCCATTTATATTTTTGGAGATACTGTATATTCTAGATTTCGGATTTGATTTGTTTCCCAGTTCGCCGTAATTGTCATCATGCTGCATAAATGTAGCCATTTTATTTGATGACAAAAGGGTTTACTCATCATGTTAATTATACTTTTTGATGTTACAAAATTGATATCTAGAAAATAAATTCGTATTTTTGAAACAATATTTCTTAATCATGTGTAATATGATCATTGTGCAATAAATGAGTACCATGAAATAAAATATATAGGCTATTTTTAGACAAGAAATCTAGATTATGAAGCTACTATTAACTGGAAGATGTTTGGATGATGTACAAACGAAATCATGTATGTCTAATCAGATAGTATTAGTTTTTATCAGGAAAAATAAATCATGAAAAATCATCTCCATCCTCTTTTCAAGAATTCGTTTTTGTATACAAGTACAACCAATGCTCGCCAACATATTGTCAATGACATAATTAATTTTTCAAAGCGCATTTACAGTCATAATTTTGACCCCAAAAACAGTCAACAACTCACAGAGAAAATAAAGGATTACAGCATTTAAACACCTCATGGGCTGTAATTTTTTCCTAATTAGATTAAGTCTGGCTGTCTTTACCATTCCATTTCGTAGCTTTTCTCGGTACTGCACATATTTTGAAGGGATAGGGGCTGTGCGTTATTCCGGGGCGACCTTCGAGGCATGGTTGGCGTTCGTTTGGCGCGAGGCTGACGTCGTACTTGATAAAGATATGAGTGAATGCGAGAAAGATCTCCATGCGGGCCAACTGTTCTCCAAGGCACATGCGACGACCTGAAAGAAATTATTTTTAGGCCATACTATTGAAAAGGATTCATTGATAGCTCTATATTTTTGCAACAGTAAACAAAATAAAAAAATTACTCATTTGACCGATTGTTTTGCTTAATATCAACCGAGAGACATAAGCACATTAATTCGATTTAGGTTTGTGTTTCACGGGTATCAAGTATCAAGTTTATTTGTCTTCCAGAAAACACATGTGACAAAATATATTAGAGTATAATCATAACAGAACAATGTAGAATAAAGAAAGACGAGGAGACCTTGGTGGAAGCACTGCTTGTTGAGTTAAGGTTTCATGCTTACTCTTTAATGATGATCATATGGGGATTAATGTAATTACACTCATGATGATGAGGGTGATTACTGTGAGCTTATGGATCTTGTTAATATCCTAAAGTAGGAATGGCAGATGCTCAAGGGGCATAGGATGGAGTAGGTACATGTATTACCTCTCCCCCCCCCCCAGGAACCAGAGACAAAAATAATTTGCATCTCTACACATGGACATATGGCTAGTAGGTGTACCTCTTGGTGACACGACATTTGCTCCTGCGACAATTGCTCCGGGCTTTATTTCGTCTAAGATGTAGGGTTAGGGTTAGGGTTTCAATAGGGTTTTATGTTAGGTTTAGGGTTAGGTTTAGGGTAGGGTATAGTGTTGAATCCAGGGTTGAAGTTAGCCATTCGATTAGTGTATGAAATTTACAGCGGAGCAATTGTCGCCGGAGCAAATGTCATGGAATCGTACCTCTTGTATTAGAAATATCTGAACGCACCACTGGGATGGGGTAAATTGTGCTTGGGACCAACACATCAACTGCGTCATCTTTACCTATTGAAAAGGGCATGAAGTGATCAAATCGCTTTGGATTGCCTTCCGAATCCAGGAACCTCTCCGGCCGGAACTCTGTGGGGCTTTCCCAGGCACTAGGGTCCATGTGACAAGCGTAGAGGTTGGACAAGACAGTGGTCCCTTGGGGGAGATGGCATCCATTAGACATTGTGACGTCATGGGTGGTCACATGAGGAATCGCGATGGGGATGACGTTGCCGAGGCGAAGGATCTCCTGCAGACAAGCCTTTATCATAGAAGAAATAAGAAAGAGCCTTTTGGATACATGCAGTGATTTTAGTGTGGCTGTATGAAATGTAGGAATTCTAAGAATATTCCCTTAATAGGCAACATTATGCAGTGGATTGTCTTTAGTAGATCTGAAATTAGTACAGTGTCCTACCTATAGGATATATCCATCTTGCCCTAGGGATCTTCGAAAGCATTGTGAGGTCGAATCGGCAGCACAAGCTGTACTTTTAAAATACCTTTTGAGATTTTATATAAGTAGGAACTTGATGATATTTATCAGTTATCCTTAAACATTGGTTCTTTAATTCATTCAATTACTTTGACAATTTGGGTATGTTCTCAGGGTCACTTCCTTTCTGCGAAAGGTTTGGCAAAGACATTACATTATTGCAAATCTTGAGTCTTAAATTCATTTGCTGCAAAATTTAAGAAATAAATCAACATGACATTAATCCCAGTGACTGCAATGCTTGTGGACACTGTTATTCAATGGTGCCAATGGTAGTACAGAATTTACCTGCGTGTATGGAAGATGATGTCGATCGCTCCAAACCGGCAGATGTTGGTCACCAACCATATCATCAAGTTCCTTTTGCACCCTAATCTGAATGTCTGGGTAGAGCACCATGAAGACAATAGCCCACATCACGCCTGCATGCATGGGTGTCGATCCGTAACTGATACCTATTCATCAGGGGGGGATGATCTATTCATTCATCCCCCCCTGATGAATAGGTATTACGTAAGTATCGACACCCATGCCTGCATGTGTTGTTTCAGCTCCTCCTATAAACATATCGGTCGCTACGTATGTCGCATCTTCGCAGATGACTCGTCGACTGTACTTGTCAAGTGTTTCGAGGACATCATTCTCGTCTTCGACGTCCATTTCTTTGCATGCCTTGCCGTTGCCACAGGGTTGATGACAATGGGAAGCTGCAGAAAATGTGGAGTCATTTCTGTTGTCAGCTTTAGTCTCTGTACTTAAATCTATATTTCTGCCTGGCATATCTGCAGAAGTCTTCTTTGATCTCATTTTGACACCATCACAGTTCTTCTTTGATTTGGCCTCATCCAAGCACACATCAATAAACCCACGGTCCTGCGTCCTCCCTACTCCATCCTCCTTCTCCTCCACGAGATTCTTCACAAAACCAAAGATACCCTCGTATCCCTCTGCTACAGCCTTGTTCGCTTTCAGCGGCAAGTACCAAAGAATCGGGAAGAAATTCACAGCACTGGCGCTTGAAAGGTAGCAGAAGAACTTGTCCGCCATTTTGAGTAGGTGCTGAAAGTCAAGGTCATTGTACGAGAAGCTCTTCCCGAAGCATAAAGAACAGATGATGTTGCATAGAGCCATATGTACTGTCTTGGAGACATCGATTGGATGTCCTTGACTAGATTCTAAGACAGAGAGGATGCGGGCAATGTCATGTGATATTTTGCCCTCCATGTCAAGGTCATGCAAGGTTAAACTTCGCGTGACCTTTGACCACGCCTTGCGATGGGCTTGCCACTTTTTGGTGGGTTGCTCGTTGGCTATACCTGTGTATTAAAGTGGAAAGATTACATGCATCTCTATATCCTAGTTTAGTAAGTAATCAATATTATGTTTCCAGTTGCGTTTGGATAAATCATATTGGTTAAAAAAAAAAGAAGATACATCTAGCTCTGTCCTGCTTAAGACCAAATTTCATGCTTTACTTCCCCCCTTATCGAAAAGAACCATGGTACCCATGGTTATTTTTGGTCCATTACCATCCAACATATGGTAACCATGGTATCAATCGTCATTAACACTTTTGTATCTAAAATCAATGATAACTGAATCTCAGTTGGCTCGCCCTTCCTTCATCTTCGGTATGGGCATAATACACATTTTGAGAAGATAATTATGGAACCAATTCTAATTAGTCCCAAATATCTACTGGTATATAGTATTGGGCTGTATCATCAGTGAACTTCAAATTGGTAATTATATCATAATTGCATGTCCTATATTGGATTCATCAACGATGTTTGTTTAAAAATGAGGGAGAGGAAGGGAGAAAAGGGTGTTTACAGAAGAGAGACTGAGAGAGAAGGAGAATAATTTAATGAGAAAGAGCGAGCAAGAGAAAAGTAGACTGAAGGAATGGGAGAAAGAGAGACTGAGCTGAGAGGGGGTCAACGGAGGAAAATATCCCGGGAAAATATAGTCTTTTAAAGATGTGAAAAGAATTTATAAGTAATATGTACTCGTGGCCTGGCAGGGTAAATAAGAAGGAGCATGTATTAGGCTGGTGATAAAAGTAACAAACAACCCTTCACCTCTTCCTTGGTTAACCTTGTTCAGCATCCATACCGGTCGTCCATCAAAACTCGTCGCTTTCCCAACCAAACACTCCCTGATGACGTCGGCGCTATTCAGAACCACGACCGTCTGCGCGCCGATCTTGAGCGAGAAAACGTTGCCATAGCGACGGCCAAGGCTCATCAAGCTCCGATGGAGTCGTCGGCAGTCCAAGAATGGGAGGTATCCCAAGACCGGCACGCCGAGAGGACCCGCGGGGAAACGAGACCCTCTGAGGGTATAGGATTGTTAGAGCTCTATTATTTTTTCATGGGGGTTGGAGGGGCAAGGGCGGGCCATTGGCGATTATTAATTCACTCGAGACATTATCAATAAGCACTACATTTCACTACAGATTTTTGATAAATCAATCGAATACTTAACCACTACAACTGATGACAAATCAAAAACAAATATATATGAATGAATTATAGAGCTATGTAAAATCCACGGATACTTGATTTATGTGTGTATTGGTAATGGTAACGACTTTAGGGGAGCAATCATATTTGGGAGGAGACATTAATACTAGTACTTAATGACAAGATATTTTGCCTTATAATTATATCAGTCCTTATATATATATATACAACTAATGATAAACATCCCTTTATTATAGTAAACAGCAAACAAAGTCGTTATTTTAGTGATTTACTCCCATGTTTTAAATCATTATGAAAACGAGAAAATCCAAAGTGAATTCGACAAAATTAATTTTTAAAAGCAAGATATGCCTATAATAAATGTTTCTAATACTCCTTTTAAAGGCTGTTCTTAAAGTATTAATTTGTGCAAGATTTTCCCCAAAAGTTCGTCGTGTCATTACAGCATGCATAAAAGATGAAAACAAAATAATTACCTTGTCTTGATGAAATATCCAACAGCTAATAGGCTGATCATGGCCATCAAAATAAAAACTGAGGATAGATTGACAAAACCAACACAGATTGAATATATATGCGACATATTTACGATCCGACTGCATCGAAAAGAAACTTTAAAAATGATGCGATGTTGATTGAACCATGCGAAAGTATTCCAGTGAATTAATCGGCCGATGCAACTTTGCGAGTTTCTAGATGCAGAATGATTCACAGAGAAATAATTAACCAAAACGGAACCTAGTTGAGAGATGATCACTATTCGCTGATCATCCAAGTCTTATTTATACTATATACAGCTCGTTTTTGCTGTTAAGGTCTGTGGAATATAAGCAGGCGCGGATCCAGGATTTCTTAGGGGGGGGGGGGCCCAAATTTGAAATTATGCGAGCCAAATATTGGTACGTAATGGTGACCAACAGTGACGTGATGCGGGGGGGGGGGGTCGGTGCAGGGAGGGGCGAATTTCCCCCTCCCTCCTCCGCGAAACGCGGAAGCTTTGACGTTTCATTTAATTATTAGAAAAAAGAGAAGGTTCGTTGTACCGTTCTCGAAAATAAATCTCGTCTGAATTTAGTTTTTGCCCTCTCGCGCGAAGCGCGGAAATTTTAGGATTTATTAAATTATTAGAGAAAGAAAACGATTCGTTGTAGAGTTCTCAACTCTAAATTCTCGTCTGAATTCATGTTCCCCCCCCCCCTATCGCGCGAAGCGCGGAATCTTTTAAGTTTCCTTAAATCATTAGAGAAACAAAACGATTCGTTGTACCGTTTTCGAAAATAATCCTCGTCTGAATTTAGATTCTCCCCCCCCCCCCCCGCCCGCGCAAAGCGCGGAAGCTTTTACGTTTCATTAAATCATAAGAGAAACAAAACGATTCGTTGTACAGTTCTCGAAAATAATTCTCGTCTGAATTTAGTTTTTCCCCTCTCGCGCGAAGCGCGGAAAATTTTAGGATTTATTAAATTATTAGAGAAAGAAAACGATTCGTTGTAGAGTTCTCAACTCTAAATTCTCGTCTGAATTCATGTTCCCCCCCCCCCTATCGCGCGAAGCGCGGAAGCTTTTAAGTTTCCTTAAATCATTAGAGAAACAAAACGATTCGTTGTACCGTTTTCGAAAATAATCCTCGTCTGAATTTAGATTCTCCCCCCCCCCCGCCCGCGCAAAGCGCGGAAGCTTTTACGTTTCATTAAATCATTAGAGAAACAAAACGATTCGTTGTACAGTTCTCGAAAAAATTCTCGTCTGAATTTAGTTTTTCCCCTCTCGCGCGAAGCGCGGAAAATTTTAGGATTTATTAAATTATTAGAGAAAGAAGACGATTCGTTGTAGAGTTCTCGACTCTAAATTCTCGTCTGAATTCAGGTTCCCCCCTTTTAAGTTTCCTTAAATCATTAGAGAAAAAAAAAACGATTCGTTGTACCGTTTTCGAAAATAATCCTCGTCTGAATTTAGATTCTCCCCCCCCCCCCCCCCTCCCGCGCGAAGCGCGGAAGCTTTTAAGTTTCCTTAAATCATTAGAGAAAAAAGACAATTCGTTGTACCGTTTTCGAAAATAATCCTCGTCTGAATTTAGATTCTCCCCCCCCCCCCTCCCGCGCGAAGCGCGGAAGCTTTTACGATTCATTAAATCATTAGAGAAAGAAGACGATTCGTTGTACCGTTCTCGACTCTTAATCCTTGTCTAGATTCAGTTCCCCCTTCCCTCTCCCCCTCCTGCGCGAAGCGCGGAAGCTTTTACGTTTCATTAATTATTATTAGAGAAAGAAGGCAATTCGTTGTACCGTTCTCGACTCTTAATCCTCGTCCGAATTTCGATTCTCCCCCCTCCCGCGCGAAGCGCGGAAGCTTTTATGTTTCATTAAATCATTAGAGAAACAAGACGATTCGTTGTACTGTTCTCGACTCTTAATCCTCGTCTGAATTTAGTTTACCCCCTCCCCCTCCCGCGCGAAGCGCGGAAGCTTTTACGATTCATTAAATCATTAGAGAAAGAAGACGATTCGTTGTACCGTTCTCGAATCTTAATCCTCGTCTGAATTCAGGTCCCCCCCCCCCCCTCTCGCGCGAAGCGCGGAAGCTTTTAAGTTTAATAAGATTATGAGAGAAAGAAGACGATTGGCCGAACAGTTCTCGACTCTTAATCCTCGTCTGAATTTCGATTCTCCCCCCTCCCGCGCGAAGCGCGGAAGCTTTTATGTTTCATTAAATCATTAGAGAAACAAGACGATTCGTTGTACAGTTCTCGACTCTTAATCCTCGTCTGAATTTAGTTTACCCCCTCCCCCTCCCGCGCGAAGCGCGGAAGCTTTTACGATTCATTAAATCATTAGAGAAAGAAGACGATTCGTTGTACCGTTCTCGAATCTTAATCCTCGTCTGAATTCAGGTCCCCCCCCCCCCTCTCGCGCGAAGCGCGGAAGCTTTTAAGTTTCATAAGATTATGAGAGAAAGAAGACGATTGGCCGAACAGTTCTCGACTCTTAATCCTCGTCTGAATTTCGATTCTCCCCCCTCCCGCGCGAAGCGCGGAAGCTTTTATGTTTCATTAAATCATTAGAGAAACAAGACGATTCGTTGTACAGTTCTCGACTCTTAATCCTCGTCTGAATTTAGTTTACCCCCTCCCCCTCCTGCGCGATTCGCGGAAGCTTTGACGTTTCATTAAACTATTGAAGAAAGAAGGCGATTCGTTGTACCGTTCTCGACTCTTAATCCTCGTCTGAATTCAGGTCCCCTCCCCCCCCCCCCCTCCCGCGCGAAGCGCTCAAGCTTTAAAGTTTCATAAGATTATGAGAGAAAAAAGACGATTTGCTGTTCAGTTCTCGACTCTTAATCCTCGTCTGAATTCAGGTTCCCCCCTCCAGCGCAAAGCGCGGAAGCTTTTAATTTTCATTAAATCATTAGAGAAAGAAGACGATTCGTTGTACCGCTCTCGAAAATAATCCTCGTCGGAATTAAGTTTCCCCCCCCCCTCCATCCCGCGCGAAGCGCGGAAGCTTTTACGTTTTATTAAATCATAAAAGATTGGTATAACCGTTCTCGCCTCTGAATCCTTGTCTGAATTTAGGTTCCCCTCCCGCGCAAAGCGCGGAAGCTTCACGTTTCATAAGATTATGAGAGAAAAAAGACGATTCGCTGTACCGTTCTCGATTGTTAACCCTTCTCTGGGGCGGCGGCGAAGCCGGCCCCGGAAGCTCAGAGGTTTTAGGCGTTTAATTAAGGTCATATGAGCATATTTTTGTATACCTTATTATTTCGTGACACTGGCAGGTAACTATTTGGCGTTGGGTCCAGGGGGTGGAGCCCCCCAAAATCAGGGGCTTTAGGAATTAAATCACCGTCAGATGAGCATCTAAGGGCCCGCCGTAGGGCCCTTGGTGGGATCCAGGGGGCAGAGCCCACGGAAGCTTAGGGGTTTTAGGCATTTAATCACGGTCAGATGAGCATATTTTGATGCCTCATTATTTGTTAACACTGGCAGTTAACTATTCTTTCTTTCTTGCTCTCATTCTATTTTATTTCTCTTTAATATACTTTTTCAAACAAAGTGTGGGGGGGGGGAGAGCTCGAGGCTCCCGATCCCCACCGTACCTCGGGCTCTGACATGTAGGAATCTCAAGAATCATATTTCTTGCCTGGCTGCAAATTTAGGAATTGGTCATTTTCCAACAAACACATACAAACGTATAATTTACTAAAAAGTGAGGAAAAATCTCGGATATGATGTAATTTCAGCATTATTTGTAATCCACCGTTGTGGAATTAGAAATAAACCACATTTAAATTTGATTTCCACTAACCCCCCCCCCCTCCCTATCAGTACGCCAGTATCTCCTCTTTTCCTTTCCCTTTCCTTCCTTCTCTCTTATTTGTTTTATGGGGGGGGGGAGGGGGGGGGGGTGTCAACAGCCTGGGAGGCAAAGCCCTTTCGACCCCCCGATCTCCTTCTTCCCCCTTTTCTTTTCTTCTTCCTCTTCTTTCTTTCCCTTTCTCTCCTCTTTCCCTTTCGCTTCTTTTCCTTTTTTCTCTTTTTTTTTTTTTTTTTTTTTTTTGCGGGGGGGGGGCCAAGGCCCGCTCGGCCCCCCCCCCCCTGGATCCGCGCCTGAATATAAGACTGTTAATGCTTTACCGAATTATACAGCTGTAAACAAAAAGCAGCAACACCAAAAAAGAAAAACATGCGTGAGAAAATTCTAGCTATGCTTTCATGGCCATGAATGAGGAATTGTTTTCAAGTTCCGATGTCCCAAGTGGGCCATATTTCTAAATTACTCTTGAACAGAATCCAGTGGCGTATTCATAAGTTTATAAACAGAGGGAGGATATTATCCTTACGACAGGGCAAGGGAATTCCCTAGACCGATTGCAAGTTTTATTGACGTTTTAGGGTCTCAAAAGAGAGGGGAAGGGGAATACACCGAATCCAGCCAATGTTGGATTCGCGTCTGGTGAGCCTTGTTCAAATCTTACGCATTACGCATTGATTTCAATGATCTATTTACTTCCTAATTTATGACAAGAATTAAACATGCCGAAAAAGTGTATCATGCGACAATGAGGCCTAAAAAAAAAGATGTTGTATTGCCCTTTGCGACCGAACCCAAAATCTTGAAATTTACGGTCGGCTTTTTTATTTAAAAAAATTATAACCTTTTTTTAGAAAAAAATGTATTAAAGCCCAAAGAGGAAGTTTAAAAAAGTAAGTTCAAGAAAAGAAAAAAAAAAAAACGATTTCCGACCAACCGACCCTTGTTTTGTCACCTAAGGGCAATACAACATTTTTTTTTTTTTTTTTTTTTTGTCTTACGATGATATTAACAATCATTGCTTCCTTGCATCGTACGAGCAAGGAGAACTATGTCCGGGCATATTTTTCGCCATGCTGCTCAGCAGTCAGTAGCGTATGTCATGCCTGCAGTTTTGACCATTCAGAGGTCCAGAATCTTCATACCGGTATATTATGTAATTTTCTTTTACCTTACTTTATTCGAGATTTTGGAAGAATGCTGTCGTCTCTGCAGTCGGGCTTCCAGTGCCAGTTCATGAATTCATCCGTCTCATATTGGTGTCTATGCAAATAATTCAAGCGATTGTTTTACATTATCATCTATAGGTTTCCTAGTGGTACAATAAATCAGTGTATTTGATATTTTTAGCGCAGTAATCCAGGTGAATTGTTTTCGTGTCGCTATGTTGTCCGGGAACTTCAACTGTCTATACAATAATGCTTGATTATTTAGTCAAATTTTGTTATTTCGCTAGTCAGCCTGATTAAAGATAATGATAATAATATTATATGGCTTTGTTTTCGTGTGAAACTATATAAATATTGCTCTCGCTAAGACAATGTTGGACTCGTCTTCAACTCGTCATAGCTCGAGCAATACATTCTTGTATCACACTCAAAGCAATCCAATATTATATAAATATCCTCGAAACACAAAGTGAGATATATCCACGTGCTGATTTGTCAAATTACCTTGGCTAAACGTCATCCTCGTGAAAGAAAAACCTTGTGAGTGTTTTTGTTGTTGTTGTTATATTCGTTTTAGTTTGTTGACGTTTTGTTTTTAACCTCCTTAGAAAGGAATCCAACAACTACACCGTGATCCTCAAAAAAAAAAAGGTTTTGATTATCTCCTTTGATCTGAAAATTGAAAATGGGAGTTTTTTCATAGTCTTTTTTTTAACAATCTTTGTTAGACTTTTGGAAGAAGGTATCTCGATCGTGCATAGCTAAGGTAACAATCCTCTTTCAAGTGTTATCTCAGTATTTTAGACCACTTTACTTTAAACTTTTTTTTCATTTATCTTACATTTTAGAATTAATTTATTCAAATTCAGTAGCTATAGTATTTTAGAATATTATTAACTGCAAACATTTTACCCTGCAAATTAGCAATTTTGTTTGTTGGTTTGTTTTTTTGAGAACTGCTTATAGAAAATTCATAGATTACATTGTAGGATTTCTGCTATAATATGACGATGTGGCCAACATCAGGGTTCAAGAAAAAGGCAATGCATTTTTCCCCCACAAGTTTGAAATATTATCTCATATCTGCCAAATTCCAGCAAAGAAATGATAATGTATTCCATTTATACCATTTATATATTTTGTGTTTAATTTATATATCATGGTGCTATGCATGTAATGTTTCTTCTAAAGTGTAGCATAAATGAAATGTCATTATATTATGTACATGCTTAGAAATAATCAAAACATCTCTTTTTGTGGATTACATTGATTTAGAGGTAAGCAAAATATTCTGAATAGATGTGTATGAGGTGTATTGATATGAAAATCTTTGCTTTTACGTAGGTAAACCAAAACAGATCTTGTTTATTAGTACTCTGCATGTGTAAACTGTACAAATTAAAAAGTAAGAAGTCATATTAAATGTTGCTTTCCTTTGAATTTGATTTATAGAGGAAATCTAATTTCCTTGTACATGTCACTGTATCAAAAGTATAAAGCTATGTTGTTTATAAGTTAGAGGTCTGTATAAGATATTACGATATTCTTCATGTTTGATGTGATAAGATAGATCTATAAGTTTTGTTTTTCAATATTTGTTTAAATTTTGATTCAGCTTCATGTTGTGAAAGAACAAGTAAATCGTTTTTACGCTGATGAATCTGTTAGTTTCTGCATTATTCCACTATTTCGCCATATCTTTGAGTTTTCATATCGTATATTGAGATTCAGAAGATTCAAAATACGAAGTTAACCCCTTATTGGCTCACGGCAGACAATATGTTCCATCTATTGGCAATCAATAACAGCAGGTACATACGTGGATTATCTATCACTGAGATGTAGGAAATTGTTGATTTGTTAATATTTTTCAAGGGGGGGGGGGGGGGGTTTAACATTTATAAATCGGTCCGAAAATTTCGCAACGACTCAGCCAGCCGCTGAAAGCGCGGGGGGGGGGGGGGGGGGGGGGTAAGAGGCCACTTTTTTTTGTTTTTTTTGGTCCCCAAAAAATCGCAACGACTCAGCCGACCGCTGAATAAGCGGGGGGGGGGGGGGGGGAGGGGGGGGGGGGGGGGGGGGGGGGGGGGGGGGGTAAGAGGACATTTTTTTATTTTTTTTTTGGTCTCGAAATTTGGAAATTTGACATTTTGCTCAGTTGGGGTGGGGGGGGGGGGAGGGGTAAGGTCACCTTGTGTTTTTAGTAAATGTACTTCAGGTGTATTCATAACTATTATGTATGTATTGAATTGGAAGTTATCTTGAGAATAAAATGTATGCAGCATTTGTGCATGAAAACTGAAGGAGCCAGCTGAGATTTGAATCCATAACTTATGTTGTCACTGTCACATCAAGCAGTTCCACCACTGGACTTTTTGAGCATTTGTTAATGATGAGGAACAGGGGTGGATCTAGGATTCTGTCAAATTTTGGAGGGGCACATTCCAGATTCAAAACAAGAAAAACAAAGAATAAAAAGAATCAAAAGGAAAATTACCACATTTTTAGGTGGCTCTTGGTTCCAAGACATTTGGAGGGGGCTAAGGAGCTAAGGCATATGATATTTGATTTGAAAGGGGGTACATGCTAGTTGTGCCCCACCCCTGCACACTAATCATGATGAAAAGAGAAGAAACAGATATATACAATAGGGACTTTTAGATTTGCACAACGACAACGTGGATTGCTGCGATCGACGTCCTTTTAATGCACTGCCTTGAATGGACGTCACACTTATCAGTCCACGCAAATCTAAAAGTCCCTATTGATATGAGAACTACGACGTATTGATAGATTGAAAGAAGAATGGTACGGAGAGAGTGATTGGTGAATGAAGAGATGAGATGATGAATAGAAAGGTTTAATTTGAGGCTACATGAAAGATAGAATGCGAATGAGTTGGTTTTGGCATAAGAATGTTAAATTATAGAAGAGGGTGTAGAAGAAAGTATGTATTCCATCGTGCTTTAGAACATTTAGAAAGAAGCTCCTGAATACGCCGGATCAATGAATGAATGAATGACTACACAATGAGGAAATGCATGTGCTTTGACGAATTCCTGAATGAAATGGAGGTGACACGTGACAGGTGTATCTTTTTCATTCTCATTCTTACACAAATAACCTCTCATGAATATGCAAACGTTTCAGATAGGTGATTTTTTTTTTTTACTAACTATACACAAAGTATACAACTAAATACTATATAGTCAAACATTTTCTGTGGTTGTTTATCTGCGAAATTAAAAAGGCATGAATGATTTACGGCACTATATGTCTAGGATCAATGTCTTTTGACTGTCAGCAGTTAATGAGTACTAAATGTGCCCTTTCACTGAGAAGTAACGCATTCGAAGGCAGACTTGTATCATCGCCTTGCGTTTATGCATTATAATCTATTATGAATGACGACGGAGTTATTGGTATTTTATCATAATGGAAAGAAATTGATCAGTAATGACGTAATGATTAAATCTAAAGAGTTTTGTTGCACATCATCTATTATCAAAAAAAGTTTTGCAAGGAGTTGCAGTTTCAAAAGAAAAGTATCCTCAATGATCATAATAACTAACTTTCTAAAATAATAACAACCTTCAAAATTCTAGTAGTTGCCATTCCTCCCACCCGCTAGATTTGTTTGACAGTAATATAGTATTGATAGCATTTTTTTGTTACAGTTACTAAAAGATATCACCCCTCTGATATTTGCATATTTTCATTAGAATAACAAAACTTGTGACCTATTTGTTTGTTATTTTAATTAAAATATTCAAACATCTGCTGACGTATGTGCAAACGTTTCTGAGGGGTGATTTTTTTTTTACTAACTATACACAAAGTATACAACTAAATACTGTATAGTCAAACATTTTCTGTGGTTGTTTATCTGCGAAATTAAAAAGGCATGAATGATTTACGGCACTATGTCTAGGATCAATGTCTTTTGACTATCCGCAGTTAATGAGTAATAAAAGTACCCTTGCCCGGAGAAGTACCGCATTCGAAGGCAGACTTGTATCACCGCCTTGCGTTTATGTAAAATCTACTATGAATGACAATGGAGTTATCGGTGTTTTACCATAATGGAAAGAAATTGATCACTAATGACGCAATGATGAAATCTAAAGAGTTTTGTTGCACATCAAGTATTATCAAAGAAAGTTTTTCAAGGAGTTGCACTTTCAAAAGAAAAGTCAACCTCAAAGATCATAACTAACTTTCTAAAAGAACTTCAACCTTCTCAAATCTCTGTAAAGCCATCCCACCCACCAACTGGCTATTTTGATTAGATTAGTATTATAGGATATCATTTTATTGCACAGTTAGTGAAACCTCTAACCCTGGTTTGTAAATGCTGGCATATTCATCAGAATGTATTTAAATATCGTCTATCATTGGTCGTTGCTGTTCAGTATATCCATCATCATTATTCTTTCTTACTTATGATTGGACATGGCTAGAGGTACATGCAAATATCTGTGAATAAATGTGCATGCCCATTAGAAGAGGTGGGAATATGTAGTAACTGTGAAACTTAAATGATATGTAAACTATATATAACCAAAAAATTGTAAACCGGTGGGAGGGTTGGTCTACAGCAATTACCCATATACGGTAGTTAATATTTTCTCAGATATTTTGTAAGAATTTTGGAAGTTGGTTTTAGAAAGTTATTACAAAGTTCCAGAAAGTTAATCATGATGATTGAAGATAGAAAACTCTTTGAGGAGACTTCTTGTTCAAGTATAGATATTGGTCAAACCTGTTTGATTTGATATGTGATCATTGAATTCGACCTTCATAGCTAGTAGATCTCTTACTCGAAAGACATTTTCTTTTGTTCATAAACATGTATTTTGCATAGATGGAAACTCTATAGGATAGGGGCACTTCACATTCTTCTCTTCTGCCGAGTGCCGGAGAGAGCCAGAGAGAGCCAGAGAGAGCCGGAGAGAGCCGGAGAGAGCCAGAGAGAGCCGGAGAGAGCCGGAGAGAGTCACTCATCTGTGCATTTTGGGGTGTGATAATGTTATGGTAAACCTAATTTAATATAATATTTTGTTGTATATTGTGTGTAAAGTTACTACAAAAGCTCACCCCTCCAAAACGGTTGCATATAGACGAACAGATATTTGCATGTTTTGGTCAGAATAACAATACCTTACCACTAGCATGTATTCGTAATTTAACCAATCATCTACATTACAAGCTTTGCAGATGAGGAAGCAATGAATATGCAAATTGTGCAAGAGGGGTCGGCCTTTTTAGTAACTGTAACACAAAATTGCTATAAATTATATAATTAAAAAAAACAGTAGAGAGATAGGAATTTTTCTCTCTCTCTCTCTCATACACATAGTTAAGTCTTCTTCCTCTCAATAAATTTGTCTCCTCCTCTCTCTCCAGTATTTTGTTTCACTACCCCCCCCCCCTCTCTCTCTCTCTCTTACTCTGTCTTATCTCACTTCCTCTCAATAGCCGAGTCTCATCCCTTCTCTCTCCATCTATCTCTTTCCTATCCCCCTTCTCTTTCTTTCTCCCCTATCTCTCTCTTCTTCTCCCTTCATTCCAGTTTACTGATCTATTCCAGTTTACCGATCTATTCCAGTTTACCGATCTATTCCAGTTTACTGATGTTTCCTGGATATTTCTATTCCTGTTCACCATGACTTGAGCTGGAGGGCATGAAATCATACTGAAATATATATATATTTAAAAGTGTAATCATGGTCAGGTCATGTACTGCAGCCTTAAAATATTTGAAGTTGGATTTCAGCTTTATAAACAATTGATTTACATATGATAAACAAGATCTGTCCCTTTAAACTCCCTGTCAGGCCTTCATTACCCTCTAAAACAAACAAAGAAACAAAACACACATCACATCAGATAATCATATTTTGATAGTGAAACCTTTATCAATTATTACATCAGTCAATACAGAAAAAGGAAAATAGATATTCATATATTTTATATACAAGCATTTCTGAGGATATCAGGGGGTTGTTTCACAAAGATTCTAAGTCGAACTCATCTCTAAGTTGGACTTAAATATTATGGAGAGCCATTTGCAGCCTTATAATGAAATATATTCAAAAGCGAAAATTTAAGTATTTTAGACTTTTCATTAATTCCACATCAAGAACTTGAAATCTCCCATGATAATGGAAATATGAATGATGTGCATCAACATTTTATGCCCTTTAAAATAACTTTTACAAAAATATTTTCAAAGATTATGACGGCTTTCCATAATTGTTAAGTCCAACTTAGAGATTAGTTCAACTAAGGATCTTTGTGAAACAACCCCCAGGACAAGTAAAAGTCTCTTTTTTAGGATGAGTAGAAAAATGGAAGAAAATAATAAATGATAAAATGATTTCAAAATAATAAGGTAATCTTCAGTTCTAGTAATGGCATAACAAAATCACACAAGTCTACAAATAATAATAGAACACAGCTGAATGATTCTGGTAAAAAAAAAATGCATAAAAGCTCAGTAATACATGAAAAACAATCAAGGTATGAGTTTCTACCGCACCCATATTTTGTTTCCAAAGGAGTAAAAGTGAGTTGTTACATGCATTGAATGGAATTTTTTAGTAAGGTTTCATTAGTTTGGTTACATTCTGCTACATGGTCCAAACGACTGACATGTATATACTGGATGAGAAACAAATCAGAGTCAATTTGAGCCACTCTTCCTGAATCTTCAAATATATATTCCATAAATACCAGAACTCAACTTTAGCTTACAAATAATCTTTCACAAGGCCATCAAAGAAGTAGAATTTTTCACACAGGATATGTAATGTACCAGGTAATTATAGCTGAACTAAATAACATTCACTAAATGTTTTGTAGATTGTATAAATGTTTTTCAAGTATTATTCAATTTGCATATATTGAGGATAGTCAAAAGTATAAAACTGGTGCCAATTTTTCTGTTTTTCTCATAAAATGAGAATTACAAGTCACTAAAATTCTGATCCGATGTTGCTACTTGATTTTAGTAATGCACAGGTATATACTATTTACAGGAAACAAGCATAAATACTTACATGTACAAACAATTATAAATATAGTAAAAAGAAAAAGTATAAACTAGAGCTATCAAAGCTCTATGATTGTCCTTGTTGAAAAACTCAAAGCTGAATATTGAGACACACACAATGATGTACAAACAGACATAAATCACTCGTGGTAATAAATTATGCAAAGAGACACAAACGTTTAAGTAGAGAATAAAGCATTTTTGCACAAAGACTTAATTACATTCTGCATATATTTTAACATTTTATGATGATGAAATAAGTAAACTATTGGTTTTTTGCCCTCATTCTTGATAAAATAATTCAGAAATTTCTGGCAAAATACAAAGACTAAATCACATTCTGGATATATTTCAACATATATTTCAACATATATTAAGATAAAATAAGTAATCTATTGTAATTTTCAATTAAATAATTCAAAAATTTCTGAAAGGATGTTTGATGTTCATGTATATATATTGTATTGTATAATGTATAATGTATAATGTATAATATATTGTATAATAATGATAATAATAATAATAATAATAATACTAATAATAATAATAATAATAATCTTTTAAAGTCCACTCCAAATTTTATTAAGTTTAACCGAAAATGTAAATTCTTTTTGCCCAATTGATCGTGAGCCCGGCAGCCACTGAGCAGCGCCAGATCGACGTTGCTCTATCCCTGCACTAATGCCCTGTGACAAGGCATAAATGTCCATTTGCCACTCTGAACCCATGTGTAGTAAATGGGTACTTGAATGTAACATTGAAACTGCTATGCCAAGAGAGAAGATAAAGACATCATGTACAAGCCTAACTTCACAATTCTTATCTTTATTTGCAATATTTTTCTTCTAGTAACAATTGTAACAGACATATCATTTGGTCAGCCAATACTTGTAGATATCAATATGGGCAAAGCATGCAATGTCAAAAAACAGAAACAAAATCACCTACAAACACAGAAATCTCTGAAAGCAGCCTTCCATTGTCATAAGTCATAAATTGATACATTTAAAAATAACTAGATGGACCTTCGACTACCCACAGTTGAAAATGATGCCTCCGCCATGGAGCAATTTCACAAACCAAAACATAAGCAAGCTATTTGTACATACATAATGAGCCCTGTGACCTTTCACATTTGACCTTGTTATGCCACAATCTAATCAGTTCATTGGCTCTGCAAGATACATACATGACCCAAGTTTGGCAGGAATTCATCAATGGGTTCTTGAGATGAAGCGATCACAAGCTATTTTTGAATACTTAATGAGCCCTGTGACCTTTGACCTTGGATCTTGTGACCCCAAAATCTAATCAGTTCATTGGCTCTGCAAGATACATACATGACCAAAGTTTGGCGAGAATCCATCAATTGATTCTTGAGATAACGCGATCACGAGAACGGGATGGACGGATGTATGTACATACATACGTACAGACGGACCGACGGACAACCCAAAAACATGAATGCCTCTGGCTACTTTGTAGCGGAGGCATAAAAAGGTTTTGTCTTGAGTTCTTCATTGAGTAAAGAAGGAACACTTTTTTTTTGGAGAAGGCCACCCACTTAAAAAAGTAGTCATCTTTCACTACTCCTAAAAATACACCTTACATTAAATATATATCTACACATTATTGCACAAAACATTATAATATTCAAGATGTATTACCATACCTGCATTTAAAGTTACTGTTTCTACATTTTCTATTAAAACTTCTGGGTATTTACATCTACATGATAAGTCTGTGGAACAATGCTCTTAAAATTCTGGATAAATTAAACCTAGGTAAAAACTTTTGGTCGGTGAAAATACTACGAAAAAAATTCATAGTCAAACCTGTCTATAGCGACCGCCCAAGGAAAGCACAAAAAGTGGCCTTTGTAGACAGGTTCCTTTAGTACATGATTCAATGAGAAACCATTTTCAAGGGTAACAACAAATGTGGCCTTTGTAGACAAGTGGTCACTAAAGCAGGTTTGACTGTAGATTGCAAGTACTTGCCACCTTACGATACTTGCTCCCTTCTTTCAATCAGCAGCAAGTACTTTTGTAGCCACCATCCTTGGCAATGGGGTACCCTGTTTGACAACAAATCTCATGCCACGTTGCATCAAGCCGTGTACACGCGAATGATCTCCGAAATCTCCTTCCGGCATATCGGGCAGCTGTCCTGACGATTGACCAGCGACTTTGCACATTCGTGGCACGTGACGAGATGGTGGCACGGGCAGAGAAGGCAGTCGCGTTTTCGGTCCATGCAGATCGCGCAGTCGGAATCGTTACTCGTGGCTGAAAGGTCAAAGTGTGAACACAGAAGTCTGGTTAGTATGAACACCATGTATCATGCATGTGAGTAGAAAATAAAGTAAACTACAAATGACTGATGAGAGCGAAAAAAGGCATTCGCTTTTTGTAAATTGGTATGGCTCAATGCTCTTATAGCTCCCATTGGATGACTATTTGCAGCATCAGATAGGCAAAATCTGTTGTATAGGCAACAGATTTTTCTTGTTTCTATCAAAACGAACACAAGTCAAATATATGACTATCTAAAAGCTCCCTGGTCCCTAGGTCAATTTTCAACCCCCCCCCCTTCCCTCTATAATCGATGAAGAACACTTGAAGAAAAAGTTGTTTAAAAACTGATCCTGAGGTCAATGAAAAATTAAACCAAAATACAATGTTTCTGCATTTAATCTAGATACATATTGCAAAAATCAATGCTGACTGCATTCAATGTTGAAATGTTGATTCTCGTTTTGTTTTTAACTCCTTATCAAATAGCCTTCCTGCCAGAAAAATAGTACCAGTTGTGTACCAACATGGGAGTATGTTTCTATAATTACATATTATCCAAGAAACAAAGCAAAATCAACACCTAAACTTATAAGCAATAAAAAAAAGATGTCTCATTCATGATTTATTTAGGCCGTTTCAAAAGGCAGCATGTGGAAAAGTAATGCAGTCATAAAGGAATTAGTCATAACATTAATGGCAAGATGCATGTCTAAATTAAAATGATTTAAAAAAAGAAAAAACCTTAATAAAAATGTATTAGTAAGTTCATAATTGTGGGCAATCCACCGTATCTCATTGTTATTATGTTTTTATACGGAAATAAATACTACTACTACTTCTTGATCGTAATACTGCTTGATAGTACTGTCAAACCTGTCTGTAGCCACCGCCCAAGGGAAACACAAAACCTGGTCTTTGTAGACAGGTTCCTTTAGTACATGTTTCAATGAGAAACCATTTTCAAGGGAAACAAAAAATGTGGTCTTTATAAACAGGTGGTCACTAAAGCAGGTTTGACTGTATATAGAGCTTCCTGCCTCAGCAAATGCAGCTTATGCCTAAGGGTCTTCTGAAATTAGTAACAGGACTTGTAGTGTTCAAGAAATCTCCATTTTCTCACCACAATCATCGTCTTGCATGGGTGTCGTGTTGCCATCATGGCCCAGCCCTGGTACATCATTCAGTGGAAATCCTGCAAGGCCTCTCTGCCGCAGGATCTGCTTACGACGTGCTGTTTGAAGTACAGAATGGTAGGGTAGGGTGTTCAGCTGTGGCTCTGACACCAACATATTTACTTTAAAAACAGAAACTGTTCATATGCGGTAGGCTTACGGTTGCGCCATGTGAGAGAGGGGGAGGATTAGGGAGACCTAAAAAGAGCTATCGGTAATCTTTCTTTCTTGAGTGTGTGTAGTCTTGAAAAAGACTGTCGGTTATCTTTCTTAGCTTATAGTTCTAAGGAGAACTATAGTGGCAGTAGGGGAGGATGGGTGGTCCGAGTGGCTCGATGATTCGAACAGGTTGACTATCCATCCTGACCCACACCCACTCCAGAAAGAAAGACTACTGAGAGGACTACTTTTCAGGACTACACACTCCTCCCCTCTCTCACATTGTACAACCGCAAGCCTACTGTATATCTACATCACATGCAAGCCGGTACTTATAAGCAGCAGAGACTATTTAGTTCTAAAACTGTTATGACTTGTTGCAGACAGCCATGCAAGAAGCTTTCAGGAAGTGCAACATTTCAGGGTTGAATTCAATCATTTAGCAAATCTAAACCACCTGGGTAGTGTTTCACAAAGACTAAGAATATATCGACTTTAAGTTGGAATTAACTATGGCAGGTCGTTTAAATGCCACTGTTTTCTCTCACCGTCTACTGGCATTGGTCTCTCAAGGGATGTACGAATCATGGTCCCAAATCTACAGAATTTGCATTCTTTGATACTTCATCATTGAAGGGAAAAATATATTCTAAAGACCATAATGGTGAGAGCAACTAGTGGCATTAACAGCCTGCCATAGTTAAAGTCGGTCTTAATCTCTGTGAAACACTTCAATGTGATATTAGTGACATGAAAAAGTTTCTGGTTTTCCTGAAATCCCCCTACCTAATTCCTCCAGAATGCGAGTCCAAATGTACCAATGACAAGTCTTACTCATGCCCATAACATTCCATCCCAATAAGGCACAATTGTATAATTAAAACTGGCTCCAAAACCAATGCTGTATATATATTTCAAGCAAACCTTAACTAAGTAGCCCAGCTGTGGATATAATTTTCTGATGTCTCTTTACACCTACGTGCAAAATTCATTCATGCTAAATTGGGAATTACAGAGTTTGCTATGGGTGAGCTCTGACCAATACCATAAACTTCCATGCCATCGTCTCTAACATAGTTGAAACTTACCTAGTTTTCTTGAAGCAATCTGGATATCCGAGAGGATGAGAGGTTCCTTGCCTGACCGATAGAAGAGAGTTTTGCCCATCTTCTCCAACAGCTGCCTCACTGTTACAGAATCAAGAAAGTCTTGTTAAAAAAAGCAAGGGGGTTGAAAACAAGTATCGCCACGGTTGAACATCATCGCTGGTGCAACTGACTCCCCAAAGTTTAAATCTGCATCCTTTAAATTTCAAATAGTAAGTTGACTACCAATGCAGACAGAAACTAACACTGCCAATCAAGACCCCTGTGATAAAACAAAGAGAAGAGCTTTACTAATCATATCACTAGCATTGATTACTGAGAAATTCATACATTTATGAAAGAAAGGCTACTTCTAACAGAAGAAACAATAAGATATGGGACAGTATTTTGCAATAGCAAACATAAAAATACATACAAATACAAACAAAGAAAGAATTGAACTCAAACTATGATAAATATTATCATTGTTTTTAGTCAGTTCAATCTAAAGGTAGACTTTCCAATAAACATTAGCAACCATATCCACAATGATTCTTGACTTTACTACATGTATAGAAAAAAAGTTCACTATAATGAAATTCAAGAATGAATTGTAGTTACCGTACTTCGATATTCTGGCCATAGGATTTTGTTTACATACAATGGAATAATAAGAGAAGTTGTAGAAAGTTGGAAAGAAAGTAAGTAAATAAGTGGATGAAGCTAACCTTTCTCTACATTATCAGGTGTTGTGTGTCTGGTGGTGGTAATCTCTACTTCAGGTATCGTGTATACAGGATGGAGAAATCTTAGGTTCATGATCCTCTGTTAACAAATATATTTTAGAAAGACACAATCTGTATAATCACTTTTTGTTAAAGTTAATTGCACCTACATGTAATGTATATATTCATCACAGATAGTAAAGTACCACATTTTCAATAACCTAATGAACTGAAATAATTGAAAACATTTTTTTTTTTCATTTGAAGTTAAAAAAACAAAATATTCTTTTTTTGTCTGATTTTCCTGTAACCACCCAGGTGAACCTGCTAATATGAAGGTTAGGAAATACAACCACAATTACATGATGGAATCATTAAAAATGTCATCGACCACATACTAATTTTCCTTTATCACATACAAATGGGCTAAATCCCATGAATGCAGACATTTTGATAGAAATGGCTAAAGTTGAAATTATTTCCATTATTTCCTGTATTGCTCCAGCAACAATCTAAAATCTAAGCACTTTTACACTAAGTGTACAACCAGCATAATGGTTAATGATTGTTTTACCAAACTACTACTAAGAAAGCAAATATGCTTGTAAGTAAGCAACCAGGGGACTGACAGCTCTAAGTCCTCTCCAAGGGACTTGGTAATGAGGATTGATTCCTTACCAAAGGGCACGAGCACATTGGCTTGGTTTTTAACCCAGGACCTCTCGATTACGAGACCACTGCTCTACCACTGAGCAAATGTCTAAAATCTTTTAAGGTGCACTTTAACACTAAATCTACAAACAGCATGATAAAATTTATGGATTCTATACTGTACCTCTTTGCAATTTGCCCTTTCTGCAATGTCGTCAATGTTACACTGAAGAGAGTTACTGCCAATGATAGCATCTGGTTTACACATCTGAGTCAACCCTGTCCAAAAAATACAACAAAATCAAAAGTTACACAATTTATTGCACCATATCAACTGAAAAAAAAACTAATCACTTTCATTAATTGTGCAGACGGGCCAGGAATTGATAGGAAAACTGTGGTAACAGCAGTGATTTGGCCCCCTTCTATTCTTCTGAGTGGTGTTATAGTAATAATAATAAAAAAGGTGCTTGTTTCTTTTAGATCATGAAATCATCTGTCTTTTAACTTTTATCAAAAATTCTATCATAGTTGTAATCAGGTATCAATATCCACATTAATATCCACATTTGGGGAATTTATAATAAATAAAAAAATGATTTTTTTTTTTTTTCTTCAAAAGTTGAGTTTTGAATGCATACCGGTATACGGTATTTATAATGCCATTGGGATTGATGGGAGGAGGAATGGAGAGAGGAAAAGAAAGACAGACAGAAAGATTTTTTTTTAAGAAAAAAGATGGGAATGCTTGAAATGATAAAGAGACAACTTATTGTAGATCAATTGATTTGTAAAATTAAGGAAGAATGAACAGTGTATGCTCAGAGAAAATAAAAGGGGCAACTTTGCCATTAATGGTAACTACTGTTGAGCCCTGTTACCATGGTAGTTGCCATTGATGACAAGGTTACCATCAATGGTAAGTTTTATGCAACGGGCACAGAGTACAAAAGTACCAAAATAAGATTGCTAGAAGTGAGTGAAATCAAGAAGAAGAAAAAGGACAAATGGAAGACCTTCACATAAAGAGTAAAAAATGGTCCTTACTTTCAAACAATTCTTTCTTGACATCTATGTCTTCTATCACAGCCTCGAAGATAAACTCTGCATCTTCCACCGTGTCCTCCAGCCGACTCATGCATAACACTTGACCCTTGACACCACGCAAAGAAAAACATACAAGGTTCAAAGGTTATGAAATGTAAGTTCTGTTTAAATCACAAGTCTCCCCTCGTTCAAGTTCAAAATATTCCTACACACATTGATCACATTCTTCCTCATACAGCATACCGTAATAAGACAATATGGTCTGTACTATCAACTAATTATAGTTCAGGGGCAGCATAACCATGTTATTACTACTAACCATAAAACTTCATAATTACAATGAGTAAATACATCACAATTTATTGGTGTGATACATGTACATGCAATGATACTTTTTGGATATTCACTTGAAAAAATAAACATTTCTCAAATGTACACACTTTAGCAGTTTTATTATCAAAGATTTACATATAAAATTGCATTAAAAAAAAGACTTTGTATCAAATATATATATTGGTAGCAGTTATTGTTTAGTTTTCTATGAAATCATTAATTACCAGAAATTTGTGATGTGTCATCAGCCCATCTCTATGTAAATCTTCTTTGTCCTGGTCTAAAATTTCCTGAACAGTACCGAGAGCTGACGCGTTGACATCAAAGATTTTCACCCTGTGCCCATGATACGCCATGCATCCTGTGATGGAAAAAAAAAAAAAAAAAAATCAACGTGGGTCTAATGTGATCGATATTTGTATTTAATATGATGACATTTAATTTCTTTTTCTTCTTCTTGTTTTGAATTTACAAATTATAATACTCAAGTAACTTCTCACCCACTCTTTGCATCCAAGCTATGGATCAATCATTAAGAATCGAACTTTCAAGTGATTGTTTTTACTTCAGTTGAGTATTACATTGTTAAATTTGGGTTAGAACATGTTCCATCACATCGGGTATCCATGTGCATAAATTCTAACATGAGACTAGATCTCGATCCACCTGTTTCTGTTTGGGGAACAGATCTCAGCAACGATAGACCTATCTATAATCTAGTCAAAAGACAAAACAAATAACTATACTCGGCACTCAGGGGCGGATCCAGCTGGCGGCAAGGGAGGGGGCCGAATGGGGGCCCAATTCGTGAGAAAATTATTTAGCACCGAATCAGCCAGCCGGCAAATCAAGGGAGGGGGGGGGGGGGCGTCTTCTTTTTTTTTGTTTTGTTAAAGGTTACCCTTATAAGGGGGGCCAGTGGAGAGGGCCTGTGCTCCCTGCCCTACATCCACCGCCGTACCCGTAACACTGGCAAGTTGGTGATTACCATCATGAATACAATTTAGACCGTCTCTGAGTTAGACTAGAATATTACCATGATTACTATCTTGGGGTCGTATTCTGAAAACGATAAAATTATCTTTTATGTTAGGGAAAATTTAAATGCACTTTGATTTGACTTTGCTTAGACCACGCCTTGCTAGGCACATTCATGGGGCACTAGAGGGCGCTTTGCGCGCGTACGAAAATCTGAATGGCCTTGCTGCGGTGGGTCGGCAATAATCAGCCCAAAACTTGGATATGGGAGGGTGGAAGGATATATCTTTTTTATAATGTTATCTGGTCTTACCCTTAACCATCCTATGTTTAATCTATGTAGAAATAACATGCGAGTATGATAAGAGAAACATCGGGCCCATTACTGATGCAACTTTTAAAATATTAGCCTAGAAATGACCACCAAACGGAAAAAATTGACATTTTTTCCCGACAAATCTTCATAAAATCTGATTTATAAACAAGTCACATCTAGGTACACTAATACAAATACGATTTTCTGAAAATTCAGGTATTATTTTTTAAGTTTCTTTCTAGTATATTTCTGCGCATTGCAGCGCCAATGTTCTTCACTGCTTCAAAATCACCCTTGAAATATTTTTTTTGCAACGAATTTGTTACGAGGTCCGCGAGTGTTCCCCGTTCCTTGTGTGTTGAAAGTTTGGTAATACATAGTTTGCATTGACTCGCGCACGAAAAAATGGCTCGAAAACAAATGTCAAATGAAGAAATAAACAAGCTTTTGTATAGTTATAAGAGTTCCACCGAGGTTTCTTTGTCGATTTAATTTATTATATAGTCTCAATTAGAATTCAGAATTATCTCACTGAAAAGTTAAGAAACCGACGATGTTCTCGATCGTAGTTATTTTCATTTTGCCAGCAGCCGATCTAGCGTTGTTTGGGCAAAAAGCTAGGCCGCTGCCTTCCCATCGCAAACCTTTCCGAGTCCCGCTAAAATGGCGCGCTGCGGAGCTACGAAGCTGCGTTGGTATCGCTGCAAACTCTCAGCCGGCTAGCTCCCCAAGACGGACCATTCGCGGTATGGCGAGATTGTGTGTGTGAGGTACGATTTTGGATTCGAGAACGCACGTAATGCAACCGTGCGCGTCATACTCAGCTGTCGAATGTCTACGACCAATTTTACATGTACGATTTTTAGTACAGATACTTGATCAGTTTTCTTCTTATATCTTTGGTTTTACAACATTTAAAAATATAATTTCTTCAAATTTGCTCCTGACTCGGTTCAGACTAATTGTGTGATGTGTTTTCAAGTCAATTTTTTGAATATATTTTTTTGCATGAATTTGCCTAGCCTTGCATAGATCTAGACTAGATTTTCTACCCGGTGGGGTCACTCCCCAGCAGAAGGTGACACGTATGACCGTTACCACAAATGCAAATAACCCCCTTTTGCGGTCAATTTCAAGGACATTTTGAGAAATTCAACCCCTTTTTTACGTAAAAACAAGGACAAAATCGTACTTTGGAATACCCCTATTTATAAGATTGTAAGGACACTTTCGCAAATTTACCCCTATATCATATTTCAAGGACAAGACATTATACCATTTTTTCATTATAACATAAAGGTGTCCAAGACCCGAGTCCTCAAATTACTTTTTTTTTCCATTAACATAAAGGTGCCAAAGACCAGAGTCCTTCAATTACAAGTTCACGCACAAGTAATAATCAGTTCACCATAATACTGATGACATCTTTCAACACAACATGCATTGGTGCTTGTATTTGTAAAGACATTTTCGCATCATTCATTTCCAAATGTAATGTTCTAAAATGTCATATACAATAATTAACAAAATTCTTTAAGAGTATAGGCCCATAAAAAGTTTCTTCTGCGTGAAGATCTCCTTGTACTACTTTTATCTTCGGGATTTCGTTTTGGGCTTACTGTGATCCGGATTCTGCCATCATCATGGGCTCCGATAATTTTTCTTCCTGGTTTTCTCTTTTCCCTTTTCCTGACCCCTATTTATCAATTTCGAGGACACCTGTGCACCCCTATTTTCTATATTTCGAGGAATATTTTGTCCGCGGACATTGCTTGAAATTTACCCCTTTTTCCGCGATTTTGGTAACGGTCATGCGGTCCGGAAGTCACATTGAGTGACCCCACCGGGATTTTCTAGACCTCTAGCCTCTAGGGTCTAGATAGGTCTAATACCTATTAACAATCTATTATTAATAGGCCTAATTGTATGCATGCTGCACCCAAACTCAGCTAACCACAGGCCACACACTGTAAGACAGAAAAATTAGTCAAATCGATTGAGATATTTCATAAAATTCAAACAAGAAATAGTCTATGTTTTTAAATAGTCTACTCAGACAGCTACAGAGCTGAGCCTCCCGCGCTGAAGTGAAGCCCTTGGCTTAGCCGCGGTATCCGCCCAAGGCTGAGCGAGCGGGTGGGTCCCTGTCATGGTCCAAGCTCGCTGAGCTGAACGTCGACAGATAAAGTGATCACGACGGGACTGCTCGAATATCAGCCCAAAATACGATTTGAATGACACCAGTACAATAATATATAATGACCAAATGTTTACCTGCAATTTTGGTACCCATGAGACCGCACCCTAGTACTGCTATTTTCACCATGGTTCAAAACATTCGATAGACTTTGGAAAAAATCCAAAAGGAATCAAGTTAATTGTTTTGGAAATGGATATTTAGGCAGTCCTAGTTTATCAGTTTTCAATTGAAATATTTAAATTAAAAATGCATTAAAAAAACTAAGATTACAATAAATGTATTATATAAAATAATTCAAATAAATTCTATTCATTATATTAGTAAGATTGTATTAATCTGTTGGATAAAGGTATATATTTTATAAACTTGTAATGATTTTACAGTTTTGTGTCGTCTGCTACACATTCAAATTCAAGCAAAAGTTGCCCTTAATAGTGTTTCATGCTACTTGGTGGGTATAGTTATATTGCAAAAAATGTTCATATTGTTCATTTAAACATAAATTGAACTAAAAGTTGAAGAAACTAAAATAGGAATTAAATAAATCTCCATATGTAATTTTGTATTCCGTGTAGTATTAGATCCACACACAAAATAAGCGCGCGCCAGAGCCAGAGCCTGCAGCTGGGAGACTCGCACGGACTGCTGTACTGTAAACATGTAGCTGCTAGGTGGGCTGTACGTACCGTACCTAGCCATATTAGCTACGGAAACGAACGGTATATAGTTGCAAGTTGTCAGCTGCATATTTTATCAGTTCCTCAGATCAGCTCACCTGACCAAGCTTTGATCATCTCAGTTCAGCCTGACTCGGGCTCAGACATAGATCTAAGGATAGCAGAGTCAAAAGAATATACTCCTGTTTTAAACAAAACCTGATAATGTCAAAAACAAATGCAGAATCTGCAAGTGTGCAAAGATGTCTTCTAAAACAGGATTGAAAGAAAATGACAGGGATGCTGCTAAAAAACGATGGAAACTTCTTGGAAAGGTAAAAGATTATATGTCTGATAAATTATGATGAGAGCTCGCGAGAAGTGCATCCCCATCTAGAGTAGCTATGTTTATTAATTATTAGCCAACTTGGTGTAAACATCTAAATCTACTTGCCAACAAAAAAATGATGATGGTGATGATGACAATGATGGTAGTGGTTGTGGTGGTATTTGTAATGATGCAGATGAAGATAGATCCTGGTGATGGAATACTCCCAAGGGAGCAGAGCGTGTGCACTAAAGAATACTGATTAGCAATAAATCCAATTAGACTACTACCAATAAACATGATGAAACCCATGAATCGCTAGATCTATACAAATGAGGTATGTGATATAAAGATGATAATTTTGAATTAATTTATGGTGGGGGCAATGATGATGATGACAAGGAGGAGGATGATAATAAGTTCCTGGAATGCACTGAGTGCTACGGATGCTGGAGCTAAAGCCGGGTAATATCCAAAGTCCTTTGTAGGTGCAAAGAGACATATCATATACTTTTCTACAAGAGTGCATGTTTATTATTATTATTATTCAGCATCATCATCATTTATTAAAGTTAGCGTTTTCCTGCTAATTATGAGGGGTTTCTGACTTTCACACCACGATAACACACCCTCCTCTTCTTGTCTCAAGCACCTTCCTCATTTAGACCAACCATACTGCTTTCTTTCTTGATCATTATAATAATAATAATAATAATAACAATAATAAAAATGATAATAATAATAATGAAAATAAATAACAATAACATTTAAAAAATAATACCACTAATACTAATTATAATAATCATAATAATATTATGATTATTATAATCATAATTAGTAGTAGTAGTAATAATAATTATAATAATCATGATAGTTAAAGTATTAGGATTATTATAGTGATTATTAGTAGTAGTATGTAATAGTTCTTTAAAAATAAAATATTATAATTATATTAAAATATATAATGGTAGCAAGGATGATGAGTACAGAGCTGATTAGATGACTACATTACCCTGTTAAGGCAAATTTTATCGCCATTATCATTTTCAGAAGTCATATTTTTACAATTTCAATTTTTCAACAGGCTCTGATGAATAAAGGATTCAACAATGAGATCACAAGAAAGAATATAACCAGTGAGGTGTCTGTTCGGAGATTTAGTTCTTATGGATTGTTGACAACCAAAAAACTTCCTTCAATTTCATCATCGTCAGATGGCACAGAAAATTATTCTTGGTTTCAATATTCAAGCCCATCCCACAGAGATTTCTGCATTGATGTCAGGTTTGTATACAAGCCACTTTACTATTACACAGAAATAACCATCTGGTGTGGGTAATTCTTTGATAAAACTGACATTTATCAACCTTCCCGGTACACATGTATAGAGGCGGTCATTTGAGCCAGACTGGCAGACGTCTCAGCGGAACAACCGTTGATATCAGAGACTGAAGCTTTCGGTCTACTTTACTATATATACATGTACAAGGTTTATGAAAGGGTATTTGTAACCTTTTCATGACTATTTTTGTCAGAATTCCTACAATGGCATGGTCCATGCTTTTTGCAACCTTTTTCTAGTCACGGCACACTTTTAAGAATTAAAAAGTTAAATGTTGTTTTGTGTAAAGAAGTAGAAATATCTCGCTCTAGCTCTTAGAAGAAACTTAATGCTGGCTTAATATCCCATGTCCTCCTTCACCTTTTTTGTCAAGAAAACTGGATTTCTCAATAAAGTGGGTTTTTGTTAATGACATATTTTATTGCTGTAATGTACCGTGACTGGCAATAGGGTGAAAACAAAAATCCTGAACAATGTTAATGATGATGCTTGAATCTTTGAATGCTGGTTTGTGTTTGTGAAAAGAACTAGCAAGATCTCTCTGCAAAATGAAGATTTCCTTATAGTGACTTTCTTCTTTTAATGGATTTTATTGAAAACATTGTAGACATCTCAAAGAGCAGTTCTCCCCTAAAGAGCTGATTGGATTCAACAACACTGGAAATGTGTGTAAGTATATCATGATTTGTGTATTATTTGCCCCTAAATTTATTCATTTATTCTAGTTGTTTCTCATATTTTGTAAACATTTCAATAAACAGGGACACTACTAGGATATGATAAAGAGAGTTACAGTACACTTAATAAAAAATATGAAAAATTGATGTTACTGTATGTATGAATCTCTGCCACAAGAGTCAATGAATATTATGTTTCAATATATATGATGCCACAGTTACTAACTGTGAGGTAGATGTTTTTCTGATAAATTGTTTTCATATGTGCAAGTAAATCGACATGAAATTAGAACATTCTCTTCTCTCCCTACCTCTACCTATCTCTCTCTCCCCCTCTTTGGAACCATATATTATTTATAGGTGTATGGCCCTCAGAAGAAGTCTTGGCCCACCATTGTCTGACACACAGAGACTTGTTCAGGTAAACTTAAACTGATAATAGTTTCAGAATTCATTTGGTGAGAACCGGAAGGGCCGTACTCCTTAGTACATGAGATGGCAGTACATCCTTCTGACTCTAAGCACACTCATCTTCAGAACCTCATCCCATTTGACTCATTCATTTTTAAAATTCAATATCATAAAAACAAGACCTAAATAATTGTATCATAATTTTTTAATTAGATGTATGAGATAGAATCATATAATGCCTGTCAGAGAAAGAATATGAACTATTGAGAGGATACAATTGATTTGTTTGATATTGCAAAGCAATTACTTCCTGCATTTCATAATGGCTTGGAATGACCATCCATTCATTAAATCATAATCATTTTGTCTTGACTCTTTGGACTTTCATATCATTCCATTCCATGTGTCTATCTTATCGCGAATCCAAATTAAATTAATTCATTTTATCTTGAAAGTCATTATTGTTCCACAGAATTACATCTAACATAACAATTGAGGTACTTAAGAGTCCCAATCTTGCTGTGGTTCTGGCTTATTTGTATAATAAGATGAAAAATATTACAGTACAATTGCAAGTTTAAATTTTCCCTTTAAGACAACCATCGAGTCACTTTACATTAATTTTTTATGTCACAGGCAAAAAGAAAATCTCAATAAAAGTCTAAAACAGTCTTTAGCCGCCTTTACTCTTTCAGGACAGGATTTAATTTAATGGTTAAATTGATCACATGCTGTTCTTCAAATTGGCAACAACTATATTTGTCTTTTATTGCTACACTGTTCTGACAACATGTGATATCTCTAAAAAAAACAATATCTACATGTATGTGTAGGAGCATTGTCAAAAAGTTGGAAAAATGTCAATTTTGATTGAAGATATTCATTATGAAACTCTCAATGTATTGCCAATTTAAGTATTTTAAAGATTGTTTTTCCTTTAAAAAATTCTTGGCATCTAACGCTATATGGTCATGCAAGAAATATGGATGCAGTGTGTGCAAAAATATTTGCTCTCACTCTGAAACCAGCTGGTATATATTTTAGGGCTCTGAATAAAAAACGTGAAACCACAAAATGTGGAATGAATGTCCCGAAGGGGTACGATGCACTCTTACATCATTTGATTTCATTCATCATTTTGGTTTTGTTGTGTGCACTTGGAAATCATTTGAAATGTTCTACATTTTTCAGAGAGAAGACGGTTTGTGAGCTTGGCGGAGGCATGACATGTTTGGCTGGCATTGCTGTGAGTTCATTCATAAAAAAATCCTTTTTTGATCTGTCATTGACCATCATCAATTGCATGATGATTTTTTTTTACCAGCATTGCCAATTGCATTAAATTCACAAAATCTCATGGTTTTATGTTTTTGTCCTTTTTTTTAAGAGTTTTTGAAATATATATGGTTTGAAAAATTATTCAATTCTTTAAAGGAGATTTATCGTGGTTTGTTTGAAAAGTCACTGATTTATTTTTTTTAAATTTTTTTTATTCAAATGGCTGATTTAGATTGTGATTTGTGTTTAAAAAAAAGATGTTTAAATTGCTAGTTCCGGTTTATGTATGCAATTTGATATTGCCATGACTTAAAAGTGTCTACTTCACCCTCTATGCCCAATGTTCACTTTGACTATGTGTTTGGATGGAAAACAATGATGAAATATAAAATTGTTAAATTAGGATTAACTATAGTGCTATTAACGTTATGAATAGCATTGCTATATTGCTACATAGGGGATCATTTTGCAATTTGTTGTATGTGTGCATCAGGACCCTGGATGTCCAGAGTTGAAATTCTGAGACTTACATGTATGTTCAATGGGCACCTTTCTACTTCTGACTGAGTTTGTACTGAATACGAGTGATTCTCGACTGTCATTGTTAACTTATCTTCAACGATTATGAATTAAAATTTAACTGAGTTTTATTAATAAATACGAATACCATATGAATCTTGATCAGAAAGATTGTATAAACACATGCTCTTTCCTTGCAGGTTGCATGCACTTCTGATGCTGCAAGAGTCATTCTTACGGATGGAAATGATTTATCCTGTAAAAGTATCCTTTTGAATTAATTACGTTTTTTAAATGACATTTTGTCTACTGTTATTTGATATCATTTAAACTGAGATCATGATGGAAAATGTGCATTATTTACTGCAAAGTTGCAAGTCTTTTTTTACTTCCTTGGTTGATTGTTGCTTAAGTATTATATTAATTTTTTTTAATGCAAAGTGATTATCAGGGGTGTTTAAAATATAAACCTTTGCTACTTTTGTTTTATACTTAAACATTTCTCATGCCTTTGACAAAGGCAGTATGAATATGGTTTAGATTACGTTTGTTTATGAAGAATTCACTTTGTGTATTCATTTTTTATTACCTGTATAAAACTTTGAACCAGTTATGCGGCAAATTTCATCTTAATCTCATTTTTTAAATGGCACATAGAACTTTTAAATATGATGGTAATGTTTTTGTATTTTTAGTAAGAATTAATCCTTAATTCTTTATTATCAGATATAGAGGTCATTGTAGAAAAAAACAAGGACAGATTCACAAAGACCGAAGTGAATATCAGGTACAACTTCATTCATATTGTATATATTGTATTTTGTGATATCAGTGATAGCTCATATTAATTCCACTCATGTAAATTTATATGTTTGTGTAGTTTTGCATCTATACCTTTATTTTATTATCAACCCCCCCCCCCCCCCCCCCCCATTTACAAGAACTTGAATCTACTTTTACTACTACTACATGAAGTAGTAGTGGGGTAGATGCCCAGATAAGATAAGCAGTCTAGTGATTAGCATGTAAAACACCCATTTTACAAAAAATCATAATCTAATGAATTACAATTAAAGTAGTTCATTCTTATACCTCAGAAAAAATTAATTGTGGTAATAATAATACACAACATTTATTAGGCGCTTAATACGGTTGTTTCTAAGTGCAACATTGTCTAACTACAAATTACCGACCAAAACTTATAATAAACACACAAATTATAAATCTGTTTTTTATTCAATAAATCATGCATATATAATATTATAAATAAAAATGAGATCAAACATATTCAAACAAACAATGTGATGATATAGATACTGATGATAAAAATAATTATGACACTTTGAAGACCTGACACTTTCCTCTTTTGTGATATGACATGTATAGAAATGTGAGATGGAACAAGGAGAGTAGCTTCATTGACCTAATGAATAACAATTGAAGTTCATCCTAATACCTCAGAAAAAAAATTATTGTGGTGATATAGATACTCGTGATAAGAATAATTATGACAACTTTGAAGATCTGACACTTTACTCTTTTGTGATATGATATGTATAGAAACGTGAGATGGAATGAGGAGAGTAGCTTCAGTGACCTGAGGGAGAGTGTAGATGTCATCCTCAGTGCAGACTGGTAAGGAATCTATGGTATGCCAACTATGCATGCCTTGATGCTACATTGCACTCTCGTCTGTGTGAGTTTCATCCAGGCATGCATTCGTACATCTCTTTCATTCCCCCATCCCCCTTCCTCTCTCTCCCTCTCTCTCTCTCTCTCTCTCTCTCTCACTCTTCCTCTGTCTCTCTCTCTGTCTCTCTCTCTCTCTCTCTCTAGCTCTTTCTTGCTCTTCCTCTTTCTCACTTGTCTGTGTGAGTTTCATCCAGGCATGCATTAGTACATCTCTTTCATTCCCCCTCCCCATCCCTCTCTCTCTATCTCCCTTTCTCTCTCCCACTCCCCCTCCCCCTCTCTCTCTCTCTCTCTCTCTTTCTCTCTATCTCTATCTCTCACTCTTTCTCTATTTCTTTTTCCTATCCTATTAATCTCTGTTTTATTCCACTTCTGTTTTACTGCATGTCTTCTCTTTCTCTCTCTCTCTCTCTCTCTCTCTCTTCCTCCGTCTCCCCCCCCCCCCCCCCCCAAGAAAAATTATCTTTCTTTCTTTCTATTTCTTTCTGTTTCTGGCTCTGTGTCAAATATGTTTTAAGTCCATGTTGTATTATATGTCTGTCTCTCTCCTCCATCCTTATCCATTTGAAATTTATTGATACCACTAATGGCTTTTTTTTTTTTTTTACAATTTTCATCATTATTTCAATGAACAATTAATGTAAGGTTCATTCTTATGGTTAAGCTAGTGCACTTTCTGACAACAGAAATGGAAAAAAATAATCCAATTCTAATATAAATCAAAGACAATTTAGTATAATTTGATATTCAATTTGCCTTGTAGGCAGACTAGAAGCATCATGAACACAGTATCAAGCGGTGGAATATAATGTTTGCCTTGTAGGCAGGCTAGAAGCATCATGAACACAGTATCAAGCGGTGGAATATAATGTTTGCCTTGTAGCCAGACTAGAAGCATCATGAACACACTATCAAGCGGTGGAATATAATGTTTGCCTTGTAGCCAGACTAGAAGCATCATGAACACACTATCAAGCAGTGGAATATAATGTTTGCTTTGAAGCTGACGATGCTATCATACCATAGCACATCCGATCTGTCATACCTTACAAGATGGCTGACAGACGTGTCTTCTGAAGAGGCTTTCTCTTCTAAACATGCATGTATCATCTTTCGGGAAGGGTAGAGTGAGAGAAACAAACAGACCATTAATCAAAAGAGTACCTCCATAGATATTTTTCTTTTTAAGTTTGGGGAGTTGTTTTGTTTTGTTTGGTCTTGTTGATTTTTATCTTTGTTTGTGTTTGTTTGTTTTTAATTTTGCTTTTCTACCTGTACTGCAATCAGGAAATGTTATATTTGAATCAAACTTTGTGATTTTGAAATGGTTTGAATTACTACTTTGAAAAAGTTTCCAAATGGATAGCACACAAAAAGTATCCCTCTTGATTCAGTAAGTAAGCAATTTTAGTCTAAACAGCAGTAAATACTCTTCCTATAAAATAACAACTTTCTTTTCAAATTTCATTGTTTAGATTTCAGACTGCCTCATAGTAATCGATCATTTCAGGAGACCTTTTATCCTCTAAAGACTTAATTATGATGCGAGAAACTGTAACTGTTACCTGTAGCAATTTTTTGCATGTCAATATATGTCAAGTGGGGCTAAAAAGTAGGTCCTAAAAAAAAAAGATGTTGTATTGCCCTTTGCGACCGACCCAAAAATCTTGAAATCTACGATCGGCTTTAAAAAAAAAAAAAAAAATGTATTATAGCAATCAAAACTGAGAAATATTAGCCAAAAAAAAAATGTTTTGGCACTTAAAGGGCAGTACAACATCTTTTTTTAAAGGCCTTATAACAAAATACTCCACCCCCCCCCCCCCAATGGTTTAACATGTTATATGTGAATGAACCTAAATGAGAGTGAATCTGGATATTTCCAGGCTCTGTCTCTAGGAGTTTAATAAAAGGTGGACTCAGATCTGGCAATAGTCTCTTTTGGGGAAAAAAGCAAGTTGGCCGTTTTAATACTCAGAAATAAAGTGTATGTATTCACTGTTCATAGAAGTTAACATTAATATAAACTCTGAATATGTCACAGATTGTTATGATTAACAAGCTACTTTTTTTTTTTTTTCAGCCTGTTTTTTGACCAGTATAGGTCAGACTTGGTGCACACAATCCATAGTCTGCTCTCTGCTGATGTAAGTATGATTTTAGTTCTTGGGAGCAATCATTCAACAACATTGTAACCATTAGCACAAATGCACTTGCAGAAAATATTCACAAGTAGAATTCACAGTTCCTCGGAGAGAACTTAAAGCCGTCGGTCCCCTGGTTGCTTTAATACTTACAAGCATTTACATGCTTTCATAGCAGTCAGGTAAAACAATAATCTACCATAAATAGTGCTAAAAGTTATATCCTCAACCGGGTCTGTACAAGTAGTGATGGTTTTTTTACCTGACTGCTAAGAAAGCATAAATACAACTATTGAAGAGTTGTCTAAAATAGACTTTCTGTGGTGAAATTTTGTTTCATTTTTATATTGGGCATAAAAGTATTCTCCATAGGTTGGCCTCATCATGGAGTTATTTGTTTTTTTATGAGGAAGAATAATGAAGCCATACTTAGTCGAATTATGATTGACTCAACGGGGCATACAAAAGTATCAAATGGTGCTGCAGCCATTATGATAAGGCATCCCTCTGAAGTTGGCCATCACAAGTTTAATAGAGAACAAAATGTTGTCCCTGACAGCCATTGATATTTTTGCCTAAAATATTCAGTTTTGGCCTTGGCCGCAGAAATTGTAAGGAACTGAACTCCATCTTGGCTGCCCAGAGGAAAATTACCTTGGCCGCTGCACAGGCTGCATCCGCAGACCACAAGGCCACTGAATAAAACAAAGGCTCAAGTGAACAGGATATATGGTTAAGAGATTATTTTTTTATTTTCTTTGTGTATGCTTGTTTTTTGACAGGGCATGGCAGTAATATTTGCTCCATGTCGGAACCGCACCCTTGATAAGTTTTGTCAGCAGGCCAAATCCAGCTTCCATCTCACCCTGGAAGAGAACTATGATCCTATGGTGTGGAATGTGTATCAACAGGTCAGTATAGATAGAGATGGATGGTTTTACAATCAAACCTGCTTTAGCAACCACCTGTATAGAAAGACCGCCTCTCTGTAATGGCCATATTTTTTGTTTCCTTTTCTCAAAAATATAAAAATTTACATGAGTGGAATAAACATGAGCTATAACTGATATAAAAAAATGTCTGTTATTTAAACACAATATGAATCAAGTCATCCCTCTTATAGAAACCTGCATTGCAGGAACCTTTGCTTAAAGACCACCTGCTCATAAAGACCGCTTTCCTTGTCTATAACTCCTAACTTTAAGCCAGGTTTAAACCCAGATTAAGTACATAGAAAAGTGGATCAACTGATGAGTGCTAAATATCAACCTTCTTCATCCTATATAAATCCCATAATTCTATGGATAAAAGAGAGTAGAAAACTTGTCACTAAGAAATTAATTTCATGAACAAATTTTTAAAAAAAATCATGCTACGCAATCTCTGTAATTATACAGAATTTATGGGTTGACCTTTAACCATTGCACCATCCTATTTTGAGCCCTGCTTAGCCCATGCAATAGGACATTGTGATCTTTTTTTGTAGTATCATGGATGACTGCAAAATATCTGTATAGCGCTTAATAGACACATAGCTGTATCAATGTATCGGGCGCTATATAAAAGCGGAATATTATCATTATTATTAATAGCATTATAGCGCCCAATACATAGATACCACGATTTGTCTAAGTGCTTTACAGATATATTATTACCCTGGTCATCAGATTCAGGCTTACCTACACACAATGTATGCACATTCTCCACTCCCTGGGGAGCATTGCGGCCAGTCGCCATTTTACAAGCACATACTTGCTCATCCAACCACATTAACATTTCAAACTCCTTCTTACCCATTTTTTTATAAATATAAAATAGGCCAAAGCCCAAGGGAAAGAGGTGTTTGATGAGGACATTCACTACCCCCTGAAGATAACCCTCACCAAGAGAGGTACTCAGAGGTCAACCATCAGAGCGGTGCTAAAGGTCACTCGGAGGTGACCCATGAGACTAAAGTAAATGGTCACATAGAAGTTAAGCATTAGGACTGTGCGAAAGGTGACTTTGAGGTCAACTTTCCGAATGGAGTCGAAGGTATTAACTCATAGGTCAATCGTTTGAATATAGGTAAAAGTCATTCAGAGGTCAACCATCAGGACTGTGCGAAAGGTCACTCAGAGGTCAACTTTTTGAATGGAGGTGAAGGAAACTCATAGGTCAATCATTTTAATATTGATAAATGTCATTCAGAGGTTAACCATCAGGACTGTGCGAAAGGTAACTCTGAGGTCAACTTTCTGAATGAAGTCGAAGGTAACTCATAGGTCAATCATCTGAATATAGATAAAGGTCATTCGGAGGTCAACCATCAGAGCAGTGCTAAAGGTCACTCTGAGGTCAACTTTCTGAATGGAGGTGGAAGGAATCTCATAGGTCAATCATTTTAATATAGATAAAGGTCATTCAGAGGTCAACCATCAGGACTGCGAAAGGTAACTCTGAGTTCAACTTTCTGAATGGAGGTGAAGGTAACTCATAGGTCGACCATAATAATATAGGTAAAGGTCATTCAGATGTCAACCATCAGGACGGTGCGAAAGGTTGCTCTGAGGTCAACTTTCTGAATGGAGTCGAAGGTAACTCATAGGTCAATCATCTGAATATAGGTAAAGGTCACTCAGAGGTCAACTATCTTGATGTAGCTACACGTCATTCAAGGGTCAAGTCCAGAGCTGAAGGTCACTGAATTGAATATGGTCCCCAAATTGCACCAAAGCCATTGGTTACAAAACTGACCTAGCTAATTACACACACTTCTCCAGTTTGGTAGACATCAGTGTTTGAAGTTTTAGTTACAGATGAAGGCCAGTTGCTCTTTATGTAGTATTGTGTTATTTGAATTATTTGAGTTTGCAATTATGATGAAAACAGGGTATGTTCCTTTCCATTTCCAATGTAGTTTATATTTGTGTGTTTGAGTTACGACTGTAGATATTTCATAAGTAGAGAGAAATTTAAAAAGTGAATGTAACACTTGTTTTATTTGTATATCGTTGGTGTGTACATACAGTATACATGTATATTGTATTCAGACATTTTAGAGAACAGAAATTATAATTTCAAGAAGAAAGACAAACTTTTATTTTGTGTGAAGAGAACATTTTAGGTGGACTACACCATCTATAAGACTGAAAAAGCTACCAGTAATATCTGAGCTCTCCCAATCTTTTTAACAGTAGTTGCCACTGTATTTGTAGTACATGGATACACCGGTAAATCGCATTGAAGCATTTTCTTTTCAAATATGGTGTATGTGCAATAATTTTCCTCTTCTTTAAAATAGTCTTTGAAAAGGAATTTTGATAGAAGTACACTCAAGACTGAAAGGTATGAATGTATTTCATTTGCTGAGAAACTTCTGTATTGTATTATGGATTTACTGGGACAGAATTGCTCTTTGAATATTAAAAAAGATCTTGTTTTCATTAACATGTTCAATGCTAGGTAACAGACAAAATTGAAAATAAATGTTAATATCACGCAAGAGTTCCACTTGTATTATGTTCCTATTTCTTGTCAGACGCTTCATGTACACCATATTTTAGTTTCTTTCAATTAAAAAGTAAAGGGTGCCCGTTTGTGTGGGTGATAAAATGTTATGATTAGGCATTAGCTGTTATTCTATATGTGTGAAACATCTTCATGTAAAAATATACGATCAATATTTTAAATCTCTACACTTGCTTGGATGAGAAGAAATGTTTTGCACAGATGGAAAAAAATATGTCTAGTTTATTCTCAATTTCATTATTTATCTCGTTCCATAACCCTTCTCTTTCTCTCACTCTATTCCCAAGAATCTCTCCTCCTCTATCTCCAAGTATCTGTCCCATCTCTCTCTATACTTTTCTTCTCCCTCCCAGCAAACCCATGCATTAAACTCCACTGCATTAAACTTTTCTCAAACCAGAAATTTAACAACACAAAATACTCTAAGAGACATTTCCAAATTAGGAAGTATTTAATTGAACAAGAAAAACATAACCTTTTTGTATGATATAAATAATATTAAAAGAAAGAGGAAACATCAAAATGTTCTGCCCAAAGTGACCGATCCATCTGCATTAATGATGATACATCGGTGCACTTCCGGCTGGTACATTTTAAATGAAATAAAACATAAATTATACATCCAAGCTTCAGAATTGGTCTTCTACATACATTCTATACATTATTCTATACTAAAGCTGCTGCTACCCAAATTCTCAGTGATAATTTAATGTAGATCATGTACAGGATGTCTGTAAAGAAGTGAAAATCTTTTAGCTCATTTATTTTTAAGGGTATTTAACATTTAAAGTGACTTCTGCAGAAAACAGTAAATACAAAACTTCATTTTTGAAACAACAAATTTCACAAGTTTTGATGCTGATCAGAACAATGTCTGCAGGCACAGACTATTGTCATATTTCAGACACTGGCTGAATCAAGAGCCTATTATCATAGTCTAGCACACAGACAGTTCAGACTTCAAAGTGACTAAAGGGTCTGTACTGGCTAAGTAGAGAATATATTTCTACCCGTCTACAATTATAGCAATAAAAACATAATTTACTGAACACTTAGGGTGACGGTACACATTTATGACAATGCCATATATTATTCTTGGGTACGGGTCTCGATGCACTTCTTACGTTACAACATACTGAACAGACATCACAGGGCAAGAGTCTGTACAACTCTAGAAACTATATTTTATTCATTTTATTACTTGCCTTTGTTTTTATTGCCGAAATAAGAGTTTCGGGTAGCAGCAGCAGCAATGAATGCATTAAATGGCAGGCTTACAAAACAAACACGAGTATTGACTGGAAAAATCAAAATTTCGGTTACAAATTTCTACCCTATTCGATTGTCGAGTAAACAGGAATTTTGTTTGCAGCTTTGGAGAGTACCGTACATACATAAATAATATATACACACCCATGCCCTTTTTCTTGAAGTATTTTTTTTTATCTCTTTATCTTTCTGTCTCATTCCAACTTTATTCCGCTGTTATAATTATTCTTAAGAGAAACGTATACATGTATTCCCACATGGAATTGTCTGTTTAAAACATGAATACACAATTTACAAGAAAACAAACATTCAAATAAAAAAAGGAACATATAAATCATTTGCAAACAAGATCAAAATATACAAGAAAATGTAATTGTGCAACATCATACTTTAGAACTAAATCCTACTAGGTGTAGACATATATATTTTGGTTAATTCTATAGCATAACTACAATTTCCATTCATGATTTTAACTTTTGTTTTGTTGCTTAAACACGATTCTAATGTGCTTGTCTTAAAGTAAAGCTAAGAACATCAAATCAACTGCTTCATTTCAGCCTCGATTGTGACAACCAATCTTTTTCTACGTGTATCACTTCATCACAAATGAATGTGTTTGCAGGCGAGTATACAATTTATTGAAGAAAATTCCAAACGGTAACTACAGTGCGTGATTGTCTTATTGTGAACCAATTCTAGTTGCTAATTTTGTCTACCGGTACAACTAGGTCAAATAGCACACGCCTACTGTGATTCAATTTCAGAAATTACACAGATTCAATTTCCAGATGAATTATTTCACTTCTGTGTCATACTGGTTATAATGCATGAAGCAGAGGTATTCTTAGTTGGATAAACAATATCATTTCTAATCGGCATCATGGCTTAACTTTTACAACTAAATACTCTGTAGCTTTCAAGACAAGCAAACAGGTAATGATGTGAAGCATTAATTGCGAATAAACTGGAAATAAATGTACAACTATACACACTATTTACGAGGAAATTCTGCACAATTTTGTGAACACTGAATGAACAACTTTATTTTTGGCCATTAAAAAGAAGACAACACTGATTTGGCATGTTCTTACTTTACATAGTGGAGATTACTACACGACTTCAAATGCAGAATAGTATCGAAAGTATTTTGAAATACACCGAATAACAGTTTAAGGTGCAATTATGTGGCTCTGCCGAGCTGAATACACAAATGTTTAATTTTTACCCACATCTCCATCTAGAAAAATTCTTATAATAGTCCTTTAAGATTGAATGCATAGGAATTGTGTCTTTCTACATATACATGTATGCATAGGAAGATTCCAGAGGTTTTTTTAAGGACAATTTAAAAGGAAAAATGGATTTGGTTGGCATTTTTTCAAAGTAACTTTACAACTATTCCCACAGATACTTCTTCCTTCTGTACAATGGCATGGACCTTATGCTAAACAAGTTATCCATTAAAGTCTACTATCGATACTACTAATGGTTGTGGATTTTATCTTTGTCATACCATTCATGAAACACTGTGTTGCCAATGTGAGACCAGCTTAACAACACTATAAGAACATGATGAACAGAGATTGCATTCTACTTTAAAATAAGGAATTTCATTTAAACTCTTTCATGAATAGGTATTACATAATCAAATTGAATTATATTTCATTGTTACAACAACAAACTAGAATATTTATCTACACATAAATGTATAAGCAATATATATCAAACTCTAATTCAGAATAGAAAAAAAGTAAAAAGTCACAGCAAAAATAAAAGGGGGAAAAAACAAAAATGGAAACAACAAAAATCCACACACGCACGTATATGGGAGCCTGCCCCTCAGAAATTTCACAAGTAAATAAAATTTCATCTGAAGATTTTACACTTTACTCTCTGTGACAGAATATAAACAAAACTCCAACACATGCATCATACTCATCTACATTACTACAGAACAAATTCATCAGAAGATTCCCACTTAAAAGAAAAAACAAAAATTTCACCTACCGGTAGTTTTTTTTTAAAACATGAATTTAACATGAAATTTTTAAGGGATATCTGCATATATTCAACTGGCATATTTCAGTTTTAAAAATACACTTCATTTCTCGGACTTCTAATTTGGTTTGGTTCAAAATTACGGGGGTAGAATTGGCTATGCCTTTTTTGAAATAAAATTGTAATTTACTTGATATTGATGGAAACATTTACAAGACATAAACTGCAGTGCAATTTCTATATTGCCTCTAAAATGTTTGTTCCAATTTAGCAAATTTGCAATATTTAGTATTAAGGCATTGCATCTCATAATCAAATGATTTTCCAAAGCTGTTTGTATTCATATTGTATGAACAATCTTTTAAAAATTAATTCAATAGAGTCTTTATCCAAAAGTGAATTAAATTGATATTGGTGTCACTTTTGAGGGACATCACAATGGGATGTGAAGATGATTTCAAGCACAAAGACAAGTTTCCAGATTCAAAGAGATCTCTCATTATAATTTGATCTTTTCCTACTGTAAACTTCACATTTCATCTGTGTCTTTTTTCTTTAAATATTCATATAGCATTAAAACTGAAAATAAACTTCTAAACGTTGGTTTATTTTCAAACTGCATTATAAAACAGAACAATCTACACCAAACTCAAATATTGCTAAAATTATGCCAGCTGAATTTCTGCCTCTGAAATAACCATCACAATTATTACACAGCTTCACAACAATCAATTTACTGTTCACATATTCATTCTACACCTTGAAAAAGAATCAATTTTTTTTCATACTTGATCAATTCTCATCTAAAAACTACATCGAGTATAAAGTATACACACACTTTACAAGCTTCTCATTTTTAAATCTAAGATACCTTACAAACATATCTTGTTGATAATAGTACACCCTTTATAGTCCTTAACACAAATAGAGAGTAAGAGAGAGAGAGAGAGATTTACATGTGTTATAATTGTTTTTGTTTAAGATACATTAAGCTTTCACATTATGCAATGCATGCATATAACAACAATTCTCTTAATTTGGATAAATGTTTATCATATATAACTTTCTGATAATGCATAATGTGAAATGAATATTGAGATAAGAAAAACCATTTTGGTTCCTTCTCATAAACTCCAGGGAGTGTAAAGTTTAGGTTTCTTGAATTTGAAAAGGTTCTATACTTTTATGTATTACAAACTACAATCTTCAAACAGAATCCTTTAGATTTCAAAAAAATGTTCTTGACATGTTTGTTAAAGAATACTTTGAAGCCCCTGCATGTTGCTAAAGTACATCATTTCAAATCAATGGCAAGAAGAGGTTTGTAATACTTTGACAAAATCTTTTTTGATTGAAAGGTAACAAAACTTCCCAGAGTATCTTCACAAAATAGGCCTAAATGGAAATATCAATCAAAGAAGCTATTAAAACTTTTTCATTTTTATTTTGCTTTCATAACACCAAAATGGAAGTAATATTTTGGGGGAAATACCACTGGCTAAAACAAAATCATTCAGAAAGTTAAGAAATCTTCATAGGTAGGTCGTGTTGTGAAGACTGTTTTTGTTTAATGTAAAATGCATTAATGTATCAAACATTGCTTACATTTTTATCATACTTTAAATGAATTAGGAAGGTGTTCCTCTACAAGAGCATGTTTTGCATGCAGAAGTGTTGATGTTTGAAGCTTATCTGCAGTATATTTAACCCTCTGCCTACCACGAGATTGACATGCCATTGACTTTGTACATGGCACTCCCATATTTGGCACAGACAGGGTTAAGGGGATTTCCCCACCAGAGAGGGGATTCCCCTACCAGAAAGGGTATTCCCCCACCATGGAAAATGGACTGGCACATGACTTTAACACAGAGGAGCGGTACACTGTTTGAATGGGAGGAAAGAAATTCCATCCCAAAGGCACCTTCATTTTAACATCAAATTCACAATGCATACTGTGAAAGGAAACTAATATAAGAAGAAAAAAAAAAATCCATTTCGAAATGGAGATCACGTCATTACAATTTATACTGGACTACCATAACAATGTGATGGGTAAGGGAAAATGACATGTCTGTGTAGAAAATCTGGTTCACTTTGGTATGATTTGCACCAATTACACCAATGTTTCCTTGAAATATGTGACAATTAATCTTAATTTCATATTTAGTCAGTAAATATCTTAAATCCATCGTTACGGATGTTCGATATTAAACAATAAGACTTGTTCAGATAAATCCCATCTGAGAAAAATGATGTAAAAGAATCACAGATAATGACTCGTTGACAAAAGATTGTCACTTCAATGGTTCCAAGTGTTTTATGAGTTGGTTCGGGTGGTGAGGGGATTAGGAAAAGGGTGGGGGAGATATACAGTGTAATGGTCTGCAGTGTAGCTACTAAACCTTAAAAGCAATGCAGACAAAACTAGTGATATGCATTCCTAACAGAAATCGATACACGTATTGTTGCTATCACACTCAATCCAAAACAATCCACATTTTGAATAATGTAAGAAAAAGTGTCCACTAATGTGCCTGTACAAAACAACAATTACATCTTGATATATTGCATCCATAAGTAATGAAAACAACAACAAATGCTCTGTGAATCAACAACGTCTATTGCCTATTTCGATGTTATTTTATTTCATTTCTTCTAAAAACTCAATTTTGTTTCCTTCTCCAGTTTATGAGAACACTTAAAGATACAATGCAAAGAAATTTATCCACGATTCACAAGAAACTAAGATCGACGAGATTCACAAACAATAAAGAAATATGTGATGCGATACAGATAAACTTTTCGATCTACCCGTATAATATCCGAAGAAAACAAAACACACTCTTCAACCCTACGCTAATAAAGAAACACATATCCACACCCCGACATCTTGTACCATTTACCTACGAGAATGAAAAGAAAAAAAGATTATGTACAGTTTGTGAAAGGAATACTTTCAAATGATCTGCCGCTGGTTTGATTGTCATCATGAAGGGTCGAAGATCAAAGGTCAAATGATAGGGTGACTACATTTTCTATGACTTTTGAATGTTGAAATAGGCAAGGATACAGATGGTATACGGGAGATCGTTATGAATTATGCATGTATCTGACCATCTGTCCATTCATTTCACGAACAGATATCACAAATCATTTCATAGACATGATTTGTAGTTGTACTTCCTTCCATTACTGCAGCTCAATGCAAACAGACTCTACTGGTTATTTCAGGAAGAAATCTGAATTCTTCTTAGTCCATGATTAAAGTAGACTAGATTTTTATAGTCCAAGACTTTGTACACGTGATTAGTAATCGTCCTTCTTTTTATACTGTATCAATATATATATATTGATACAAACATCAATATATATATATTGATACAAACATACCCTTTTAGAATTTCAGAAATTTCAGAGAGAAATCCTAGTTCTTCTTTATCCAAAATTATTGTGCCAAGTATAACATTGGACATGGTATGTTTGTCATCTATGGCACGCAGCACAAAAAAGACGGAAAGGAGTTTAAGAAGAGGAGAGGGCAGACTATTAGGGATTCATGATGACAGCAGATTCTTTTTGTTGTTGTTGTCCTTTTCAACTTTTTTTTAATGCTAACTTAACAACATTGCATTGAAGATAAATGAAATATAAGTCAATAGACTGGTAGATGTAAAGAGAGAGCTAAGAGAAGAAGAAGAAGAAGAAGAAGAAGAAGAGAGAGAGAGAGAGAGAGAGAGAGAGAGATTACTGCAGCTTGGAGCTGGGAACATTCACAGGGGGCGGGGCTATACATCAACGACCACTTTCTGATGGATGTCGGTATTTGCAACAACCTGCAGATAGAAAAACAAAAGGAAAATATCCATCAGGCTTTCTCATCAACAAATTAGTAATAAAGAGAAAAATAATAATATCCATTTAGCATCACATCCATCACGACAGCTAAAAAATTCTTTTAATTCATAAACATAACCAAAGTGTTACTTTTGATATAAACAAATCAATGGTTTCAATTCCTGTATTGTAAACAGGCATAGATTTTAAAGAGAAGGTTGAGTTCTGGGGAGAGGTGACAAATAATTTGTGAGCGTTAGCATTGTTATTATGCAAGTACGGAAGAACGTCAGAGAGAGTAATGGCTTAAAAATGAGGCCTGATTTTTATGCCATGTGTAGTCCCATATAAATCTTTCTGTGTTCAGTGCTTGTTACCTTACCAAGACTGGGCCAAATTTCTTATAATTTTGATGACTCCAGAACCTTGCAGTACACACCAATGCTTATATGCTACATGATCATTTTATTCTGATCGATTTCACACCGTTTCTTTCACAATGCAATCGCATGACCAGATCTCAACTTTATCACTAAGTATAACATATTGTTATGACATGAGGAAAGGAGTTCAATAAATTGTCTGCAAAGAAGACAGAGACAAACAGATATTATTTTGGAGTGTAGTCCAGACCCGGCACTATCACCGGGCCCTGGTTTCCATAAGGAAATGGTCATTGACTTGGTCTCAATACTGGATTTCTACTAGGATGCATTTATTTTATTTTAAAAAAAAATCAAGTTTAGAATAATTAAATCCTATAAGGGTTTTAACCTTGGATAAAAGGATCACAAGACCCAACAATTTATTGGCTGGTCCAAGCACATTCCTTTAGTGAACATCTCTGCTGTGAGCAAGTGACCTTTCAGTTCTTTGTCTCTGGCCTCTGGCCTAAATTTCTAGGAGTAGTTTATAGACTAGTCAGAGGCTTAAACTAAACCATCTCCAATAACTTCCAGTTGACCAACTCCTAGGAGTTGTTTTCTTGGATAAGTAAGAGGCCTAAACTAAACTATCTGTAATAAGTTCCAGTTGACCAAAATCCTGGGAGTTGTTCTTGGTTTAGTAAGAGGCCTAAACTAAACCATCTCCAATAACTTCTCATGGACCAATTTTCAGGAGTTATTCTTTAAAGTGACTCAGTAACATTGTTGAAGGTTGATGACAAAAAACTGTGTCATTTTTGTATGAAATGTTACTTATCATATTCCTTCTACTGTACTTACCCTCTAACATGCAAAAAATCCTGAAAAAATTCTCAAACAACAAAGATATGTATGATTTTCTTTGAAGGCATCACTGTGCAACACCCTCTAACAGTAAATTCTCCCAACTCCCAACTGATGAACTACTTACAGTGCAGAATTCATCGTAGGATATTTTGCCGTCCCCGTCCAAGTCTGCGTTGGTGATGGTCTTGTCTACGATCTGCTGCAGTTGCGTGTCCTTGAGGTTTGACCCCACCATCATCTTCAAGACCTGGAACAGCTCCCCGTTTGAGATGAAACCGTCCCGGTCCATGTCATAGATCCTAAAGAAGACTGAATATGAGACAAGACACATAGGGGGTCAAAGGTTAATGGATATCTTATTGACTGATTTTTCTGTAAAAGGATCTAGAATACCTTCCTAATAATTATGCCCTCATACAATACAAGTAATATAAATAATGAAAGTTTCCATGACAATTGTCATAGGACCTTTAACCCAATGATAACTGAACAATTTATTACTGGTTTTTATTCCTTGTAAATCAACCCTTTAAATAATTTGTTATGAACTCAATATCTCTGGGCCAGAAGAAGAATATCAAGCTATTCTTAGGACGTACTGTAGCCCTTCTGTATCATCACATCTTAACGTGTGATCATCTTCTTGTTCATGTTATGCTGATATATAATCATGTTTCCAAATGAAAAATGATCTTTGACATTTGACCAAATGACCCTAAAAATCAACTTTACTGTAAAAAAAATGGATACTTACATTTAAGTTTTGATTCTTTGTCTCCCTTCACACTGAATTGTGAAACACCCTGGATGAACTCTGCAAAGTGACAGACAAAAAGAGAGAGAGAAAATAAAAGCAATAACTAACATACATACATACATACATGTACAAACAATTGCTTTTATAAAGTGCAAAATCCAATAAACTGTTGCTCAATGCGCTTTACATGACAAAGAAACGCTAATGACATACAACAAAATAAGAAAAATAAATATAAATGAACATTCAGTAGTTGGAGAGGTGTGTCTGTAAGTTTGAAACAGTCAATCGAAGTGGAAGTGTAGTGTGGTAATCCGAGGAATGTACGATCATTTGAAGCAACAAAATTATTCTTCTTATCAAATTATATTAAATAGTACCAATTAGTATGTTTCCTTATGAGATACATATAAATAATCAAAATGCATAACTTTATAATCAATACAATTCCATTGAAAAATACTGCATGTATACATAATTCTGTACACCCCCCCCCCCCTGGTTAGTTGTCACCTCATATTCAATTTAATATACATGTACTTGTGAAAAAGGATACATTATTCAAGAAAGAATCCTCATGATCTATTCATGTCTTGTACTAAACTAAAAATAAATAAATCTACTTTCTTTCATACAAAAATCCTAAAATCTCATTAAAGATGCAAATCATATACACAGTACCCTAGAAGACTGCTCGCTACACTTCAGACAGCATGGCCTTTGAATTTCTTATTTCCTAGAATTCTAAGGCCGATTTGTATCCAAATACGGAATTGGATTGTAGACTATATCCCTATCTAATCTGGCTCACTGATTTCATTTGGAGCAAGAATGGAAAGGTCAGGGAGACGAGAGGCCTGTCTTCATCATCTCGAATTGCCCAATAGCCCGCTATTTCTGATTTGGGAAATAATCCCGAAGTTACAAATCGCGTCTCCATCAGCTCGAGACTTGACCATGAAAATTGAAACTCGAGCTCTAGAAATTAGCTCGAGATTTTTTGTTTGGCGTTCGGGCATAGTACGAGTCTTCGGGCTAGTGAAGACGCACTGGACAAATAGCGGGATATTTTGCAAACTAGCCCGAGATATCTTGGGATGATTATCTCGACCAAATATCCCGCTAATTGCAACTTCGGGCTGATGAAGACGCAAATTATCCAGTTAATTTGTGATCGGGGTAGTACAGTTATAGAGATATTTGGCAAATCTCGAGCCGATGAAAACAGGCCTAATGAGATAGCGGACTATCAAAAGGTCGATCATGCTGCCGTCTTCTAAGAATTGCATCTAATAATGTAGACATGTACAATATGTAAAAGACATGCCTCTTTTTTCCCATCAGTTTTAGAATACAGAGTACCAAAGTATTGGTGGATGATATTACACGCATGAATATTTCATATGTCCATCAGATAATATTTTGAAGGTTACAATATACTCAAATTGCAAAAATAAGAAATAAATTACTGGTACGTTTAGTCCACAAAAAGTCAACAGTAAGCAAATTAAGGAATGCTTATTTATGCATTTGATTCATATTAAAAAGATTTGTATTTATACATTTAAAGGTGTATGCTACATGTACATGTACGTACAAAGCTCAGTAGAAACCTTTCATGCACACAATACAATGCATCAACATTTGGGTCTACATGCATGTATCTGAAACTATACATGTCCAAACGCTATACTATAGAGTCAAGTGTATGAAGGAAATGCAAAAACATCCCATACAGATAAATGTACATCTCGAAAGTATGGGAAAGGGGTCTTTCGGTCTATTAAGCGCTATATAAATTAAATATTATTATTATTATTATTATTATTAAAGGTCAATGGTTGAAAAGGAAGTTGTACGTATGAAGTATGACATGCTAAGTTAAGCAAGGAGGTTGGGGGGAATCAATGTGACTAACAATTTAATTATCTCGATGAAAGATCAACAGCTAGTACAACAGGTGGGGTATGAAAACAAGTGCTCTTAACAATTTTTGTTGGATAACAACACTTATTTAAAGTCGAATCATGGGTAAGAAAATGAAGAAAATGTATAATGGTCAAAACATAACATACTGTTACTGTAGAATGTCCATTTTCGGACTTTAGTTTGCAAACATCCTGTCCTCAAGAAACGAGATTAGGAGTAAGCAAAATGTCACTTAGTTTTTTAGTATTGGGGGAAGAAATCGTACTTCTTTTTTTTTTAACATAACTGTTCTTGTACCTCTGAGGAATGAATTAAATTAAGATGTGAACCAACTTTTCCTAAAATAGACATCCAGGGGGGTGTTTCACAAGGATTCTAAGTTAAATTTATCTCTAAGTTGGACTAAACAATTATGGACAACCGTTAGCATCTTTGAAAATATTTTGTAAAAATTATTTTAAAAGGCATAAAATGTTGATTCAAATCTTCCATATTTTCTATTATCGAGTGAAATTTATAAATAGTCTAAAATACTTGAAATTTTGCTTTTGAATAAATTTTATTTTAAGGCTACAAATGGCTTTCCATAAATTTTAAGTCCAACTTAGAGATAAGTTCAACTTTGGATCTTTGTGAAACACCCCCCTGATCTCCAAGGATAATCATATTACCAAATCTTTTGCTGGATTCGAAAATTTGACCCCTAGGTTGACAACAAGTGGACACTACATGTGAAACGTGCGTTGGCAGTTTAATTTTCTATCAAGAAGCTGTATGTTGCCATGACGACACATTGTAATGCAGTGCATACTGCATGGTAACATTGAGTGTTTACATATTTCTCAGAAAATATCAGGAATCGTGACGTGCCTGAATAAAAATGTACAGCTATTGGTTGGCTGAGTTTATTAGACCATGAGAATAAGGAATGGATGTTTCACAGTTGCATTAATGTTTATTTCTATTGAGCAGAATAATTCATGACAATTCTATTTTCAAGATTTTGAATACTCATCGTGTGCAGTATCACAATTCAATGATTTGTTTAACAGGAGAAGAAAAAAAAGATAATACTGACAGATTTCCACTTAAATAGAATTAATGCAGATCTGTAAACCTTTCTTGCATTTTAAGAGAATGTGAAATTGTGTTATAATGCTATGGTATTTACAGACATGTGTGAATGCCGATCATTTCAGTCTGTTTGATAATATTACATGTATTCAAGTAGCCCAAAGCACGCAGTCAACCATGATTTTAAAGTGAACCCTGCAATTTTTCACCCATGAAATGCTCGCGAGACGGAATGAATAACTGGGAGTTAGAAATCATGCAGGTGGATGTATCTAGCATCGACGGACGGCGAAGTGGAGATTAAGGAGAGGAGGAAACAACCTTTTTCTTCCCCCTCACACCGAGGACTGTCCTCATCAGCTTGAGATTGCCAAATAGCTCGCTATTTCTGATTTGGAAAATAATCCCAAAGTTACAAATCGCGTCTTCATCAGCTCGAGACTTGACCTCGAAACTTGAAACTCGAGCTCGAGAAAATAGCTCAAGATATTTTGCTCAGCGTTCTTGCATAGTGCGAGTCTTCGGGCTGGTGAGGACGCACCGGACAAATAGTGGGATTTTTTGCAAACTAGCCCAAGACATCTTGGGATGATTATCTCGACCAAATATCCTGCTAATTTCAAATTCGGACTGACGAAGACGCAAATTAACTGTATAATTTGCGATCGGGATAGTTCAAATAGCGGGAAATTTGGCAATCTCGAGCTGATGAAAACAGACCTACCGAGGACTGTCTGATGCAACCTCCTTCGGCATGCATCAGAGGTGAGAAATGATGAGGGTGGATGGGCTATATGAAAAATTCATTTCTGCATTCTTCTTGAGCACGCAAAGAGAGCTTTTACGCTGCATAATGGAGGGGGATGAGTGGGGGGAAGATGCTCTTCAAAGTGTGGCTTGATGTACAGTGGATTGTGGGCAAAATGTGGATTAAAGTGGGAAGGGGAGAGAGAGGAGGAGGGGAGAGAGATAGATGAGGGGGGAGAGAGGGGGAGAGAAGGGAGAGAGGGTGAGAGAGGGGGAGAGAGGGGGAGAGAGGGGGAGAGAGGGGGAGAGAGGAGGGGACAGAGAGGAGGAGGGGAGAGAGAGAGAGGAGGGGGAGAGAGGGGGGGGGGGGGGGAGAAAGGGGACAGACAGACAGTAAAAGAGAAAGAAGAAAAGACAGATAGACGGACAGAGTGGGTAAGAGAGAGTGAGAAAAGAAAGGGGGATATAAAAAAGAAATAGACAAAGATAGAACAGAAGAACATGTACAGAGAGAAAGCAATACGAGCTATAGTAATTTAGTATAGAGGGAAAATGCTTGAACATGGATTACAAACGCAGGTCATCTTGCAAGAGAAGCAACTAAATTTGTAAACCTGCACCATGTAAATGTGTATGTCACTTAGCCCGTTGCCGTAATTGCAAAAGTCAACAACTATTACAATCGCAAAACAAAGAATCAATAGAATTTTGAAGGGAAAATAAAAATCATCAACATACAACGATTGTCCCCGATACTGACAGGCACAAACAAAGAAAGAGTTGATTGAAATGAAAATATTTCTCCTAAATAAGTGTGAATTTGTTGTCCTGGCAAGTAATCGTTTCAAAGCCTTGTCTAAATATTCATGTGGTACAAAAGATGTGTTGTTTAACGTCTCAGAAGATTTTTGCTCCCTTATTTCCAGGAAAACATGTGTGAAAGACCAGTAGAGAAGTAAAGACAAGAAAGTGACAAAAGAGAATTAAAGCTATAAGTCACACACAATATTATGGATAAAAAGACGAAAAAGGAATTAAATGAAACCGTGGTTTCGGAACCAGAAGAGTGTTAACGCATATAAGTAGTAACAAATTCACACTTACTTCTTGCTCCAAATTAACGAAACATTTGTCATGTGACGTGCGTAACTTACCTTTGAAATCTACCTCCCCGTTCCCGTCCTCGTCAAATATATCAATGACCCTTTGGACCAGTGGATTCTGCTGGAGTTCCGGTAATGACATGAACTCATCTACGCTCAGGGAACCCGAGTTGTCCAGATCCAGCTTCTTGAAACGCTTCCCCAGCCTACGGATCTCATCCGCATCAACTGTCAAAAGAAAAATTGATTTATTTATTAATTGTATTTATTTTATTTATTTTATTTATTTTATTTATTTTAATTATTTTATTTATTTTATTTATTTTATTTATTTATTTATTTTATTTATTTTATTTATTTTATTTATTTTATTTATTTTATTTATTTCATTTATTTCATTTATTTCATTTATTTCATTTATTTTATTTATTTTATTTATTTTATTTATTTATTTATTTATGCATGCATGTTCACAATTTCACAATTCATTGGAGTTAACATCTCATGAAAAAGAATATAATATAACAAATCATTTTCAATTTTACAATCCATTTGTATTGACTTCACATGAAAAAGAATAACACAATGTTGCAACTATTATACAGTTTAAAGAATGAACACACAAAGGTGATGAAACATCCGCAAATAGTGCTTGAATCGTTACAACACCTTTCAAATATAAAATATATGACAAATAAAATCACTAAATGATTGTGAACTATTTATGAAGAGCATGTTATGACATCTGTCAATTCATAAATCAAATATGATTATTATTCAATTATGTTAGTCTCAAAATAAAAGAGTTCATTCTTTTGGTTGATTCCAAGCATTGCTGGATGACATTTCTGGAGAATTTGTGTATTCTTAATAAAGAATATCAAAGATATGTTTATTAATATAAATATATACAAATTGATGATATGATATATATTAACTAATATGAGGTACTAAGTATCTTCACAACATCTGGGTCACCTATCAACCACTAATCAAATTTATGAAATATTGAATTTGATATACTTTTATATAGAACGGCATAGGTCAATTTTTGAGTCATTCTGTACCAAAGCTATTTAAGATACAATATTTCATAAATTTGATGAATGGTTGATAGGAAACTGAACAGCTGTGAAAGTACATCATATATATTTTTATCATTTATTTGAAAAAATTTATCAAAATGTCAAAAAAGTTCTCTGAATATGTCATTCCGTAATGCTTGGAAGTGATCGCCTTTTGCTTTAAGCTTTCAGTTGTAAATCCTGGAATGTATTATTTGAATGCTCTATTAGGTGGTATACTAGGCAGAAAACTGTGTCGCCCTGAAATATCAACACAGCCATACATATACACATTTACTGTGGACCGAATCAATTATTTATACACACATACATTTGACTTGTAAATAAAGGGTCATTAGCTTCAGCAGGACATTTATAGGCAGGTAGGTTTAACCACTGGGGACATTACAGCGACACATGATCACTCCCTTTAAACAATGGATACATAATTTACATTTTAATAGCCCCTTCACACTGCATGGATGCAGGAGAGGGGGGGGAAAAAAATCATGATTTTCTCGGTGGGCTTTCGACATACACACATACACACACAGAAACAAGCGCGCTGGAGTGAAGGGGGTTTGGTGAAAGCCTGAAATGACGATTACCTCTTGAGGCAGGTATTGATTCATCATCATGTCAAAGTCAAGCGGTTAAATGACACACAATCAGTCCGTGCACACAAGATATATGTACTACTACGCTACATCGTCAACGCCGCGGCCAGACAGGCAGGCTGGCAAAGTCACGTTTCTGTAATATTTTTGTCTCTCTTCCATGCAGGGAAATGAAACTAGAGCTCGGTTTCTGTCTCTTTATTACTCTCTGCTTCTGTCCCTATCTTTGTCCAGTTCTCTCTCTCTCTCTCACTGTCTTTCTTTCTCTCTCTCTCTCTCTTTCCATTTCCTACAGTTTGTACCTGTGGTAAGCCTCCACTATTTTAAATTTCTCTCCTCGGTGAGAAAAAAATATATGAAAGCCCTGAAAATCTCTACAAAGGCAATGAAAAACTATGAATAGCTCCAGAGCAATAAAAGCTTGATAATTTTTGTGTGTATACAAAAACCCTGAAAAAAGCTGAAATCCAACAACAATTTCATTATCTCACTATACCACAATTCAAAATACATTGAACAACTAACAGGTCGCTTCTGAAGTAGTCAAAACCTAATTTGAAAGTTAATGAAATAAAACATGATTTAGATGCAATTTCTTTAAATGCAATAATATCATCTTGCATTCTCGTCACTTTCTTGCCCATTTATAGCTTTTTATTTTTTAGCGACTAAAAAGATTTTTCAGTAGAGTACCCCCTCCCTAGGAGCGTTCTGGATCCACCACAGTACCCTATCATCACTTGTCATCTCATTTGCATTAATCTTCATTTGCCACACTCGACCCAGGTGAGGTAAATGGGTACCTGGCAGGAATTAATTCCTTGAAAATATGCAGGAGTGCTGTAATGGCAGCTAGGATAAAGCCGGAGCAATAATTAATACGCCTCTGAATAGAATTTCTAGATAGACGGTGATATAGAAATGCCTATAATTATTATTATTATTATTATTATAAGTCATAACCAAGCTTTCATAATCTACACTGTATCTGGAGATGTCATTGGATACAACACACAGAAATGGACAGATAGCGAAGGCAAAGTCAACCCTACAGGTGGTTGTAGTACAATCTGCATTCTTTTAGTTTGCTTTCCAAAGACAATCACAACCTCTTGGCAACCCCTGTGGAAAGAGATTCCCGAGCAAGCGGGGGCACACATTATATGCACAACATTTCTTTCCCCGCTATTCAGCGTGACAGATATGCGTTACATACATGGGCAGTGGGGTTTGCAGAAGGCACGATGACATTTTCAGGAAATCACAAGTATAGGGTGTATCAAGAAATAGGGGGAGAATTTCATCTCATATTCTTCTCATAGAACATATTTATACATGTAGGGCCTACGGTAAAGATTGTAGAGCCTTTACTGGGCACACCTTGCATTGTATATATTTAATTAAACATAATACGGTCAAACCTGCTTTAGTGACCACCTGTCTACAACAACCACATTTTTTGTTTTCCTTGAAAACGGTTTCTCATTAAAACATGTACTAAAGGAACCTGTCTACAAAGACCACTTTTTGTGTTTCACTTGGGCCGTTGCTTTAGACAGGTTTGACTTTATAATGAATTTCAGGTGATAAGGTTTGAAATTTTGATTAAGAAATTCATTTTAAAATTTGCCGGAAATGAAATAGCTAACTGCTCATTTAATGTACATAATTAAAACGGGAGTGTTAACACTCGTCGGGTTCCAAACATACAATATACAGCTAAACATGCAATATCCTCGACAGGTAAAAACCAATGACATTGATGTCATTTGATGTCATTTGATGAACACGGCTTGAGTTCCCAAAGGAGGCCAAACGTGATCATGTTGTACATCTTTTCAAATTCAACACTGTATGATATCGCTTGCAGATCAAAGCCCCCAAAACTGATATGATCGACCCAGTTCAGGAATCAAATTGATTAGTTTATAATTACATGTATACATCATGAAACTGCCATGTCTGGCTTGCCTCGCCGCTCAAGCTCACAAGCCGAGACGTCGCGTAAATGCGGTATAATTGACATCGCTGAGTTTCATCCTTCCAGTGACCTAACAATGGCATGCACATGCTCCCTTTCTTTCTAGCTCTTTCCGAATTTAACGATAGAAGTTGACCATGATTGCATGATTGTTGCAGCCATATAAATTGCACTTGAAGTTCATTCATTGAACATCAGGATGGCTCAGTACTGGTATTGTGCCGAAGAGAAAATGAGTCATATATCTAGTGCGGTCGGTCGTGTGACCCAATAGGTATTTGATATCAAACATGATTAACACTGCACTAGTGATTTACAGATATTCAAAAATAATTATCAGAATATTGTGAGTGGAAGGATGAAAGCAGAATAAAAAATAAAAAAACATGTAACAAATACATTGCTCTAGTAGAAGATAAAAGATAACACTGAATTGGGTCATACAGCGCTTTGCAACTGCAAGGAAAAGGTGCTATATCAAATATCTTTTAGATTGGATACAATAATTCCTGTATAATTTTTGTAGATAGCCCCAATTTCACCAGAAGTCGTCATGTTTTATTTGTGTTTAAATGTATGGCAACTGTGCGCGACAAAGGATTTGCGCATATTCACTGAGCTCTGTGTTACATGATACAGAAACGTGAAGCGTATTAATCATAATACGTCATCATTTTTTTTTTAAATGCCACAGTTTTGCCACTTCATATCTGAATAAGTCTTAAAAGGCATCGTTTAACAATGTTAAATCTGATATGCATGGCCCTACGTGTTATCAGTGTCTGTGATATGGTGTAATATTGAAGCTCTAAAAATATTGCGCTTCAAAATTGTAATTAAGTGCCTCAAAAAAGTAACAATCTTTGAGTGACCTGGTTTACCATATTCATTTTCCCCAATAGACTGTAGTGTTATAAAAGCTGTTAGGACAACAAAAAATGAAATTTTGATTTCCAATCATAAATATCCTGATAATCAGATTGGCGATTGACTTGTAAAAGTCATGGGATTCCTGACTGACCTAAAGGTTTATATTTGTGATTGCAGCTTGAGGTAAATCCAGGATTTTGTTTCAGAGTCTGAGGCAATGTTACCGAGTCACTATAAGAATATAAAACCACTGCTCTGTCCATGGGAGTCAGTAAGTGTATTTCTATTCTTGACTAAGCTCTGCCCTAATGTCAGTGAACTGTTGCTTATTGGTCTACCGTCTGCAGAACCAATCTTATGGGAATGCCTGTATAACTGGCTTTGACAGTGGCACCTGGGCACACCGCAGAAAGATGTACACACAGAGGCCTACAGTATAGCCAGAAGGGGGAAGGAACCGGATAAGAAGCAGGAAAGTGAAAATAGTAGAAAATATTAAAGAAGGAGGAAGGGGAGGGGTTTGGGGCAAGGACTTGCGTTGAAGACATACTGGATGCGATCCAGAAAGGTCTTATGATCAAGAAACAGAATTTCACCAAAATTTCAGGGAATAATTTTCCTGGTATCGCATCGCAATTTGCTATGCATTTTTGCATGACTGCTATACAAAATATTGTTTGTGTAGCAGTTTTCTTCCATAGAAATGTACAGAATTTCATTTGAAATATTTATCCATCAGCTGAAATTGCTAATCAAAATATTTGAGGAAAATTATTCCCTGAAATTTGGATTCTGAGTATATTGTATCTGATGCAAAAGACAGTAAGAGTGCATTAAAAAAAGTCATGGTGAGTAAAATAGAACCTGAAAAAGATACTAGTGAATGAGACAAGAAAGAATCACATCCACTCGTGCAAATTAACTAAATATGTAAGATTCTGAATATTTGCATTTTCCTCGTCAGAAGTTGGCTTCGAAGATTGAGGTAACAAAGGCCTACACTTACAACTGTGATGATGACAGAAATTTGATAAATAATTTAATCATAATTTAATGCTCTTTACTAACCAATGTTTACTCTAAAATGTTCTATGATTAAAAAATTTGAGAAGATTATTTTAAAATTTAAAACTACACCCTTAAACAAAGGCTTAAATGAAGATCTCATTATCTTCATATTATTTTTAATTTTTGAATTGTACAAGAAATAGAGGTAGCAAATATATTAGTACATGTATCTTTTTGTGATAAACCTTGCATGACTGCGGACCTTACACACACTGACATTGTATACATGTAGAGTCCACTACAATACATTAGGCATTTTGTTATGACTTTACATTTATTCCTGATGCTTACATTACAATGTTTATCCATTGGATAAAAGCTCCATGTACATTACATTATAACACCGCACGTATTTGTTTTTCTACTGTTTGACTTTACTGTTTTGGTACAGCTGAAGGTTGTAGAAACCGACTGCAAAGCTCATTTTCAAATACTGTTCCTACTACACTGTATATGTATGATCACATCAAACAAAAAAAAGTATAGTGGAGATATCCTGCATGCCACGCCCACCACAGATCAATTTAATTCAGTTTAGTTCAGGTTAGTTCAGTTCAATTTAGTCTAGACTGCTCGAAAATAAAATCTACACAGGCCTGCCTATTGGTAAAAAAAGAACTGAAAAACATTTTTTTCTCCTTTTGTTTTACAAAGAGCATTCCATTTTGAGAAGTTAAAAATTGTAACACCCCCCCCCCCCCCTCCTCACCCCATCAAATTATTCTACGTTGAGGTAGACACGCATTTCAATTCTAGAAGAGTAAATGTTATAATGGAGCTAAGCTACAAGGCCTATAATTTAAAAAGATTATTTAGTAGTATTATGATACTAACATCATTTTATGGTTACAAATATCTGCATACATTACATACAATGTATCATTAGCATTATCTAGGACTGTTCGCAGTCCCCAATATCGGTATTTTTTTCTAGGAGCCATTAAAGAGACATGATGAGTGATGAATTTCTCTGGAAACGGAGCCTATAAAACATTCAGGTGGTGAGTGGCTCGGAGATCTTGAGTTACAATCAGACACGCTTCAGTGAACACCGGCACCAAATGGCGCTAAAAGAGCTCGGCTAATCGTCTTGTCCAGGAAAAGATGGGATGCCGCCACCGCCGCCGAAGCATGAGTAGGACCCTGGCACCAGGGTAGTTCACACTTAAAGAAACTATGTCCCTTTTGCAGCCAACCTCAAATGCTGTAGAACTTTGCAGGAATTATGAATATGTCATGTATGTCCTATCTGTGAAATTTAAACGTTAGCAGTGTCCTCATATTCAAATTATGCAAGGAAACCCGTTTACTTGCTAGACTTCACTGTCAGACACTATTGAGTGACTGACTGGCTTTTTTTCTTCTTTGGTAATAACATACATGAAAAGAGTTGTAAAGGGTACATGAGCATTTGTCTACATCAATAACCCACTTCTTGTGATGGCCAAGATTAAACTGATTGAATCTTTGCGCAGCATAAAACATATGACCATTCGGTACAATTGTCTGAAAATCAAGACTATTACTTTTGGGCTCTATAGCCCTAAAGTTGATTTGACAACCAATAGTCTTATTTTTCCACTTGAAGACATTTTCAAGCCCCACCTTTTTTAGGGAAGTTCTAAATTAGTATTATCTTTCAAATGCAGTTGGAATTTAACTTTTTCATTTTTTTGGCCTGCAAATGGGACATAGTACCTTTAAAATCTTACACATAGAATCTGTTTAAATACAGCGAGTCTACATACAATGCATCAGAGACCATTGGAACAGTTCACACATACATGTAAGGCAGAGGACTTGGTATAGGCCAGTCTACACTTATGGTATAATAACAAGAAAATTAGTTGAACATTAAAGGTATAGACCAGTTTTGGAAACGCCCCCCTCTCAAAAAATGAAATGGAAGCTCTTATTACCAATAATATGTTTTGAATAATACTTGATGATACAAATTTTGCCAGGAAATCACTTACTAATTGATATATTTGGTAAATTATCATATATACCGTAGATCCGGCCTGGATAGATATCCCGAATGCACCTCAACATTGAACATTTGGGCATATATTTCTGCTTTTTGGCGAATTTAGGTGGCAGTATTGCCATCGAAACAATATTGAATGTATATTTTGCACCCCAAAACCGCAATTTTACCACTACTGGTCTATATCTTTAACATATGAGAAAACACTGGGAGCTGACCAGCATACTAGACAGGGCTAGTTCACACAACCATACATAAATGTATGACACTTTTCACCTGTGAGTGTGATCCAACTTTCGGTACATGTAATAGACAGGGCTTGTTTACACTTTGCTGTTCAGTGCGCTTTCATTCAATGGACTTAGGTCCATGATGTACACTGTAGCTAATCATGTTAAAGACAGGGGTTGTTCACACAGTGCACTTTAGTTCATCCACAATATGGCAACCATCATGATGGGGTTTGTTCACACAATCTCACATAGTGCACTTTCATGCCATCCCCTAACTAGATTCCTACCAACACGCCGCACACGGCAGCATTGCCTCTGGTAAGTCAATGTTTAGAGTGCAATGAGGGAGGCAAACAAGCCACTCAGCCAGTTATTACACTTGTTTCGACAACGTTAATTGGATCACCTCAGTTCATACACTTGTCAGATGAAATCTCCAGATAAAGGCAAGATTATGGGAACACTCATTATGATAATCTATGCTTCTCATAAGGTGCATGTACGTGCATATACTGTAGATGTATACATATATCGTCTCAGGATCGTCTCAAAGTAATACCCCAATCATCGTGAGGACATTTATTTTAATGATTTGTGTGACTAGCTTATGCAATGTAAAAAAAATTATTCTGAAAAATATATTGGGAAAAACAGGCTCAGATTTATGAACAGAATATTCAATGAGTCAAATCTGTAGAGTTAGACTGTGGGGCAAGGGCCAGTTAACCATCTAAAAAAAAAGTTTCGTAGTCCCATCTTTGGCAGAGAAAACTAACTATACCAAATGATTGTGATGAAGTTGCTGATGAGAAAACACCTTTGTTCTCCAAATTTCGTACACCCGTTGATGAGATAATATGCTAATTAGTTTAATTGGATTTTAACAAGATTTCCTTGAAAAAGACTAGCGCCAACTATGGTAAATAGTCCATTTTGCTGATTCAAAGTTGCTATTTCTTGATTCTTTTTTGCAAAATGTTTATTTCAGACCTCTATGAGACTGTTCAGGTGTGATTTTTCTGCGCAATTAATTTAATTCGCTAATTAGTTTTATTGGATTTTAACAAGATTTCCTTGAAAAAGACTAGCGCCAGCCATTTTGCTGATTCAAAAGGCATTCAAATTTGCTATTTCTTGATTATTTTTGGCAAAAAAATTATTTGGGACCTCTATGAGACTGTTCGGGTGTGATTTTTCTGCGCAATTAATTTATATTTATGCTGTTGGTGAACTTGAAAACACTAATTGCAATTTTCCATGTGTTTTTTTTTTTTCAGCACGTCATCAAGACGAGTTTTGTTAAGCCCAAGTTATGTAATTTCTTGCATCTTGTTTAAGTTACCATCTGTTTGTATATTCATGTCACTCATTTAACTCTACCTTTTTTTCTCTATTTCTCTCTCTCTCTCTCTATTATCTATCTCTCTCTCTCTCTCTCTCTCATCACACACGTTTTTTGTTCTCATGTCTCCTCTTAAAAATCTCTTTTTCTTCCCCTGTTGTTTTCTCCTTACTCTTCCACTCTCCTTCATCATATTTTACCTTATTATATTCAACATGTCTTATTGAGTTTCATCAACTGTGCAAACTCCTTCCAATCAAATCATCAATATTGTTGCTTTTAGTTTATTTTCCACTTCCCCGAAAAATATATTGCTGTTCAAAACTTTGTTAATACTAATACTAGGTAGTACTAGCAACACTGCTCATGGTCTGCATATAGCATCATTTTAGAACAATACAAATTTCAAAGAGAAACCTAACAACAAATTCATACCAAAACTGCCAAATAAATTATATTCTTCTCTGTTTAATTTGATTTCATTCATTACGTAAAATATATTACCGTACTACCATTTTGTCAATGACATTTATCTACAAGTAGCTTATTACCGGGTACTTTTTCTAATACCGGTACTTGCCACTGCCAGTGAAATCAGAACTATGGTACATGTATGTTGTAATTTACAAATACAATTTAACTTGAACTGCAAAGATTGTTAACAGTTTTTACATAAATATTGATGGAATTGAAATAAATTATGAAACATTGATAAGATGTGTCTAGTCATTTGTTGTCTTTTTTTTTGGTTCAAAGAAAATGTCCTAAAATATGTTGATAGAAAAATTGCCAAAAAGCTGTTACTGTTGAGGAATTCATAAATTTTACATATTTCGATTACAACAAGTGTCCAAAGAGTGTGATGGAAAGTGTGAAACGACCCATATATTTGAACGTAATAAAGTTTTATATTTGACTATAAATCTTGGCAATGCTTCAACATGGCAAAATACATGTATGCATAATAAATAATAAATGTCCATATTATTATTATTATTATGAAACAAATGAGCATGCAATGCAAGTACAATAGTACATTACTGTAAGTGATTACTTGTAATATTACTGTTAGCAAAATAATTCATTTTGCTTTCCTTGATACAATTCTTATCAATTAATCAATATAATTATCAGGTCTGGAATAAATAGGGAACTGTAGGACATCGTTTCCTTGACATTTGAAGGAAATGTTTGCCTCTTGATGAAATATAAATTGGAACAGTTTGTAACAATCAAACCTTGGGAGATTAATTTTGGCATCTAAAAAAAACATTTTTCCAGCTCTGAAATTATATCTGTACATATATTTAGTATATTCTTATATTACAGGTGCACATAATGTATATGTAAAACACCCCAGTCGACCCATACATTTGTATATGTCTATTCATGAAAGGTTGGTTATTTTGTACATAATTTACAAAGGAACCATAGGGATATAAAAAATCTTTTTTTTTAATCCCCAAATTGAATAAGAAATATCAGAGAAAAAGTTTCACAATGATCTTGCCTTTGTTCATTTTAATTTTGTCATATATATTTGTTGTTATCAATAGAACCAGTTAATGTTGAAAAATCTGCTGATAAACAGCAAAAAATATTGCATACATTTAGTGCTCAATATGAACGCGTAAATTTTATGCTGATGGTCTCAAATAGGTCCAACAAATCAAAGCTGGCAGATGAGCGCCGAGATTGTAGACTCCTACACAGCTTCTTAGGTTGTGAAGGGATATCAGATGGATCTGGGGGAAAAAGAATATAAAACACTAGGTCAAAAACAAAGCTCATATCAAAAATTGGCGATAGCTTCGCTGTCATTTCAAAAATTTCAGATAGCTTTGGCGTCTTTTGAAAATTCTTTAAATGTTTCAAAAACAAAAATTCATATTAGTCTATAAGTCATTTCGAAAATTGGCAATAGCTTCGCCGTCTTTTCTATTTTAAAATTAAAATTGTTGATACTGATAGCTTGACAGCCGCCATGTCTATCTTCATGTTAGAAAAAGTGCCCCTTGTCTAAATAGGCTTTGTATTTTGACCCCTAGTGTGGAACTATAATGGCGTCATGCACTGATAACAAAAAATGAAAACAACACACCACATCCCAGCATTAAAATATAAACCAGTTTAAAATAATGCTGTTTTGACCAGGACAATAAGTTAAACTAACTAGGAAGGCATGTCTAAAGTTAAGTAAAGCCTGGCTCAATGCGTCCAACTTGTTCGACATTTTTTTTGTTTTCCATTAGGCCTATTATAATTTACAGCTAAGGAGGGTCTACATGTACGTACATGATTACATCAATGACATAACAAACAAAATTGATGTCAACTCACAGAGGCATTGTAAACTATTCAATTAACTGACAAACTTCATCATTCAAGCTCCATCATGCATGAATGAAGGGCCTAAATCTAGGCCTAGAGCCTAGAGCCTAGAGGGTCTAGATTCTAGACTCTATTCTCTAATTGTTTTTTTTTTAATGAGGCTAGATCTAGATCAAAGTCAAAGACAGGGCCTTAATTTTTGCTGGGTTATCATGGTTATTGCAAACAAAGAAATTGAAACTCACCTTCAAATTCAGTCTTGTTAGAATCTCGAGGTATTTTACGGAGAAAAGTGCAAAATTGCGACGGATTTCCTTGCCAATGTCGCCGGTATTGAACCGTATACATACAGCGACAGTACCAGTGCAGCGCAAATTACAACATTGTCATTTGCAATGCACCACTGCCACTGTCGCTGTATACGGTTCAATACGGGCGACATTGGCAAGGAAATCCGTCGCAATTTTGCTCTTTTCTCCGTCCGTATTTTTCAAAATCTCAGCAGAAGCAAAAGCTTTGGACCATTTTGTGTCTGTAAATTCTTTCAAAACGACATCATCCACAGTCGGGAAGTGAATAAAACACCTCTTTATCTCTGTATCGGTGACGAAACTTCATCGGTGTCATTCTCCATTATGGTTGTTAGATGTTTTTAAGTAGCGAACGAGGACAATGACGTAGGGAAAATCCCGCCTCGTGATTGGTTGAATTGGACACACCTCCGATTTCCCGGGATATTACCCACGATTATTAGGAGGAAACATAATTATTATCTTTAATTAGTTTTCACGAAAAACCGTAAAGAAAATGAGGAGAACAAACGGTAAATATGTTTGTAATAATTTTATTTATATTTTCATACTGGTTTGGTCGACTGCCACTGATGGGACTACGAAACAACACAATACAGTGACTTGCCCTACAGTCTAAGTGTACCGGTATATAATACACCCCCATATTTGTCTACTCTATTCATTTATTCATTTACTTATTTATTTATTCACCAACAGCAGTAACAATATGTGTACAAAACATGTGTTTACAATAGTAAAGAAATATTACAAAATGGAAATATATGCTGAAAGGATGGGTAAATGGGGCCAGAAACAGGTGAATCAGAAGTGATCATGCTGCATGAAAATCATGCATATTTCACAAGCTCAACTTTATAATGCAGTTTAGTTTATTTCCTTGAAAATAAAATTCCTTTTAAAATACCCACAATTACCAGGGCTGGACACTAACAGGCACCCGGGACACATGGGTGCCCAAATATCAGTACGGACCCCAAATATTTTTAATTATTACCTGTATCAGACATCCGAGCAGTGGTCTTACAAAATCATATTACACTTGTTGTAATCCTAAAAGAGATAATCAGTCAATACGAGACCATATTACCCTCTCATGAAAAGCCTATGGCCTTTATGTGTTGAAAAAGCAGGAAATACAGTCTCATATTCACCGCGCCGTATTTTGTTATTATCATTGCGCATCTATTATGCGTACAAGAACCTGCGCACTTTGCTCGCACTCTATTGTGACGTACCGTAATAATCACACAAAATTAGGTACACTGTTTGTAGTGTATCGAAAATTTTGTCAAGCACTGGATGCAAAGTGCTGGTTTGACAAAGTTTTTTTTTAGTTCTATAAGATTGTCATGGTTGATTTATGTGTTTGCTCTAGATGTCTGATTTGAATAACAATAACAATATTGACTGGCTTTTAAAAGGTAAAGACCAGTATTGGAAACGCCCCAATTTCAAAAAATGAAATGGAAGCTCTTTATTACCAATCATGTGAAAGAATATGTTTTGACTAATACATGTACATGTACATGATAACAATTTTGCCGGTAAACCGCCTACTAATTGATATATTTGGTAAATTAGTTTATCTATTGGACTGTGAGAGATAAACGCACGTGTCACACACGTGTGCATGGTCCCATATACATCTTTCTGTGTACTGTGCTTGTAACTTTACGAAGACTGGGCCAAATTTCTTATCATTTCGATGATTCCAGAACCTTGCAGTACACACCAATACTTATATGCTAGATGATCAACCTTTTCTGATTGATTCCACAACGTTTCTTTCACCATGCAATCGCATGACCATAACTGGTCTTTATCTCTAACTTTCGGGAGATACCACATATATTGCCCTCACAAGACCCAAGGCCAGTCCATAGAGGACTCATGCATACACACACTATTAAGTTCATGTTGGACTAGTGTAAGTTAAAGAAAGTGATACTGTTATGATGAACAGACCGGACAGTACTATAGACTCTCTACTAAGTGCAGTGTACATGTAATTATTTGCTATACTTTTATACTATGTAGTTAGCATACAAATGGATTTTACAAATACAGACAAAAGTCACAAAAGGACACAGAAACTCCTCAAATGCTAAATGCTCATGTGAAAAATATTCTGTTTAAAAAAATGATTTTTATGAATTATTCTACTGAGCAAGAATACAAGTGTGAATAGCATGCTAGGCTGCTAGCATTGATGAATATTTTATATAACAATAACTGTCACTTTGAAAATGCACATAAATATTTATTTTATTTTTGTGTGGGACTTTGGTTCTCAATTGAGAGAGAGATAGGTATATAATTGAAGAAAGAAGTATATGTAAGTTGGTACTGAATGTTGAAGTGAAGAAATAGAAAAAGAGTGAAGATCTGAAATGTACCATTGATGGTAGAGAGTTAATTGATTCAGCTAAGGCCAGGGATTATTGTGCTGGCCCAGTATTGATAAATAGGAAGGTATGATTAAGCATCTGTTCCAGGTTCTGTACATAATTTGAGACATAAAAAAAGGGAAGCTAGAGAAGTGTGGGGGAATATAGGTCAATTACAGGACCAAGTTCTGAGGAGTCAAAGAAAGAATAAGAGTTGCAACAAAATTTCTTTAGTTGAAAATCTGATTTCTATGTTTTATTTGAAGTGTAACCCTAGAGGTTAGCTTTTGGTGACAGTTACAGATTTGTGTTGGGCCTTGCTTTTATTTCTTTGTTGAAAACTTGAAATATCAGAACTTATTTTCTTTGCTTACAGCAGGGACTGGTGAAAATGTTTTAAACCCAGGGTAAAGTTAGGGTATTGCTACATGTAAATGGCATGTGTAGGAGTGCAATTATTTGATTGACAATAACAAAGAATTGACAACAATTGTATTTCATCTCCTTGAACTTCAGATCCAACCTCGTACATGTAGATCTACAAGTTACAAAACTCAGTTGGAAGGTCCATAAGGTGCAAATCCCCCAGAGTTTATATTCCAGGCCTTAAATTAATCCAAGGCCACCAAGGCCATGATCTTGGATGCCCCTTTGATTGGCCTCAATGCCCCTCTCATTGGCCTTGGAGATTTTTTGTGCCCTTTCCAATTCTTCCCATTAGTGCTGTAATATAGGAATGTGCCCTACAGAAAAGTGGCCTTGCCCTAAAAATGTTGAAATTTAAGGCCTGATATTCATATAACATAAGATCAAGAACCATCAACAATTCAGTCTCTGTGTGACTACCCAGCATAAAGCAAATTCTGGATGATTTTAAAATTTCCTTTATGTGGCTAGTCAACAATTCACACTGAAGTCACAGCCGCTTATGTCACTTATTACGAAAATGCTCACATAATCATGAATATTTTTCTTGGTGTCACTTCTAAAGTTAGTCAATAATGCTGTTTTCATATTGCATCTTGTACAACTTCTTTAGATGGTATCAATTTCCTTTCATATAGTCTATTTTCCTTATATTTCTCTTCCTCAATAGAATCCCACTATAATGTATAGACATGGAAAATAGTCATTAAAACCTGGCTGAATAGCATGCACATTACAAATAAAACCACAACAGTTTCTCATAATATGCTAATAATACAGCAACAATGTTTGTCTTGTGCATCAATGACCTACCAGATGGACTTCAAGGGTCTGTCAAGATCTATGCTGACGACACTAAACTGTATGGCAAAGCATCCACCAAAGATGATCTGTGCTCAATCCAATCTGACCTTGATGCACTAATGGAATGGAGCAATACATGGCAAATGCACTTCAACACACAAAAGTGCAAAGTACTACACATAGGCCCAGGAAACGTCAAACACATCTATGCCCTTGGAGATGATGTCCTTGAAGCTACATCAGAGGAGAAAGACCTCGGCATCCTCATTGATGACGAGCTAAAGTTCCATAACCATGTGGCATATGCTGTCAAGAAAGCCAACGGAGTACTCTCCTGCATCCGTCGCAGCTTTGAGTGCAGAGACAGGTCCACAATTCCAAAGCTGTACAAAGGCCTTGTCAGACTTCTCATAGATTACGGAGATTCCATATGGTACCCTCGCTTCAAGACAGACTCCAAAACCATAGAGAGGGTGCAGAAGAGAGCTACCAAAATGATTTATGACATCCGCAACCGTCCTTACATAGAGAGACTTCGGGCGCTCAACCTTCCCTCCCTCGAATATCGCAGACGGCGAGGCGACATGATTCAGGTTTTCAAAATTATCCATGGACTTGAACGCATCCCAGTTGATACCTTCTTTGAACACTCGACTAGCAACACAAGAGGCCACAGTCTAAAGATCGTAAAACAAAGATGCTCAACGAAGATTAGACAGGATGCATTCAGCCAACGTGTCATCAATGACTGGAACACACTTCCTGAAGAGGTGGTCACTGCTACCACGGTGAATGCCTTTAAAGCCAGACTGGATCGAGTATGGAAGGACAAGCGTTTCTGCTCCCCATATGAGTAGAATACCCGACGCAGAACTGAGCCAGACACTTACCAAGAAGACACCCAACTACGAGAAGGAAGAAAATGAAATTGAACTGGAAGCCCGACTGCTGAGAACACAGCATTCTTCCAGAATCTCGGGTAAAAGGTAAAGGTAAATAAAAAAATGTTTATACGCAAAAATAAGGTTTGAATTACTTACAGTTGGAGCACATCTCCATCGGTAGTGTGACATCATTACCCTGTAGATACAATGAAAAAAAAAAACTTTGTTTCAATCTTATATATGTACAGTACATTATCCCAAGGGCATTTCAATACTTATCATCAGAATTCATTTTCATTCATTTTTATTTTTCCATTTCCAACAGAATACAATACATAATAATGAAAACAATGTAAAATGTATACAAAACATAATTACATTTGTAGTAACAAATCTTAACATTAATTTATACATTTGAGGAAGACAAAAATTGAATTATAGATTTAACTGCATCGTCCCAATTGTCCCAATAATAGGTCGATATTTGCAATAATCCTTTCTCAGCCCCAAATCACACACGTACCACATGCAAGTAACGCTGAAAAGAACACCTGAACAGTTCATATTTGTAAAGGTACCTTCTCCCAGCTTGGAGATTGAATGGAACATTTTCCAAATTTTGAAATTCTGTCACCCTGCCTTGATTTTAAAAGTCGCCTTTAACTTGATGCGGGAATGGGTGATTACGGACGCATTTAAGGTTTCGTTTACATCGATCTTCACGCAAGCATATGGGTGCCAATATTTTACATTATCATAGAGCCCCATCATCTTCGCCCTGGACTTCGCTCATCTGGCCTTACTCTCTAGATACCCATTACTCATCTCAAGGGATATGGAGACCGGGCATTTTCCTCTATTGCTCCTTGCCTGAGGAATTCCCTGCCACCATTTATTCATGAAATTGACAACCTGGACCACTTCAAAGCATCACTCAAAACTCACATCTTCCTTCAAAGTTCAGACATTTAAATGCTTACTTTATTTGAGGAGCTCGCGCCTTTGAATGTCTTTTTTAAACAGATATATGGCGCCATACAAATGCTTTCAATCATCATCATCATTAAACACAAAATTTAACTTCTTGCTAAGGTTTACATTTAGTCACACAAGACATGTGTAGCGAAGTGTGTAAAAGTAATATTATATGCATAGGCAGCCTACAGAGCTCTGTGTAAATGCATGCTTTTAAAACAGAAGCGAAGTTTTGTTAGTGACTGCCTACATTAATACAAGAGTGTCAGGGTGCGAAAGAAAAAGAATATGAATTTTATGAACTATCGCTTATCATCTAAAATTGCATGACGATTTCATTTAGGAATATCTTTCTATTGAAAAAATTACTCCCAAAAATGCATAAAAATAAAGGCACTATATATATGATGTAAGCTATTGATTCTGTCCATGTGTTAGTAGAATTTTAACTTGTGGCATTTTTTTCATATTTTTATCACAATCTGGGACAAAAATAGAGGTGAAGAAAGTCTGGAACTATTCCGCTTTTGCCTTTGCAGCACAATAAAATTCCAGGCATCATTCATCAAATTTATGACTTATCCAAGTTAGCTTTACACATTCGTGGAATGAAGTTGATTAATTGCTAATACGGAACTCTATGAGTATCTTCGACGAAATACATGGTAATTAAACTAAAAATAAATAGGGCGCAAAATGGAACAAGATAAACTGATGTGCTTAATTAAGCCTCTTTTGCAACACGATCATTCACGGATGGGACTACACAGGGAGTTGCCCACAGCAAAATCATGGGAGGGCACGGTCAATATTTACGCCATTTCTGAACAAATACAATCATCCTTTCCAAAAATATTTTCATAATCTACTTAAGAAGAAGAATTACACGCCAAAACAAATCACGTATCACAAATAATATAGAATATGCGAAATACACTCACCATTTTGTTACGGTATCTACAACAAACTGCAATCTAAATTTGCTAATGCAATGGCCAATTACATCCGGGTATGTGTGCATATAATGTAAGGAAACGGAAACATCCCAAGGCCCAGTCGAGGCTACAATATATACAGAGCGAAGATCAGGGGGAAAATCAAATTCATGTTATCATCATCATCATCATCATCATCATCATCATCATCATCATCATTGTAATGTTATGGATGTAAACGATTTTCATTCATGTCATTTTGTCATAATAGATATCATTTTCATCGTCGTCGATCGTCATCATTAGCATCTTAACCACTACCTCTACAATCATAAACATCATCCCCATCAATCATCATCATCATCATCATCATCTTGGATCTTGGATCCTTTTCCTCCTAAATACTCCGAAGAAGAGTTTTGACTAATCATCATTATCACCAGCACGACCAGTGGCGTAGCGTAGCGTAGCGTGGGCTCAGTCATTGGGGAACACCGATGACAAAGGCAGCATTTTTTGGTTTTCGGGGGGGGGGGGTGGGTTCAGTCACTGCACCCTTCAGGAGTTAAAAAGTTTCGCGTCACCGAAATCCCAAATTCATCAGAGAAGATTGTTTTTCATCCTTCACACATAGAGGCTAGAAGTACTGGCACGTTTTCGCGTGAGGGCCGTCGTATATCGTGAGGAACTTTTGTCCGAAAATGATATATTATCCAGATCCCAAATGTTGGAAGTGAGCGATCAAAAAAGAAAATGTAATTTATTCATCAATATTAACTAGATAAAAATATTAAGTTATTTATTCGTTCATCTCGTTGCCAGGAATCATCCCGATTTATCATTATTTTATGCGAGAATGAAGCAAACGAGGGGGGGGGGGGAGACACCTTGTTCTGGTATAAATTTTATTCGGATATAAAAGTACCACAAATAAGGTCTTTTATACTGGGGGGGGGGCATGCTGCCCGATTTATGACGACATTCGGGTGCCCAAATATCGTTATATCATTTGGGATATTCAGGACCTCGCTGCCTGAAATTACCCCGTTTCTAAATTTTGCGCCCCCCCCCCCCCTATTCGCGGCGCAAAGGGAAGGAAAAAAGCGAAAGAAAAGAAGAGGAAAAAGGAGAATAGAAAAGAATGGAAAAGATAAAAAGAAAAGAAAAGAGAAGAGAAAAGAAACAGAGAGAGAGAGAGAGAGAGAAATAGAAAAGGAGAAAGGAAAAAAAGAAAGCCCCCCCCCCTGCACTCCGGGGTCGGAGGGACCGCGTTCGTGTTTCCTAAATTTCGGGTAAAGGGGTACTTTTCACGCAACAAAGTCCGGCTCGTAATACACAAAAATCCGGCCCGTATTGCATGAGTTTACACACCGGAGAGCATAGGAGGTGCTTTCAAAGAGAGGGAACATGCATACGCGTACTCTAAATAACACTGAGTAGGGGGGGGGGGGAGAGAGAGAAGTCGGGCGAGTTAAAAAAAAAATGTTTTACTTGTGCTTGTATTTGAACTCATGTTGGTAGTAATCATGGACAGGGGCGACGATCCTGGGCCAGATTGGGAGGGACACGTCCCCCAGGAAATTTTGAAATATAGCGGAAAGAACGTACATTATGGGCTTAGGGATTATGGAATGCATAACATTCAACATTGCAAAATTTCGTTTGGTTTTTACGCCCCCTCGCCCAATAACACAAAACTATGATATGACATTCCACCCACGCTCCCGGCCGTGATTTATCCATGGTTGGTTTAATAGATCTTTTTCTTTTTTTTCTTTCTTAATTTCTACTAACATAATTGTGTGCTCTCACATGATTGTTACATTTCCCCTCTTAAGCAGACGCGAGGCAGGGATGCGGTGGAGCAGTCGCCCCCCCCCCCTCAAAAAAAAAAAATGCCGGTCAAAGAGAGAGAGAGAGAGAGAGAGAGAGAGGGGGGGGGGAGTAAGAGGATGTAGGAAGGAAAAGGAACAGACAAAGTGTCACATTTTTAAAAATTTAGACAAGTCGAGAACGGTACAACGAATCGTCTTCTTTCTCTAATATGAAACGTCAAAGTGGGGGACGGGGGGAAACTGAATTCCAACAAGGATTGAGAGTCGAGAATGGTACATCGAATCAGGGATAAAATCCCTGATCGAATCGTCTTCTTTCTGTAACAATTAAATGAAACGTCAAAACTTAAGCGCTTAGCGCGGGTGTGGGGGGGGGGGGGGGACTGAATACAGACATGGATTAATTAGAGTCGAGAATGGTACAACGAATCGTCTTCATTCTCTAATAATGTAAAGAAACGTCAAAGCTTCCGCGGGAGAGGGGGCGGGGAAGGGGGGGGGGGGGAACTTAATTCAGACAAGGATTCAGAGCCGAGAACGGTACAACGAATCGTTTACCTTCTCTAATAACATAAGGAAGCGTCAAATCTTATTAAGAGTCGAGAACGGTATACAACGAACAGGGGCGGATCCAGCCGACGGCAGGGGAGGGGCCCAATTCGTGAGAAAATATTTAGTGGCGAAACAACCGGCCGATAATTCGACCAGTGGGGGGGGGGGGGGGGGGGGGGTGGGGGGGGGGGGGAAGTGAGCACTATTTTTTTTTTTTTTTTTTTTGCTCCCGAAAATTTGGAAATCGCGCCGGTCGATAATTCGCTCAGTAAGGGGGGGGGGGGTTAGGAGGGGGCTAGGGAGCACTATTTTTGGGGGGGCCCTCGTAAATTAGAAAAATCTCCCCTCCCCCTTGAGCGCTAGGGAGAGGGGGCACATCTAAAAAAAAAAGGGTAAAATTAAAGCTTACACGTTTTTCTTTTCGAGGGAAGGGGAGCCAGCCCCCCTGGATCCGCGCATGCAAAGTAATATCATTTGGGCATCTTGCAGTTTCTGATACTTTTTTTGAGAGGCTGACGTTATTCCAAAATTTATTTCTAATAAATAAAACTAAAATTCTTTCGCGGCATTGGAAAATGATGTACGAGATGGTGACAATTTGGAGGGGATATCTTTAAGAGGGGGAATATTTTGCATTTTAAATGGAAAAACGGACACACATACAATATAGCTCTGTCTCTTTTTCCCTCTTTTCCCGCATTTTTTCTACCTTTTACTCTTATCTCATAATTGTGATTAAGTTATGATAAAACATCGATAATTCTTGGTTTCATTTTTTCTGAGACGCCCTGTATAAGCTTATCAGTGGTTGTCAGGATTTGGGGCAAACTGTTAAAAAGATGCATCGGCCGCAAGACCGGGGGCTGCGCGGATTTTAAAAGTACCAAACGCATTTTGTTCATACAACAGTTTGCATGTAAGCCTAGGTTCCTATGGAATGCATAGTTTCAGCATTCCAGCACCTTGACACCCGCCGGGGCTTTTCCCCTGGACCCCACGCCAATTTACGATCCACTTTGCTTTGCTTTGCTCTACCTGGTCGTACTCCCCCCCCCCCCCCCCCCCGTATTCAGAGAAACGTTCCCAGGGTCTGCGTAACATGTAAGAGCGGTGGTGATGTGGATTTTTTTTTTTGCCCCCCAAAAACGTTTTTGCTCATTACGCCACTGCTCCCTCGCATCCCCCCCCCCCCCGGTCATGAAAAGAAATCGCCGCCCCTGGGCCTACAGTACGAAGGGATTTAGTCGGCCTTGTACATAAGTTATTGAGTTATTATGAGCTTCATAATAGGCCTACCAGTCAGCCTAAACAAGAGGTCATGACACGGAACGGGAACCTCCCTTGATCATCCTGTAGTAAATTACTGGTTTACTGTGAAATTCACTTTTCAGGGGAAATGATGGATACATCGGTCGGGAGGCCGGTGGGGGGGGGGGGGGGTTGTAAAGAGTGCCTCCCTTCTTTCTGTCTTTCAGGCACTGGAACCCTCAAGGCATTTTCAATGTGCAATTTGAAATGAATGGAAAAATTGGTGTGTTGTAATTTGAAAAACATCTAGACCACCCCCCCCCCCCCCCCCCCCCACACACACACATTTTAAATGCTCCACATTGTGAAAGAAGAAGAAGAAAAAGATCTAGTTTTATAATAGAGGTTATGGATGAATACATATTTACCGGGCCGGGTGTGGAAGGGTGGTTAATCAAGGTTTTCATTCTTGGGGGGGGGGGGGGCCGGGGGGGGAGGGGTCATCAATAGCAATGGGGCAAGTCCGTTCAGTCGGGCGGGCCTCTGGGTCGCTCTGGATTCATTTGGTGCACAACATATCATATTGTAATAAAATATATAAGTTTATAACTTATTACAACTGTCGATGTTTCTGCAGTGTAATTTATACATTTGTAATAATTGAGATGTAACATATAAAGTTGCGGTTAAAATAATGTCACTCCAATATATCTTGTAATGTTATTACAAATCATATGTTTATGTCATCATTCTTTTATTTTTGTTTGTACGTTGAATGAACAATAAAATAACTTTCAAAACAAAAATAGCAGGACCTCCTGGATGGAGCTGACCCGGATCGGAGCATATACCCTGTATACTGTGTAAGGATAAGTGCTTCTTTCTCGCGTACAGTGTATACACATGCGGCTCCACAATTTCGAATACAATAAGCTGAGAAAAATCTAAAAATGGAGGCAGCTAGATGCATTGAGAAAGAAGATTGGCTTGCAAATCAGCATTTTCTTGATGATGGGGTTCCAACTTCAACATCTGAGCAACAGGTTTGTTTTGTGAATGGAGGAATTGTGTTAAAAGCGACTGACAAATGTAGATTAATATTCATCAGTAGTTTTGTGTATAGGCCTACCCATACGTTGAGATTTGTGTGTTGTGAAATGTGAGAAATTAAATTAGTTATTTAGTGCCTGTATTTGTAAGTGTAACTTGTTTGTAAGGCTGTATGTAAGCCCAGGGAAGAAGTCAAGAAGAAGAAGAAGAAGAATAAGGGGAGGAGAAGAAGGAGAAGACGAAGGAGAGGAAGAAGAAGGAAGAGGAGGAGCTAGGAGATAAAAGAAAAAGGAGGAGAAGAAGGAGGAAGAGAAGAAGGTAAAGAAGAAGAAGATGGAAATTTGACACCAGAAAATAATGTGCATTTAAAGTAATGCATTGATTTGTCATAGTATTCATAAGACAATAATTTGTCCAGACCAAACCATTATATATTGTTATATATATATTTATTATTTATTATATCTGTTAGAGTTGAATTTCTCCAAGTAAAGAGCAGTTGAACAAAGGCTCTGGTCTCGTCAAGATGTCTCTTTATTTAGCATCTTCATTAAGATTTAGCAGTAGCTTCTTATAGTTAAGGAGTGCAAGAAGAAGTTTATGAGCAGGATTAAAGTCACTAGAGAAATAACTCCAAAGCAGAAAATGAATTAATTTACAAAAGAAACATAAAAGATTGTTTGTGTGTTGTGGGGTTTTTTTTGCATTGTATTTCAATTCTCTTCTCATTTGTTATTCATCTTCTTATTCCTGCTGTGTTACAGTAGTAGATTTTTTTTAAAATAAAGGAGATAGCTATTTTGAATGTTCTACATTTTGTGTTCTTCTTCGTAATTTAGGATGATAATGCACTTTATTAAATGGAACATTAGGTCACTCGCACTGTAGGTGTAATGATTACTGAAATTTACAACTTGAATGAACAGAAAAAGATTATTTTTTGCATGTGACCATTCTATTGCTTTGTCTCATCCATGTTATGCTGTGCAGGAAGATGTAGAAAAGCTAGTGGACAACAAGTTTGCCATGTACAGAGCTCGGATCAAGAATTTGGCACCAGAGGATAAAGGGTAAGCGTCATTATTCATCCCGACAATAAAAGATGATTTTGATTTGCCTTAAGCTCACACAGTGCCCATATAGTAGGAACACTCCTGCAGAAATGATGCACGTTTTTGTGCATGCATGAACGTGATAACTGGGTACTAACTGAAAAACTGTTTGGAAATAATAGTATGTGAATCGTGATCATAAAACATGGTTCTGAAATTTTATGTTAAATTTGAAATTATTGTGAAGTGCACTGAAGGTCTTTACAAGATGTTGTGCCATATAGACTTTCAAATCATTTTTTGTATATATTCATTCATGTATTTATTTGTTTATAAATATTTATTTATTGTTATCATTATCATTACTCACTTGTAACTCACTTGATCCAGGATTATTCGGTCTTTACCACTATTATCATCATCAATATCATCATTGTTATTGTTATTATTATTATTATTATTATCAGTATTACTATAAGTATCGCTATCACTCTTCTTCTTATTATTGTTGTAAATATCATAATTCCCCCTTTTCCTCTCTATTTTCAGACCTGTATTAGAGCGTTTTAAACATCTTGCCTATCTCAACAAGGGTCTATGTTACCTCTCCGAGTCCTACGAGGTATTGGATGCCAGTCGACCATGGCTCTGTTACTGGATTGTACACAGTCTAGAACTCCTAGGAGAAAAATTCACCCCGAACAGTCCTCGAGGTAAGTATGCTGAAACTATTTTGATTGGTTGCACAACACTCGCATCCGCGACAATTTTTCTGTGATAATTCTCTAGTCTCTACACTATCCAAATTCCTAACTTCAACCAGGGACACAATGCTAAACCTAGCCCTAAAACCCAATTACAACCCTAACTCTTACCCCTTACCCTAACTCAGGATTAAAGCCCAGAGCGGTAAATTTTTGCCCCAAAATGTGAATGAATTTAATCCCAAATATTGTAGAATGTTTGGTTTCAATTTCAAATAATTGTGGACACATATGTACCCTTTTTAATAACTGTGGGCTATTGAAAATATACCACGTGTATGATCTACTTACGGCATCACAGAAATTTAAAAAATAACAGTAAAGCGGAAAAAGTGAAACATAGAAATTTTGTATACACACTATCCAAGTTAAACAAGTGAATAGAAGTCTTCTGTTACTTCTTGTATTTCATACCTTGATAACTCATTTCTCTTTCTCGTTCACCCTATTTCTCTTTGCAGCATTGCCCAGTTCCTTGGCCAATGTCAATGTCCAGATGGAGGTTTTGCAGGTAAAAAACAAAAAATTTAACTCTTCATTTAATCTCTCTTTGGACTAAGATTTTGATATTGTATCTCTTTTTAAAGCCCCACTGCACTACTTTTAGCTACATGTACTTGCGCCCTCTATATAGCAAACAATGCCTAATCGGTGACCATTGGTCCCCTTTTTCTTAGGTTAATTGAGAGTTCTAATCCCTCCTGGCCAAACTAGTGCAGATAGGCTTTAATAGTTCTAAGAACTAGAATCATGAGTATTTAAATAATATTCACTAGAGCTTAGTTATCAATAAATTTCTAGAAAAAGATCTCCAATAAATCTGAAAAAAACTCTGGTTAAAAATAATGAAATGCATTAAAAAATTGCACATTTACCACACCACATATAAATAGAGCCCCCATCACAGTGTTTTAAAATTGTTTTTTGCACTGATCATGATTTTCATTGAAGTTATGGAATAGTTCTGAAGACATCCTTGTCAGATTTTCTTGATTATCATTAGCTAATTTAATTTTAATGTTATGTTTGTACTTGAGTATACATACTAACACATTCAGTTTTAGATGCCTTGACAATGTGTGTTTAATTGTATTTTGTTATACCCGAAAATCATATTAGTGTTTTAACTCTAGTCCTCATCACAAATTAAAGGCCAAGTTTAGTAATTGCCAGTGTGAAATATTGAGAAATTGGAATATGATCTTGTAAGTCATCAGGAAAACCTGACACAGCTGTAGATGGTAATTTGTTTTGTAAGCATTTGGCAGGAATGGCAAACTTGAATGAGAATTTTGACTACCGGTAATGAAAATTAAAACTTCTTGTCTATTAGAACTTGAGCATAATCGTAAAATATTTCCTCATTACTGGGACAGTTCCTTCTTTGGCCTTTAACAAAAGAACACCACTTTTTGCTATTTCCTGAATTAACACCACATACATTTGTGCATGAAAATAATAAGTGGTTGCCAAGTTACAACTTTTTAGTAAGTACAATTCACGTAGTTATGTATTTCATTGTATTTCATTGTAGTGCTCCACTTCAGATGTTGCTTTTGCCGATATTGGATAAAATATCAAAACTTTTTGTAATTGTTATTTGGCATATTTCCATTAAACATAAAAGTCATTGCTATATTTTATAACATCTATTTTTTAAATTCTTGGTTGAAGTACCAAATAGTCATGAGAAAGCAAAACTGTAACTAGCACAAACACAAGTCCTAGGGACATATCGAGGGTTCAGTGACACAAAGATATTGCCAAAATGAGTTTTTGATATCAAAATGTTCATAAAAATGTGGGCTTTCCAGGAAACACAAAGACTTGAGTTCACCCAACACCCCCATTGAAGTCAATGGCTAGTGAAATATAGTCTTAAACCCAAGTGCTCAGTGACACATTAACCACTTTTTCTCAAAATAGCCAAAATGAAGTTATGTCTTTGTGCCACTGACCCCTCGATATTACATTGTATTTCCTATCACGGTACAGGAGGACCAGGCCAAATTGCCCATCTAGCCCCCACCTATGCTGCAGTGCTTGCCCTCAGTACTCTAGGAACAGAAGAGGCGTATAACATCATTGATAGGTGAGAACCGGCTCATTTGAAGTATTGAATGGAACAAAAGTTTATCAGGAGAATTTCCTTTAAAACAAAGCAACTGCAGAATACCTCACCCCTCAGGTAGCCTTTACCTTGACCCTGACTCTAAACTAGGGCTGCGACGAGTAGGTAGTCAAAAGCTCGAGTACCCGCACTGTTGACAAATCCTCGAGTACGATTTTTCGTACTCGAATATTCGGCCGCAAAAAAAAAAATCCCGGTCACCTGGCACTGTCCAGGCCGACGCTTACCTGTGCCAGGGAGAGCGCCTGCCGCTGGCATGGTACTGTCGGTAAAAATGTTTCTCAGCTCAATCACTTTCAAACTCACCACTCAGAAACTTGGACCAAATGTATGGATTTCTGTTTGGATTCGGAGGAAAATGGATTATTCTGCCATCTTTGGTTTTTAAAACAGCATTGTTTACTGTTATCTTTATTATTAAATCGGCGCCTTCAACTGCAACTGGAAGTCAAATTGCATGAGTTTTCGGAGACGGACCTGGGATACTGCTCCCGTGGTATGGTGGTGGCAAAAAAATTAAAAAATTAAAAAAAAATTAAAAATTTAAAAAAACATGGCGTCCGAATATTTGAGTATTCACTTGTAAGCATGGGAGTGTACTTGGGTACCTCATTACACAGTTGTGCACAGCCTTTCTCTAAACGTGACCCTAAACGTGGCCCTACATTGCACTAGTGGTTTGTGGTGTATTCTCCAGTTAGGCCAATTTTTTTTCACCTAGTGTTGAACAGACACAAGGAATATATATATTTTATTGTGTTTGCTTTGCAGGGTCTTATTTTGAAGATTTCAAAAATCGACCGTTCATCATGTATTTTTCAGACTAATGATGATAAGTATTTTGCTTCTAATATTTATCTGATGCCTTATCATGTGTGTAAGAGTTTATGCTTACATTGCATGTTAAGTGAGTGGATTTCAGATGAGAGATAGAATGCCTTGGATACAAAGAAGTTAGAACCCGCATTAAATTTGTTAATAACGGTTGAATTTATCAACAATTGAATCGTGTTTGTTTGATATTTATGCTTTTCTTGTGATAACAGTCAATGTCTGCAGCTGTAATAAAAATTGGACCATAATACAATTTGACAGCAGTGCAGAGCCTTGCCAATATGGACCTCCTTTACAAAAATGTACTCACTTTTTTATCCATTTTTTCTCATAGACCAAAGCTTCAATCATACCTCATGAGAATGAAAACACAAGAGGGCGCTTTTCTTATGCATAATTCTGGAGAAGTGGATGTGAGGTAGGTCGGTCTATGTACATTTTGTGTTTATTATTGTGTATGTTGCCACTTCTTTTGACTATTTTATCTGTTCAACCTTTTGCTGCCCCATTTAATCTTGTCTTCTTTCACCCGCTCCCTCTTTTTCTCTTTCTCTCTCTCGCCAAATTACATACTTTTCCATCGATGAAATACATATATCTTTCATTTTTCACTCTCTCTCTTTCTCTCTCTTGCCACACCTTTTTACTCGCTCATCTTGTAGAATACACATAACTTCCATCTCTTGCTTTCTCTCTCTCTCTCTCTCTCTCTCTCTCTCTCACCAAACTTCTTCCCATTTGATGACATACACATCTTTGTCTATTTTTCTCCATCTTTCTCTCACTTTATCTCACTTTCTTTCACTTTCTCTCGCTCTCTTTCACATGCTCATATATTTTTCTCTCTTTAGTTCTCTTTCTCACTATTGCTGTGGCTGCCTTCATAAATCTTTATATGAAGGAGTTTCGTCTAACAATAAATCCAACTGTTGTTATTCACAAGGCACACCGATGAAAATTAACACTGGAAACAATTTGCTAAAGTCCAACCAACTTCTGTTTTATTCAGCAACTCGTAACTTCACTTTCATATCTCCGGTAAACCTTCAGGTTAATTACTATCTCCGGTAAACCTTCAGATAACAATCTGTAATGATAATAAACAAACAAACAAATAATGAATAAATGTTTCAGCATGTAAGCATATAAAAACCCTATAGCTAAATTAAAGATACTGATTACAACACATTAATATATGACACAAGATTAAAGTTAAACTGGATTAAATATCTATGTGAACACACCCTGCATTGAAACTATGCAGTAAACTATTAAACAGTACACACAAGCAAACATACATGAGTGTGAACAGGGCCGCATTCAGACGCGGTTCGTCACTTAAGTTCCTATGTTAAATAACTAACAAAGAAAATTGTTTCTTTCCTAAACACTTAGTTTTGCTCTAAATTTGACATGAACTATATATATAATAAACAAGTTATCATCTACATAGTAGCAGAATCTTTGCTACTTTGAAACACTTAAATGTACTGTAACTTCTGCTGACAAAGACAAAGAACTCGGCTTTCTACACTATACATTATACACACTCATCTCTTTGTCTACTCCTAAAAGCTAGGTACAACATCTAACATCATCTTTACAAAACTCCTATAAAATTCTACCAAACTCAACTGAGATTATATCAAGATACATCCTAGCCTTCTAGTATATCAAATAACATATATAGAAATAGATATCGTATTCTTACCGAATTGGGCCTGTAGTTTGTTCCACAAAATAACTAAAACTTTCTGCTGCAATGTTATGTAACTCGGACCTTACTGCATCACTTCGACATTCAGAATGACTGGGGTTTGCTTCTCCCAGAACATAGGTGGAGAAGAACAAAGAACTTCCTGTCTCTGTGACTAGTAGTATAATCTTAAAGTAAACAATAGCCCCCAAGATATGCTGGTAGGCATATTAAGACGCTGGTAGTCTCATAATAAGACTCTTCAAACTATATAAGAAATGCACATTTCTTCACTACATCCTGATGTAGTGACATGGCTCCTTTAAATGTTAGTAACATTTACTAAAATAACTGTTAATATCCAAATTTAAGACTACGCTACAACATAGATAGACATACTGCACTACTATTACTACCAAGGAACAACATTAACCTCTAACGATCATTCATCATTCATGTAACTTTCATGAACATTATCTACAATGCATAAGATATATCAACTTAACCCATTAATGCTCTAACTACTGCTTGATTGGTAATCAATCAAAATAAGTGTAATACACCTGACATGTAACTAACATGTATACGAAGTAAACTTAATCAACACCTTTCGTTAATAACCGCATGGCTACATATGTGCGAATGAGGACACTTCTGACATCAGAAAAATATACAACAATGAGATAAAGGCTCCTTGAGGGGGAATCCCTACTGTCTTCTGCGTGATAATGACAAACTTGTTTGCAAATATAGGATAAAACAACAAGAAACGTAAAGGTCATGAAACTAAGATAAAGGTAGAAATCTAGAAAGAGGGAATGAATGAGAAAGTGAGAAAGTGATTGAGAAAGAAAGAGAAATGGAAAGAAAAAGACAGGTCACGATTAGTTTTACATCTCTGTTATTAACAACAGAACTAATTATTCCTAAGACTCTACCGGCAGTAGTAACACGAGTTTGTGGACGGGTCTATCAAGGTAACAAGGTTTCTTCAGACGTTTACCATTACTGTTCAGCGTTCCATCAACCATGAGGAGCTTTACCTTTTCTAACGCGTCCGTCTTGACTAGGAAAACTTCTGCTACTCTTGCTAGAGGCCACTGGACGTCCGCAGTCTCCTTCACGATGACTACATCGCTGATGGCCATGTCTCGCTGCACTCGCGTCCACTTCTGACAGGGCTGTAACTGCTGGAGGTACTCTCGGTGCATAATTCTGGATGACGTCATCCATGAATGCTCTGTAGTCTCCACCAAATTTTGGGTTCTTCCGCAACCTCCCAGGCAGCTGCTTCCATCTCTTCAAGGGAAGTGGCTCGTTGAAGGAAAGGTTTGGCTTTGCAGACTTCGGAGGTAATGGCATCTCATAGTGGCCGTTGTCACATCTGCGGGCACCACTCTCCAAGATCTCCTTGAATTCCATCTCCTCCACGGAGTACAGCTCACCATCTGCACTTGAGTCCTTGTAGCTATCTTTCGGAAACTGGATGCCTTTCTCAGTGTCCATGATCTCCTTGGCCTTACTCTCATAGGCAAACTCTGGCTGCATCTCAATTGCAGATATCCTATTGCAGATCTGAACACCATCCTCCTGCACCGACGTCTGGCAGACATTGCCAACTACTCCCCATCCAAGTGCTGTCTTAATGGCATACGGGTCATCTTCTCCTCCTGCTATCACCTCTCGAGGGCGGATGGCTCGGGGACAGTTATTTCCAATTAAGAGCGATACCTTGACGCTCCTGTTGTATGGCATCAACTCATGAGCAACTGGCTCAAGATGAGGCCACTCCTTCAAGCCTTCACTCCTTGGGATCTGGGTTCTGATACCTGGAATAGACTCTCTAGAGAAGCACGGGGGTAGGTCAATCTTGTTCTCCCTATTGAAGTCCAACACCTGTAAACCGCTCACCTTCATGCTCCTGACATTGGCCGTTGCGTGCATGGTGGTGAGCCTCAGGGTAGTATCAGTTCCCTGTACTCCTAACTGCTCACACAGTTCGTCCGAAACGAAGCCTACATTACGCTGATCATCCTTGCACCTCACCCAGTCTGGCACAATCATACAGTGCTCCTGTTCATCTTTGTCTTGAGGAGCGCAGACATTGGTGTACTTGGATGCGGCTTCCTCGGGTGGATTTATCTGGTTCTCGGTTGGCTTACATGTATGCAGGCAGGCAAGGGGACACCCTTCACAAATCTTGCAAACCTTCCTCTCAGTGCAGTCCTTGGCTCGATGACCGTCAGCAACGCCGCTAAATACCGGTATCTCCAACTTTGGAACTTGACTCGCAACAGCAAGTCTCTGCGTTAGCACGTTTTGTTGCACATGGGCCATGGACTCTGCCATCGTTTCAAAACCTGTCTGGTTAGAAGTTCTATCAAGAATAGGTGTTGTTGTGCCAACTGCCAATCCATGGACGGAATCCCCTGGCTGTTCCTTTGGCAATTTGACATCTTTGATGACAGCTTCAGAGCTGTCACTCTCTTCCTCTCTTTCTAATCTATTTCTTTTGTCAGCCGACTTCTTTCTCAGCAGACTCAGCTTCAGCTGTATTAGCTTTCGTTTCTCATTCCGGACTCTCCTAGCATGCTCTTGCTCAGCCTTTAGAGCATCAAGCCTGTCGTGCTGTTGTATCTTTCGTTCCTCCATCTGAACTTTTACAGCATCTAGCCTGTCCTGCTGTTCCATGACAGCTAGTTCTAACCTCACACTCTCACGATACATCCGTGAGCTCGCTACACGTGTAGCCTTCATGATGACTGCATCATATTGTCCTGCTTCCACATCGCTCTTGGTGAACTTAACACCAGCCAGACTTCTAGCCTTCGATGTGGGATTCCTCTCTGTCGTCGTTTCACGTCGCAATACAGGCTCTGATAAAGGCATGACTTCAGGCCTTTATAAACCTAGGTCTGCTTACAAGTTCATTAAACGGCTGCAAAAAGTCTTATAATTGATGTTCGTTTGTCATTCGAACTTCATTCGTTATTGTGGAACTTCGCTTGTTATTCGACTTCGAATAACAGGCTTCGATTGTTATTGTGGCTGCCTTCATAAATCTTTATATGAAGGAGTTTCGTCTAACAATAAATCCAACTGTTGTTATTCACAAGGCACACCGATGAAAATTAACACTGGAAACAATTTGCTAAAGTCCAACCAACTTCTGTTTTATTCAGCAACTCGTAACTTCACTTTCATATCTCCGGTAAACCTTCAGGTTAATTACTATCTCCGGTAAACCTTCAGATAACAATCTGTAATGATAATAAACAAACAAACAAATAATGAATAAATGTTTCAGCATGTAAGCATATAAAAACCCTATAGCTAAATTAAAGATACTGATTACAACACATTAATATATGACACAAGATTAAAGTTAAACTGGATTAAATATCTATGTGAACACACCCTGCATTGAAACTATGCAGTAAACTATTAAACAGTACACACAAGCAAACATACATGAGTGTGAACAGGGCCGCATTCAGACGCGGTTCGTCACTTAAGTTCCTATGTTAAATAACTAACAAAGAAAATTGTTTCTTTCCTAAACACTTAGTTTTGCTCTAAATTTGACATGAACTATATATATAATAAACAAGTTATCATCTACATAGTAGCAGAATCTTTGCTACTTTGAAACACTTAAATGTACTGTAACTTCTGCTGACAAAGACAAAGAACTCGGCTTTCTACACTATACATTATACACACTCATCTCTTTGTCTACTCCTAAAAGCTAGGTACAACATCTAACATCATCTTTACAAAACTCCTATAAAATTCTACCAAACTCAACTGAGATTATATCAAGATACATCCTAGCCTTCTAGTATATCAAATAACATATATAGAAATAGATATCGTATTCTTACCGAATTGGGCCTGTAGTTTGTTCCACAAAATAACTAAAACTTTCTGCTGCAATGTTATGTAACTCGGACCTTACTGCATCACTTCGACATTCAGAATGACTGGGGTTTGCTTCTCCCAGAACATAGGTGGAGAAGAACAAAGAACTTCCTGTCTCTGTGACTAGTAGTATAATCTTAAAGTAAACAATAGCCCCCAAGATATGCTGGTAGGCATATTAAGACGCTGGTAGTCTCATAATAAGACTCTTCAAACTATATAAGAAATGCACATTTCTTCACTACATCCTGATGTAGTGACAATTGCACTTTATATCTCTAGAGTCATACTGTGTCTCTCCTTTAAATTTGTTAACTTTCTTTGTATCTTTTCAAATATTGGTTGATGAATCTATCTATACCATAATACTTATCTTTGCCTAAAATGATTGATATTTTTTTGTTGTTATGTTTATTTGCTACATGTGTCGTTAAGCATGTTTATGATGAAATACAGACATTTTAAGAGAGACACCTCTTTTGTTGTATATTCTTTTTGATTCTTTGTGAATGAAGTGATTATATTCTAGTATGGATGTCAGATAAATTGAAATATATTTCATGGATTCGTTGATAGTAAAATCTGTTTTTATTGATCATAATGATTGTATGCCTGTTGAGGTCAGTGTGAAACCTGTGTGTGATTGTTATGATGTTGTTCAACAAAGTGAAAGTGCAAATGTAAAAGCGCATAGGCATTGTGTAAGGACAAACTTTTATTAATGAAGAGAACTCAGGTTTAACAAGGTGATTGCATAGCAAAACTTTGTTGCATGAAAATTTAATTCTACACATTTTTACAAAAATATATTTCAGATACAGTGATAGAAGCCCTCGATTAGAGGTAACGAGCAATACACTTTTATCATGACATCATTATATACAATCTTCATGATACATAAAGCAAAGAATTTGATATAAGGAATGGCATGAGAGTCCAAAAGTGTAGCAGAAGAGCAGTATTGACATTACAAGTCTCTTCCCTCCCCCCCCTCCCCCCCCCCTCCCCCCACCTCCGTTCTCTCTCCTTTCCCTGTTGCTCTTTCCTCTTTCTACATTGCTACATTGTGTCCGATTTATATTGTCAAATATTAGTAGTGATATACAACTATAGAGCAACAAATTATTAAATGAAAGGTTAAAATAATGTAAAGCCAGACAATTTCCCAAGAAATGTTCATTGATTTCGGGAGTGGTTCCGATTCGTTTCATGATGCGAAATACTTGAATCCCAATTGACACAACACTGAATTTAGCAGCAGCAACAACATTTTTGTGTCCTGAACGTTTGTGGATTTGAATTACGCTTCTCTCAAAGATATCTTTTTATACCATTCTCTGTTGCCTTTCTTGTCCTGATCGTTGTAGCATTGGCATACTTGAAAAGCATGTTCTCTGCTCACCTATGAGTGAATGACCTTCTGGGTCTGAACAGACAAAAGAATGCACAGTCACTTCCCTTAAATATTTGAATAATTGATTGCTTTAGGATCTTTCATTGTCATCATGATTACCATCTCTGAAGGTTATTATGAGTATTGTCAACATCGACAGAAGATACACCCTAGAACGCCATTGTTTACAATACAGTCAGTCCTAATATGAGTATTTGTACGAGTTGTAATTCAAAGTTGTCTGTAGTATACAACATGAACAAATAATGGCACGTGGTGGGTACATATTTTCAGTTTCAGTAGCCTAGATATGGAATCTTTCTATTTTTAGTTATTACTAGTCTCTTAATCCTATTGATCATTATCAGATCCATTGTCACATTCACTCTCATTATTACTCTCAACGTAAGTACCAGTTTCATCATCATCATCGTCATCATCATCACCATCATCATCACCATCATCATCACCGTCATCATCACCATCATCATCTAGCCCCTCAGTTTCACTCATATTTTCAGTTGCAGTGTCACCTGCAGTAGTGGTATTTTCTTCTTCATTTTCATCTTCACTTTCACCATAGTCATCGACTCTCACAAACATGTCTTCATCCTCTTCACTTTCGCCATAGTCATCGACTCTCACAAACATGTCTTCATCCTCTTCATCGTCAGAATCTTTTATTGTGTCATCTTCCATGTCCTCGACATCCATAACATGGTTGAGCTGATCATCGTTATCATCATGGTCTTCATCTGAACTGTTGTCATCTTCGCTGTCATTGTCACCTTCTCCTATGTCTCCATCACCATCTTCATCACCATCCTCGTCGTCATCATCATCATCATCATCATCATCATCATCATCATCATCATCAGTATTATCATCGTCTCTATCACCTCCAGACATCTTAATTTCAACTGAGCTCATCGTAAAGCCAGAAGCTCTTGAAAATTGACTGACAGAGCAGGCAGATTTTCTCATTTGTGAGTTCACTCGACTAGCAATCAGAAAACCTCGCCCACTCTCATCATCATCATCATCATCATCATCATCATCCTCATCATAGTCGTTGCTATCATCATCATCATCATCATCTGTCCATCCCATATCGCTGTTGTCATCTTTGTCATCATCACCAGAATCAGAGTTGCCTTCTCCAATAAAATGTTGAGGATCTCCATCGCCACCATCCTCTAAGCCATCACTTGTTCCTTTGTGTTTCACATCCACCACCTTCGGCTTCAACTTGTCCTTCTGCACCTTCTTGGTTTTCAGACCCTTCTTTGCCTGATTCATCCTCTTAGTCTTTGCTGGTTTCATGCGCACTTGTTCAATTCCTGCTGTCTCCCTCAGCTCCCTCTCTAATCTCGGACTGTATCCTGAAGTTGAAGGGTCAACATCTTGACCGATAGGTGGAAGAATGACCGTCCTTGATGTGAAGGGCATCTCTGAAGACGTTGCATCGGTCAGTGGTGCCATGTGTGGGATGGGAGTCTTGCAGAGCTGATCAAGTCTCAGTGGTCTTTCTAACATGCCCAGGAGACCTTGAGCTCTTTGTTTCCTGTTTAATCTTGCTTGTCCTGAGGGTTAGGAAATAAGGAGGGAGAAAAAAAAGGAAAGAGTTGTCAAATTTTGCCTTGAAAAGGGTGTCAAGGTCTGTGGTCATATGATGCATTCTCTGTTACTTTTAGTTGTTCTAGTGCAGTTTCATCTCGATTCAAATGTTATGGATGTAGACATACTCATTTATGCATGGTTCTATGGAGTGCTTGAAATATTGCACCTTCTAAAATATGTTTTTTTTTTTTACATTGAACCCTCCCCCCCCCCCCCCAAAAAAAAAAAACACTTTAAAGCTTGACAGTGATTTGATGATTTACATTCAAGATTGAAGAAGAAGCTGCATATATTTTGTCAACATTTTAGTCGTATTTAAGGACAAAGAAGACGTTTTTTATGCCACCGTTGCAATTGAGAATGTTACAAATCACCAGTACATCTATACTAATATTATTGTACTTGACTGGATGTTTACCTTTTGGTGTATATACATTGCGTCCCTGATTGTCTGCAGCCAATTCCAGTGAATTGTCTCTTTCATCAGAAATACAAGTTTCATTTGTGATTGAACTCATCCTCGTATCTAAGCAAGTTCTAGTTTTGTGGTCCCATACAAAGACCTCCCTGTATCTTTTAGAAGGCTTCCTTCTCTTTCCGTTCCTTCCTCTGCCAACATCACTCCTGGGTAGAGAGAAGCTACTCTGTCGAGATGCCGTCCTGCACTGGCTTGGAATGGCTGGGATGGCTGGGAAAGGCACCTTTGAAGATCCTCGAAGGCCACTATGACGGTGTCTGTCTTGAGGGAGTGTCTTTGACGGGTCGGCACGAGGGTTAAACGTCTTTTGGGATGGGAGGAGGGGGAGGGAAAGTATGCTAGTTGGTCTGCTCCCATCATGGCGTGGTCCAGGTATGGGATAGGTAAGGGTCTTGGTGTTTCGATTGGCGTTCCAGCAGCGATTGGCCAGTTTCCTGACATCGGAGGTCGAGGCTGCTTGTACTCCAGACTTGTCCTTGAAATTGACTGCAGGTAGGAGGGTGAATGACCTCATCTTGAACTATATGTATTGATGAATGGATATGAGTTTATGACTGCCAAATCACATGGCTCACGTTGTTGAAGCTTGTTTGCTCAAGTTTGCCTTGTTGTGAAAGTAGCCTAGATGAAGGGAGAGAAAGAATAAACTTGTGTCATAGAAAATTAACTTACATTTTGCTTATATACATGTATATACTTGTATTTACTGGTTGTATAACAATCACTCTGCATCAGTTGCCTACACTAAGAGAATTTCCAACTTAACCCTGGATCCATCTCTTTACCTAACCCTAACCCTAAACCTGACCTAAACCTAAACCTGACCTAAACCATTTGCGACCATAAACCTTACCGTATACATTTGATGAAATAAAGCCTGTATCAAAAGTTGCAGGGGCATAAAATGTTGGGTCAGTGTTACACCACATTTATTGCATGAATGTTTCATCAAATTAATCATTCAAATGTTTGTGTAGTTGTAGTAGTACATGTGATATAGGAGAAGTACCAGTAGTAGGTATGCTATTTGTATTCTTTGTATAGGAAACAGCAGCAGAATTACTAGGAGAAAAGTTTTGTGTTTGTATTAAATTTTGTACAAACCATGTAATGTTAATCTTCAGGAAATAGGTTATGCAGATAAAAATTGAGAATGAAAATGCAGTAATGATCTTATGCATTTTTATAATAAATACAAATACCCTGTTTGCAGCTAGGCAGACAGACAATGCGAATTTTAGGAGTGCTGGTCCTTGAATGGTTGAAAGTTGTTTAAATCATGTTACATTGTTGAAGTACCTAGTGGGAATGCTCCCCCAGGGAGTGGAGAATGTGCCCTGTAATGTTTAAAATAGTAAGTATATCAAGTGACCAGGATAATGATACCGTAAACAAAGGGTAACTGGTAAAGCATTCTATAAAAAACAGATATTATTATCCAATAATTACCTTTTGCCAAACTTTGTGACACTTTCTAACAACAGAAATAAGTAAATATGTATATAACTTACATTCATAATGATACCAGGGACATCATTCAATGCTTGCATGCTCCAAAAGACTGTCCCTCCAAACCATCTTAAGCAAGTTGGGATAACTTTGATAAATCTGTCATCACATTCCCAAATCAACCTTTCTCTTTAACTACAGGCAACATCAACACAGTTTACAAATCCCAAAACTCTATCCAAGTTGAGATTTAAAGCAGAACTTTTCCAGGAGTGGTATTAATTAATCACCATTGATGAGTGGTAGGAGTTTAGAGTTTGAGCATGCTCGCTGTCCTGAAACCTGTAGTTCTCTTAAACTACAGGCAATATTAACACAGTTTACATGTCCCAAAACTCTATCCAAGTTGAGATTTAAAGCAGAACTTTTGCAGGAGTGGTATGAATCACCATTGATGAGTGGTCTAGTTTACAGTTGGAGCATGCTCGCTGCACTGAAACCTGTAAATCTTGCCATTGATCCAATCGCTCAGGCGTGGAATATGGCCATGATCGTGGTTACCAACAATACCCTCTGTTTCGACCACAGTTGGTGTGTGAATGGTGTTGTCAAGGCTGTTGGGGAGCCTCTTTCTATTGAAGCTAGACCTCCAGGGTTTTTTTCACAAAGATTGAAAGTCTAACTTAACTCTAAGTTGGACTTAAATGTTATGGAGAGCCATTTGTAGCCTTATTTTGAAATATATTCAAAAGCAAAAATTCAAGTAATTTAGACCTTTCATAAATTCCACATCAAGGACATGAGATCTCCCATGATAAAAGAAAATATGAATGATTTGAATCAACATTTTATGCCTTTTAAAATAACTTTTACAAAATATCTTCAAGGATGCTAATGGCTTTCCATAATTTTTAAGTCCAACTTAGAGATAAGTTCGACTTACGATCTTTGTGAAACACCCCCTGCAGTAGCTAGTCCTCTCTTTCATCTCGAGTCAGTCAGGCAAGTCTGAAGCCATACCTGTACGTGCTCCATATAATTCGAAGGGTTCTTTAATACAAATTGAGGCTTGGTTCACACTTGTGATACCAGCAGGTCTCTTTAAAAAAAAAAGCTGCATTCACATGCAAATAGGACACACATGTATGTATTTCCAACAGTCCAGGCACCAGATTTTGATTTGTAAGTCGATTTTGCCATAGGAAATCTCAGTTTACCAAGATATTAGTCTGTGTACAGTATGCATGACTGAGCATTGTAGATTGGAGATAAGGATTGTGGTCTTAGCCCACTATATGTACATTTGCTTGTAAGGTCAAGTTCACAGAATATATTTTTGACCTGGCATGACCTGACTTTACCTCTAGCACTGTTCTTTGCAAAGGTTAAGGTGATATATGTATGGTCTTCTCTTGTTGATTCGACCCCTGGGGTTGTAGTGTGGGTCACACGATTAGTTTAAGGGCTGTAGGGGCTATCTACCGGTATGCAAGTTAAATTCAGTTTGAATATGGTAATAGTGTTGTTCAAAAGTTATTCCTTGATACATGATTGATTAAAAGGTTGTGATAATCTTTGTATCATTCTACAAATGAATGACTTTGAAAAAAAGGAAAAAGCATTGACTAGATATCGAAGAGAACAACACTTGTTTTTGTGCATGATTGGTTTCAGGAACGTTGTAAGTAGCAATATCATGGAAATCCACCCGATTTTACTAAGAAAACTTTTCATTGTAATAGAATTGACGGATAAAGGGGTATTCTCTGTTTGGTTTGGAAACCTTAATGGGACTGTGCTTACTGTTGCTATGGTGGGCCTAATCTTATGAATAATATCTTTAAAGTCTTCATCCAGCGCTAAAAACCACACCAACTGTATCTACAAATAGAGAAAGAATTAGTACTGTACAGGGATAGGTGAAGATTATAGGAGATAGAGGGAGACACACAAAAGAAGACCTTTGAAGGGATTTACAGAAAAGCTGATGAAGGAAGGAGAGGAGAGATTTAGGACTGGACAAATGAATATATGCAAACAGAGAGAGAGAGAGAGAGAGAGAGATAGAGAGAGAGAGAGAGAGAGAGAGAGGAATATAGTTACAATTGATTTAGACTGAACTAAAGTCCTCCAATGACATACATGTACTTGTACAACTTGTATCTTGTTAATACAGGGTTGCAATTGATATCAAACCTGCATTAGGTTGTAATCAATTTGAATCAACTACAGCTATTTTTAAGACCTACCGTTTGAACATGTATTATATATTGAGTCAATGTTTATGAGTTTATGCTCTTATCCTTCCAAACAGATGATTTGTGCAGTTGATAGAACGATTTTAAGCTTAATATTGTGATTATATTTTCGATACAATCTTTAATGATTCATTCTTTCATCTTACCTCCCACAGAGGAGCCTATTGTGCTGCAGTTTCTGCCATTCTTACAAATGTTGCCACCCCTGATCTGTTTGATGGTACACCTGAATGGATTGTAAGGTATGGTATCCATAAATAGAAAGTACTGGAATATCAAAGAATTATTGGAATGTGTCAATTACAAAAGCAATTGTAACAAAGTTTCTTTTTCTTTGTATGAACTATGTTATCTAATGGAAGATGCGCATGATCTAGGGGTTTTAAATGCATGATGCTTAGAATGTATTTGTTTTAAAAAGAAGATAAAAAGGATTGGCCGAGAGGAAATGAAGGAGGTAGAAAAAAAGAAGTATTGGCTAGATTCATTTTGCAATTCCTCAATTAATTTTGCAATTGCCGATATATATTTATTGATTTGTAATCATGGAAATATTTGTGTGTTTGTCTTGTGTCCTTATGTCAGATGTATTGCCCAAGGTTTACGGTAGTACTAGGCTGAAGTGAAGTAGGTAGAAGTTGTAGTAGGAGTAGAAGTAGCAGGAGACCTAGTATCTTGAAAGTAGCATTAATGATTATTTTGTTGATTGTAAAATAATGTACTTTTTATAACTTTTCCTATTTATTGTTAAAAAAACATGCCAAATAACAGTTGTAAGACATATGAATGAGGCTTTGCCTGCCAACCTGTTTCATTTGAAACACATAGAAACTTCTAGAAATATTACTAGTAAAAGAAATATTTGTAGGAGCAGTACATTAATTCTTTATTAATTGTATTGTTTTTTCACATATTGTAAGGGTTGTCATACCTATGAAAAAGGTCTTGCTCATCAACTTCATATAGAAATTCAATGAAGTTTCCCTAAATCGGTAGAAGAAATAGTTGTTGTTTTAATTATTTGATCGATTGTGTAATTCTTACCTTACATCCCACCAAAGCATCTACAATCATCTTCACAACATCTTCTCAATAACTTCTCACCATCAGAGCAACAAAGACCTACGGTGACAGAACACTAGCATATATGGACCCCCAAAATTTTGGAACGCTCTCCCAGTATCGCTACGCTCCATAACAGACGATGAAGTGTTTAAGAAAGCGCTGAAAACTTATACTTTTGATAATTTTTGTCATTGATTATAAATTGTAAAGTGCATTGAGAGGGTCTACGGTTCTGAAATACGCTATAGGAGAACAATATATGAAGAGTTAAATTCCAAAAGGAGCTAAATCCATTTTTGTAACTTCAGAGAAAAAGGGATTTGTTTACCAGATTTTGTACAGGCGTTTATGGAAAAGTAATATTAGAAGGTGCATTTTGACTTAATTGCTCTCAAAATTTAGGTAAATACTTTTATTAAAAGATGGGTACTTTAAATGAACAATGTTCTGATATCAAAAACTCAATTTTCATCAAAAGTGGATTTAGCTCCTTTTGGAATTAAATTCTTCATATTATGATTATTGTTATTATTATTCTCCTCTCTACACTAGCTGTCAGACGTACGAGGGAGGCTTTGCCGGCCAGCCTGGTATGGAAGCACACGGTGGATACACCTTCTGCAGCGTGGCAGCCCTGGTGCTCCTGGGACACGAGAGACTATGTGATGTACAGGGTTTACTAGTAAGTACATCTTGACTGTCATATCCTCTGTTATGAAGTATAGTATCCACAGTCGTTTCCTGAGGGGCATTTCACAAAACTTGTCATTAGTGACAACTGACAGTATTTGTTATAAGCTACTGAAATCCTTGCTTCTGATTGGTTATCAGCAGATTTGTCATTGAGTTTGTCATTTAGCATTGTAAAAAGGCTTTGTGAAACAGGCCCCTGGATTTCATTCATTCTTCAGAATTACTTAAAGCCCCACTGCACTTCTTATAGCTACTTGCACCCTCTATATAGCAAACAATGCCTAATCGGCGCCTGTTGGTCCCCCATGATCCCCTTTTTCTTATGTAAATTGAGAGCTGATTTGATGAGATAACCACCTGTCAGTGACCTTGCAGGGAGGTCCAATCATCCATAGCCAAACTAGTGCAGACAGGCTTTAATACAATTGCTGTGATCATCATAAATCCATAGCATTATGAGCTGCAACATTAACAACAAATATCAACAACATCAATTATGGTAGCAGACTTTAGAAAATGAAGAAAATGTCTTTAGAACTATAACATGAAGTATATTTTTGGATAATACACTGTAAGAGAACATACAAATGTGCATGTAGATCTTATATATTGGTCGTGGAACACTATTTATTTATTATATATTTTGTGCATTTTTATGACTATGGGAGAAAAAAAATGATGTCCGATTTGTTATAGGCAGGGAGGTAGATGAAGTGTTTTAATAAAAAAAGATGATATCTATTAAGTGCAGTTTACCTTTCAAGTGAGTTTCATAAACATTTTATAAATATGGAAGAAAAAATCAGGAAAATTAATTTCATTTTTTTTCTTTCATTACATTCTTAAAATCAAATCTTGGTTTGAAGTTATGCAATTTAGTAAGAATTTGTTTTCAAATGTTTTAATAATGTACCTTGAATAACATTTTTGCAGAGATGGTTGGCTATGCGTCAGATGCGCTTTGAAGGTGGTTTCCAGGGAAGAACAAACAAGCTTGTAGATGGTTGCTACTCCTTCTGGCAGGCTGGAGTCTTCCCTCTCGTTCACTCCATCCTGACCAAGCAGGAGGATACAGCGCTCAGTATGGACTCCTGGATGTTTGACCAGAGTAAGTGGCAGGAATGGGATCGAAGAATGTGATTGAGCCCCCCCCTCCAAAAAAAACAAAAAAACAAAAAAACACACACTCAAAAAAAGAAAACAAGAGCCTTGTAAGAACAATTTTTTTTTTACTTTGGAAGATATTGGTGTCGAACTTGAAACATTAAAAATTTAAAGAACTAAAGTTTCTGTCTGCTTTACAAATCTTTTGTGGTTCTATGATTCAATGATAAGAGTTTGTAAATTGTCAGTGTTTTTGTAATGTGTTTCTTTTTTTAGAGGAAATAAACATATGATTTCATTTGACGAGATATGATTTGATATATGTCATATACTTGGTTTATCATGATTTCATTGTGTGGTATCTTGTTTCAGAAGCACTGCAGGAGTATGTACTACTCTGTTGCCAGAACAATCACGGAGGACTCATAGACAAACCCGGAAAGTAAGTAAATTCTCCCAGTATGGTTAATTGTACAATGGCTAGAGCTGTAAGCTTAGTATTTCTCTTGAAGCCCGTATGCACTAGTTTGGCCAAGGGGATTAGACCTCCCTGCAAGGTCACTGACAGGTGGTTATCTCATCAAATCAGCTCTCTATTAACATAAGAAAAAGGAGATCATGGGGGATTAACAGTCATCGATTAGGCATTTTTTGCTACATAGAGGGCGCAAGTAGCTATAAGTAGTCCAGTGTGGCTTTAATAATAATAAAATGATAACATGTCTTGTTGACTCAGGATAGCCTTATCAGTATTAATACTGTTCTCCCCGAGGGCCCTGCAATCATATTATTACCCCAGCCTAAGCACGGCTACCACCAAGGCGCACAAGCATTCAAGGTATTTCCTCCTACCGGGTATCCATTTACTGCACCTGGGTGGAGAGTGGCAAACGTAGATTGATGTCTCACCAAAGGATATTAATGCTGCAGCCTGATTCAAACCACGAAACCATGTGATCCACATTCACAAATCTAGTCGTCTGATTATTTGGGGGTTTTGTTTTGTTGTTGTTTATATTCTACCACACCTAGATGTCTTTCATTGACTCAACATTTCTAATCTGTTTATTTTTTTGTTTGTTTCTATTCTACAGAGCTAGAGACTTCTACCACACATGCTACTGTTTGAGTGGTCTGTCAGTGGCTCAACATTTCTAATTTGTTTGTTTGTTTGTTTGTTTATATTCTACAGAGCTAGAGACTTCTACCACACATGCTACTGTTTGAGTGGTCTGTCAGTGGCTCAACATTTCTAATCTGTTTATTTTGTTTGTTTGTTTATATTCTACAGAGCTAGAGACTTCTACCACACATGCTACTGTTTGAGCTGTCTGTCAGTGGCTCAACATTTCTAATTTGTTTGTTTGTTTGTTTGTTTATATTCTACAGAGCTAGAGACTTCTACCATACATGCTACTGTTTGAGTGGTCTGTCAGTGGCTCAACATTTCTTATCTGTTTGTTTTTGTTTTTTTGTTTTTTTTATATTCTACAGAGCTAGAGACTTCTACCATACATGCTACTGTTTGAGTGGTCTGTCAGTGGCTCAACATTTCTTAGCTGGTCAACTCAGGGAAGATGATGTAGCCGGAGATCCCAAGAATGAACTTGTAAGTTTATGTTTATTCATCAAATTGACATGGTTTTTAAAACTCCATTTGCCATGAAACAAAACCCTAGACTGCTTGTTTCAAGTATATACTGTGTGTGTGGTAGTATCCACTGTAGCAGTGTCCTGCTGTTCTTTTAGTTGACCAAAGCCTGGAAAGAGTTGATAAGTCTTTACAACTTGGTGGCCTGAACACCCCATAATATATGAGGGTTTTTTTAAAACCAAAAGTTGTGTCTAATCCAAATTGGTAGCAAGATCTCCAATCAACTCTTGCTACCGCAACTACTGTATTTGGCCATAGAGGGCAGCACCAGCCATGGGTATATTTGGCAAAGGCACTTCCAGTTCCCATAAAAATACAAAGGGTCATGAACTAGAAAGTCTATTTGGAGTCATAGTTTTGGAACCAATAAACTATACCGTAGTGTTGGCTCAGTCAGTAGAGCGTCCGCCTCACAACCGGGAGGTCGTGGGTTCGAGCCCCGGCCGCGTCATACCAAAAGACGTTAAAAGATGGGAGTTGTTGCTACCTTGTTTGGCGTTCAACAATAAGGGATAGAGCAACATTGATCTGGCGCTGTGGCTGCCGGGCTCACGATCAATTGGGCAAAAAAGAATTTCCGTTTCGGTTTAATAAAATTTGGAGTGGACTATTAGGCTATTATTATTATTACTAGCAGGACCCGCGGAAATCCGCGGGATTTTAGAGGGGGGCGGGGGTGTAAATAGATATATAGAGAGTGTTTAAATTAAAACCACCAAGAACTTTATTTGCCATTCAGGCCATTTAAAAAATATACATGTTTAGCGTCCCCGCCCGCTTCCTTTTTGGGGGCCGCCTCCTATTTATTTATTTTTGGAAATTTTTTTGATTTTTTTTTTTTTTGAAAGAAAATAAAACAGCGTCCTGTCCGCTTCCTTTTTGGGGGCCGCCTCCTATATTTATTTTTTTTTGAATTTTTTTTGAATTTTTTTTTTTTTGAATTTTTTTTGAATTTTTTTTTTTTTTTGAATTTTTTTTATTTTTTGAAAGAAAAAAAACATGAAAAAAAAAAATTGTCGGCCGCCATCTTGAAAAATAGCCCGAATGTCATGGGAAAATGTACGGAGCGGCCATTTTGTAAGGAAAAAAAAAAAGGGCCTCCTCCTTCCCATTTATCGAAAAAAACAGGATGCTAAACATGTTTTCTTTTTAATTTGGCCCTATATAAAAATTTAAAAAACGATCCAACTGTACCGGTAGTTATTCTTTAAGCTTTAAGTTCCGTAGTGTGGCGTACCGAATACGCAGAAATTAGGCTGCGTCTTAATGGGAAAATAGTCCCTGCGTAGGTTATGCGTAGGCTGGCGTACAGGTTTGCTTGGTTGCTTACTGTGTGGAAAGCTTTTACTGCTTTGTCGATCTGGCGTAGGGTAGCGTACTGCTGCGTAGTCATGTAGCGTAGTGTTGCGTAAAAAGGTGTACTTTCTGCGTCAAGTTTCTACGCCGAAAGTACGCGAAAAAAAATTAAACATGTTGAATTGTTTTCGTTCATCTTGCGTACCCCTTTCCGTCCCTCAGCATATAGTAACGTAGGCCAGCGTAGTTGGTACGCAACACTACGCAACTCTACGTATTAACCCCACGCCAATTAGTGACCCGCAAGTGTCACAAATAAAGTATGAAAAAAATATGCTCATCTGACCCTAATTAAACACCTAAAACCCCCGAGCTTTCGGGGGTTTATGGCCCCTTGAAACCCGTGGACCCCACGCCTATATTATATATACACTCAACTCGCTGCGATCTGATCTCTCTCCCCCCCCCCCCTAACTTTGAAGAACGTAACCCCCGAGCTTTTGGGGGTTTATGCTGGCCCCTTGAAACCCGTGGACCCCACGCCTATATTATATATACACGCAACTCGCTGCGATCTGATCTCCCCCCCCCAACTTTGAAGAACGTAACCCTGAGCTTTTGGGGGTTTATGCTGGCCCCTTGAAACCCGTGGACCCCACGCCTATATTATATATACACTCAACTCAGGACCCGCGGAAATCCGCAGGATTCTAAAGGGGGGCGCAGGCAAAAAATTAAGTTTTTCATTTCGGGGGCTCCATTTCAAATTTTTGGGAAATTTTCGGGGGCTACTTTTTCAACTTTCGGGGGCTCTTTCTTCTGGGGCTCCTTTTTCATTAATTCATAAAAGGATAGGCCTACACTTTGTTGAGATTTGTTTAGTAGGCTATAAGGTTTCAGGCTTCCTACTTCATAATTGCCTATTTAAAAAAAAAAAAAAAAAACATTTTTCTAGTTCAATAACTAAGTTTTCATGCATTGATTTGATGCAAGAACTGTAACATAATAAACCCTAGATTGTGATTATTTCCGACCATGAATTTCGATAATCATTTTTCAAAGTAAAATTTTCACAAGAAAATCAGACAGTCGTTTAAAAACGTAGACATTAGTAATACTTTTACTATTTCTAAGCTCAGGTTTCGTAAATCTATTCACAAAACTATATTGAAATCGCGGCAATAATGATGCAAACCAACAGATAACAATTTATTTCAAAGTGTCAAATCAGCTCAGCTGAACTCACACACACTACAGCGTAACTCCATGAGCTCGAACACCGGCGCCGCAGGCGTCGGACGCCTGCAGTGCGCGGTGCTGGTGTTGAAGCTTCCTGCAAGCTCATGTCAACTCACACACACTGCACAGCAGCATTGCACTGTGTGTTGACTGAAGGCAGCTTGCGACTCAACTGTCAGTCTAATGGTTTTCTTGTAATAACTTTCCTTTAGAAAATGATGATCAAAATTTAGTATACATGTCCGTAATAATCACAAAATAAGCTTTGATTTCATACCTCCATTCACAAAAACTATATCAAAATCGCGGCAATCATGATGGAAATAGGTCTCTAAGTTTGGACGTCGTCTGTCGTGTGTCTATTTGATACGGATGTAATGTTGAATATGCATGAGGTATCTCTGTCGTCACGCATATCCTGCATTATGCATGTCGCGTCTGTTTTCGCCCTGGACGTCGACACGCAGGAGGACCTCGGGCGGAGTATAGCCAATTCGCTAGAGTAGACTCTCCCGCGGACTACGGCACCGGTCACCGGTACCCCGAGGGGAGGGTTCAGGAGGAGATAGCCGCACCAACTTGGGTCGGCGATCTCATTAAAAAACAATAGAATACAAAGGCCGGCGGAGACGTCATGCCCCCCCGCGGAGCCTTAGCGTATTACTATTATAGATTATTATTATTATTATAAGTAACAGATTATGATAGTGCCTACAAAGATCTCATCAAATCATCGGGGGAGTTCATGAAACCTGAACAATAGTTATGTAGTAAAATAAGGAATTAGTTAACACTACTGTACATTCTCTATGGAAGCCTGAAGAAACCTTGTCTTATCGCCTTCCCCAGGATTGTATCTGCGCAGTGTGGGAGGAAGGTCGCCATCTACTGTCGATCATTGTATTTGCGGTAGGGTCAATTGCAAAATTACAGTCGCTTATCTCTTATGTAGAGGGTTGCTAGTGATATCAAATAAAATTTGACTTGCTATTGATTCGTATCAATTAAAACTGAATTAGAATTGAATCTTACTTCAAAATGAGAAGCCAGCGTATTAAAGGAAAAGTAGAATTTATCATTTTTGTTATACCCTCTCCTGTTTTTTCCTGAACAGAGACCAACCCATCCAGTGTTTAACATCAGCCTCCAATGTGCCCACAATGCATCACACTACTTTGGCAAGCTACCCATCCCCACCCCCAGATGAGGATACGCAACCAGTGGGTCTGATTAGAAAAGCTTTGTAGACTACTTACTCTAATATCTACATAATATCATGCTCTTCGTCCACCACTGCAATATTCATCCCCATAGGTATTAAGAATGCATGGAGGTGATGGAATTCATGCAGTGGTGCGGTTATATGCCAATTTCCTACAAGCACTGAAGTCCTAACATTAGCCCTAGGCACAACATTATACCTAACTGGGGTAATAATATATATGTAAAGCACTTAGGCACATCGTTGTATCGATGTACGGAGCGCTATATAAAAGCGGAATATTATTATTATTATTATTAACCCTAGCTATAGCTTTAACAAAATAAAGCTTGGAGTTAGATGTCACCGTAGTGACACTGGATCTCTATGTTGTTAGATCGAGAAACAAAGTGAGTTTCTGTTTCTGTCATAACAAAACTTTGCGTACTTGGGGTCAATCAATATCTTTCTTGCGAGCTGTAAACAATTTACGTCCCCCTTTGCACTAACGTCCTTTGGCAAGACGTTATCTACATTTGCCACTCTCCACCCAGGTGTTAAATGGGTACTCGGTAGGATGCAAAAGTTAATGTATTTTGCTCAGTATTGTGAGCGTCTGTTAAATGACGCTCGGCTGGAATGCTCCCCAGGGAGTAGAGCATGTGCATTCATTGTGTGCGGGCAAGCCTAAATCCGATGACCGGGATAATGATATATCTGTAAAGCGCTTAGAGCCATTTTGTATTAACCGCTATATAAAAGCGGAATATTTGTTTATTATTATTATTATGAAATTGACATGGAATATGCTGAAAACCATGCAGTGGTGCTCTGTATGATGCTGTAAGAATTGGAATGTGGCTTGTTTTGTTCCTGATCAGCAGATTAAAATGCACATTCCATCGACAGTTTTGCAATAGAGTGGAGAAGAAGCTGATGATGAATAATCCCAAAAATTGTTGGTAATGAAATAATATTGATCATTCCAGTATTGTGTCCTTTTTGTCTTTGTTGTCCTCGATGTTCATGTCTTGTTTAATGGCTCCGTCGTGATACCATGTAAAATAAGGAACTTTATGATAATCGGCATTTACTTTTCTTTTTCAAACATGAGGAATGTGAAGAAAAGCATTATAAATATAATAAGCCCTTCCAGTTTATGTATAACTTCATAGATTATTTTATTCATGAATGGAAGAAAAACAATCAATCTAAATGACATGTGGCATATTGGATAATCAACTGACAATTCAGCTCAAAACCTTATGGTATGCATAAAACCTTGTGAAGTCAGGTTTAAGTCATATCTTAAGTCAGTTCTTGATTTGTGTTTACTCCTACGTACCATTATATTCTTGCAAATTTAATGAATTAGGAGGGTACGTTTCAATCCTTAAAGAACAAAAAATTATGTTGGATGCTCCTTATAATTATCGGCTTGCATGGTGATGTAGATATACAAAATCCTCCCCCTTCTCGAACATGGTGCAACCGCAAGCCTACGATATTGTACACAGTGCTTGATATGTATGATAGAGCAAATTGTATGGTATGCCTCAGAAGGCAAATAACCTAGTTATCTTGTATATTTGATCTGTTTGGTGCCAGTAGGGCATTAACTCATATCATGTTGCACAGTGTTAACGCCCTTCCGGCTCCAAACTGACAAAACGTCATTGTATTATATGTGTGCTCTTTTTTTTTTACATTTGAGTTGAGCATTGATCTGAAATAGTCCATGTGCACAGTTAAGTTTCTGTGAATAAAATTATGTGCTACATTGGTATGTTACTGCTGGTACCAAAGTAAAGTGATTGGACTATCTTACATAAACTCCTCAAAAAAAAAATCTGCAATTTATGTTTAAGCATTGATATCTCTCTTGTTACTATGATATCATACTTTAATTTGGAATTCATACCTTGGATATCATACCTTGGAAGTAGGCATAAAGTTATACAAAACTTATTTGCCCCTCGGTGTCCGCTAGTGGGTTACTCTTGAATTTGGCCTTGTGCAGTTACGGATGAACATGGACAGTTGAATAGTTCATCAGGATTAAACTTGTCCTTCTTTAGTGACCAGTACTTGTCCAGATTTGATTTGAAAGAATTGAGTGATGGACATTCTGCTACATATGATGGGAGACCATTCCATTCGTTTAATACTCTCTGTGAAAAAGAGCTCTGCCTCAATTTAGATTTTACATGTTTCTTTTGTAGTTTGAACTGGTGACCTCTTGTTACTGTGACAGTGACCGGTATTACCGGTATGTAATAATTGAATGTGCTGTACACCTAAATATGGGTTTAAGTCAAAAGTAAAATGTTGCAAAATGCATTGTTATTGTCATTAAACACAATCCATCCTCTAATCGAAGAATTAACTGTTCAATGCATTTGGTAACATTTCACCTTGACTTGGCCCCATATCCAAGTGTACAGCACATTTCATGATTACATAATCGATACAAATAGGGCATCATTTTTAAAGGGAAATATCAGGCTTTCAATGATACCAAATTCAAGTATAAAAATATAGTAATACGAGAGATATCGAAGCTCAAACTTGAATTGCAGAAACTTTTTAAAGGATTTTATGTGAAAATTCTGTCATCATATATGTAGAGGCTAGTACTTTAATTATGACATTTGTTGATTCCACCATTGATGACCTATCATGAATTTGATTATGCCAGGGTCACAATAATTTATGTGTAAGGCAAATTAAACTTTTTATTTCTTATCATACTAAATAGTGTTTATAATGTGAAATGCTTCAAATTGAAAGAGAAAATGTAAAAGCTTATAGCATATACAAATGAATACCATAAGTCAAAATAGCTACATGTGTGAATGTTTAAGTGGTGTAGATTGTGTGAAACGCAAGAAAGTGTTAATCTTAAATTTCTTTGTTATATCACATGTATGTAATTCTGTAAAACAAAAGTGTTTTTTTACTTTAAAATGCTTAAGTGGAGGCAAGCCAATAGAAAAGAAAAGGAATTATTTAAAAGCATATTACATACACAGTGAATGTAAAAATGATGAAATAATTATCATGAATAATGATAGCAACATATGGGAATACTCCAGTGCTGTAACTTCTGTTCCAACTGCTGTTCGAACTATAAAATGTGATATATTTGTGTATGAAATACACAGAAACGTGCTTGAAAAATGTGTTGTAAATAATTTGCATGTAAAATAAAAGGTCTGAAGACATTGATTTTTATTGTAAACCTGTATTGTTTCAATCTATGCATCATTTTATATATCAGTTGGTTTGCTCAATGCTTGCATTCATGTACACGTGTATGTTCACTACTTTGGTGCTGTGAGCTGCAGGTTCCACACAAGAATAATTTACCAGATGTTTAGACTAGGAATAGGTAGATTATTTTCATGAAACGGGAACAGATCCACTGTACATGAAGTGTGAAGTTTATCAGACAATGTTTTTATGCTCGATTCGACAATCAGACAGAGAATTGAATTGACAAATAATGGTTAAAACTATATTTTTCATTAAAGCTTCGGTGGAATGGTAGGGTTTAATTTGTGTGATTGTTGTATCAGTCATCTATTGGTTTTACATTTGTCTTTGATTGTTCGCACCTTTAAAAGTTCATAACTTTCTTATTTTTAATCTTTTTTTTTGCTCAAACTTTTACTGACCTGTTTCTCTCATGTTCCTGCTTCTGTTAAAACCAACTTAATATCAGGGTGAACTTCCCCTTTAAAGCTCTTTTTTTTGTATCTCTGATCATGTTTGAGACAAAATCTAATTTTGAGTGAACAGTGAAAAGACGAATCCCATCTTATATACCGGTAAAGTACTATTGAACAGCATCTGTCTGCTCCACGTTTCTCAAGAGATAAGGCCCAGTCTAACCTAAGAAAAATACTACCGGTACTACTATTTAACTTTTGGAGTATGAATTGAAAGCAATTGAATAATCCATGGTAAACGTATAAATCACTATTTTTCAAAAAGCATTAAAAAGATTCAGCCAAAGATGTTACTCTCTGTGTTGAAAGAGATATCGTGCCTCTTTTCTATTTATTCATTTTTCTAAGAGCATTTCGGATAGGCACTTACTTTATTTTCACGAGACTTGGAATTAGATATACATGTAGAATCTAAGTTTGAAAACAAAAAAGGCAAACCCAATTTCAACAGACCAGTTTAATTCATGAATGTTCCTTACCAGAGCCCTTTGGACCATTTAATTCACACTTCATATATAATCACATCACTAATGATGCTTTAGTTTATCCTATCTGTTGCAAGGTTTGTGATCATGAAAAGATTTATTTATAGAATATTTATAACATTGCATAATTCTCTGTAAACATGGAAGATTTTTTCTTCATTTCTCAGTGGTATGAATACTTTTTAAACAAAAGTATGTTTAAAAATTGTGAAATGTTCTTTAAACTGAGACTGAACATATTGCTTTTGAAAATACTAATAGCTATTGGTGTTTAACAGCTTACAGTCTATAAGGATATAATTCTGCTCATTAATAACCCTGGATCTTTGTAATAATAGTTGGGTTTATTATCTCACCATCCTTATTCAACCTTCCTCTCATTTCTAACATTATGCTTAAAATATATTATATGAACTTGAGTGTAAAGATGAGCTGTTCACATAAGGATGCAAATTGTAGATTTTTTTTAATGTCATTATATGATGGAAGAAAAGTCACAATTTACACCCCCTCCTCCCTCCCCCCCCCCCCCTCCCCTTTTGAAATATGTCACCTACTGTATTAGACTTAGATTTGCATGCATTGGCTGATGCTTTAATAGGCAAGCCTGTGGCAAGCATTTCAGTATTTAAAGAGCTTAATAGATGATAGAAATGTGCACAACAACTAACTTTATATGTGAACAGATGTCAAAATTTGAATGAAACACGATACTGGTGTTTGAGGTTTATTATCGGATGTTCATCATATTAAGGTTGATCTGAACTCTTACGACTGCCAGCATTAAAAGATTTAATTACACCTGTCTAATTTGATTGCCTGTCTCGTGTCTGCTCATTAAGCTATAGCATTACCTCCCTCGTTAAAAGTATAGACACTTCCATTTTGAATAATATACTACAAATAATAATAATGGTGGCTTCTTATATAGCGCACATGTCTGTCACGTTGTGACGCTCCTGGCGCTGCCTCGATTATTACCCTGGATATATATTGTTCTTAATAGAATGTAATGTAATTTAATCTGATCAAACTTTAATCCAAGCACTGTACATATATTGCAACACAGGTTATGCAGTCATCGGATTCATCAACACACCCACATCGTGTGCACCATCTCCACGCTCTGGGGATTATTACAACCATGTTTTCACTGTGAGGGCATAGGGCAATTATGACTTCAATCAAGATTCTCGTTATCCTAACAGGTTCCCATTATTTCCCCCAGGCAAGGAATGGAAAATATTGATTTATATTTTGCCAAAGGACAAAAGTGCCGGGCTGGAGCTCAAGTGTTGAAATCCAATCCAAAAGATATTTGATATTGTGCCTTTTCCTTGCAGTTGCAAAGCGCTGTACACATGCACGCTCCACAATGTTTGGGCCACTTAAAAAGATAACTAGAGGTGGTCTTATTAGAGTGGTTTAAGCATTTGACTAAAAATGGAAAGGTTGAGGGTTCAATACCCGACACAGCATGCACTAAAGTCCTTTGGCAAGACATTAATCAACCTTTGCCTCTCCATACCCTGGAGAGAAACAGGGACCTATGGTACTACAAAAAAGCCTTATTAATCGAAAGTATTATATGCCTTCATGGTGACCATGACGGTAGGAAAACTCCCCAGGAAGTGGATATTGTGTGCACTGTTTGCGTAAATGAATCCATTGACCGGGGTTTAAACAATATATGTGAAGTGTTTATAGAGGGTATTCCGTATATAATGCTGTGTAAATCCAGATTTATTATTATTATTATTATTAACTAAGAAAAATTAAAGTGAGTTACAGTATTTCAAAGGTAATCATAAAATATATACACGTAGATCTCTCTCTCTCTCTCTGTCGTCCTCTCTCTAACTTAGATGTCAACTACATTTTCATGGGTAGAATTGTGTGCAAGGATGTCATGCAATAGAAGAAAATGTCATTTCTAGTTTGATTCTTGAGCTTCTGCCAAGAAATGGGGGAAACGGTGATTTAATACAATCCTACAATTAAAATAGGAATATTATCATGCTTGCATATTATATACATGTATGTCTTGGCCAATTTGTGCAGAGTATCATTTCAAAGTCAACCACATTTATGCATCATTCTCTTCCCCACAACCACAACTGTGTGGTCATTTTGGTTGCTTGATTATGAATGGAGACCCGTATGTTGTCAAATCTTGTGTGACTTTCTCGAGTAGACTACAGAGCAGGCTCTTTGCATGTAGGTGAATATACAGTGCGAGTATGTAGAAAGGAATCCCACATTTTTTTTTAAACGACTGCAATGGCTTTAATCTAATTTGTTGGTATGATAGCTTGCACTTTCCCCCTTTAATCATTTTGCTGTAGGTAGAGAAATTCAGGTTCTCATGTTGATGACCTATTAAACATTTTTATAGTGAAAAATGAAAATAGAGGCTGAGCATAAACAAATTTCTGATAATCATTCGCTGTTGATGGTTTGTTGTTATGCTTGTAAATAAGTAACTAGGGGACCGATGGCTTCAAGTCATCTCTTGGGATAATGCCTTAATTACCAAAGGACATTAGTCAGTGCATCAACTTGGGTTTTGAACCTGGGACTTTGCAGTTAGGAGACCACAGCTCTACCACTGAGCCATCGCCTGTCGTCACACTCTAACACTCAGCCTTTAAATTTTGGCATATATGATTTCTTTTTTGGATGTTTAAGGAAAAATACCACTGCTCTGGAATCTACAGTCATTCATATATGAATTAATTTGATATCAAAATAAAAGGAAATGTATAAGCTCTCAAAGAAGCATGAGCATGATAAGTCATGTTAAAAGACCTACCGGTATGTACTAATGTATTCCAATTTATGCATGTTTCGCTTCCACTAAACCGGTTGCCAACCTGCTTTGCATAATGGCATCTATGGATGGAATTCTCTTTGAATAATCAGTTGTTGCTATGTAAGGCAAGCATATTGAAACCTTTTCGGTTGATAGAGAAACTTTTGTGGAAAAAGTATGCATACAATTTGAGTAAACATGTCTATTGGCTCTTGAATTACTGGGGTTGGATAAGGGTTTCCTTTGTATGCTAGATAGTGCCTGATAGGAAATAATACCATATGGCACTCTTCTAGACAACCCCAATATTTGAGCAAGCATTGGTTGCTGTGAGTACCATCAAGTGATACTTGTGTTGGATATTTGAGCTTGTAATGAATCCAAATTATGATACAGATGTCAGAGAGAAACATCATATTGTCTGCAGAATCACGATTACATGCCAACATGCAGGTAAGTGCGTGTAAATTAATAGCTGTGAGCATGGAGCTTTGTCCACTCATAACGCCGTATTAAAACGGCATTACCGGTAATTTTTAAAAAATGTATAAAAAATAAGTAAACAAAGTTAACAACACTGTGGCCAATGAAATGGGATGAGCAAAGAGCATATTGAATTTCTTTATCTTTTAACACATACAATGTAGATAAGAGAATATGCTTCAATAAAGGAATCTGTTGCACTCGGTTACCGTGATTTTCATTGATAACATACTCCCATTCAATTACACATAAAATAGTTATGTTTTGCTGCTTTTGCAAATGTGCAGGTTGGTGTAGGTGGTCTGCAGTGTTGTGTGTGAATAAGGCTTTTTTTGCTTGAAGTGTGCGGGCATGTTCATCAATCATCTTCATATATCATCTTCATATTTATTAATCAAGTCCTATAATCAATTAATGTGCTGTGTTTCAAAACTGAAAAGAAATTAATCTAACTTTCTGGAGCACACCTATCAACATTCCAGAATTTTAAATTGTTAACTGCATTAATCTTTGTTTTGTGTACACATGCATTCTAAAGAATACACAATCTACAAACAAACTTGTATATTTAAATTAACTTAATATCTTAAACTTAAGCTAGTATCCCTTCTTATGCAGAGGGAGACTGCCAAAACAAACAACGAAAATGAGTTGTTTTTTTGTGCTGTATTCCTCAATTCTTCCTACTGATCAACATACAAGTGTTATAATAGCATTGTTGCAGTGAATTCTCACTTAAAATGTATTTCAAATATCTATTGTATTTTCCTTTACCGGGTACTTTATATTTTGTATTGTATTTCTACTTTGTATAAAGTAATTTACAGTGATGTTTGCTTTTGACTCTTATGGAATTGAAAATGAAACAATTGATACAATGAGGTTGGCATAAATCATTAAAAATGCCATACCATATGTTTCATTGTATGCCACTTATGAAGATTCTAGGGGTGCGTTGAAGCAACGCTTTTTTACCCTAGAAACACGGTTTTCAAAGACGTTTTTAGTATAAAACATGGTTGCGTTCAAGCGATTTTTCGTCGGTCATCAAAATAAACGTGTTTCAAAACACAAAACGCTGAAAGAGATGCGTTTTGTATCACGGTTGCTAAAAATCGCTTTGTTGATTTGTGATTCTAGCTTCAAAAAATTGTTTCAATGCATCCTAGGCTTACAATACATCAAACCTACAGGCATGAAATTAGCTACCAACTGCTGGCCAGAACGTGTATAACGAAAAAATGTTGACAGAGCATAGTTCTGCTTTCTTGTACAATGCAAGGATGCAATGGTTGCGTGAAAGTGGATACATGCAGAGACACAATTACCCTTACTATGAACATGACTGACAAAGAAAGCGGACAAAATATACAGTTCCTCAGGTAGATAAAGGAACATCCCTTCACTGCTATTATGTAAAAATTTGTAGAACAGGTGTCACATGCATATTCACCTTTTTACATAATAGCAGCTAGTGAAGGGATGTTCCTTTGTCTACCTGAGGAACTATATTTTGTCCGCTTTCTTTGTCTGTCATGTTCATAGTGCCTAGACCCTACAAATGAATGCATTTTGACAGGCAAATCTTATTTAAAGTGTCTCTTTGAGAATGGCCATTTTCGTAATGTAACCAAATTGAATGCATGTCTTTGTGAAGTGCCTCAATGAAAATTATTTCATGCACAGGATAATAATAATAGTAATTCAATAGTCAGAATGCAAACTAAATATATAAGTGTTGCTAGATAGGTCAAGCCGTAATGTTTGTCCTACCTGGCAACAAATAATGTATGCAGTTCGGATTCTGTCTATTGAAATACTATTATTCTTATCAGATGAATGAAATAATTTGTATTGAGGCACTTCGCAAAGACGTATGCATTCAATTTGGTTACATTACGAAAATGGCCTTTTGACATGGGGGATAAAAAAATACAAATATTGAATGCTTATTTTGGGGTTGTGGTTAAAACTATAGCTTCTCGATAGTACACTGCAGTTTCCAGATCACCTTGGGCAGTGGTTTTATCAGTGCCACTCAAAGCAGTCAATATTTGTATTTGTAAACATGCATTGTCCTTTATTGGCAAATATTAAGGGACTGCTACAATGTCCTTGTTTTAGACGAAACAGAAATACTTTACTGAAGTAAACAATTTAAACATTGTACGCAATTTTATTAGGGGATATTGGTATTATGTATTAATAACACCAACAATTATATTTATATTGCTACTTTTCTAGAGGATACTAAATGCTCTCCTTTAGTCTAAGTGCAAATTGAGAATTATAGATAATATGTTTTCAGACGATTGTAGACTGTATGTTTCGTATTATGGTCAGTAAGTTTTGTCAATGACTTTGAGAACTAAGTAAGCGAGATTTTAAAGCTCATGAGCACATGTTGAAAGTGAAACCCGGAAATTATTTACACACAATTTAAAGTCCTTAAGATACCACAAGGTGGAAACAAGAAAGAATGCACTTTTCACATTATTTCTACATCAAAAAAGCTTTTTTATTTCTGTATCAAATATCTCCTTTCTCCTTCCACATACACATAAACATATCTACGAACACAACTATCTTTCTGTCGTCCGCTCTCCCTTATTACTCTCTACTCCAAGAGTAACATGCATAATATATCCAAGTCATAGCTCCCAATTCACGACTGGTGCTAGCTCTTTCTGTTATTTACAAAGTTCTTCACAATCCAGTGAAGAAAAAAAGAAAGTGAAAAGAACACATCTTGAGAATAAAAATCACAACTTTTCACCAAAAAAAGACAATGCTATTCAAATACACACAAGGAAATTATCTAAGGGTTGACAACAGTACAGTATTTTCCTATTACAGATACATGTATATCACTCTTTACTTACGTTTCCTCAACATATTCCTGTATTCCTTAAGAGTACTGCATCTCCAAACAAGACCCTAAAGAAACCTTTAAACTTCAGAAGTTCTCTCCTCTGATTTACTCAAATCAATTTGAGCTAAAGGGCCACTAGATATTCCCCCAGAAGTGATTTTATTGCAAAATTCACAACCAAAAATATATATTAAAGAAACCTCATTTTAGCAGCAAATTCCCTGAAAGTTAGACGTAGTACATACCAAAAAGGTTTACCCTTATCTTCAAGATTAAAACTTCCAATTTTTGTTTAAATAGCAACTCCAACTACTGTATGTCATTGATTGTAACTTCTTTTACCGGGGTACTCAATTCAACATTTTCAACTGGCCAATCACAATCAAGATCTTAGCTGTAAGTCTGCTGCTTCATATACAACAGATTCTGATTGGTTGTTTAGGATTGTCCAATCAGCAGCCACTTGCACAATGTACACATAAAGCTCAGGGCCCTATCTTATTCAATAGTTTTGATTGATCCAAATCAATTCTTTGACGTCCAATCGTCCATTTTAACTCCCAACGTTTATTGTCTTTTTTAAATTGAAAAACAAACAAAACAACAAATAAGAATATAATATTCACTGAATGTTAACGATCTTGGCGTGTGCATGTAGCAGAATACTTCATATTTGGGAATGAAGAATACACTTGTATTTATGTACTGCAAATCATCTTCTCAGGACCCAAAGGGCGTTAACGCTGTATTTAAAGCATACAAGTTTAAGCCCTTCCGGCTCCAAATGGACAAAATGATATCAAGCGGAACTATGGTGATCCAACTCCAGCGACATTAACTCCAGGATTTATCTCCACACGGATTTAGGATTAGGAATTTGGTAATGATCAAGTTTTTAATCCGACAAGTTTTTTTCTAAATTGATCGCGGAGTGTTTGTCGCTGGAGCACATGTCATACATCAAAAGTAGACATGAATCTTGAGTACACAATTCATAAATAATAAATGTGAAAGCAAATAAATCGACACAATACACCACCCTCTCAGAAATATTATGGTTACACCCCCCCCCCCCCCCCCAGTCGTGTCATTGATGAAGAGTAAAGATAAAACTGTCTATTCACTCACATGATATCATTTTATCTGTACAATAATACTAAGAGTATGCCCTCCTTTTCAATCGAGACTATGATGTCATCTGTACATGTACATCAGTGAACTGATAAAGCAAATAAAGTGATAGCATCTACATACCTGTACAAATCTCTTCTGTAACTCGTAACAATGCACACCTGTACAAGCATATTACCACAGTACAAACTGAGTAAGACTTTATTGATCACTTATTGAGTTTGAAAGAAAAGGACTACAGGTACTTTAAGATATCTTTTTATTTAAAGAAAATTGTGTGTAAGAATTGTGTCAAAATCTGTTAAAGATTTATAAAATTACATTGGAACGTTATCAAGACAGAAAATTTGTGTCAAATCAGAAACTTTGGCAAATTTCATGAAAAAGTGATATTGGCAAAGATTTCATGCCATGAAATGATTAGCGGTAATACGACCTACATTCCATTGATATTGTTCATGGGTCGTATTCTGAAAACGATGTTATCCATTATGTTAGGAAAAAATGATGTTGATTGTCATAATGAATTTAAATTGCATAAAACTGACAGTTGCCGTCAGTGCTTGCACAATTGTCTCTTTAACATTACACAAAGCGAGTAAGCTTTGTGCAGACATGAACCATTGGCTTGCCCTAAGTTATGTTATGACGATAAACATCGTTTCACTAACCTAAATAAATTACACGGTTTTCAGAATACCACCCCAGCTTTCAGAATACCTACAGTGAAAATTGTGAAACTGGAAGATAAAAATAATGTCTTTTCTCTCTCTCTCTATATGTACACAATAAAACAAAAACACTTTTGTCCAACTATTCTTTTCGCCTTGGCCAATACAGATCGCCATCATAACTGTATCCATCCATACTTAAAGTGCTCTTAGTTTTCAACTTGTTTGCCTTGTTTTTCTTCAACTGCAGTCGAATAGCAGCATTTTGATTTATCAAAATATAACCTCACTCGAGCATTACATTGCAGCAACAAAAGAAGACAATTGAGAAAAAAAAGTTGAACAAAAAAACACTTTGACAGGAAAATGTCTCACCATGATCTAATGACAAAACTTTGAATAAATTATAAAGTATTGATAGATTTAATAATAACTATTACATATTCCCTGATATTATAACATCAACATCAAACTCAAATGCTGATATATGTCGATTTGAAATGCCATTTCTTTCCAAAGAAAAGATGAACAAAATAATGGCCTCTGTTCTCTTTTGTTTTAGACAAACAGTGTCACATTCTTTATTCTAAAAAAAAAAATCACTAAACCGTAGCTTTTTAAACACTCTTCCGTGAATGAACATTCTTTCACTCTGCAGACGATGTCACAGTCTATTCCCTAGGTTTTAACTGTACTTGCTAATTGACATGTGTAACAATAAAACAAAAAAGTTCAAAAAACAATTTGATTAACAATTAGAGATGTTAAAATACAAGTAAGGTATATTTTACATCTTTGACTCTTTTCTAAATTTCATTGGATGTGTGTAGATAACAATAAACGAAAGGTTAAATGCATAGCAAATAAATACATACAAAAATAGATGACATTCTTTCTTGAAAGAGGACGTTATACCGAATAAATTTTTGTCCATGAGGCAAGCATATTGTTTTCAAGGGATGGGGGAGGGAAGAGAATATTTAAAAATTCTTTCCTCTAATATTCTTACCCATTTAAAATACCCAAACTTAACTTCCTCTTCAGCTACTCTTAATTCCATCAAATTCTATGAAGAAGAAAAAAAGTCAAATTCTTCACACCAAGTGAACCGAGATCAATATCTGCCTCCATTTTAATAATAAATACTCCCATCAAATTGATATCTATTATATATTTAATATTATGTATGGGACTCTATTCAAATAATCCTACCTCTGGATCGATACACCACACATTTTAACAATCCACCATTCTTCTATCAAACAGTGGGTATAATAACTCCACGTTCTTTTACAATCGGGACTCGAGCTTTAAATGCACAACACAATTAAATTAAGCCCTGTTCAGATATGCAGCGGTATTCCTTAACAAGTTCAAAATATTGTGGCAGTTCTTTTTTGCGGTGGTTCATCATGCCATATCTGAACAGGGCTTAATAGTGGTATCATTTTTGTCCTTGGAATACGACCTCTTCTTCGACTTTGAGTCAAAGGTGATATTAGTATCATGTCATCTAACTATGGGTGCGTTTATCATCTTGTGCCACTCAGAAATGGCGTTTCTACACATACATATCGATTCCCACTATACAAACTTGATTTGCACGATGTCGCGTTAATTAAGTCGTCAAGATTCGAAATTAAGGTCTTGTCTCTGCGCAACTGCTTTGCGCCTTTGACCAGGGAAGCAGAGAGTTGCTCGGAGGTCAATTTTAGGGCACGGCACATGGCTCGCGCTATTTCTCTGAACCGGAAATTAGCCTGGGAAGGTCCAATATGTATGTGTGTTTCAAAGCAGCTTTGCCTTTATCATCTCTCAGAAACGTGATTCTGGCTCATTCTCACATTCAAAACGCAATTTTTCAGCGTTTCAATATACCCACATCTAAAGATATTATAAACAGGCTTGCGTTTATCACCATGCAAATATGCCTGAAATATGTTTGAAAACGCTGATAAATGCACCCTATTTCTTACGTCTAGCTCTCGCTTACCATCTTTCTTTTAATTAACTATAAATATATTACCCATCAAAATCCTTAACTTGCTACTTTGAACTCATAGAATATCGGAGTGAACCCCCCCCCCCCCCCCCCCCCCCCCCCCATCTGCAGTTAATAAATCTTGGCCAAAAAATTGAACGTGTCTTTTCAAAGTTCTTATTAAACCGCAGCACTGTTCTTTTTTTGACATAACCACTCACAAAATAAGACAAGACATCACATGGGCAATCAATAAGGTTCTAGGAATATGAACAATACACACAAAAATTGATTGCTCATTGAAGAAAAAAATAATAATAATAAAAAAAGCACAAGTGTATAAATTCATTTGAATAAAAAGAGAGGATGGACACGATCACCTCGAGTCATCCTTCTTTTTGCTAGATTTTGAACTCCCTGAGTGTTCGCCTTTTAAGCGTTTGCGAGATTTGTGACCTGGTTTGGGATGATTGTCTGAGGAGTTCGAGTCGGATTCGGAACCGGCGTCGTAGTGAGATAATTTGGTGTTGAGAATGATGCCATTGGTCTTGGCTACTTCCCCCGTCGAAGATCTCTCCAAGAGACGAACTGCAGAAGTGAAAGAAAGAAGGAAAGGAAGGGAGGGGGAAAGAAGAAGGGAAAAGGGAGGAGAAAGAGAGAGAGAGAGAGAGAGAGAGAGAGAGAGAGAGAGGGAGAGGGAGAGAGAAAGCAAAACAAAACAGAAAAGGAATAGAGGATATTAAAGCAGAAAGATAATTAAGGTTATGTTCTTAAAATGGATCAACAATGTATTTATACAGACCTATTCATCATCATCATCATCATTGTCACTAAGTATTTCTTAAAGTGTATATGTTATATTTTGGAGAATGTTAGGGCTACTTGTTGTCTCTGCTTTCAAGTATGTTGGAGGAGCCATTCATAAACTGACACTTATTTCAGCATGTCAATGCTACACATGTTTTAAAGGGCCAATGCTTTCAACATTTCAATTCAATTTGATATATTTGGAAAGTAAAAACAAATCCTCACAACTTAAATGATTTCGCAATTCATTTAAAATATAAAAGAATGTTATATTAAATATGCAATCACACAAATGACTGTTTAATTTTAATTATATTAGCCATTGTGGCATGTCTCACTCTATAACTGCAGAAAAGACACAAAGAACAGCTACATGTACATTCATATTTGGGTTAATTATAACATACATAGAATATATATATATATAATATAAAAATGATTACATGTATGATGTCAAAGGCTTTATTATTAATTGCTGGTAAAGTATTCTAAAACAGGAGGATATTTGGTAAAAACATGAACAAATTTGAAATGAAGGCACTACGCACAGTTCATCAGATTTTTAGGTGATATTAAACATGTATACTGTACATGTGCACAATAATGTGTCCGAAACTATAAATGAGTACATTTTGTATGTACTTGCTTGAATGATCTTAAGAATAATCCACAGTTCAATTTGTATATTGCAAGTCAAGTAGCAACTACTCCGAAGATCACGATACATTAATCTTGATCTAAGGAGACACGAATGAACGAGTGTGGTTGTCCTTTAATGCACACCAGACAGAGTACTGTCAACCCTATCTTGCTTCTGTTTGCCACTAATCCCCTGCCAAGGTTGAATGACCTCGTCTAACAATAGGTCATAAGATGCCTCCATAAGACACACAGACAGACAGGTAGACTGATTACACACAAAGGAGACGTAGCCTTGAAACTCCCTTAATCCTAAAAGACGAGTTTCTCAAAACAACTGAAGGGCCAATGCTCTTTCACTGGCATGACATGGTCCTAAGTTTAAACCACGCCCACCTTTCAGGTATCAAGTGGTGTGTGTGTGAAATGGCAACATATTATATAAGATAGACTTTACATATAGTCTGCCTGTTCAGACTCAGATTTTCTGCATTTTAAAGAAGTCCACTGTGTCTTGAGTCAAGCCTACAATTGACTCACAAAATACCTTACTGTCATTTTCATTATTCATTATTGGGTAATGGACTGATATGTTACAAAAATTATTTGGTAAGGATATTACATCAATATTTCAGAAGTAGAGACAGCCTACATGCCATATCTTAAAAATGATTTCGCATTCATACAAATATCTCAGTCAATTTCATTACATCACTAACTGTGGTGTAATGAACCAAATTCACTGAAATTCAATGAAATACTTAGTAGTCCCCTCTCCATTAATATCATAATTCATATACATTGTAATTTGCTTTACTGACAATTTCAACTTCACTCATGCACGATCGAATATGCTGGGCATTCAAAACGAGACTTGAAAGTAAAACAATACCACCTTTTTTCAATGGGTGGTCAATAACCAGGTGGTCATTGACCTTCGAGCCAGAAAGGTCAAATCAGGTCACACTGCTAACAAAGGCTGTAGCTGAACAGCTAAAATTTCAGAGGTAAATTGCATTGATATGAAAAGTTGGAACTCCCAAATACCATCTTCTTCCTCGTTTTTGCGATGAAGTGTGCTGCTGAAAAGATTTTTGGTATATATCTATTATACTATCTGACTCTGCTAACTAAAATATACTGCATATGCACAAAGAAAAATGCAGAGATACTCACTTTGTTGTTCTAATGTTGAGTTTTGCTTTTTCAAGTCGTCTATATCAGTTTGATGCGAGTTATTTTTCCTCCTCATGAATTGAATGTAATCTGTTGCTTTGTTGAGAATCTGCGCCCTGGATGCCTGTAGAGTGAAATATATTAGAGTACACTTATTACTGATTATTATGATTATCGTTATCATTTCTATTCAATTTCCATTTTCTTAAAACTTTTACCATCAACATGAGCATGAGAACAAACAGATCAACATTTCCTCAATTTTCTAAATTATATGATTTCACACTTTTTGACAAGGATCTGCATAGTCAAATCATTCACTTTTTGTATGTTTAGATAGGCGTCCTTATTTTACAAGTATCTAATTAGTCACTGTCCTTCCTCTTTGTACCCTCCCCTCCCCCCCCCCCTTCCCCAGCCCCCACCCTGTAAGTTCCTCTACTACTAGTTCTTCTTTTCATTATCACATTTAACCCAACTTAATACTTTCTTCCTGTACTTGTTCAATCAACCTTTTTTCTCCTTTTTTTTTCTTCTTTGCAATCCACACTCGAAGACACATGAGCACTATTTGTTTTCATTTTACTACAAATTGTGTTTTCAAATTCAAATTTACTCTAATGTAAAGGTATTTGGGAATTACTGAATTATTAAATTTTCCAATTCCAACAAGTCTCCAGTGACACCAGTTTTGGAATTCCCCACCCGTCATCCATTTTGTTTGCTCTGCTTCACCTTTCTATGTCTACTTATGAAAAGCAAACATACGAGTCATCGGCTATTGCAAAATGATACCAATTTTATCCCATTAGAGCTCAAGGGGTTACTTGTCAAATTTAGCCCACGTCTGTCTGTCATGGTTGTGGCATTGCATGACCTTACTTCTGCACTGTTGCACAAGCAGTGGGCAGACAATAGATATTAACGTGACGTGACGTATAAACCAGACTTCCAATTTTAGGTGATGATTGCACTGTAGTTAACGTTTTGTTCTATTTTCATGTTGTTTACACATTGTATAGTAACTAGTTGGTCCATTTACTTCCTATTAATGAGTTCAATGATTTTGATAAATAACCACAGCTTCCAGCACTTCCATGAGTAATGCCTAAAGCTTTGAACCAGATTAAAGAAAGGTCATTTTCAAGGATGTCCCTTTATGAGGTAAACTGGACTAAACTGATATGTATGCATTAAAAGTTGGTTAAAGCTAATCTTGGGCTCTGGTACGGGAATCGTATGTCGAGAGAACATAGCTATAATTAATTCTGGATTGTTTATCCTACAGTAGATGGATTGTTTGAACCAGTAAAATAAAAACAGACTCTGATTAGACACTTTCCCACAATTCCTAAAGCCTAATTAGCAGAGCATATGTCAGTCTCTGGCTTTCTGCATCAAATAAAATTATTAACAGAGCCTGCACAGTGTGCAGTAGAACATACAATCAGTATAGTCTCACAGCCTAAACAATGATAAAAATTTGTGTCTACAATTACAAACTAAAACACAGAGCTGCCAACCTTGTGCGACCAGAAAAAGGAACCATGATGGCAAAAAAAAGGAATTTATTAAAGTGAAACTTACACCCACGCACAAAACACTTCCAATGCAGAAATGTCCATTTCTCATACTGGTTTTTTTCCATATTAGGACCTACAGTTTATCTACAAGTGGTATATTTTTTTGGTTGTATTATCAATGTTTCATTCTTTTTGAGAATATTTTTATCTTCAAGTATGTTTTAACCTTACTTTTCTGTCGAATTTGTGATCAAATCAACATTTCAGGGCAGCTATTTGACGTGCGGGATGTAAAAAAATAAAAAAATTAATTATGTATTTTTTTTTTAATTGTAGTTTATGAAGAAAAGACGTATTACTGTAATTTGGAGGAAAAAACAGAAAAATTCTGGGAAAAAAATGTAATGGTTGGCAGCTCTGTTAAACCATTTTCTTACAGTGACTCTTTATTGGATACATACACTAACCTTTTCCCCCTGGAGGTTTGGTACGGAGTCTCTCAGCATGCTGAAGCTATCCTTGATGTGATCTCTTCTCTTACGCTCTAAGGCATTGTGGTGCGCCCTCTTCTCTGCCTAAAAACATAATTAATCATTGAAAAGAGCATCACAAGTACAGAACGCTAAACATTTGCCCAAATTCACAAAGGAGGTTTAACTTAACCTATGGTTTAAACCCTCATTTACATAACCCATGGTCTAAAATTTGCGCAAAATAAGCATACCTTGCCTTGCGCGCGTCTGATATTGGACCTCTGATTGTGTCGGGCTTATTTTGCGCTTATTTTAGACCATGGGTAAAATATTAACCTCCTTTGTGAATTCAGGCCATTATGTCTGGTCTTACTAATGTTACGGTCTGGAATATTGTTAACAAATTTGGATTATCAGTCATTTCATCCTTTATTCAAGCTTTGACAGTTACGGTTTTGGGGACATACAAAATTACAAACGTGAAGCTTATCTTGTGCATATACATAAAACTAATGTGAAAATTACAATTACCCTTTACATTTCACAGGAACAGGTCCTTAAGATCTGTGTTGACTATCAATTTTCCCTCTTTCTTGAATGATTCATTTTCAAAGCTCATTGGCACTCATTCAAAATCCCCCATAATCATTGGAATGCATAGTAAAACCGGAAGGCAGGTAATTACAATTTATGTCACATCATTATCACCCAATTCACAACTGTACACAATACATACCCACATTCACAAACACGCACACTCAAGTTCATGACAAATTTACGTTGTGAATTACTATTTCCGTAACACTAGACAATATGCTAGTAATCATCTTAGATTTTAATAAGCATTACTAAACAAGAGAACTACCCACAAGTTGTGAATTTGAGAGAGTTTGGACAGAAGGCCTTTACATGTATGAAGGCCTACATTGTAAGTCTAAGCATAAAGCAGAAAATTGAAGAATATGAGACAAGTAGGCCCAAAGATGCTTGTGTCAATATGCAGGCAAACCTAGCTAGCCCCTTGTGTGACCCATAACAGCCAACGCAAGTACATGTAGGTCAGAGAAACAGGGAGGCAAAAAATAATAATGAATGCTCCAATTACAACTGCAAGGTTTCCCTGTCAGAAAAAACTACATGTCAGCTCTCGTAGCTCTACACCATCCTCAGCACTTGAGGGGGGGGGGGTGGGAAAGGAGAGGTCACATTAGTCTCTATTATCAGTCCAACTTTGGATAATCTTGTAATAAAAATATATTTTCTTAACTTGTAGATAAAAAATAAATAGAAGTTTCTTGTGCACTGCTTCGTATATCAAAAGCATGCAAGGATGAGCTGCACTAGTCTTTTAATCAGCATCTTTTTAATGTATTTAATATAGCAGTTTTAACTGAATTCATCGAAAAGGCTGGGGTTGAAAGACTAATGTCATCATGGCGAACCAGGAGCCAAATTACACATGGGAGTTGGATGTGACCCAACTAGAGGTTCACTGAAAGGTCATGTGACAAGCTCAAAAACAATTTCTGTTGTCTCGGTATAAGTCACGCCTGACTAGTTAAGAATATAACTGTTGAGTGGCTACGCTAGCTTCCATTCACCGCTTCCATTTTGATGTAATTACTGCCAGAGTCCCAGGTCATTTAGATCCTGAAAGCTCAGCGGTCCATTCGGACCGACTCTCCCAAGCAAAATATTTATCTGCGTGTCGACTCCACAGTTGATTTATCAATCATCATCAACATCGCACTGAACCGTAGTGCAGGGTTCGACATTCAATCAGAAATAATTATCTTGCTTTCATGAAAAATAGGATAAAAACGATCTAAGGTCTAGAATGGATTATCCTTAGAAATTAAAGTGAATTGGAAATTAATCTCATAAAGCACTTTACTATGCAGTAAATAAAATAATCAAAATATTGAGAAAAGGAGGATCATGATAGCATTCATCCAGATATTTGTTGAATGTCTCTGCAATGCACCCATAGGATCTTGTCACAGCACTGACAGCAGTCAGTAATAAACAATGTATTGTAGCTAAATGCCAATATGAATACTCTTTCACACTATATTGATTTTTTTTTGGGGGGGGGGGGGGATTGAGTGGAGGGTGGGTTAGAATCAGATTTAATCTTTACACAACAACAGTCTCCATGACAGACTCAAGTTACAGTGTATGTGCTATAGGAAAATAAAAGTTGGCATTAGCAACATTTTAATCAGCTCCATGTTTTGGGGAAATATGGCATTACAAATTCTCCCAGGGCCTCGATCATCTACATGTGTACATTCATGTTAGTCTACGACCGAAATAATTCAGACCGTGCAATTTGTATCTGAAGTGAAAGAGGGTGTGTGCCTGAAGATTATCCTCACGCCTCATGCATTACATCCAAAACCCAAAGTGTGGTGTCACGTCTTTAAGATGGCAGTCGTGCTCAAACAATTTCATGAAACAGGCTGAAGATCAAACTGTGTTTTACGAAGTGCGTGTATATGAGAGTTTAATATGAACAGTTACAAGACACTAACATTTACATTTACAGCTGATGAATTATCTCATGAGCACTTCAGTGTATGTTAGTTTGTTGGTTTATTTGTTTGTTTGTTTTTTCCAAATTGATGCTTTTCCCAATTCTGGGATGGAAACAAAATCTTAAGAAGGCCACCTATATAATATAATTCCCAATTTACAGCACTAGCATACATTCACATTCACCCATGTTGTGCATGTACATGTAGTATGTAGTGTATGAATGGTACTTGAAGAGAAACCATAATGACACATATCATGTAACCCATAAACAAGACTTTGAATGAACAATTAATGACTAAATGGGATTTCCGATTGTGACTAATTCCAGGAAACTATTGCCAAAGCCGAAATACAGTATGATCTTGATAATTAATGCTAATCTGAGAGGTCTGCCATTCATATATATTTCATGTAGTCTCATCAAACAAACTTTCTGTTAAGTAGTAAAAGAGGAAGAATGTGTACAAATGACCACATCACAAACACATCAGATACTTTACATGTATGTAGTAACTAGTATTATAAAAACATAAACAGATATGTACATGCATGTAATGCATCTTGGAAATGAATCTCCAAAAAAAAAGACAAGTTGATATTTTTCATATAGGGTACTTGTTGCAGTGTACTGGTTTAAATGTAATTCATGATGTGGCATATAAAAGCAATTTTAATCAACAACAAAATTGAAGACAAAAAATTGTAATATCTGTAGACCAGTAACTTTTAAAACCTGAAACTTTTGTGAATTGTTCATGATGGCCATTTTAGGTGGAAGAACTTCCAAGAATTGACAACATTTCAGTGTTGTGACTTGTGACAAAATCGTTAAAAGTGTCCTCCCTGCAATTTTTTTTATTTCAGAGTACAGTTAACCTTTCCTTTGCCACAAGTTCGAACTTATACAATCGCTTGTCTGCCACACGTGTTGATTTGCACAAAACGATTTGCATCAATTGACTGAAGATTTGCTTTGTGCAACACAAAAGCTTTGCAAAATTAACAAATATCTGGCCTTTATTATATAGCTTAAATGACAACCCTGGCCCTTCTAACACCTTCTAAACCGCAAAATAACCTTGAACATATTGGTACAACTATCTTGTGAGAAATGCAGTGGAGAGATAATTGCCATGGCACATAATCAGTTGAGGACTTCTTTTTTCTTTAAAAAAATTAATTAAAAAAAAGAAAATTAACTCCACATACCGTTACCATTTTAAGAGATAATGTCTATTATATTCTGTGTATAATACTTAAAGTCTCCTTAAGCTTTCATTGGGAGAATTTTACACTCCCTGAGGTAACAGCATGATACGCACAGAAAAGAGAAAAGGGGAAGACAAAACATGCTACATATGTACTTGATAGCCTTAGGTTTGTCAGTTGCAAATCATGCATTAAATATCAAACCCTATAAAAAGTATATCATGCTCTGCAAAACAAAAAATCGCTGTGCATGTTGTTGGTAGGATTTCTTGAGGCAACGTCAGTGTGCGTGTTCAAGTCCTTGTTCTGAAGAGTGAAACTGGATCAGGTTTCCTAGTAACCTACAATTTAGAAGATCCATTTTGTGGAATAAAGGATGTTCCCTAACCACAGCATTGGTTTATGTTTCTACTCTGTAGTTTAGCCGGTATTAATCTTAGAATTCCCTTTTCATAACAGTCATTACCATCGGTGTTTATGCAGATGTGAGAAGAGAGTGATGGTCCTTCTCTCACATTAAGTTTGTATTGTTATCACGCTTATGCTAATTTTATCATAAATGAACAGTTTTAAGAGGACTTGAGATATTGACTGCTAGTTGAGGGTCTTAAGAGCATCGCCTTCCAGTGTAACATGCAGTACATGTACATGTATTGTAGTGAATGTCCTTCTGACTGTCAAAAGCAGAAAAGTTATTTCTTTCATATTGGCAGGCCCACGTCCCCTTATCATAGTCATACTAAATTTTACTGTTAAAGATAAACTTGAGTTCTGGTAATGCGATTGCATTGTGAAAGAAAAGGTGTGGAATGGATCAGAAAAGTTGATCATATAGCATGTAAGTAATGGTGTGTAATGCAAGGTTCTGGAGTCATCAAAATCATCATAAATTTGGCAGAGTCTTGGTAAAGTAACAATCACTTACACATAAAGATGTATATGGGACAACACACATGTTGTCGGGGCTAGTACTACCCTGATTTCCTTATCTTTCTATGCTCACTACTCAGCCAGCATACATTTTCTTCCAAAATTGTTTGGCACATGACATTTATTTGTAATCTTGAACATTCAGTGTAAGTTTTGTTAGATTCTGTGAGAATTCATTTTCTTTTTTTACCAGAACTCAAGTTTATCTTTAAGAGCCAAACGGATGTTAGTGATGCAAGAGTACAGGTATGTGAGTGAAATAGCCCTTCTGGCTCCAAATAGATGATATACACTGTACATGTACTTGTACATATAGGTTTATAACCATACATCCTTCTCTTCATCATCCAAATTAAGAAGCACAGACATCTTTAAATATCTTGTAGCTTGAAATTCAATACTTTCCACAAATCGAAAAACAAAAAGACGAGCCCATTTCTATTATTTTCTTTGCTTTGAGAAGTACTAGTATACGTTGGGCCACGTATCTACTGCGACAGTGTACATGTAGGCCAACCCCTGTACTTTGCAGGAGCATCATCAACATTTCTCCGGTACAGCCCTTTCGATTTACCACAGATAGATAGCTGGTCGGAGTACAAATGTTAGGGTACCGGGTACTGATGCGTTTACCATACAGAAATCCAGGTGACACAATAATTCAACAGACAGTGGAAAAATACACCGGGCAGTGAGTGATATTAGCTCTGGGAAGCTCCAAAAAGAGCTATGGAATTCAAGATAAGCCCTTTTTATACATTTTTTAAAATGCTTAAAGGTAAAGACCAGTTTTGTAAATGCCCCCCTCTCAAAAAATGAAATGGAAGTTCTTATTACCAATCATGTGAAAGAATGTTTTGACTAATACGTGATCATACAAATTTTGCCGAGAAACTGTGTACTAATTGATATATTTGGTAAATTATTATATCTATTTGGACGTGATAGATATAACGCACGTGTGGGGGTAGTCCCATATACATCTTTCTGTGTACAGTGCTTGTAACTTTATCAAGACTGGGCCAAATTTCTTATAAGTTTGATGATTCCAGAACCTTGCAGTATTGGTACACACCAATACTTATATGCTAGATGATCAACCTTCTCTGATCGATTCCACAACATTTCTTTCACAATGCAATCGCATGACCATAATTGGTCTATATCTTTAATGTGGAAAGTCATTATCATTATTGGAAACCCAAATTGCCTCCCATGAACAAAAAATGTAACTTTTATGCTAGCTGTGCTGACAGATGATCTGGATTTTTGTACACACTAATGAGTGCGCTTTCAAATACAGAGTCAAGACTTTTTGTAATGAAGCCCTGTATTATTTTTGGGATGAAATCAATATCCTTGATCAGTATGTCAATAAGCTACAGAATATGTCAATAAGCTATAGAATAATTGGAAATTCATTTTAATTATAGTTAAACAAGGTATTAACAATGAATGTACACCCGTTTTTTTCTCATGCAACGATCGCAACTTGGCAAAAAAAACTTAACCCTCACAATTCTAAAGGATTGGCCTTCCATAAGAAGTAGCTCCGGGTGAATGGCATGCTGCCAGCTGTTATTCTATGCTTAATCAATGGATAGAAGTTACCCAACGAGGGCATCCTTTCAAATACAACCAGCTTTTATAAGGTCAAATCAATGAGAGGTCAAATTTGGAGGGGACACCTTCACTCACACTTTCAAGATACATTAACAACTATAGGTTTATATCATACATGTAGCTTACATGTATGATAGGACATTGAAATGTGTGAACCAAAGCTCAAAATACACGGGGGCGAGGGACGATTCGCCCCCCGTGAGCTACATAATCGCCTCCATCAGATTGCTCGCGGGGTGATTGCAAATTTAAAATCTCCTCCATGGAATTATAAAATAAAGATTATCTTTTCTGTTACAACAATATTGAGTTTCAACTTTCAAACCTTAAACCTATGTTACTTGTTAAAAGGGAAAATGTTGACTTAAATAAATGATGATGAAATAGTAAAGAATTTAGGAGTATTAAGAGTACCAATTCAATGGAAATTTGTATTAAAAAAAGAGCACCCTTCAGTACTAAATGAGCCCCCGTGAAAAGGTTAACAGGGGCTCTTTTTTTTGGGGGGGGGGGGGGGAATAGCCCCTGTGGATACAAAAATTAAATTGAGCCCTGATGTGAACATTAGAATGGCCTCTTATGTTAGCCACACACACACATGTAATGTCTATATTTCAGCCATCAAAATATTTGATGGCTTCAAATTATTTGTGAAAATAACTCATTCAACACAATTTGATCATTGCCTTCCAGACTATAATAAGCATATAAGTTGACCAGAATCAGGATTGTTACATGTCGTATCCACACACAAAAAAAGATGTGCGCTGCAAATCACGCATCATCCCCCCCCCCCCCCCTCTCCCCCAAGAGATTAGCCTATAATTGAAATTACCCTCAATTGAGATTGGCAGTGTAAACATTAATCATGATGGAAATGCTTTTAATGCATCACACTTACCAGTACATGCGTTAAGTATCGACAATGGCAACCTTGAATGCGTATTTAGATTGGCTCGTCAAATTTGCAGCAAAAGGATTTTCTCATTTCATTTCTATTGTAAGACGGGTCTAACTTCCAGGCCAAACAAATTTCATCTACAGCGGAAACGAGGGCTCTGTCCTTGGAGTGCACTTTAAAACAATTATTTGATCTTCAATTTCCATGAAATGCCAATCATCGCACATTTTTTTCGCCCACATGCCATGTTGATATTAGGCTACCTGATATCAAAAAAATTATTCAGTGTCCTCCACAAAAATGAGTTACATTCCAATAAAGCAAATAATCATTTTAAGTGCCAGGAAATTAACTTTCAATAAAAACAATCTAATCTCGTTGGAATTCTACTGCTGATCAGAACACAAAGGTAGAGCAAATAATCAGTTCATAAGCCCAATAATGGCTGCTTATCGTTCTTCCATCAATATTTTAACAAATAAGAATTTTACTAATAGTTTTATTCTAAATTCTATTTTTTTAAATCTTTTCCCCCCAATGCTCTGGCAGATGCCTGGCCTGGCGAACTCAACAACACATCAAAATGTTGCTATATTATAAACATGCACGCAAGAGGTTACGAACACATCATGAGGAAGTTCAGGTTTACTGGAAGAGTGCCATAAACAGAATTAACACAATACAAGAATACATACATGTAAGGTATATATGAATGTGGCTTGTGCATGTGTATCATTCTTCTCCACTTCAAGGACATTTTCTTATGATATAAATGATAATATAATTATGTGAACTAATTTCGGTAGTATTTCGAGGAGAGACTTTTATAGCTGTTAAATTGTAGATGCAATAAAGTTGTTTACTACAGTATGACCCTTATGTAAATGTATACAATGTATCTAATTAAAGTTGTCATCATAATTATAGGTTGATGGTTTTGTGTGTGTGCTTGTAACTAAGCAATAAGGGAACAACTTGAAGTCCTCTCTGAAGGATTAATGCCTTACTGAAGGGCACTAGCGCATCAACTTATACATGTAGTTTTGAACCTGGGACCGCCCAGTTACGAGATCACTGCTCTTTCACTGAGCCTTTGCGTCATTTATGGATGTTTCTTTCCTGAGGACCTACTGACGACTTATTCCGTTAACCTGCCCAGGTTTCATACAGTACTTGCTGCTATGTCAGGCAACACCAGCAAGCTTTCAGGTTGTCAAGAACAACGTTTGTTTAAAAAGTATACATAAAAATTGACTACCGGTAAGTCTGTAAACCCGCTATAGGGATCGTACACTTTGCTATAAAATGAATCAAGTGACCTAGTTTCCTGCTCTGAAAATATTTTACAGACAATGTCCACAAACAAATTGAATTAGTCTACAACAAATGGAGTGTTGACAAGCCAGAACTGTACTTTTTATGTGTAATGCTCGATTGGTGGGGGCCCTTGGCAACATCAACAGTCAGAATTTCAATATATATTTTCTAGATGATTGATAAAAGAGGAAAGAGACAAATAATTTGTCTGTATTAAAAGACTCTATTGTCACTGAAAGTATATACATATACATGTACTTGATTTGACACTTGAAATTAGCTTTTAATTTTTTGTTTTGTTAATCTTACAAAGAAATATCAAAATAGAAACAAGATGCTGCCACAGCACCATACACCTACATGTATTACATAAACACAGAGAGAAAGAAGCTACATGTATTTAGACCGGGGAAGCACCTGAAAAGCCAGTGGCTCGACATTTGGGGCCAGACACAAAGTAGGCACTGGTGTTGAAGTCATGGAGAAAGGGGGCAGCAGATTCATTGGATGGATGAAATGCGTATGGAAGGGAGGATTATTTTCTATTTCATGTTACCACACCGTCACCCCCTTGTCCCTTTTCCTCTTCCCCCCCCCTTTTCTCATTATTTGAGACAGGGCACATGCCATCTCCTCTCATGTTTCTACATCGATGACCAGAGCAAACGATAATCTAACTTGCTCAATTGAAAAATACAATACAGTATCAAATGAATCTATAACAATTAAAAAATTGAAATAAGAAATTAAAAGATTTCTTGAACTTATCATGTAGAGAAAAGTGCATTTCATGTTTGATCAAGCGAATCCAAGAACAACTTGCCCAATACACGTACATCCAAGTGCAAATGAAAAACACATCTTGTTCAATGTTATTTCTGACCCTCATTAGTCAAATATTCTAAAAGCACTGCAATTAACCTTCACACTTTTTTTATGCAGGTATGCATTCCATCCAGAAAGCATTGGTGACGGAAAAACACACCATCAGCAATATACACAAATGTAAAGCCTGCCAAAATTCACACTAAAATTTGATGTCCTTCGTCACCACGTATACAGTAAACAACACAAACAGATAAACCTTGACTTTGGAATAATTGCCTCTACATGGAAGAGAGCAAGCCAATAGAGCTTTATAATGTACCTCATTAGCCTTGGGGTGGGGGTGGGGGCTAAGAAGTCTGACATTTCATAATATGACTGACAGGTGGAACTCATTATAGGCCACGCCCACTCAGGCACGAGGGCAGCTATCAGCAATAGAAAATTGACACTGATCAATGTGAAATCGCACTTTCTAAAGAATTTTCACAATGACTACCGGTAATGCAGAAAATTGTTCAAATGAAATTTCAAGATTTTTTTTATCCTGGAAATACAATCTCCTAGTTGTTATTCTGTTAGGGTATATAAATACCGGTAGATTAATATGATTCTTTGTATGCAACATGTTCAAGTAATTAGTTTGTTAAAACCCTTCTTAAATGGCCACTTTACAGTATTTACTGTAGCCTTGCAAATTTCTGTAACACAAAATATTATTTTCCAAATGCACCTGAAAAATTGCACAGCAGCCAAAGCTCATATAACAGAAGTGCCGGTTATCAAATCACTTGTAATATACCCCCCCCCCCCCCCCCCCCGCCCCCAATTTAAAATGAATTAAACCTGAAGTGAACAGAATGCAATCAGCTGTAATAATATCAACAGTTTATTTTCAACTCAGTGATTACTTTACAGGTCAATTCATATTCCTAGAGAGAAAGCTTTTCTCTTTTTCATTTTCTTGTAAGTACAAAGAAATAACAATCAATATTCAAAGTAAACCATCTGTGTGCAAATTTCTTTCTTTGAAAAGTCAAGGTTAAAAGAAAAATGAATAAATATGAAAATATCAGTTTGCCAAGAATTCACACAAATAGCGTTCAATTTGCCTTAAGCCGTGATCCATACTCGGGATCCAATTTTTCACTTGTCATTGTCTAAAATCTTGGAAGGAATCCAGAGCACAAGTGTTTTCAAACTTATTAAACTTTATTCGCCAAATACTTGTATGCAACAATGGGCTTTCTATCAAATAGAAGCTTGAGCACTTATTCTGTCATATTTTTGTTAATAGATCTAACAGTGTAAGGATTTTGAATACCGGTAGGTATGTCCTAAATTTTGAGCAAATACTCATAAAAGCAAAGGTATCAGAATCAACATTGTTTCTTTCTTTTTTTTTTTGGTGCCAGACAATGTTTACCCAACCACTGGCCCGATGGCCCGATGGCCCCTGGCCAGTAAAATGTCAGAAGAATGTTTACTGGCAATCCAACCCGTGTAACAAGAACATTTGAATGAAAGCAATAAAATTAGAGAAAGAGAATAGTGAAAGTTTGAAATAAATTGGATCAATCACAAGAAAGTTAAGAACGTTTGATATAAATATGAGATCACAGCTATGCAAATCTCAGATTGGCAATTGTGTCAGTGGATTGTGACACAATAATAGATAACTTTCCCCATTTGTTGTGTACAAATATATCACTAATTTCTTTTTGTCTCTTGGGATGCTATTCAAAACATATTATGGAGAGTACATTATTAGAGGTCCTCTACAAAAGAAAAGACAATCCCAAGCAATATGTTTTAACAATTTGAAATTTTAGTAATTTTGTGTGTTGGAACAAATGGGAAAGTTGTCCCCAACTAACTTGCACGACATGACAGACACAATACAGATTCAGTCAATTTGAAGAGCACACACCTACATGTATACAATAGCGAGAGAGTGAAAATGTATAACTTTCCTATTTCTCCCCCACATTTCCTGAAGCAGAATTAAACTAGTGCATGATCATTGTTGTTGACACTCGACAGAAATCTTTGTTCAGTAATGCTTTGTTCAGTGCAAGATCAAGAGCGATGAAAACATCAAATGATAATGACTCATCGACACGATACCAACTTAAAAATGTAGACTATTGTCTGTCATACCACTAAATTACTAAGGTAAATCCCTTTACATTTTTTAATTCATCATGATATATTAAAAAAGGTCACTGAATACGGCTTGTGAAAGAAATTGAACGCCGAAACCGCCTAATGCATTGACCAATACCGGCTACGGCATTACGTTACTTTACACACACAATCCCAAACATGACAATACACCCAACTGTGCTACACGTTTCACACGTGTGAATAGTGCGTTGACAAGCTATATAATTCACCCAGCCCAGCGTATATACACGCCGTACACATTATACTATGATCCCAATGTATGGTACCCAGTACATGTACCAACCTGTGTGAGATTGTCCAGATCACCATCGTTTAATTCGTCCTGCAAAAATGAACAAAAATACAACTAACATTGATTTACTGAGCACACGATGGGCATAATCTTGTAATTCGATTAAGAGGAGTTTAGCTTACGTCACTTTCAACGTCGATGTCCCGGTCATCGTCGCTCATTGTGAATACGAATGTTCGATCTCGAGCGAAGAATGTACAGAATATTCCCTATTTCTGTGCAATATGGCGGTGTAAACAACGCCACGCGACTTACCCACGTGTGTTGAATGGGCGGAGCTGACGTTTATCACTCCGCATGTATGAGTTGATCGGCTAAAAAACATTACTTATATAATATCAGTAATATCAGTCATAATTATTTTTTACGTATCAACATGAACTGTATAGTGCTTTAAAACACCCATGTAGATTATATTTGAAACTGAGTGGGAGTTATTGGCGTAATTACGAGGATTATTTTATTTGCGTAATCATTAGTTTACGGTGATGAGTCAATGTGAGTCAAGATGTAAACAAGGCTCAATGTGCATTCAACACGTCAACATCAATCAACTACATGCATTCCAATAGTACTTGCTACGACATGTCTGTATTATTTGTTTGTAACTGAGAAAGAGATGTGTTTCAGTGTTTGTGTGGAATTATGCCTTTTGATGTACTTGCACCAAAAATAATCTCGATGCCCGTTTCGGTTTTGTCTAATTTCGTTGACTGCTTTTGATACTAGCTGTCAAACATCTGTCAAATCTCCTAATCTATTATCTTTCATCCGGAGGAGTTGACAGTGACACAGGAAAAATATTTTTTTGGTGAATTAAAACTTGTTAATTTTTCACACTACATGTTTTAGAATGTACTAAAACAGAAGCGTTTAAATGTGAGGAAAGTGGTTATGGATGGGTCAAGCCACTTTAATAATTCACCAGCCCTAAATTTAGACCCGTTCGACTATGGATCTACGGTATAAGCTGTGCATGTTTTTCTCCTTTAAACATGCCTACGCCTACCCAGTCATTCCAATTACCTGCTTAGGAACAGAGGACTCTGGAATCAACTGTGTATACATTATTTGTTGCCATGCGGTGCAAGCCTCTTACAAGCTTTTTAGTTGTCAAGATAAATTGGATTCGAAAGGTAGGCCGATAGGCCCTATGTCTAAAATCAGTAATAGTACTATTTTTCATCATCTAGACATTAGAAACCATATTTCTCATACAGAGTGGTCTATCCAGCTAGATATGAAGGCATATTTCCCCAAGTGTTTGAATGCACAGATAAACTATTTATTTAAAAAAATATACAAACAAACAAACAAACATCTTCGTGGGTTTGAGGGCCCAGCTTCGCGACCCATACAGCGACCTTCCCCCGCCCCCTTGGAGAACGGCCCGTCTCCATCCCTCTCCTTTCTTTAAAGACCGTCAGTACTAGTTTGGCTAGGAGGGGTTAGACCACACATCGAGGTCACTGACAGGTGGCTATCTCATCAACTCAGCTCTCAAATAACATAAGAAATAGAGGATCATGGGGGACCAACAGGCACCAATTGGGGAAGTTTTCTATATAGAGGGAGCAAGTAGCTACAAGTAGGACAGTGGGGCTTTAAAGGTTCTTTGACTGCATTTCTTTTAGTAGGTGGGCCATATGCCAGACGGTGAATAAAACCCCTTTAATGGATTAAGCCTATAGGCCTATATACTCTAATATAATGAAAAACATATAATGAAGGTTCTACCAGTTTGTATTATAGAGTCTTGTTTATTACTATGCGTTCATAGGGTAAGATTGACGTTTGCTATAATATTCAATTTTCATCCATAAAATGGGAATAAAATAATGTGTCCAGCCGTTTTTTAGGGGCTGACGATTTTTCTTGAAGATAACGTTTCCGTTTCTAAATTTTCGAGCGAGTGAGTCGAGGGAACAAACATTTATTTCATTAATTCTGTACTGATATCCAGGCACGTAGCCAGAGTTTGATGTTTGGGGGGGGGGGGGGGAGGGGGGGCACATACATGTAATCGATCGAGGTAAAAAAAAAAAGGGGGGGGGGTCTAAAAAGTTCAACCCCCTACGTGCCTGCTGATATCTTGTTGTAAAACTGTACTAAATGTGAACAAAATTACATGTACGTAATTCGCTACACAAAGATGAGATGGCGCTTTTAACCAGAATAGCTTATAAATACAAAACGAAAAAGAAAAATATTCTTCTCTTTTTTTTGGGGGGGGGGGGGCTACAGCCATGAGCCCCCTGTAACATTTCTTCTAACAAGATGAAGGGTTTATCATGCATCAGGGAATCCCGTTAGATGATCGTAAAAAACACTATACACCCATTTTTTATTTTTTTTATTATAGTCTTCATTTTAAAAGAATATAGGGCTACAATGAAAAGAAAATGACAAAAAATAACAAAGTTTATAAACGTATACATAATTTATTCAGTTTACATGAAATATTCAAAAACAGAGAAACAGACGGCTGGCTAATAAAATTGCTCGTCTTCCATGGGCACCGTATAAAGAGAAGAAGAAGTATAGCGGGAAAAGAAGCAGAAGATGGGGGGGGGGGGGACATGCAAAGACAAAATATAACAACAAGAACAATGATATTTAAAGGTAAACAATATTATAAAGGTCTTACGGTATTAATTAAATAAGTTGTGAAAGAGATCGTTTAAATAGAGATGTGCAATTGCGAATATATTGGGGAATGATACTATATAACAGTCCCTTGTATAGACAGTCCCGTAGCCACGGGGGGGGGGGGGCACATGCCCCCAAAATTTCCAAGATCTGTTGAACTTTTTTAGACCCCTCCCCAGGACATCGATCAATTACATTATGTGCCCCCAAAACATCAAACTCTGGCTACGGCCCTGCTTGTAGAAGGAAAAAAATGCGTTTGCAGTTGTTTGATCGGGTTTGGGGAGGGATTGTATCGTAGGCTCGTAGCTGATATTCTTGGGGTACTATATGAAATATGTTTATAGTTAAATAATTTGGTGTCATGGAGGATTTTAAACATCATTCCTCTAAAATGTAATATCTGGCTAGATTTCAAAGTCTCCCATCGTAGTATTTCATGCATTGAAGTAACAGAAAAATATATTGAGGCTTTATTTTCAGGATAGCTTTTGCAATTGATTGATGTATTTTTCATAGGAAGACTGCCATTATGTCCGCATAATCTAGACGAGGTAGAATGACAATTTGGGAAATAAGTTTTTAAGTTTCTTCTATTAATGTAAGTCCATGAAATTAATCCATAATTTCAAAACTTGCATTATACTTAGGTTTATGCAAACCCCTCTGCACTAGTTTGGTCAGGAGGGATTAGACTTCCCTGCATGGTCAGTGGTCACTGACAGGTGGTTATCTCATCAAATCAGCTCTCAATTAACATAAGAAGAAGGGGACCATGGGGGACCAATGGTCACCGATTATGAATGTTTGCTACATAGAGGGCGCAAGTAGTGCAGTGGGGAAAAAAGAATGATGAAGAAAACTAACTTACCCCCTAACCACCGTGCACAACAACAAAAATATTATACCACAAGCAAAAGTTGTGAACCATTTATCATACCCATGTAGGCTATACTGTTTGTGTATTGTGTATCCATATAGCCTTTTAATGTGATTTCAAAATTAAAGAAAGTAATTGTGCTATCCCAAACAAATTCGAATACAACCATTATTTTCTTCTAACGGCAATTAATGCTATAGCTCTCTTCCACGATCTGACCCATCGAACTCATCTTTTCTCTCCACTGCTAAGATAAGTAGTTTAGCGCCCCCTCCCGGTCGACCTTTTCTGTTGGTGTTTTAGATTTTCAGATTTGATTCTCTTTCTTTTCGTTCCCCTTTTCCCGTTCTTTTATTTTTGTTGGTAGATATTAATTTCAATCAACTTAATGTCTGTGTACTTTTTAGATACCTTTTACATCATCCCCATTCCAGCTCAACAGAAAAATGAGGTAATTCGGAGGACACAAATACAACGTGTATACCTTTTTGTCTATATAAAACATGAACCAGGTATTGTTTTTTTAAGAAATATATACATATTCGCGGATAAAATGAATCCTCAAGTAGAGGCGGTGCTCCCGGGGGTGGGTGGGGGGGGGGGGGCAGGGGGCACAGTAGCCCCCACTTTCTCAAGTACCCCAAAAGTGCCACCTTTTACATAGGTAAAGTGCCCCTTTAACTTTGTAAGAAGTGCCCCTTTTTGCATAGGAAAAGTGCACCTTTTACTTTGACAAGTGCCCCTATTAATTTTTAAATGTGCCCCTTCCCCTTTCCACCTCTGATAATTGCCCCTTTTATTTTGACACGTACCCTTTTCCTTTGACAAGTTCACATTTTTTGCAATAAGTGTCCATTTTCCGTTCTCATAAGTGCCTTTTTAATTTATATAGTAAGTTTCCCTTTTCAGTTACAAGAACCTCTCCTTTTGCTTTGACAATTTCCCCTTTTCCTTTGCAAAATGTGCCCCTTCCCCTTTTCATAACGACCCCTTCTTAACTCGGATATACGCACCTTATATTTTCACATGTGCCCCCTTTCCTTTTTAATAAGTGCCCCTTTTCCTTATGATAAGTGCCCCCATTTAAAAAAGATATTTCCCTTCTAATAAATGCTCCCTTTTCATCTATGAAAATAGTTCCTTTTCACTCTCATAAGTGCCCCTTTTCATCTTTGATGAGTGCCTTGTTTATTTTAACGTGTGCCTCTTTTTCTTTTTAATAAGAGCCACTTCCCCCTTATCGTAAAAGCTCCCTTTCACCTCGGATAAATGCCCCTATTAAAATCTGATCAGTGCCCATTTTCTTTCAACAAATGCACATTTCCCTTTATTATTAGTGCCCGTTTTTCATTCTCATAAGTGCCCCTTTTCACCTCTGATAATAAACTTTTTAAACCAGAAAGTGCCCTATTTTTGTTGGTGCCCCATTCACTTTGGAAGTCGCTCCCCCGGCTTTCTGCATGCATTATGACATCTCATTGTTGGCATGTTAGGCTACAGGGACGTAGATAATTGAAATACACAGTCACAAAAACAACTAATTATTCACACCCTAACACAATTTTGAAATTCTGTAAGTATCTGAAAATTGATTTGTCCTGATTTATGTTTCTTGAGAACGTGACATGTCAAAGCTTTATCTAAAAGTATTCAACAAAAGCTCTAATTCAACCAGTTCCCCTTTCATCCTTGAATTACGAAAAACACAAGAAAAATAGAATAAAAATAAATAAAATAAAATAAAATTTTACAATGGGTATGAATATTATGTTAATTGTCTAATTGCACACCCCACCCCTTCACAACCCTCAAGTCGGAAACTAAGAGAAACGATCCACTACTCAGTTGAAAATCATTAAAATTAATACTAACAAAACTGTTTTACTTTTTAAAATTTTATAAATTATATATTTATACCCCCCCCCCACGATACCCTCCCATGCATTACAAACAATTTAGAATGTGCATGTCTAAAATCACTTTTAAACGTTAAACAGTAGAGGATAGCTTAAGATTTGCGCCTAGCTAACTTTGTTATGCTCTATTATTTTTTTTCTTTTAAACCAACTCAAATCTAGAAGCAATGAAAAAATAAATCAACTGATTGTGTTGTTTCAAACTCATGATGGCGCTCTGCAAAGTCCGATGTGATCGATTAATATTTCTTGCATTAATTATGTATCGATTGCACTACAATCTACTTCCGGTATTTTGAAGAGACGCTGCGGTAACGTAACGAGGTTGCGGCTCTACAAAACAGACCTAAATTTGGCATATTTATCAAGAGGTAATAATTACTAATGAACTTATTATTGTTTTAAACGAACTTAAGAAGCATTGATGTTGAATTATGGTAAAGAAGGAGTTGTGGTCAGCTTTCTTGTAGCGAAAGATCTGAGATGTTTATGCCTGTGATTGAGTCGGAGGTGAGGTGAGGTGAGCTGCTGGCCTGACTGTGTGTGTCTGTGAATGTGACGCCCGTCGCTTGGTCGCGAAGGCTAGGGCATGCTCGAGCTCTGGCTCTGGGCAGATGGTCATTGTGGTAGGTGGTACCGTACTCGGTGATATTCAGTGATAAGTTGATTGAATTTTTCAATTTCAGTACGGACAAGTAGGCTATGCATTAAACCACCCTTAATTCAGCGCAATTATGAATTATTATGCATTCAAAAGTGGCGCTGGTCTGAGAATAACGATCGTCCACATAAACAAGGACCCCCTCTTCGTAAACGCAGACAGACGCATCCACAAACATAAGGATCGTCTACATTTCTGTGGACGATTCTTATTTCTGATCCGCACGTTGGCAAAGCGAAAAAAATGGATTCTGCAATGATTTTCTTGATGCATTTCGCATTGACTTTGTACAGAGAGTTATCAGCGATAAATCCTTGGGAAGACGAACAACCCATAATATAGCGGACGGTGAACTGGGGGTATTTTGTTACGCGGAATCCTGTTTTTCGCATGGCCAGCGCCCGGATCAGGAACCCGAAACCCGCAGAGCGATTTGTCCGTGTTTGCAAGGATATCCTCTTCAACGGGGCCGATTCTCATTCTCGAACTGCCCCTATCTAGGCTACTGTTCATCTCGAAAGACAGAGCTCAGCTTCAGCTCTTACTTAAGCCTTTCTGACTGAAAACATCCTTAACTTTCCTTGAATTTCGTGAATTTTCTTGTGAGGCCGCAATATAATTGAACACATTGAATACTAGACCTCCAATTAGGTGTTCTGAAAGCTCATATGGTGCTCAATTATGAAATAATTTTTAAAAAGAAGGCAGAATATAACTATTTTTTGTTGAACGACATTAGGTTTGAGAGTGCAGATTGTTTATTTCGTAGGACAGAATTTAGCCCTTCACTTCAAACACCTGCCTCTGAACAAATAATGTGTAGGAAAATAAATAGCACAACATTTTATCATTATGTGGATACCATTGCTGGGTTTTGTATTGGGCGCCATATAAAAGCGGAATATTATTATATTTATTATTTAATAATTTTTTACCCCTCCTTTTTGTTATATTGGACATCCCCTCCCCCTCAAAAATGTTTGTGAAGTGACCTTCGTTAGATTGTACATGCGTGTGATTTCCAAATCGATTTCAAAGACAAAGAAAGGAAATAGTTCTCAACTTCAAGTCTCCGATTACGGCCTAGAAGTGCAATCTTGTTATTTTTCATGTTTCCTGTAACAGATCTGTCATTTAGTGCTTATCATGTGGAGTAAGGCTGTGCACAACAGTGTAATGAGGTACCCGAGTACACTCCCAGGCTTACAAGCGAATATTCGGATGCCATGTTTTTTTATAATTTTTTTGATTTTTAAAATCTTTTGATTTTTTGAATTTTTGAATTTTTTTTTTTTTGCCACCACCAACATACCACTGATGCAATATCCCAGTTCTGCCGCCGAAAAGGCATGCAATTTAACTTCGAGTTGCAGTTGAAGGCGCCGATTTAATAATAATAATAACAGTAAACAATGCTGTTTTAAAAACCAAAGATGGCAGAATAATCCATTGTCCTCCGAGTCCAAACAGAAATATGGACATTTGGTCCCAGTTTCTGAGTGGTGAGTTTGACAGTGCTTGAGTTGGGAAACATTTTTACTGACGGTACCATGCCAGAGGCAACTGCTCTCCCTGGCACGGGTAAGCGTGGGCCTGGACATTTTTTTTTTTTTTTTTTTGTGGCCGAATATTCGGGTATGAGAAATTGTACCAGAGTAGTTTTCAATCGTGCGGGTACTTGAGCATTCGACTACCAGTCGCAGCCTTAATGTGGAGTACAGGCATATTATACACCATTATTTCACATCTTTCCTCAAAGTGGTCTGCCTGCTAAAGTTGTTAACATTGCAGGAAAAAGTAGTATTCTTCCAAATAGTACATTCAGTTTGTGTTGGCCGACAATATGATAAACGAAAATTGGAATCGCTGCTGCTTTTTGTGCTAAAGAGGAAATGCTTGCTCATCTTGATCAACCACATACATACATATGAAACTTGAATGAAAATGAAAGATATTGATGAGGATCCTTTTTACAATTCACTAGAAATGTAACACTTTTGGTTTTATTTCATGACTTGTCAAATGTCGAGTTTAATTAAGGAGAAAAACGAAACCAAAAATGTACCAGTTTTGGTTTTTATTTCATGACTTGTTGAGTTTGATTAACGAGAAAACGGGAAAAGGAAATGCACACGTTTACAATGATTGTGAAGGGTCCGTATTGACAGGAAAGGATGAGAGATGGGTGATGTAAATGGTTTCAGTTTTAATATTACATGTACCAAGCAAAGGGGTCAAAGAAATCATAAGGGTTCTTTATTTGTGATGAATATATACGGTAGGCAACATTTTCTTTAGACAAGCAAATTAAAAACTAAATGTTCTGTTCTTATTGGGACCTTAATCTATTGACAATTGTCATAATCCAGTGTCTTTCGATCTTTTAAAAAACATGTTATTTCCAGAAATCCATATCTGTACTCAGAGGTTAAACCAGGCTTTTGTATGAATGCAAAAGGTTACAATCTTATCTAGTTGTAGTAGTATTTGCATGTATGGTTCTTCACTTGTCATTTGTTTACCCATGTTCTGTAAAGGGAATTTGTACAGCCGTCTGAGCACTGAATATTTCACTTATCATTCTAAAATTTACAAATCTGATGCTCTTAGGCCGTGTATCATTATAGCACAATGAGCTCCCTCTCATTATCCCAGACAAACGCATCCAAGTAACCTTGAGATGAATGAGTGAGAACTTGTTCACACTTGTTTTGCATAGCCCCGTACTTTCCTTAGCCCCGGAATAACCTTTTTGGCTTTCCACACACCACTACAGGGAAATGCTGTCAACCGTGGACCAAGTTTAGTACTTGTGTGTGTGTGTGTGTGTGCGTAGGTAATCACCAGCAACCGCGGACCACTCCATAGAAAACTACATCAAACCGCGGACGTACCTCCTATGGGATGATCCAGGAAGCGAGCGCCTCTCCCGCACAGTCAAAAGGGGGCGCTGTGACATTTCGCGATACACATCGGACTGATCCAGTCGATGTTGCCTACACGCTGTGACATCTAATATTCAAACGCCCCCTACGTCTTAAATTTGATACGGCGGAACCGGTATCGCAACCCTGGACGGTCCCCCATTGCAGGTACGTCCGCGGTTTGAGGTAGTTTTCTGTGGAGTGGTCCGCGGTTGCTGGCGTTTTCCTACGCACATTGTTTTAGTCCCGTACTAAGTGCTTATCCCGGGATAAGAAAATTTAGGTTAGCACATCAATTGCAGAGTTAGCTAACCTTGTACTAAAGGTGAGGCTAGCCCACTTTGGTAAATTTGTGTCTGAACAGAAAGTGGGCTAGGCTTAGCCCAGGACTATAAGTGGGGCTAAGACGCCCCCCCCCCCCCTTAGCCCCACCTACAGTGCAGGGCTAATTAAAATTTTACCAGTGTAAAAAGTATACACCCTGTATTATTTTTCTTGGAAGGTTTTTGCTTTTTTTTTTACAGTTTGGCTCATGGTCAGAACAATTCTGAGAGTTCATATCCTCAGACTGAGGTTAACGCATAGATATGAGAAGGCAAGGTTTATGGCTGGGTTGAGATCTCTTGAGATCATGAAAGAGAGAGAGAGAGAGAGAAAGAAAGAAAGAATATAATAAAGAAATGGCTGCATATTTGGCATACCTCACAACAGCGCACAGATGCAGCAGTTGTAAGGGAAACTCACAGCTGATGCAAACTTTGTTATCATTTAGTCTGTTCAATCCAGACCTACAGTACATCTACTTTTCAGATTATTTGATGGATTGTGTATCATGTACAAGAGATACTTAAGATTTGTTAATACACTGTTGCACACACAAAGATGAATTAATCCCCCTCCCCTATTTCTATTGAAAGTTATTGTGAGAATACATTTTATTCTTGATACTGGTAGATAAAGAGTTTATCTTCTCAGAACTTTTTGATGAAGTTCAATGAATTTCTAGATTTTTAGATAAGTTCTGAGGAGATATAAACTTCATCTATCAAGAAGAAACCTCATTGTCATAGTTATTTCATGAAAAGAGGTAAGACAAAAATAATCCAACTTAAAGGGCGACAGTATAGTCGAGAAGATGAAGTCAGTACCTTTGGAATGGCATTCATCTCCAAGGATACGATATACATGTAGGGCCTACATACATAGTACCTGTATGTTCAATGTGATCCTAGGATAGTACTCATCACTGTAGGTCATTGTACTTACATGTACATGTATATCTGCAAGTATTTTTATTTTCTGTAAATACACGTCTACATGCACATGTACATTGTATGCCGGCCTACAATTGTAAATTTTCAACATACAACTTAAATAGGCCTGTGTAGGGCTTACGCCTATCCTCTGTTGCTTGCATTTTTTAAAAGAATAAAAACCTAGAGGGAAGCGAAATTTAGGTATATTTCTGCCTTTTGATTTATGTAATTATAATTCACATATAGTCACATCCCAATTGATCCAGCTTGTATACAATCGAATGGCAAACTGGAAAGAAGTGTGACTGAAAACGTACATGTATCGAAAGGCCCTCGTGTAACATACATGTACATGTATGTTATTGTGCTGTGCATTTACGCTTGTCCAGTTCGAATCTCTACGATATATACCCAATGGTCAGTCAGTGTGACACAGGTAATAATCGTGATGAGAATGAATGAGAGGCTCAGCCCTGCAGTGTCCCCCCAGGAAGTAGCCCTTCCTCTCCTGTCACGCTCGGAGGCCAAAAGGGCTATTCTAGGTTGCCATGGCAATACTTTTACAATCAATAATGAGCAAAATATGATTTCATTGATGTACTGTAGGTTTATATTGATAATCAGCATTTCATATTTTCATATCAATGATAACACTGACATACAAACACATATCTCTAATTTTACATGTAATTGTACAGTCAAACCTGCTTTAGCGACCACCTGTATAAAAAGACCACAGTTTTGTCTGCGGTCATGATATACATGTACAGATTTCACTGTATGTCCTGTTGCTAATATCGTCCTTGTTTTCACGAAGTGACGGTTGTGAGGAAAATCGTAACGCAAAGTGAATGCAATTTTTTTTCACTACCGTCACTTCGTGAAAACAGCGACGATATGTTCAGTAGGTCGACCTACACTAGTATGTATATTCTCCTGTAGGCCTACATGTAATGTGAACAGCTGGGTGTTCAATAAGAAGCCTTATATTCACTATGCATTGCACTTGCTCCTTTGGTTTGTACTAGATTTACATTTAAAAAATTGTCCATCTATATACATTATAGAATGTCCATCACTCTGATTTGTCTATCACTCTGATTTGTCTACATATAAATGAATTTATATATATTGATAGCATTAGTTGTTAACTGATACTCGTGAAAGTGGGCTTTGTGTATAGCTTCCATTTGTAACCTTATTTACATCTACATTTTACACACACCTGAAGTAGTAGGCCTACTAACGGTAGTCACTACTAGTTACATGCAAGAAATACAAAGTAAAATCCATTGTTATTTCTTACACTATACAATACATGATGCACTTGTAGTTGTAGGCCTGCCTAAATCTACATGTACATGCATATAATCAATGCATGTACGTGTAAGCTCGCCCAGTCCCTCCCAATACAGTGTTTATCACGTAATTAGCAAATCAAACATGGGATATAGTTGCAACCCACACTGTGCACTTATTCATATTAACCATCGATGCAAGTAGAAGATGATTTATTAACCAGACCAACCAACAAAATATTGACTTTTGTCTCACAGGGAGTCGCCACAGTTAAGGGCGTGTTATCTGGGCCTCGGGGGTTTAGGGGTATTCTGAACCCTATGATTACTTAAAACCGATTTTAGATTGAAAAAAAAGAGGAAAAGAAATGAAAAAAATTAGAAGGGCATATTTAGGTTTGAGTTAAAAGTTGATGAAATGGTTGCAGAGTTGATTGTGTGATATGGTCTTCACATTGAATTTGCACAAGTGTGCTTATTTGTGTAGGCCAACATGTACCGTAAATCTCTGTGTATAAGGCACACTTTTTTGCCGCAGAAAAAAATTGACAGTCGGGGGGTCGCCTTATACACAGGTACAGAAAAAAAAAAATTATTTTTATTTTTTTTATTTTTGTTTAGTTTCGACTTATGGCGCTATGCCTGGCAATGTCTCCCAGCTCAGTAATCAGTGTGTTGACTCACAACTCGGAAAATACAACAACACTAAAATTTGTCTGTCATCTTGGTTTGAAAGTAATCTTTCTAATAGATCTCAATATGTAGTTTATAATAATATTTCCTCAATTTTTTTTTTATATAACAAATGGTGTACCACAAGGTTCTATCCTAGGACCTAGGTACTCTATTGTTTTTAATTTACATGAATGATCTTACACATTCTTCTTAAAACGACATTGTTACTATTATTTGTGACAAGTTTACAAGCACAAATCAGCGCCTTTAACTGCACCTCGATGTTAAATGAAGGTCCTTCCCGCGTGGGTTTTCGGCAACAAAACAACAACAACAAAACCAAAAAAAAAACAATTTTTTTTTTCCCCCCTCCCCAAAATAGGGGTGCACCTTATACACAGGTGCGCCTTATACACAGAGATTTACGGTAGTTTAAATGTAATGATAAGGATGACATGTGTATGTATGTTGAGGGGCCTGTACACATAATCATCAAATTCATCACATTGCCATGTGATTGTGGTTCAGTTTTATATTCATAAATTCTTTAATAGTAGTACATCCTTTATGGTATCCAGAGTACAAAAAACATTCCATTATTCAAATAAGCTGCTGTATTTTGTACAGTCATTCATTAGTTTGCAAACCATTTACAACATAAATAGCAGAGTCCACCATCTAAGTTGTCTACCAACTGCTTGGTTCAAGTGACAATGGATTCATATTTTGACTGCCTCAGTGTAATGTACATTTATATTTACATTTATATGTACACTGTACGTACTCATGTGTTTTGGTCTTCTACTTTAATACTTACATGTACGTACATGTAGATTAAAGTTGAAGAAATAGAGGGGAATATGTTTTTAGTTAAGTCCCCATCAAGTATATGAAGTCATGTACATGTATTGCACTTCCTAAACAAATTTATTTGATGAATAATGATCATTCATAAATAGTGGGACATAACACAGATTTAATGTACATATATATTTGTGTTTATCGAGGCCCATGCACATCTTGATATTTTTCAAATTATGAAACTCCTCAGACAGTAGATAATGTTACCAAAACATTATGCAGGTCTACCTGAGGTACATTTACAGCTTCATACTAGTATTTGTATAGTTCGAGGAATAACATGCACATGTATGTTGTCATTGTAAATATATGTAATTAGCTGCCAGTAATACTACTCCAAAATATTTGGACATAAGCTGGTTGTACAGGGTGGGTTACATTTTTGACCTTATTTTGTACTCCACCTTCCTGTCATCCCCTCGCTCCATACCAATCAAATCCTCTTCAATTGCTTCTATTAGTTGGTTTAGTTAAAGGTAATACAAAGTATTGGGAAATTTTGAAAATTGGGTGGATAGTGATTCTTTACAGTTTTTATATATTTGGATGCCCCTGTGGATGAATTATAAGCACTAGAAAATTTAGCCCCTAAAACACTTCTGCTTTCAAGAAAACTTGAATATAAAAGTAAATTTTGATACATTTCAAATAGCGCCTACGACCGTACAATGGTATCTGCGACCATGAAAATCTCAGAATATATAGTTTTGATATATAATTTCCAAACTTTAGACTCGATTTTCAACTGCGACAATGATCACTGAATATTGTAGGATCGCATATGCTTCCAATATGTTCGTTTGGACCAAGTTCATGACCCCATACCAAAACTTTGTATTACCTTTAAATGCACTCTACATGTATATGTGTAAGCTGTATTTGCTTCATAAACTTGAAAAGTGTCCTTTGGCAGATTTCTTCTCATTATATCTTCATGTTTGGAGCTGGAAGAACATTTTAAACTCATATTTCAACACAGAGTTAATGCCCTTCTGGCTCTTTAGGGCGATATCTTCTTTATTCTTTCAGTTTCGCATTGCCTCTGTAAACAAGTACACTTCTCCTGTAGGATAGAAGCAACGTTCAATATTGAGTTGGTTTGATTTAAGATTATGATGAAGTAGAAAATAACCATTAAAATCTTATTTGGGCAAACATCAGCCTACAAAAGTACAAAGTAAAACTTTCAGGAAGACTGCAGTGTAATGAATCCTTGTAATTAATAACAATAATGAGATTTGAAAAATAGGAATCTCCTTTGAAATATCATGGATCATCGTCATAAAAATAACAAGAGCAGCAAAGAACATGGTGGTAATTTTTTTTACCTGACTGCTAAGAAAGCATAAATTGTGCCCCTGCTATATGCTTGTACAGTACATGTTGGCCTATGCTATGATAAACTACAAGAACTTTGTGTTTTCAAACTACCGGTATCGTAGGTAGAGCGTATTGTAGTTCAATGCAGTCTGTGTAAGTGTTTAGACTGCTTCATCGCTTGTTTGTGTTGTGGAAGTTGAGGGAGAAACACAAAGAGTTCTAGAGCTCTCCCCAAAATAGTACAATGCTATCGCAATAGGGCGGAAATTTGGTTCTTCTTTAATTGCTTTGTTCATGATGCTTGAGTGAGTGTACAACTGTACTAACTACCCAGTATATGAAATCTGGGACTGTTTTCTGTCTCTGTCTGACTCCCTCTCTCTATCTGTCTGTCTCTCTGACTCGCTGGTCTTCACTACGGTTCATGTACATGTAGGGCCTTTGAGGGAGTTTTAAAGGGATCCAGTAACTTTGTCTCAGATTCTGAAACAAAATCCTGGATTTAGCTCATGCTGCAATGATAATTATAAACCTTTAGGTCAGTCAGAAACTCCATGACTTTTACAAGTCGATCACCTGTCTGATTATCAAGATATTTATGATTGGAATTACAAACTTTTAAAACTGTTTGCCAAACGGTTTTCATAACACTACAGTCTATTTGGGGAAACGAGTATGGTAAAACCGGTCACCCAAAGATTTTACTTTTTTTGAGGCACTTCTTGATCATTTTTTTTTGCTTCAATATTACACCATATAGTAGGGCCGTGTATCTCAGATTTAACATTGTTAAACGATGCCTTTAAAGCTTAACAGTCTGTACAGAATTACAATTTACAACAACATTATTTGTACCCCTACCAACTTTGGTAGTTTCTGAAGTTGGTGAAAAATTGATTTGTCCAGATTTACATTCAGAATAGGACAAATTGAATATTACATCCAGACACATTCATCAAAGGCCCTAATACAACCCGTCCACCCAAAAGTTGTTTGAGTTACAAAAAAACACATAAAACATTAAATTTACAAGGAGTATGAATCTTTCAGTTGTTGACTGTATTTAATTGAAATTTATTTGTAAAGTACATGTATAATATCACACACCATTTCTCCATTAGGAAATGTTACTTAAAACCTTCAAATTGAGGTGAGGTCTAGGACCTAAATATTTTATTCTAATAATTATAGATCCATGTTGCCAAATGTAAATCACATTCAGAGAGAAGTTTACCACTTGCTCTAAAAACTTATTTTTGTCGAGGACAAGACGGCAATAATGCAGGATTCCCAAGATATCTTGTAAATGATCCGCAGCATTCATTCTGAAGTATGCACTTCCTGGATCAGCCTAAATGAATTAATTACTCATTCAAGATACCTCGGTGAGTAATTGTCAGAATATTAAGAACGATAGAGAAATGAGACACTGTGTTCAGATTGCATCTAAAGTGCATTGTGTGACTTTGTCTACACTTCTTCTTAAAGGCATTGTTTAACAATGTTTCCAGTTTTACAAATCTGAGATGCGTGGCCCTACATGTTATCAGTGTCTGTGATATGGTGTAATATTGAAGCCCTGAAAAAAATTGCGCTTCGATATGATCATGAAGTGCCGCAAAAGCTCAAAAGAGTAAAAATCTTTGAGTGACTGGTTTTACTCATTTTTGCCAATAGACTGTAATGTTTTTGAAATTTCAAATTCCAATCATAAATATCTTGATAATGAAATGAACGATCGGCTTGTAAAAGTTATGGGATTCCTGACTGACCTAAAGGTTAATTAAGATTGCAGCATGAGCTAAATCCAGGATTTTGTTTAGAATCAGAGCCAAAGATACCCGATCCCTTTAAGGTTAAAAGTGTTATTTATTTATTTATTTATTTATTATTTATTAACTCCCGATTCATTTGTTCATTTATGGATGTATTGGTAGATTGACTTGTTTATTAATTCTATTGCAAGAGTAGTGTAATAAGACAATGGGTAAATAATTAATCGCCATGAAGAAATTCATGAATCTTGTGCTGAACATAGCTATCATAGAATGTATGATATTATAAAGTTCAGTTATAGGTACTATGAGATTTTATATCAGTACAAGAGTATGACATATTTAGAACTTAAATGAGCTGCTGTCGATTTGATTACTTAACACTCATATATGCTAGACATAACACATTAACATTTCAGTGTTAAAGTTCTACTATTGAAGTGTATAGATATTGCAGCTTCCAAGAGCATACATCATTAAAATCATGAACTTGTAAGTGGCCATGCAGTATACATTTAGTGCCTATATTAACGATACAAAATAAATGAATATTTTGCCTCGTTTGGGGTTTACAAAATGTAGGGTAAAGTCACTGTTTGTTTAATGACATTGACAAATGGAATTTCAACTCTTTTGTAATAGTGAGCACAGAGCTCACTGGAGGTCTGTGTTTGTTTTGATTTCTAAGGTTTCAGAAGTGGAGATCACCCATAAAAACAAGCCCATGGTCATGGTTGACTTTTGATGGATCCAAATTTTGGATCAGAAACAAAATTGGACAGTATATCTTTGACACGAGAGATTGAACTGAACCTGTATTGTCTACTGAATTGTAGCGTCATACATTGTAGACCCTGTACTGTGGCTGTATGCAGTGTAGGTTATTTTACAAAGCGTATGCCCTACTTGATTTCACAGAGTGTACTTCATGAGTCTGGAAAGTCTCATCGCTCGCCAGCTGAAGTGTGTAGAGAGTTTGAGAGAAAGAGAAAGAGAGTTTGAGAGAGAGAGAGAGCGAGAAAGAGAGAGAAATAGAGAGAGAGAAAAGAGTACTTCATATGTACACCAGACCCCTGTTTACATTTTGACATTCAAGGGATCCAAAGTGAAATTTGAGCAGTCTCTGTGTACAGGATCCTTGTTAGTGTCAAGCCCTGGATATTTGATACATCAATATGTTCCAAACAAACTTTGTTCAATTTTCCTTAAAAACATTCATGTGGATAAATGTAGGGCCTACATGTACTGTTAGCTCTATTCTCGCGCTCATACTTGTCAAATGTAGGTCACAATAATGCCCTGAATAAATATAATAATTCCCTGAATAACATGACCCTATTGGGACCCATAAAAGACATATAAAATTCAATGACGATCCATTCATAATGTACAATGAAGTGGGAGGGATTAAAGCCAGGGTGTGGGGAAAACTGGCGGCTATTAATCACCCTGATGAAGATCTCGCAAACATCTTCCAGATGATAGTCTCTGTGAAATAGATGGTCCAAAAACACTTGAGAAGCAGAGATAATGGTAGGGAACAATAGAAGGTCAGGGTACTATTTTTGCCACTATTCTGCATTCTAACACACTCAAGCTAATGCAAATGTCAAACAAGGCTTGTAGAAACTGTACACACAATGCTTGAACAGTGGGATGTGGGCTCTTCCACTTAATACTTTCAAGTTTCCATTCCTTCCAGTTTCCATCTAATTGAAGTTTACAAACTTTGCTCCCTTGTATAATTTTATTAAAAAGTTGTTTGGTCTTTAATCTGCGGTAGGAATTTTAGTAGTTGAAGTAGCACCATAGACATATTGTAGCTCAACATGCATCCCTGCATACATGTACATCTGACACATATTTCAAGGAATACAATTATTATGCAATCCACATAATTATTATGCAATCCACATAATTATTATAAATATTAGCAAATTACATTGAGCATTTTTCAAATATTTTGCAAAATCTGTTGATGTTGTGACTGTGTTCTAGTTTAGTAAGTGTAATTGATGGAAAATACAGGATGTGGGAAGTGTGAAAAATGAGTGCCCACAAGAAAATAGTGACCATCTTATGTGATAAAATATTAAAAATGACAGAAAATGCCTGTTAATTTGAAAATCATTTCTAATCTTAATTGAATTATCTTTTCCACTACAGAATGATGGGATGTAGATATTGCTTTACTTGTGATTGAATATTCCCTTCTCTTTTGTGATCATGTGAATATTACCCAAAGATTGGGCTTCTATCACAAAATAGCGCTGAACTTGAGAAGCTAAATGCAGTCTGTCACCTGAAATTCTTGCGCTCGCTCTCTAGATCAATCAGTTGTATAGTATGAGTCAAATTAACCGGAATTCAGGATTTAATGGATAGAATCCGATGAATGCCAGTTGTAATAACTCCACGAGCCTAGCAGCCGCGTGCCCCTTAATGCGAAAGCAAAGGCAATATAATCTAGTCATGTGCCAGTTTATTAAACGCTCCATGTGTAATAGTAATTTGCGACTCACGGTCAGGTCTTGCCGGCTCAGCAGAAATGGCAAAATCAGGCATTCTGGGCCCTAAAGTGGATCTCCATATTTAGATATATTGCGATACAATCTGTTGTCTGTATGTCAAACTATATTTTTAGGAAGAGTGATTTTTTTTTCTTCGTCAAGTTCTGAAGGACAATCTCACATACCTTGTAAAGCGACAAATACAGAACTGCATTGTAGTGGTATGTGTAGAGTGTGTGTGTTTTTGTGCAAACGTAGATGATTTACGCTGAATGTATCAAAATTCTAATCAATCTAAACACGAAACAAGTACGAGTGCAGTATTACATGGAAGGATCGTATGTTTACTGAGGATATTGTTATTACTGTGTATCGTATGTTTCACTACTTTCAGAAATACCACAAAGAACGCTCCCTTTTACTGCAAGGATCTTAACGCATTCATAAGGTAAGACGTAGCTATAGTAATGATATGAATGCAGTTCTGCCTGCCGTTCCCTCTCGTATCATCAATTCAAATTGCAATGACATTGAATCAAGATTCCATATGCTCTGAGAGCTTCTGTATTGAATGATGCAGTATAACTCCAATGAAAGTAATTGTATTGTTATCAAGATTCAGGGTTACTTACAATATGATTTCCATGTATTGACTTCAAACTGCAATTTATTTGATTGCAATGAAGTTATGCATGCCCCAATGTCAAGAAGTGTATTTGATTGATTTCAACAAAATAGTGATTTCAAGAGTATTCAATCAAGAGTATTCAATTCTCGCATGAATATATTTTTTATCAGTTTTTAAGGATGAAATTCATATAAATCAGATTATTTTTGATCTGTGTTAAAAAAAAAAATGTACATTCATAAATGAATACCACCAGAATATCAATATGGATACAAGTACATGTACACTGTGCATGCATCATGATATGGGCATAAATACTCGAATATATATAGGAAGCAGGATTTCGATTGAGTTTCCTGAAAGCAAGGTTTTTCCTTTTCATTTGATAATGAATACAACCCATGGGAGGAATTTTACCCAAATGATGTGTAATTTGTCATTTGAGACCTTGCATTTTCAGGCAATAGGAATAAAAACAATATTTGCACAATAGAAAAAATGTTAATGTGTCATAGTGCATGGTGATTATTTGCTATGACCGTACTCACAAATATTGGAGTGTGCTTGAACAAATATTGACTATGAGCAAGCGGGAATTTGTAAACAATTACAAAACACCCTTTACTTAAAATATAGAAACAACCTTTGCTTAAAATATAGAATCAACCATTTGTGTTAATGCAAAGCTTTGTTGACAATAACGTAAAAATTAATGACTACCGGTAGCTATCAACTGTCACAATTTATGTGTAGTACCGGTAGTACCCTTTTTATGAACCACGAAAGGTGTAGTGTAGATAAGTTCTACAAGAAAGGACACATGCATGCCACAAGAATCACATACTTCCCCTCACCTTCTTGGACCCTTTCAATGCTTTGAACTTTCATTTATATGATTTGTGACATTTCCATGAATGCCTACTCATATTCTAATGTTCTTTGATTTCTAAACTTATTTTAAGACGTAGTGTTCTGTTTCTGTACATGAAGGTTGAATGAGAGATAAAAGATAACGACCTTCGCTCATCCAGCCGATAAAGAAATTCAGTCACATTTTCCGATCTCAGGCCCTTTTGCACAGGTTCAGGAAATATATGATTTTGATCTGGAGCTTAAAACAGTATTCAATCATACAAATAGTCAGATATACCCAAACGTAAACGTGTTGAAACACTGGTTTTGGTAGAAAGATCCTTTATACATGTAAAAGCCATGACTCCATGACCTCAGTAAAATTCAAACATGAATGCATACCATCAAACCTGAGTTATATCCTGAGGGCTCTGGCACCATTTTTGGTGGTTATTACGAATAAATCCCCATTCTCCCAGCCCACTTTGGCAGGGAAATACCAGAGCCATGACTGGTCATCATAATTTTTGGCCCCTCTGTGCCTGAGGTCGTGTCACCACAGCTCTGAACCCAAACGTAATCCTCAGTGGGAGATCTGTTCACACTTGTACATATACAGAGTGTGGAAGATCACTTTTGGTGATTCATAGTAATTGAAATTGACTGACTCTGATGATGGTACGCTCGTCCTCAGAATATGAACATAGAATTGAAGTACTGGTATACTAGTTTAGGAAAGTGATCTGTTAAATTTTGAAATTAAACAGGGACTTTCATACTTGTCAGGGCATGAATTTGTTTTAGCGGTATATCCATCCAGATCTGATGAATATTGAAGTCAGGGTTTTAGGTGAGAGAAACTTTTGTGATGTTTATGACTGGTGAAATTCAATTCTCCCAAGAAATCTCAAGTAGAGACACAGTGTGCATGAAGCTCGAGTAAACAATTTTTGATATTTATATGCGTTATATATCATTATGGCGTGTAAATGTGCATTCCCAATTCATATTAGATATTGACTGTAATGGTCCAGTGGAAAAAATACTTTCTGTTCGCAGGAGCTCTTTTAGGATTTGGTGTTGGATAAGTGTGTTTAACTCACATTGATATTAAAGTATGTTAATGTTTTTGTACCAGAGCTACCGGAGCTCTCCAAGAGCTTACCAGAGCTAAATCGCTCACCGCTGCCTGTGTATTATCTTTCGTTGCATACTTTCTATATCATTCTGTTTCCAAATACACAAGAGTGTAGATCTTTGATGGTTTACTTTCCTTTTGTAGAACATGTTTTCAGGCCATGCAATTACAGCATAGCGCTTACAGCAGGAAGGAAAATCCTTGCCGACTTGACCTTTATCATTGATAGAATCGAGCCTCTCTGCCAGGCAGGCAGGCAGGCAGGCCATGAGCCAAGCAAGAGTCCATTCCCAGTCATTTTCAAGGAGTGTTTTTTGTTTACTGGTAATTGGTAGAGTGAGGTTCAACGACCCGAGTGATGTGCTATTTATGATCCATGAAGCCAGCTTGGTAATTATTTCTCTGCATCTAGAGCCAACAGTTTCATAACAAGGGATAAGGGAGACGTGATGGGCAAAAGGGTCACCATTCACCGTGCCAAGTTACATGGAAATCTAATTAAAAAGGAAATGAATTAAACCTCATTTACAGGTGGAGTGTGCTAACATTTAGATATTAAGTCATGTTTATTATAAGGTATTATGTAGGCATTATACAAGTATTGCCAATTTACTTTAGACCATACTGTATTAAGGATGTGATCCATATGGCAGAATGAAATTTAAGACATCTTCCTAATGAAATAATATTCACTTGATAAATCATCTTCGCTTTTTATATACATGCTGATACATGTAGTTTTGCATTACACTCAGTTTATTGGAATTGTAAAACCACAATTTTATGCTAGTCGCCCAGATTTCCTAAAGTTTTACTCTGCAAAATGATTGAATTACCACAATGACATTTTTGCATTTTGTGAAAGTTCCTTGTGGCAAAAATATGAGTGGAAAGTAACAGTAGACATGTCCTAAAAAATGTTGGCTACAAATATAAAGTGTCCTTCTAGCCTGCATATAGTATATGTAGGCCTACTTAAATGCAGATTCCTGTACATAAAACTTTGATGGAGAAAGAAAGGTATTCTAAACCAGTATTCACGAGTAAACCTGCAAGCCTACAACATGAATACAACCTGAATCATCCATAGATTTCTTTTCCCACAGTTTAAAACCACCAGTGTGTGCGTACACATTACAGATATCTTGATTGATGACTGACTAAGCATGTGCAAAACCACAACAAAACCACACCAAAGTTGAATAGATTCTACAAATGCCCATCATCATTTCTCCTACTGTATCAGAGTCTAACGCTTAAAGGGAATCTTGAAATTTCTTACATTGTACATAAAATCCAATAAGACGTACTTACATGTACATGTATAACCGGTACTGAATAATCATATCTGCAATGGAGTTTGAATTCTTTCATTTCATTTTGGATAGAAAATAGGAGTTAAAACACATGTAAATGTAGGCTATATTGTTTAATGGGTAAAAAAATAGGGTAGTTGGGTTTATCAGTAATATTTGGATGTACATGTAGTCCCATGTGTGCATATTTATGTCAGTGGCGTTTGCACTTGCATTTATGTGGGCCTGCCCTATTTACCTTTCGTCAAAATGTTGATATTTTGTCTATATTGTACCAATTTAATCAGCCTATTGACTCGATCCTGAACGAAGCAGTGTGACTTTCAAACCATTTCATTTGAAATAATTGTAAACATAAACTACTGATTTCCTTTAAAAGAAACATAATGAAATCATGATTTGCAGTGATGTACATATGTAATGCATGGTGAGGCTTATGGGCAATTATAAGATCGTGGGAAACAGGATAATGTAATCGCGTACCAGAGATTTTTCAAATGATCGATTACATATACCTTTAAAGCTAAAGACCAGTTATGGTCATGCGATTGCATTGTGAAAGAAACATTGTGAAATCGATCAGAAAAGGTTGATCATCTAGCATAGATGTACTGCAAGGTTCTGGAATCATCAAAATGATAAGAAATTTGGCCAAGTCTTCATAAAGTTAGAATCACTGTACACAGAAAGATGTATATGGGACTACGCACACGTGCACGAAACATGCATTTGTTTCTCTCAACAGGTGAGAAATACACTAATTTACCAAATATATCAATTAGTAGGCGGTTTCCCGTCAACATTTTTATCATCATGTATTATTCAAAACATATTCTTTCACATGATTGGTAATAAGAGCTTCCATTTCATTTTTTGAAATTGGGGCGTTTCCAATACTGGTCTTTACCTTTAAAAAGGACCATCTTGAAATTAGGATTTGATTTTGCATATCATACCAGAGATTTTGCATCATGTTTCATGTTGGTAATTGGATGGAACCATGTACATATTTGCAGCATGACATGAATATTATTCCACGTTGTGAAATTTGAGACAAACGGGATGAGAGAAGTATGGTTTGCTACCAGTTTTCCACCGAGACTAACGCAGATCCTGGAATTCCATGGTTTTGCAAAGAGAACAGAAAGGATGTGGCTGCTACTTGTAATATGACTAAAGTCTTGATTTTTTTTTAACGAAAAAGACGAGATACATTGTTTATCTATTAATTCCCATGAAAGACTTGTGACATTTGCAATTTATATCGCAACATAGCCACTGGATTGACTAATCACTAAATCCAAGTTATTGTCGTAGAGTATTGAATTTAATTTGAAGAATGTTGGAATAATAGCCCAGGCTGTTGTTAGGCCGACGTGTACATTGAGCTCATACTTTGCTGATATTTGTACTTTATATTAGATACCGATATGAACTTATCACTTTGCATACTGTTTAGCTGGTAGGCCTACACATGCACGTACACATATGGTTTAGGGGTCAAAACTATCTTTACATTGCTACAACATAACTAGATCATCTGTTGAGAGCCAGAAGAACGTTGAGATTGTGTATAAAAGTATGAGTAATGCTCTTTTGTTTCTCAGCAAATGATATCGTCTGTCTGGAGCTAGAAGGCTGTTAACTCTATGTAAAAAGTAAGCATGAACCTCCTTATGTTTCTCAGTGTATGATATGAACCTGTATGGTGAGTTCTAATGAGTTAAATGCTCTTTTGTTTCTCAGCAAATGATATCGTGTGTCTGGAGCCAGAAGGCTGTTAGCTCCATGTTAAACGTTAAAGTGATAACATCCTTATGTTTCTCAGCGTATGAAATGAACCCGTGTTGAGCTCATATCAAGATGATTGATGTTTACTTTCATACTGTCCTGGATGGCTTTAAGAACATGATCCATGTTTTGTTTTGATGGGTCAGGTGAAAGTCATTTGGTATTGTGGCAACAAAAGTAGGATAAACATCTCTTTCGTTTGTCATTTGTTGAATTGTGCCTAGTCATTCTAAAATGCTATAAAAGGAGAAAGACCTTGAGGATTTTCAACAATAACTGTACATTTTTTTTCAAATACATGTAGACTACAATGTGATAGATTTGAATGGTTATGAGATGTGTGTACATGTAGTGGCCACATTTGCTCTGGGCTTTATTTTCAATTTTCATGAAAATTTATGTTTGAAGTGTGGGGTGCATATCGTAATAGGATATTATACTTAGGATTAGGGTTAGGTATTGGGTCATGGCTTGAAGTTACAAACTTATGAATTTGATTTCTATTTAAAAAATGTGGAGATCTTATCACCAGAAAAACATATAGGCTTACATGTACATGCACATACATGTATATGTCTCATTTATAGTTCAAGTCTTGCAACCTGTTTGTGAAAGTCATTTACTGTACTTACATTTTGCAGTCTCCTTAGATTAACAATATTGGTGGTAGGCACTGTCCCGTTTCCCAACCATAAAAATGATACGCTGTTGAATTTAAGTAGTAGTGTACAAAATACAAATCAGGTATCTAATAAAGACCCTTGAGATACCGATTTCTGTGTATTGATCAATACGAGTTGAACTTGACTATTATTGGGATCATGATTTGCACCTGTCTGACGATAGAGATTGATCATTAGATTTCCTGTCATACCAGCATTAGTCAATGAAGAAATCAATATACTGGTGGAGATGTTACATACATGTACATTACATGTAATCTACATATACAGTAATGTACGTGTAATGTACCTGTATGTACCTGTATGTACATGTATGTTTTTATGGTACATGTAGGGTTATGTACAGGTAGTCTTGTGGACATGAATGAAATGCTGTTGAGTTACAAGCCACAAGACCCTTAAATACTAGGGCTGTGCACAACAGTGTAATGAGGTACCCGAGTACACTCCCAGGCTCATAGGCGAATACTCGAGTATTCGGACGCCATGTTTTTTTATAATTTTTTTGAATTTTTTTGAATTTTTTTGAATTTTTTTGAATTTTTTTGAATTTTTGGATTTTTGGATTTTTTTCCTTTTTTTTCTTTTTTTGCCACTACCATACCACTCGGCAGTTTCTCAAGTCCCTCGCGCAGCTCGCTGAAAACGCATGCAACTTTACTTTGAGTTGCAGTTGAAGGCGCCGATTTAATAAGAATAATAACAGTAAACAATGCTGTTTTAAAAACCAAAGATGGCAGAATAATCCATTTTCCTCCAAGTCCAAACAGAAATCTGGACATTTGGTCCCAGTTTCTGAAAGGTGAGTTTGACAGTGCTTGAGTTTGGAAACATTTTTACCGACGGTACCATGCCAGCGGATGCTGCTCTCCCTGGCACGGATAAGCGTGGGCCTGGACATCTTTTTTTTTTTTTTTTTTTTTTGCGGCCGAATATTCGGGTACAAGAAATCGTACCCGAGTAGTTGTCAACCGTGCGGGTACTCGAGCATTCGACTACCCGTCGCAGCCTTATTAAATACAAACAAGATAAGACTCCTTTATTATTGTTTTTTTTTCTCTCAGGGTGTTCATATCATTTGACATTATTATAGTCTGTAAACATTGCTCCCAACCCTGTATTAATTGCTTAATTACTTGTGTCCTGTGTCAAAATGTGCCATGTACAGTACCCCTGTAAGTATTGAGCCTGACTGCAATCCTTACATGCACTTTGTAGTGTGAAAGAATACCTAAAATGCTTGGACGAGCTACCAATCTCTCAAATGGAACTTCAGACTTTTGAAAAAGGGTCTATCGGTCTAATACATGTAGCTTTAGACAGGAGTAGAAGAAACAGATATATCTGAGAAACGTTTAGCAAAATACTTAAAAACAGTTGAACAAGGAATAAGAAAGTGCTGAATCTTTAAAAGTTTTGACCAAAATATGGGAGAAATCTGCCATCAGTAGTGCATGATACAAGTGATCTCAAGGAGATACCCCCCCCCCCCCCCGATTTGTATTATTCCCAAATGGTACATTTCCTAATTCCTTATGATAGTATAGTAATTTTTTCAATGAATAATATGTTGTCTGACTTGTCTCCACCTTCTTAGAGTGAAAAATAACTCTTCAGGATAAAATGTATTGTATTATTGTTGTATTTGCTAAATTTATCTCTATTTTGAGGATTGACCCCTCAATATACTACAAGAAATAAATTAAGAAAGAAAGGGATAAAAGTGTTTTAGCATTCTGGCATGGAGTTCACACTCCCTTGGCTGGGCTTACCAAAGTGCAAGCGCACTGATTATAGGTTAAAAAAATGACAGGAATATGAAGTACTTCTCGTGGAAATGAGGGCCAATTGCAGATTTCCCTTGGGGGTTTTATTGATCAATAATCCTTAGTTTGGATGGTATTTGCGGCGGCATTTGCGATCTGATTTCTGATGGGCTCGAGGAAATCTTGCCACCCCTCGTGTGAAGTTCATCCAAGCTTGAGGGCTGGATGGAGTGGAAAAGGGGTGAAAGACAAATTATTTTGATGAGATTTCAAAGACTGAGAAATAGATACTGTTATTCAGTTGATTTTACATCGATATCTGCTGCATGGTGCTACGGCAGTCAAAATGTGTTGACTGGCAAGTGAATGGAAACCATACTTGCCCTTGCCTTGTAGAGCAAGCAGAGAATAATTGGCCAATTGTAAAAATGTACTGACAGACTGTACATTGTAATTTATCATAATAAATCGTAGATCATTAAATTATTTGTGATTGATTGGGTTTGTCCACTTCTCTTTAACTGAGTACTAAAGGGTGTTAACTCAAATAGTTTAACACAGACTTAAAGCCCTTTTGATTCCAAACAGACGATATAATAACATACATTTAAAAAATAAAAACATGCTTCTGTCTTATAATAAATTTTCTGAGAAGGAAGCCCTAACCAAAACTGAAATCATACAATATATTTTTTCTGCAGAAGTACAGTATGCATGAAGTCAACATGTCCATGCCTTCTGCCTAAAGGTACATACCTGCACTACTCCATTTTCATTCTAAAATCTGAACTTTTATAAAGATCATCCTGAATGAGAATTTAATGAGTACCAGGCAAGCAGTGATGAAGGAAGAACAGGAATTCTATGAACAAAATATTAAGTCGTAAGAGAAAATATAATCAGGCATGATACTTGCCAGGGAAAGGAAAAATCCTTGCCTGGGAATGGAAAAATTCCTGCCTTAGAGAACCAGGGGAGGGGAGGATCTCTCTGGGATAATAACCAAGCACTTTCAGTCTTCAAAGGGACTTTGCTGCCAAAGTTAATTATTGTTATGTTATCATTCAGCGTTCAATCTGGAATATATACTTTCCGAGGTCATGAGCACTATCATACATAGTATGTTCCTTTCATCAATATTATTTCGTCATCAGCTTACGAATACATGTATGTTTTGATATAGATGCCTTGAATCGTAATCGTGTCAAGTGTACTATTCTTGGTAAAAACATGTGTTTGTTTACACTTGTACATTTTTCATGTAGTCATCATACAGGCAGGATTTCCGTACGCCAAATCAAAGGAAATGTGTGAGACATTCATGGTAGAATAACGTTCTAAAGTGATCGATTTACCCCCTACAGACATGATAGAGCTTCCATTTCTTCACATTCTATAAAGCCAAATAACCTTCCTTCAAATCTAGGTGATGATTTGGTTATTCTGGTTAACCTTAAAAAATGTTGCACACAAAGGATTTTAAAAATATTTGTTCATAGCACCACTGCTAATAATATACCTGTAATTTCCTTTGCGTTTAGTTTTGTTTGGATTACCTTTATTTCATTACATTTCTTCGAACTCCCAAGGTTTAGTGAACAAATGTCTTACTAAGATGAAATTTAATGCTGACTTTTAATAATTAAAGAGCGTAAGTAGACATGCTGTCGACATGTTGTCTGGAGGACAGTCAAACTGTGTGACCATTTACTGAAGATTTGCTTCCTAGCTTTGCCGTGCTCATACTGCAATCAGATGGGATATTGAGAGGGTTTGAGGGACGTAAATCTGATTTGCCTGATCTTGTTTCATGCTCTGGTAACCTGTGATGATGATCACCCCCCCCCCTGAACAGGCGGTGCGGAGCATGCCAATTATCTCACTGATAACACCGAAATCGTTTTGAATATTCAACGGTCATCGAAGCACTCACGTTGCCAAGCTCACTTTTTCACCGAAATTTCTCTCTCTCATATCTTCTTTGTTCGTCGGCGGATTTCGCTCAGACTCTCAGGAATGATGTAAAATGGTCATATCGAACTATATATGAAAAATGGTATTAAGTGATGATCTATTTATCATTTTATCAAACATTTCATGTTCAGTCGTCTCCGAAAACTACCCTCAGATTATTATCAGACACATCTGGTCATATGGCTATTTATTCATGAGACTTAATATGCATATTCATGAGACCTTTACGGTGCCGGTGACGAAATTTTCGCTGTGACCATCACTTATTTTCGGAGATACAATGGAAAATGAATGGGGTGTTTTTCAGAAATCGAGAAGCAGCAAACTTACGAGAAAATCGACGTCACCGCTCGATCAAAGACTCGCGCATGCGCATTGACACGAAATTACGTAAACCTAGGCAGACAGCTGATCGTGAGCACATGTAGCTGCATTACTATCCTGGCTGTGTATTAAAATATGTGCTATTGATTCTCAACATTTTAAACACCACTGTACAATACTCATCTGATTCCACTCAAAACAGATATACCAGTGACAATTGATGACACCTAAATAGTAGTAAAATATAATATTTTTTTTAACTTAATGATGTTAAAAAGAATAATTAAAAAATTTAAACCGTGAGTCTACTGTCAAACTTGCCGATCAACCGCATCGTATTTATTGTGTACGTTCGTTTGTAATTTGTGTATCCTATTCATGTGTGCGATTGCTGCCTCCTAGCACGTAGTGCTGCGCTAGAGGTCTACACGCATTAGCATTGATTGCATGCAGTGATCGAGAGGTATTGTTTTGATTTCAGCCGAGCCGAGTGGATCTTTGACTTTGTAAAACCCTCTAAAGAAACAAAGGTAAGGGCGCATTTCAATTGTAATGAAGTATTTTTTTTTCCATAAATCGATGTTTGATATTCCTTTTCCATGAAAAATAGGTATTCATAGGTAAAAAAAAAAAAAAAAGCTGGCGAATCTGCTACGCATAGACCCTATGTGCCATTCATAATGCCTGACTGATAGCTACTGCTCTGCAGCGCAGCTGCATTAGCTTCATTGACCGTAACTCCAGGGAGCTCCGCCGCCAAGCCGTCGGCGGCGGAGCTCATGAGTTACAGTGACCGTAATATAAATGGCAATGATTCATATTCACGGGTCTCGGCAATATTAATGAACGAATCTTGGAGCCAATGAATTGTCGACCCAATTTCAAGTGCATATAATCCATGTGCATGCAGCTGTATTACACACGACACCTCATCCTACTTACTAAACTCTAAACTAAAGTCAAACTTTATCAATGGCAATGTTGTAGAGTCTAGTAGTCTATTTAGACCTGTTTTACCTTCAAATCTCTACAAAAAAAAATAATAATTTCTTCACCTTCTTTCATATAGAATATGTAGGCAGGGCCATGAAACCTTCATGTAGCCTTACCTTCAAGTAACCTCCAGCTCCCCTTCTCAACTTCATGACTTGGCAGATGTCCTAATGCATGATACACATTGGTCGAGCATTGAAGAACGGCCGATACTGCTGGCGGCCGCTGCCGAGCCTGGCCAGGCTGACGTGATGTGACCTCGTACTTAGGTAAATATGCAAGAACGTGTGTGTATTTTTCATGTGGAAATTCTTGAATACCAAATTGTTTTTTGCTATAAGTCTACCATGGTAACGACATGGCTGTCAACCCTCCCACATTTGGTTGGAGTTTCAAGCCACGGCACTGATTTTCCTGCCGTTCCGACAACGTCACGTCAAGCACTAGACTTGTAATTATAATATTCATACATGTTAACTCTCATTATTCACTTACAATATTTTTCCTTTCTTCCATTCAGTGTTGAAGCTGTCTGGTCGTTCCCTCAGAGTGATCACAGATTCTACATCCCACCATGGCTCTGTGGAGTGTTCACCAACCCTAGTGCCCAAGCAGATTTGTCTTCATGCAACTAGGTAAGATATGTACTGTTAAGTAGAGTTGGCATTTTTTTCATCACCATGAAGTCATTAAAGGCAATGTTCCTTGGTGATGTCAAATCATTCTGAGAAACAACATGTACCATTTGTTTTTAAATTTCTCTCACAGTGCCTGGTGACACTAGTCTTTTTCAATCCAGTGTCTAATTATCAAGATAAATGAGAGTCTTGTTTTATTTAACATTTAAGAAGTACTCATCAGGAGCTTTAGATCTTAATATTCCTAAAGTAATTTTTTGTTCACTCTGATGAATGTGGAAACAATGATTTCCAGATCTTAATACTTTGCTTTTGCTGAACTTAACCTCATTGTACACTGAAACACCCCCAATTTTTCACGAAAAGGGTATTTTTTGGTTAAATCCTCATTGTATTTTTCAACATTACAATTTGCATTTAAATTCTTCTAATATCTGCCTCTTTTTCCTTTTTAGAATTAGACAAAGAAAAATCAAATTATCTACCAAAAAATCTGTGACAGAATTATTTATTTAAAAATTAGAAAATGTAGATTTTTTTTTCTCGCTTGCTCTTTTTTTTTGTTTAAAAAAAAAAATCATGCACCATATCCAAAACTTTAGCTCCGTTATTCCCCCTCCAATTTTTTTTGGCTCATTACGCCACTGCTGAAAAACACAATGTCTTGAAGGTTATTATCATGCATGTAGACCAAATTTGACCCAATTATCATTTATGAATATCATGCCTAACTGAGCTGTGAGATCCATTTGAGGTATTTTTTGAAGTTCTTTCCATAATCTGGCTCTTGATCATATAATACTTTGGTAATGTCTGTTATAGAGTAGTGTATGTAAGTTATGCTGTCTAATGTTAGAGTTAATATATAACCATATGAATGTGAAATATAAATCATGTTAAATTTCTCTTTTTTTTTCTTTATTTGCTGTAATATAATTGAATTTCAATTCATTAATTGTTTTTCTATTTTATTGCAGAATGGCGCTCCCTTAAAGATGTCAGCATTGGCTACCAGTGTTCTTCAGTTTGGATGGTGATTTCATAGTGAAGGAGTCAGGAAGCCCGAAAGTAGTGTAAAACTAGCACTCTGGTTACAATATGGTACACACGATAGGGTTAACTTGTACTTAGTACATTAATTCCTGGTGTTCCAGAGAATAGTGCTTTCAATGCTTAGACAATTTAAAGTATTTGTTTTAGAAGTTGTGAATAAGTGAAAAGTTCAGATAATTGGCAATAGACCTGTTTCTTTACATATTCAAATTTATATGCATACTTTTTTAATTACATTTGATGTTGCATAGTACAACATTACATGTATCATTGCAACATTACCTGCATATTTTGTGCCTATTTTCGACTTGGTTAGTCCATGTCATACGTGCATCTTCATCATTATTATCGTTCGTTCGTGTCTCCTTAGATCAAGATTACTGTAATCTTGATCTTCGGAGTAGTTGCTACAACCGGCCCTGTCAGACACATTGCCCCGGGGTGCGAGATAGGACTCTTGTAGCGTGCCCCCATTTTAAACATTATTATGCAAGTTATGAACTCCATGTAGATTTTCACATTTCACTTGTTTCCAATAATGTTCATTCATGTACACATTTGAACAATTGCGTGTTATTGGCGCATGATTGAACCAAAGATGACAGTAAACATAAAGTAATGGCTTTCAAAACAGATTGTTTTATTATTTATACAAAGCTTTATATTTATTGAAGAAGTATTAGATGTACAATGAAAAGTATGTGAGACATGGATATAAGTATTTATTTGAGTCTTTCGTTTTTGTATACATGTTAAGTTAAGTATACAAGTACATTTAACACACAAATATACAGTGTTATTGCATTGAAGAAAAAAAAGAAGCATTCCTGTTTTGTATGCAAGTTACATAATGGAAGTATCTTGCCTATTGTATCTGAAGTGAAGTGGCAATTATAATATGCAGATTGAAAATTGTTTTTAAAATGAAATTGCTGTTTTGTGTTATTCATTGGTCGAGTGGTTAATGTTTTGCAGTAAATGATGAAATGATATTCAGAGATATCTATATATAATCGGAGAGTGATTTACATGAAGGTGGTACATGGATCATTGTGAGAAAGGTAAATGCAAGTGTGCATGTGGTATGTGGATTTTTGTGCCAGAATTTAAAGTGAGTGTTTATAATGGCGTGGATGTGTCGACAAAGGCTCCGGGTTTCTTCTCGGTTGGTTCCAGAATTTATTTCACAAAACAAAGACTTGGGTTAATTCATTAAAAAAAAAAAAAATTAAATCACAAAGTGATGTTAGACAATCATCGCTTCAGTCAACTTAACATTAAAAAAAAAAAGCAAGCAATAAAGGGTTAATGCTATTGCAATAAATGGTGGCCTACAGCTAGGTATCTAGCTACCTATATATTTCTTGCATGGTCATTCATTGTTGGGATATTTTTCCTTGACTTCTTCCTACCCGAAGTATTATTATAACCATTATAATGAATAATAATAATAACAATCATTATTATAAGCAGGGTAAAACACCTCCCTGTTATAAGTACTATTACTTTTTAATTATCATTATTACCATTATTAATCTAAGCAGCAGCATCATTATAATCATGAAGTATATCTATTATTTTGATATATTACCCAGGGGTTTGCTATTGGGGGTGGGGGATCTTCATTTATTTTAAATTGGATGAAGAGTGGCGAATTACGCATAATCCCCCCCCCCCCCCCCTTCTGCCGGGAAATACCCTGCTATTCCCCTACAAATAATATTTGATTATTATTATGATTGTTATTAATATTATTATTACTATCATTATTATTACATCTACGACTGCTACTACTTATACAACTACTATTATTTTAAAGTAGTATTGGTGGAGTACTGCTCCTACGATGGACACAGGCTATAGCTAGGCATATGGGCTCGCGGTGCAGTGCTGGTGCAGACGATATTCACGACAATGTACGGGCAATGTACATGTTTGACGCCACGTTATTCCGTCTTATTTACAGTAAAGCTAAGATAATCAGTGTAATTTAGCTTTATTTCCGTAATATACATTTGTTATAAATGTTGGAGAAATTTGGGGGTTAATTCAAACATTGCAACAATTACAATCTATGCCACGAAATCATGTTGAAAGCCGTTTTTACCGATCAACGCCAACACAAACTAGAGTGTGTGGGACTGTGCTATTGAGCATGACGTCATCACCCGCGATGTAATGTGGGGACGACTCGGTAGATCGGTGCTCGTATTGAAGGTATGAAAATGCATTATGTTGGATCATTACCAGACACATCCGGCCGAATTGGTTTATGAAATTGATATTTCACAGAAATTTTCTTTAATAGTTATTCAATAACATATTCGAATATCGTTATTGTCCAATTATTGAAAATGTGTAATTTTAGGCATTATTTCGGACTCTTTTTTTTTTTTTTCATACAAAGTTTCTTGTCCTTTTGCCCCCATTTTTTCTTCGTTATTACAAAAAAAAATGTTATGTATAGTTTAAATGATTATTCCTCTTTTAAAAAATGTAAAGATCTTTAAGATTCATTGTCAAATGCCAAAGTTATGGCAGGTTTGCTGCGACACTTTCCCAGCGGTTTCACGTAAACAACGTGTTTATTCAATAGAAAAGCAAGGTCAAATCAAAACGAAATCGTGAGTTAATTGCACCCGAGCGCACCGCCTGTGAACTCAAGATATCAGTTGTCTATTTGACAAGGCAGTCACAATATTGCTGAAGATTCATATCCCTCATTTCAGTCATTCGTGTTTTGTCTTTACATGTAGGTGGTGATGAAATGATGTTCTTATTTCTTGAAACTCAATCTTTGAAGACTTGATATTGCTACCTTGACAATATTAGATTATTCTTGCAATTTTAAAGTTTTTAATTAAGTTAATAGATAATCTGTTAAAGTTCTGTTTGAATTTTTATCACATTTGACATCCATTATGTAGCATTCTTTTTGAGTGGCAGTTACACTGTATGTGTTATTTTTTATGATATATTGCCATCTATGTATAATTTTTGAAGACATATGGCTAACTCTTTGTAATTTACCATAATTTACCATAATTTACCATGATTTACCATAATTTACCATGATAAATTGATAATCTTTATGTCCTTGAAAGCTTGAACTTCTACCTTATATTTGGCTCCAAGATCTTGTTAATAATGTGCAAATAACATTTGACATTTTGACTGCTCAAAGGGATCAAGCGAGTTCATCTGTCAAGTACTTAAATGTTAATATGGGATCAAATGGAGCTCAGTAGATGCTTAAAATACACCAAGCAAGGGTTCCTTAAGCCACGAAAGCCCCTCTGATGTATCTAACGGAATCCAATTAAATGCTTTCCTGTGCAATCATTAGAAGTAATGTGACATGCATACCACTATACAGGGTTATTATCAGTGTAATGTGATTGAAGATGTAGGGTAGGGGATGCATTGCCCATTAACGTGGAGACGTGATAAGTTTTCATACATTCAGTACATGTATCGCCACTTTTGTTCAATACTCTGATATGTTGATGCCACAGCAACTACTGAAAAGGATTTTTTGGTTTAAAACAACATTTATATCCTTGCTGACATTCCTTTTCTTTGTTTGTTTGGTTTGTCTATGTTTTTCTTCTTCAAATAGTTATCAAGCTTTGAAAAATACAATCTTCCATTTTCCTTTTATGAGAGAGAAATGGTTAAAAGCATGATCAGAAACCTAGAAAGACAAAAGTTCAGGGTCCTTTGATCAAAACCTGGAAGAAAGTTGATCATAAACCTTTTGATTGATTGATTTGTTGATGAACTCAATTGGTAATTCATCCCTTCTGACCTGATTTACAGGTGATTAATTTCAAGTTTAGATTTCCTGCTTCCTGACATGACATTGTTATTCCATATTATCGTGTAGGAACGTCTACACATTTGGTTCATTTTGGATGTAAAGATCGACAATTTGAATGCTATAAATTATATGGGACATTTGGCCTGAAGTCTTATCTGAGGAAATTTTATGATATTTGTGTTTCAGTTGTCAATCAAGATATCAACAATATTGGACTTCCAAATTTCCTATGATGTTTTATTGATTTTACATGCAGCCTCCTTCTATCACTAAGATTTACATGTATACACTGTACATGAAGCTTAACAAACATTTCTCCTGACTTTTGATATCATCATTTAGGTTTTGTCAAATAAATCAATGGACTCCAGGTCCTGGATTTTTGTTGTCATGGCAACAAGGAGCAATACCTCAATGCTAAAATTTCACAAAGGCCTATAACTATAAAAGGCCTATAACTTTTAAAGGGCCTTTATATCCATATGTGTTCAGCTACATTTTTGTACAGTGTACCGTAAATCTCCGTGTATAAGGCGCACTTTTTTTTTTTTTTTTTTTTTTTTAGTTTCGATTTATGGCGCTATGCCTGGCAATGTCGCATATGTTTTCTATGTTTTCTATAACAAATGGTGTACCACAAGGTTCTATCCTAGGTACTCCATTATTAGAAAGATAGAGGATGCTATTCATATCATGCATGACTATTGATGTTTGGCATAGAACACAGTGCTTCTGCTAGGTGATGTGAAGAGGCTGGTGTGGGACACTTGGTATCATGAAGCCTTAGACTGTTGTTACTATTATTTGTGACAAGTTCACAACTTCTACTGCACCTCGATGTAAAATGAAGGTCCTTCCCTGCGTGGGTTTTCGGCAACAAAACAAAAACAACAAAACAAAAAACGATTTTTTTTTTTTTTTTTTTTTTTTTTTTTTTTTTTTTTTTTTTTTTTTTTTTTTGCCCCCAAAATAGGGGTGCGCCTTATACACAGGTGCGCCTTATACACGGAGATTTACGGTACATTGCATGGTAGGTACATTTCATGACATGTACATGTGGTGTTTCTCCATTTGAAGAAACCCAAGGTCATTGGTGTAGACATAAATTGCTTTATATGTTCCTGTGACGGAAAAAACAAAATGGGATCCTGAACAAGTTTATAGCAACAGGAAGTACAGATCCAACAGGAAGGGTGTAATGCTGCATCAGACTAGTTCTGGTCGTGGGAAAGTAAAGACCCCTGTAAAAGCAGGATGACATTGGTATCTTATGTGGTATACCAAGTTTTACGGGGCTATTATTATGTTTGGCACCCATTAAAGCAGGGTTAATGTGGTTCTCCATTCATCCATTCTTCCATTTATTTGTTACTGAACATGGAAATGTGCGTGGCTTTACTTCCAGGAGAATAGTTTGCGTTTGTAATACCTGGTTCACACCAACTAGACCGACTTCTATCTGCACATCAGCTTTTCTCTGCTATTCACACAGAGAACATTCCCTAATTATCGCTTGTGCTGGCCAAGTTTAATTTGTGTAATAATGATCTGTGGTGATTTTATGAGGATAGTGAAATATTTGGCACCTTATTTATACATTTGGTGGATTCATACTTGGGAAGCTAGAGTGCTCGACATGCTCAAAATTTGGTAAGTGAGATTGGTTTTTATTCATGCTCAGTAACCATTCCCGCTTCATATGTATACCTAGAGCATGGTGAAGGAAAAGATTGTTTTCACAAAGGCCCTACCTTTACGCAAATTTTGCTGGAGTAAATGCAAACTGTAGAATATATTCTTCTCAGAGCCAGGATGACATTAACCATTTGCTACAGTACATGAGTTGATGCCTTTCTTGCTCTTCTTGCTCCAATAGATGAATTATTTTCTTGTAAACCCCACCCTGAAACATTGTAACTATTATTAAGTATGGAGGAGAAACATAAAATCCTCTTACTGCTAAGTAAAATCTCAAACCTAGTCCTCAAAGTCTCTCTTCGGATTATCTTCCTTTTCATAACATAAGCAACATTCTAAAGTCCATAACTGTTTGGAATCTTTACTGAGAATCTAATAAACCATCTTGTAACTCTTGCAGGCTTAATCTGGAAGCAGTAGGAGTCTTGAACAAGATAATCCTATTTAGAATTAGATTTGTGTCAGCGAAGACACCATTGTTTATCTCCAAGTCTTTTGTGTGGACTTTTATTCAAGGCCTTGCTTCAGTATGAGTCATAAGACCTCCAGATGAATGAATTCAAGATGGACGTCCAGTGTTCCTAGGTGAATATTTTTGACAGTTTGAGATGATTTATTAATGAGGTAATTTATTACCAGGGACATCAGGTAGATGCCCATTATTTCTCTAGGCCTCACATTATTAGGAACACATTTTGTCAACAAATTTGGAAACCTTGTTCCAATAAGCAAAACAAAAAAGAATGAAATGTAACATAAAACTAGGAAGAACCTCACATACTACCTCAGATGAGGTTTGAGAAATTGTCCAGACAAGCAAGTGATAAAAAAGTTTTTACTAGGGTATAAGAGAGTATCTTGGAATCAATAAATTTCCTGAAATTAATTGTGTGCAAACAAAATTTTCAATAGAGAGAGATGGGGTGCAGTAAGGGGGGGGGGGGGGGGGGGGTTCACATGATTTGCATCAATTCCTTTCCTTATTGTAGCATTCCCTCCACACAACTTCAGTGGATATGAATTAGTCAAATATTTTTGACATTATGCCAATCAAAATGATGACATTTGTGACAACTGATACATTCAAATCCACTTCTCTTTCCATCCACCTTCAGTGATGAAATCATACTGTAGTCTGAAGTCAGAATATCTGTCAAAATATCAGAAAGAGACATCATTGCCAATTTGAGATATGATAGTTAAGACGGCTATCACATTGCATGGTCTCTCTCAGATGGGAATACACGTCTCGTCTTTCAGGGACCTATCACCTCCTCTCTCGTTAAGACGAAAATTATGAGTCATGCTTATATCCAGTAGCTGCAACTCTGGCAAACTACACTTACGGTGGTATTGCCAATTTACCGTAATTAAATGAGATAACGGTTTCATTATTAGTAGGCCATGTTGTCTTGAATGCAGTCATTAACCATCTGGCGGCGGGCGGGATGAGTTTCGCTAGAGTCGGTGGTAGTTCCGTTCTGATTCCCCTTCAAGGATGTCTCACACTCTCGTGGACTCCTCCTTACAGACAAATGTCAAGATTGTTTTCCACGATTCTACATCTGTCTCGTGATCTGCTGCTTCAAATGAAGATACTTTTGGTCGTTTCCGTGCTGATTGCAGGACTAAAAAGGACCAATTTAACACCCCTGTCTGATCACAAGTTGTCTTAGTTTGACCTTTTTCAGTAAATGTTTCAGTAAGACTCTGCTCATTGCTTTAAGACGTCATTTTCCAAATCGACATTTTTTAACATCACATGAACCCTATCTCGTAGGTTTTCCTGTAAGACCATAGCTTTGACAGACAAGATTGACATTTTGCAAAACCATCTTTTCAAGGAATTCATCCACGTATGATCCATATTACGATTGGTTATTTTTAATTTCCTTGTGAGAAGTTGCTGCTGCCAATCATATTCAGGCCATAAGCTGCTCTAGCCTAACCTTCAATGGATCAAACGTAATGTATATCTCCCCCTCTTCACTCTGTTGCTGTGGAGAAAATGGAAGAGGTTATAATGTCGAAAGACAGATTATCTGGAACAAAAACATAATGGCACAAAGTTTTAAGCTAGGTCTAAGCCTTTTATTTTTTCTTAGTTTGGGGAGTATGAATTGGTATGATGCATGCATGAAATTTTGTGAACTAATCACACAGCAGTGTCCTATCAAACAAGTCACAAACAAAATGTTGATGTTTGGCAAATTTTATCAAGAATAAAATAAATACACTTCAGTTCACACTTGCTGTTATGCAAGAATTCATGCAGGATGGTTCAGTTCAATATTAGCGCGTGCAAACGTTGTTCACGACTGTTTGGGTAAGACGATAATGCCCCCACACCGATTCCCAAATAGATGGCATGAACTATCCCAGCAAGTGGGCTTGACATTGCTGCATAATTGAATTCCAGGTCAAAGGTCACAATTGAAAGACAATCTGGGCAAGCAGCATGGAATACCATGAGGCAGTTTTGATTTTTACTTGGATTTTTTTCTCCATAATAATGATATATATTGATTCAGATTGGACCAGGAATTCCTGTTGTGATTAGAAACGTGATCAGACCAAATGAGTTGCAGACTGTTATTTTTTACTTTTAATTCAATAAAATGAGAATACATTTTCTATATTAATCATATAAAAGGTCACATGTCTTCAGTTCACATTTTTTTGGTTTTATTTACAAAAATGAGCAAGATTTGTCATTAATAAACATTCCATGTTATTTGTACATGATCTGTATCTGACTAGATGGACATTGGCAGAATTTAATGCCCATATATTTCTAGAAAAGCTGAGATGATTCATCTTTTGTTTTAGCCTAACTAATTTCAATTATTGGCAAAAGTCATCTTCAGAACACACGTGTAGTGTCAGAGCTTCGACACCGTTGATCTCTCATTCACCGATCAGAGATGAACTTTTGTTGACAGGGCAGACTTCTGGCTGCGTTGGTTGGGCGGGCGGGCGAAAGGTATACCACCGACCAGTCTACCAGCCCTAAAGAAAGGAAACCAAACGGTCGGCCGCCCAGGGGCATGACACTCTGGAATGCTAATCCTGAACGTCCACGAAAGGCTTGGCTAGGTCCCCTGAATGGGAGTCTATTGATTTCTGCTCAGTGGCACTCTCAAATCTGTTGAGACACGAATTGAAACTGGCCATGTTATTGAGTTCTAGGCAGATGAGTTTTTTATGACTGGACGTCAGCTCATTTCTACCATGGGACGTACTCTGTGTAGTCGCTACGTTTACTTCATTACTCATGGGGAACAACGCATGGACCGTGTGTGCTTTTTGTTATGAGTTGTGATTTTGTTTGGCCTGGTGTTGTGGACAAACTTGATGCAATTCTTGCCGGAGCTGTGTGGTATTGCAATATGATATATTTACGTGTAGGCTACACTGCAGGCCTACAAATGTATGTGCCTATGTAGGAGTGCATGGAATAGAACAGATTCAACATAAAACAGGTAAAGTACACGAAATGCTGTTTGTTCATTCACAAAGCATGGATCTTAACGCGTCAGCTCATGAATCTTTTGTATGTTTTGATATGGTTTGTTTACAAACAGAGTTCATGTAATAGTCCGACTATAAGAGTACAGTACATGTACATGTAGGTCTAGAACTTTCGAGCTATGCCTTTCACAATTTCATTTTCAGTTATCCCTGTTCTTTATCATGCTAAGTTTAGTCACTGATTTCAGTCTGGTCTTGTTGAAATACCAAATATCAACAGTTGCAAATCATTAAAAACTGAAAAACCTTGACCTACTACACTGTACATTTGAAAGACATCTTCGTAGCCTATAAACTGAAGATATATGTAGAGTTCACAGTCATGACTAAAGTAAATTTAAAGGCCTTTATAGTGAGCTTTTTTTCATTTACTATCCGTGGAATGTAGGAGTCAATTAGATTTCAATATGTAGTATTTCGATGAGGTTAGAAAGTCATACTTATAATTCTCTATAATTTCAGAATGTATTGAACCACTGTACATGTATATCTGCCTCCTGTACTTGTTGCCTACAAATGTAGTCTATGTGTACATTACACCTGAAAAACAAATATTTGAATGTAGTTCCATTCCCTTCTTCCCCTCGCAAGAGTAGGCCTGTCCTCATCAGCTCGAGTTTGTTAACTAACCCGCTATTTTCAAACTCAGGATATTATCCCGAAACTCAAAATTGCATCTACACCAGACTGATACACTCATCACAAACGAGCTCAGACGGGTGCAAATTAGCCCACTATTTCCCAAATAGCGGGATATTTTGGAAGCAAGACCAAGATTTCTTGGGATATTTTCGCGACCAATTATCCCGCTAATTGCAACTGCGAGCTGATGAGGACAGGCCTAGTGTGCCTGTAACAAATTTACGAGGTCCTACCAACCAAGCTGAACTTATCAACTTGCACACACAACAATGGCCCTTTCTCCGTCTCCCATGGGGGCAGACTACTGTATTATTTTAAATGACTCAGATGGAGGTGTAATGGACACGACCATTTGCTTTGTCCCCATTGTCCCCCCTCTTCAAAGCCTCCTTAGGTCGGCCCTCGACCCTCGTGGGGTTTCCGCTTTCAAAGCAGTAAGAAAAAGGGGCAAGTGTGAACTTGACGAAATCTTGGAATTCAGGGTGAGAAAAAGATACAGTGTTATGGGATGTAATGAATAGATCGGTTTGGGCAAAACCACTTAAAATTCCGTAAACAAAGTTTAGCTGTGAGATATAGCCAGCATGTTCTGCCAAAGACTTCTTTTGCTGTGAAAATATAAATCAGTTGCTGTGAAAATAGAAATCAGATGAGAATGTGATATGTTGGAGTGTCTCGATAATATAATTGTATGTAAATTTCAAAACCTTCTATCAACTTATTTATAGGGGGCAACAATACATTTCCTCATCAAATAAGAAAATGTACTTACCTGTACTTTGCTTTCCTTTAATATTATCAGCTCTTTTAAGTTCACATTCCCTAATGGATTTTAAAAAGCTTATTCAGATGTACATTATATTATGGCTTACAGCATGCACTGTTTACACACACATGTATTCTTTACAAATATGTGTAAAAAATTGGCAAATGACTAAAAAAAACTGATACAGGTGATGAACTGTAGAAGCTGACTCTTTCCTTCATTCTTTAATCTTTGACCTCCACTATAGTCCTCTTACACATGCTCTCTGTTTATAAAGACGCTAACAAAACAGATCTGTGAAGTAAATGTCAAACGTACTTTAGATTGGGTCAGCGGATTAGGGGAGAAACAATGACTCAATTCTGGGTTCATTGGATAGGTTCATCGAATGATACGTCAAGATGGTGCTTACGTCAGCGACTCGCAAAGGCACTTCCAAGCTTTTAACCTCGTGTCTCGGTAACTTGGATTGGATCCGATCGGAAGGATGAATCTTTTGATTCAATATCAATTTGTTGGACGGGGCTTGAAATCAGGAAGTGAAATTTATGAATAAGTTTGAAGATGATTTGCACAATGTAGGTTTCGTACAATGTAGGTTTCGTGACGTCACAGTGCTTAGTGATGGCAGCTGAATTCTGTTGTTTTGACAGGGGAAAGTTTATTGGTACCGATACAGTATAAGTGTAGTTTCGGTATTGAAAGTGACTCTCTCTACTTCGATATATCTGCCTACTTCCTGTACATGCTATCAGTACCAGTATATAAGTGGACGGTATATCTTGCTAGAATAATATTTGCGCTGTAACAATATCATACAAGAGATTAAGGAAACAATATACTATGGGATGTTGTTGTATAGTATCTGTGTATCAAAAGAGTACTTTATATATTTGTATGCGTTTTAGGGGAGTGTATTGGGAAGGTTAGTAGATATGCACAATGTAAAGCCACAATATTAATATTTAAAAAATTGGGGGAGGGGGAGGGGTGGTGTGGAAACATCCCCAATGAAACTGTATACTTTCAATAGTATGTGTGTATTGTTCTATTGTAAACTGTACAGTGATTTGAGACTCGGTTCATCTACCCTAATATGTAGAAAATCTGTATCTTGGATGTCAACAGTTCACCTCTGCACTAGTTTATGTCATAAACATTTTGACAAGCAGAAAGTCTGCAGAAACAAACAATATGTCTGTCTTTGGGTGTGTTCATACAGTGGGATATATCATGATTCATGTCTGTAGGCCATGTCGAAAAAATGGTTTCTGTCCATACATTGGAAGATCCAGATTCCAAACTATACTTTTTAGCACAGTTAAGGTATCTTTATGGACAGTGTAAGGTCTTTTCATACAACATTGACGCAGCAAATACATGTGCATGTTTAGGATATTTTGACAAGTAGAAAATGTGTAGAAAGAAACATATTGCATGTCTTAGAGTGCATCCATACACTGGAATATTCCTGACTTAACATTCACATTGATCCATTCAGAGCGCGATCTAAAACCACACTTATACATAGCAGTTAAGCACACAAAAATACACCTCTTTGTATGGATAGCATATAGTTTTCTGATTCGATGTACATGGAATGTTAGATTTAGAATATACAGTGGAAGATCTCTCAGTTGCCCCATATTGACCGTTTATAGCCAGAAGGGCGTTAACTCGTATTCTAGTACTATAACACAGATTGAATGCCCTTCTGTGTCTGAACAGCAAATTTAAGTTAGATGGGGGCCTGTAGAGTCGTGTATGGACACACTCATCTTTTCGTGAGGATCCCTTTCCAAGAGCCAGACATGACAAGAGTGTTTGTATACAAGAGGGCTGACGTAGATAAATTTAGGTCAATACACATAACAGACAGAGGAAACAATTTCTCCAGAGATTCATTTGTACGAAGAGGCAAGTGGAGATATTATCTTTTATGTGCACAACTGTACATTGTGTTTGGTTTGTATCATTGAACTTTGAATCAGGCCATTAAGAATGAAATATGTAGTCATGCCATCAGCACCTTAGAAAGATAACTCTCTGTCGTATCTCGATGGTCATATTTTTCGGGATGTTGTCTCAGGTATCCCATGTACTGAAATTTAGGAACTTTACTGTCAACATTACTTTGTTGATATGTACCCCATCTATCACTGATGACACTGATTCATGCATTGATCAGTTGCTTATAGGCCTGAGTCATGTCGGGATTTTCATAAACCGGGTCCCGACGGCCTTGCACCGGTCGGGACCCGGTGTCCCGAAATCAGCTCGCAGGATTTGTCACTTGCCTCTATAAAAAGCGCATATCATCAGTATGTCCCTTAAAAGTGACATTTTTATCAGTCAAATAAATCAACACATGCATACCTCGGCACAGATTGGTACATTCTTCCATTTGACATTATATTCATCCATGATTGGCGATGTTTAGTGCCATTATCGTGCCTCTAAAAGTAAAAAAACTCGAGCAAAAATATAAAGACTACAATCGAGCCGCCATTTTGATTTATGCAGGTTGAATAAATCTGGTCAAAAAATATGAATGTTACAATAATAAAACGGCTTTCTAAAAAATTCTTCTGTACAATATACCGATCATATAATATTTTAAAGACAAAAATAAATATTTATCTCTTATTTTAAACATCGCATGCTTTTTTTTAAAAACTGAAAATTACTTGGTAATCACAAGAAGTTTCGATACGAATAGCTGTTGCAAGGCAAGTTCAGACTAGTCTCGGAAAAATGCGCAGTGCTCCTCGTTATCTGTAATGCGTGCCAGAACGAACCCAAACAAAGACGTGATCGTAACGAGAAAAAAAATCATTAAAAACTACGAGAGCACAATTGGAAAGATATACTGCTCAAAATTACCATAATCAGATACATAACTTGGACAAAGAATTCAATAATCGCCCAAGAAATGCCACAGAAATTGTGATAATCGAGGAGTAACTGGGTGCATTTTTATCGCAAGGGGCCTGCTGCAAATACTCGAATCCTTTGTTATACTGCTTTTTACCGTAGAGGGCGGTATTTGCCTCGTGTTCAATTTAAACACGTTTAGATATATTGCAGCAGGCCCTTCTGATAATGATTGTACCTATAGTAACTCATTAAATATCACTATTTATGTGGCTTTTCTTGGACAACTATTGTATTCTTCCTCCAAGTTATGTATCTGCTTACGATAATTTTGAGTAGTTGTCTTTCCAATTGTGCTCTCGTAGTTTTTAATGATTTTTTTCTCGTTACGATCACGTCTTTGTTTGGGTTCGTCCTGGCACGCATTATAGCTAACAAGGAGCACTGCGCATTTTTCCGAGACTAGTCTGAACTTGCATTGCAACAGCTATCCGTATCGAAACTTCTTGTGCTTACCAAGTCATTTTCAGCTTTTAAAAGAAGCATGCGGTGTTCAAAATCAAAGAAAAAATATATATTTTGTCTTTTAAAAATTATTCGATCGGTATGTTGTAAAGAAGTACTTTTTAGAAAGTCGTTTTATTATTCAAACATTAATGTTTCTTTCAACCTGATTTATTAATTCTGCCGAGAGACCCGGCCAGTACAGTAGCTAGCTAGCAGCTGGCAACAACAACCCCATGGGGCGAACTGCTTTGCAACCCATATTTATATCAGCAGTTCGGATTGATTCTGGATGAGCTAGAATACGATTGGTAACAATTAAATACTTAAGTTTTAGGGTGGATTGATTTTAGTGGTGTGCAAAACTGCAATTTCTTACATATTTCATTATTTTTTTCGGAGCGCCGGTTCTCAAAAAACGAAACCGGGACCCGACGGCAACGGTCGGGTCCCGGTGTGATCGACCGTACCGACTCAAGCCTAGTTGCTTATGTTAGGAATATAATAACAATCTGGATTGAGATAGTGGAAAACTAACATATGTTCTCTTCCTAAAATATACACCAGCATGCAATTTAGGAAACAAAGTGGCATGAACAAAATTACAGTACATAATTTCAGCATTGCCCTTTTAGGCAGTTTGACACCAGAATGTGTGTTCTTTTAGAGATAGCGCCAGACAAACAGACATAAACAGAGAAAAAGCACGCAGCTCAGAGACCTCATCAGGATAGCGATAGTACACTTGATAATTGGAGGGGAAATCTTTTGTGACAGCCAACGATAATGAACAAGTCGAAACATCCTGTGCCGCGCTCTTGATTTCTAGCCAAACCTGTGAAGAGACGTTCTAAATTTTGCCGGGTGAGCGGAAATCGGGAGAGTTTGGAGCTCCGATTACCGAGTTCCTGGATAAGCATTTGATCTTTTGCGAGAAAGATTAGGGAGTTAAGAAATAGAATTTCACTGTGCTGGCCTGGAAAAGGAAGCCACTTCATATTGCCTTTGTCTTCGTGTACATGTGAATTTGTTTATAATTTTGTTTCTCCATATAGCCTTCTTGACCTATTTAATGGCTAATGATAGCCTATATGTAGAAACTATATTTGTCTCTTGGGTGACTTTGAAGTAAATCAGGCAGGCCTGTCTTTTGTTTTGGAAATATGAGCAGTCATGTGCGAAAAACAAAAAAAAGCAGGCAGTCATTGTTTGTAAGAAAACAAATATTGGGTCTATTTCTTTGTTGTTGTTTGCTGTTGAGTAAATAGGACAAATGTGTCATATGGTGAGTCATTTTCGTAATGTCATCAGATTTAATTAATGTGTTCGTCTTTCATTAAAGGGGATGGCTTAATTTCATTCAATAGTCAGAATGCAAACTGTATACATTATGCTATTACATGTAGGTATAGTGCAAGCCACCAAAGATGTCTGACCTTGCAAAAGCTAATGTATGCAATTTGCATTTTGACTGTCAAGATGGTCACCCCTATAATGAAAACATAGCTTGTTGCTCGGTCAACATGTATAAATTTGAATACATTTTGAAAACGGGATCAAAACATTGATGTTGAGGAAGAAATCACCTTCCAAAACTGCCCCGATTTTTCAAATTACCAAAACAAAACAATTTATCCAGACAACTTTGTAGGATCCCTTGAAAGAGGATATGGGATAGACAAGGCAAGCAGACAAATGCTTGTATAAATGGTCTAAAACATTAGTGGTATAGATCTGTCAGAGTAGGGGATGGTGGAAAAGGTGTTCCCCATTTTATTTCCTTTCTGTTTTTTTTTAGCCTTGTTGCTGTGACATGGGGTCTAGAGGTGATTGATATATTTTGTGATGCAAAAACTACAAAATGTGAAGAATGATATATATGTCACTTATTTTTATCCCCAAAATTATTGAAAGCAGATAGCAAAAATTGAATTTCTTGTTTATGAAAGCTATTGGTTTTGAATTTAAAAAAATTGTTTCAAGTATTCCGTAAGCGCACATTTAGAAAGTTATGAAATATTGGAAAGAAGAAAATTTATTTCTTCATTTGGAAAGCTTTGAATGATGATGTTTTAAATTCTGCAATTATGATGTTTGAGACTAGTGCTGTAGTCAAACGTTTAACCGTCCGGTATCCGACCGCCCATGGCGGATTCCGTTTTCAATTGGACGGTTTTGTTTTCCCGTTTTTTTTTTTTTTTTTTTTTTTTTTTTTTAAAGTTTCGATTTATGCCCCTCCACCTGGCACTATGCCTGGTAATGTCTCCCAGCTCAGTAATCGGTGTGATGACTTACCACTTGGAAACTAGAACAACACTCCAATTTGTCTGTCATCTTGGTTTGAAAGTAATCTTTGTAATAGATCTCAATATATATTCATACAAGTTTAACACATGGTGTACCACAAGGTTCTATCCTAGGTCCTCTACTGTTTTTAATTTACTTTAATGATCTTACACATTATTCTAAAACGACATTGTTACTATTATTTGTGACTAGTTCAAAAGCACAAATCGGCGCCTTCAGTTAAATCACCTTCCTGCTTTTTCACACGGCCAAAAAAAAAAAAAAAAAAACGATTTTTTTTTTTTTTTTTTTTTTTTTTTTTTTTTTTTTTTTTTTTTTTTAAAATAAATCGTTTAACCGAAAACCGTCCGGTTTTGACAGGCGGTTAAACGGAATTGGAGATATCCGTGATGTTACAGCACTATTTGAGACACTCAACATGAATTTGTGAACATTAGATTCAGCCACTTACAATTTACTTTAAAAAATTAATTATTTCAAAATGTACCTTGAAGATATGAAATTAGAGAGCTTAATCAATTTATCATGCTTGGTGGATCAAAAGTTATAGACCAGTGCACACTTGCCAGCTGTCTGTGTATTCCACACATAATAATGATATTTTTGCTTATATCGTGCTTAATACATAGGCGATTTCCGCAATAAATTTGCCCTGTATACGGTATACATGTAAGCACACATAACTTTATTTTCACTGCTATTTTGTCTGGCAAGAAACTGACTGATGATGATCATGTTCTCGATGCTTGCATGCAGACGAAGGAAAATCAATAAATCCATACGCTGAAAAAACAAACCCAAACTCGTTTGAAAGCCAGGAAGCTGTTTAAAGACTAGAAAAACATAGAAGAATCTCAATAAACAATGGATGATTGCAGAAAAATAACCGGAGGGGGGGAACATGCAATTTGGCCTCTCTAAACATGAAACAATACATGTTCATGGATGTAAATGTACATGTATGTGAATTCAAACGTTAAATCATTACTGTTCAAATTTTTTGTTATCTACAAGAGTGAGTTGTAGTGCAATTGTAGTCAGACCATACATGTCCTATTTGCATTTACTGCTTAAAAAAGTTTGATATTTAGCTATAAAATAATGTATTTGTTGCAAAAATACATTGACTTTTTACAGCGTTGATCCACCAGTCCTGTGCTGTAGCCTTTATGTTAAGGGCTGCTTTATTTATGCACCAGTGAAATTGAAACTCTTTATTAAAAGATCACTCGATTTTCTAACATCAGACAAATTCCATGGGTTTCTTTTTACATGACATGTAAAGGGCAGTGCTGTAAAGGTTGAAATAGGTGCCTACAATTCCCTTTTTAAAGTCCAAGGGCATATGTTGCTTGTCTGTCAGTATATCAACAACCGAAATGCATGCAATATCCATGACACAAATGCATGTAATCTCTAACCACATGCTGTGTTATCGCGGTGTCTCTAAAACGAGCAAATACATATCTGCATTGATAACTTTTAGCCCTTGTTGTTGCAAATATTTGCCAGAAAGTTAGTTCAGTAGGAGAAGATTGAATAGGATTAGTATGTACGAGGAATGCATTTCTTGCAGGACTAGATTTTCACACGCTTCCAGATAATACAACTGTTTTCTTCAGTTCTTTGGATTTCATAAACAAGCTTTGTGATAGATATTCATTGTTCTAACTATTTGTTAAAAATGATATTTGTAATTTTGTAGGATTATGGTAGTGGGAGGCTTTTTGCATATATATTCTTTATTACTAATACGGCGATAATCAGGAAGTTGCAATTGTTGTGATAGTCCCTTTTGTTGAGAAAATTCTGATTTAAAAAAAGTGTGTAAATAGAACTGTTCATGCTTCACTGATAATGTATGGATAGTGGGCTGAAATTGTACACATCCGTATAATTTAAGGGATCAATGTTTACACACAAAATTGCACTTAACTACAATTTGTTGTATCATGGCATTCCTATTGTGTGACTCATCAGCAAGCAGATCGAATCACTCACATGTAACATATGATGGTGGTGTAGTATTGTGTATAGTTATACATGTATTTTCAGTTCATGTGAATAACAGTCTGTGAACATTGTATTTGTAGGTAATGAGAGAGTCAGGGGGAAATGATAAAAGACAGACACAGATAAACAACAGATGAGAATTGCCTTTTTTTTTTAAGGGGGAGGCAGAGGCAAGGGGGGGGGGGGGGAACAATGAGAAAAAAGCCAAGGGTAAATCAGGGTTCCACACTAACCATTTTGGAAGGGGCTCTGAATGTAACTGTTTACAGTCTGTATACATGCAAGAGCCCTATGTGAAATCTCAAAATGTTGGGTGTCTGGACTTTGATTTTGGGCACCCATGTGTCCCGGGCGGGCTCCTGTTAGTTAGTGTCAAGCCCTGAGTAAGAATAAAGTGGTCGGGACCTGGCAGTTTGCTTCTGACTTATGTGAATGACCCTATTGTTTTTCCCCATGTCAGCCGAATGTATGATAAAGAAAAATTAAAGATGAAGTTGAGTTCTGGTCATGCGATTGCATTGTGAAAGAAACGGTGTTGAACCAACCAGAAAAGGTTGATCATCTAGCATATAAGAATTTGTAAGTATTGCAAGGTTCTGGAATCATCAAAATGATAAGAAATTTGGCCAAGTCTTGGTAAAGTTACAAACACTTGCACAGAAAGATGTATATGGGACTACACGAACACGTGGCGTAAAAAGCCGGCCCCCGATTTTTACGATGTTACATGCATATTTAAAATATGAAGACATTTGAAGAGCCATGCTTTTCAGGGAACATGTCTTAACTGATGTTCTTCCACACTTGCATAATAAGAATGAGTAATGCTCACAAATTATTTTTCACCTCTTCCCAGAACTCAACCTTCTCTTTAAAGGGAATGTACACCCTGATATTATTTTAGTTGGTTTTAATGGATGCAGACAAAATGAGAGGAACAGGTCAGTGACAATTTGAGCAAAATCTATAATTTGTTGACGTTGCGATCAACCAAACACAAAATGGTAACTTTGTTACAAAGCTTTGGAGGTTCTCACCCATTTGCGCTGTACTAAAATATTGCAGAAATTTATATTTTTCCTATAGAATATGTAATATGTAATAATAATGATTGCAAACATGTTTTTTTACAACCCTTATCTATTCCGTCATCAATAACTAAGAAAATGAAAGTTCGTGCAATTTCTGTACTGAGCGATTTGGAGAGGACCTTGCAAGATACGTCACACTGTTGCCAACTTGTGTTTTACTGATGGCAACTTTAATCATTCATAACTTTCCTACTTTTAATTGGATACTGCTCAAACTTTCACTCATTTGTTTTTCTTTTTTTTTATGCTTTTATCAACACCACCTAATTATCAGGGTGGGCTTCTCCTTTAAAGGAATCTGGTAACCTTGTCTCAGATCCTTGAACAAAATCCTTGATTTAGCTCATGCTAGGTCATTCAGGAATCCCATGACTTTTACAAGCCGTTAACCTGTCTGATTATCAAGATATTGAGGAAAATGAGTATGGTAAAACCGGTCACTCAAAGATTAAAAAAAATTTTTTTGAGCTACTTCATGATCATTTTGAAGCGCAATTTTGTTAGGGCTTCAATATTACTCCATATCACAGACACTGATAACATGTAGGGCCATGCATCTCAGATTTAACATTGTTAAACGATGCCTTTAAGAAACATCTTCGTGCAGGGATTAACTCATTCTTCTTTTGGCCAACACAGGTGTTCATGTATCCAGCTGTCTTATTAGAGCTGACGCAATGAAGCCGTTGGATTCCACTTCATTTCCATATTACTGTAGGATGTGGAAATTAGGCTTGATTATGTTCTCATTCAAAGATCCGTGTGAGAGCCTTTGTGCACTCACCACGCTCTTAATATTTCCTTTTTTTCTTTATTGATCACTGGCTTCAAGGTCATAGTTCAATTTGCGCCGCCCTATCGTCAACCATCATTGTTTTTTTATAATTCTATTTAGGATGCACAACCATCACAGGGTATTGTAACCCTTGTAAAAGTCATCAATCTTTACTCCTATTTACATTTTAAGGGTTTTATGAATATAATTGAAAACAGGAAGACTTAAGATATGAAATTTAAGATGGTCAACCTGAAGTACAAAATCATATTTTCCTGCTTCTTCAAAAGTTAAGTCCTATTTATATTTTCAGGGTTGTTTTGTCATCATTCTTAACTTCTGTTGTTCAATTTTTGTTCTCCCCATTATTTTCTAACCACAGACGGATTTACTCTAATTCAAGGTCCTGTCCAGCAAACCGCACCGCTACTGGATTTACCCGCTTGACCTGGAAATGATGATCAAGGGATGAGCTTGTGATTACAGGCAGACCGTCCGTCCGACCCAACTGTTCTGTCCGTACATGGCATTAGCAATCAAAGCTTGACTCAACGGCCAGACTAGGAAGGAAAGGGGCGACTCGACGCAGGAGCAGAGCCGTTGTTTTGGCCAGGAAACCGTTATGTTTGATTGCCATTCTCGTCCAGATCGTGGACAGTGCAACATGTGTCTAGCCATGTGTGGATTACTCTCGAGCGAATAGGATCACTTTCTATGAAGCTTTATTGTGATGTGAATCATTGTGAGAGATGAATTCTGATCGACAGTAACGATGTTGACGCAGACAAAGAAATGATTAGTTTGTTTATAGCGTGAGAAAGTGGCTTTGTTTTTGTTACAGTCGAGGGAAAGATAAAGTGATAAATTTGCATGGCTGAATATGGCCACAGCTAGTAGAGGAGTGCATGGGAACTACGTACACGGTGGAGGCGCACAACCAGAGCTGATTCAGTCGGCAAGACAAAGTGCACAGGAGATGGCCGATTACTATCACAGCAAGGTGGTACAAAACGGTCATTCTTCTTCTTCTCAACAGTCGGAAGATAACTATTACAGGCCAGGCTCGTCCGCGCAGAGCCAGGGCAACGGATACCAGTCGGGGAGCACGGTATCGAGGGGTGTGAGTACCCCAAGGAGCGACGGTCGTTCGTGGGGAAGGAGCAGCGGTGATAGCGGTAACGGTCAACTAACCACTGGTCAGTTTCGGGCAACTCCGGTGAAGGTCGATTTCCAGACCACCGAGGTAGTGTCGGAAGTATCGGTTGCGGATAATGAAAAAGACTATCACAAGGAACTCATGTCGTCAACGCAGGACTTGCTTGCCAGGCAGAGCCCTTGGCTCAGGAGCAAAGAGGAAGCGAGGCAGTATTGGAGAGATGAGGAGAAACGGAATGTCCGATCTCCTCAACATCGGAGGCACAACACCAGCCCCGACGGCAAATACTTTGAGCCCGCTCTTGGGGTGGTCAGTGCCTCCTCGAAGGAGAGTCATCGAACCCTAGCGTTGACCACAGATAATCTCAGGAAGTTTAACCATGGGGGTGACTTGCCCCGCATGCCTCTGATGCAAAACCTGAGGCGTAGCATGAGTAACTCGACGCTAGACATGATCGAGAAAACAGACTTCAATGCAGCAGCTGTTACCAGAGAATTTGGGAGCACATCCTCGATAGATGTCCAGAGCACCGGAGGAGAGAGTTTTTTTAGAATGCTGCAGGACTACAAGGCTGTGGATGAGCGCAGTCCAGCGCCCCCACAGTTCAAGCAGCTTATCCAGGGTCGTGTTCCCTCGGTCCACGATGGGCGCAGCAACACCGCCCCTCTGCCTGCGAGGGTGGCACAGCAGACACCGCAGGCAACACCAAAGCAACGCAGTACTACCATCGAAAGAAGCCAAACCATACACAGTCCTAAAACACATCGCAGGTACCCTAGTAAACGAGAAAAGAGGGACAGAACTAAATCCTACTCGAGCGGCGAGCGCAGGCATGAGGGCTCCTTCTTTAGGAAAAAGGGGAAGAGGGGCGACATTTCCAAAGAGAACCATGATAATAGAACTGCTGATGAGATGCTTGAAACAAGGATCGAAGAAGGTGTTAGGAGGAGAGCATTTGAGCATTTTGATGTGCAGAGCTTACACTTTGAACTTGGGGATTTAACCAAGAGTAGTGACTTGATCGCTAAGGGCAACATGACAACGGGAGCATCTGCAGCATCGAGGGCCAGTGCTACCAATACACCAGAGGTAAAGTGTAACAGTCTGTATACAATTGTGCCTTTATTAGAAGAAGGAAATATTTACATTATTCATATAAAATGCAACCATATTGCTGACACTACACTAAGTTGCTGCATGGAATGTTTCCTGATTATAAAACAAGTGTGGAACTTTAAAGATGTACTGATTGAAAGATATATTGCTTTGAAGTGAATTAAAAGTGAAATATGTCAACATTGGATGTTATTTATCATTATCAGGAATAGGAAGAATTTACTGTACTATGAGCGAGACAAAAGTGTAAGAGTCACCCATTACTGGAATACTTCTTTATAAAAATACTAGATATTCTTGATGAAATGATTCACAGTAATCTTGTACCATTTAGAAGCCTCACTTTATTTGAAGTTACTGCATCCACAATTACATGTGGCAAAAATAAATGGGAAAAAATGCATTGCAGCATCATATTAAATACTGTCAAATGAATACAAATTTAATAGCATAGTAGCCTCTACATTCTGCCTGACCTGGGGTTGTTTCACAAAGACTAAGATCAAATTTAAGTTGGGGTAAACTATGGCAGGCCATTCATGCCACAGGTTAAAGGTAAAGACCAGTTATGGTCATGCGATTGCATTGTGAAAGAAACGTTGTGGAATTGATCAGAAAAGGTTGATCATCTAGCATCTAGCATCTGCAAGGTTCTGGAATCATCAAAATGATAAGAAATTTGGCCCATTCTTCGTAAAGTTACAAGCACTATACACAGAAAGATGTATATGGGACTACCCTATATCTCTCACAGACCATGAGAGAAACAAATTTACCAAATATATGAATTAGTAGGCGGTTTGCCGGCAATTTTTTTATCATCATGTATTAGTCAAAACATATTCTTTCACATGATTGGTAATGAGAGCTTCCATTTCATTTTTTTAAATTGGGGCGTTTCCAATACTGGTCTTTACCTTTAATCTCACCATTGGTCTCTCAATTATGATCTTTAGATAATATTTTTTCCTTCAATAATGAACTATCAAAAGATATAATTCTGTAGATTAGTGATCACGGTTTGTACGACTCTTGAGAGACCAATGCCAGTAAACAGTGACAGCAAACAGTGGCATGAATGGCCTGCCATATTTAGTCTTTGTGAAACACCCCCTGACGTTTTGTGTCATTCTCTGGCCAGTAACCTAATTAAGAGGTCTCGGCTCATTTAAAGTAAGGGAAATCCTGTGTCAGACCTTATTTTCTGTGTTAACTGGACCCTGTTATCTTTCACATCAACAAAGCACAGAACCAAAGGGATTTCCCAACATGCAAGCAATGTACAGCTTGACTGTTGAAATTCAATTACTGCTTAAAGTTAAATGATCCAGTGATGTTTTTCATTCAACGGTATCAAAATATTTGCAAAGTCTAACCATTCTAGAACTCTGCTGGAGTGACAGAATACCTTCAAGGAAACTTTGCATCGAAATGAATTAACTATTTTGATACTAGGGGTTATATTGAGTCTGTATAGTGTAGTGAATATCTTTAAAGAGGGTTTCTTATTCATCCCATTAGATAAATATAGCTTTAATATTACATGTACTTGATCTATTTATACCCCCTCCCCTGTACAATCAGAGGGGGGAGGGGGCTGCTAAAAAGTTCCATGCCCCTACCCATTAGAAATAACATTACACTAACGAAACAAAAAAAGGAATTTTGTAAGTAAAGATAGTATGGATCCATTCATTAAAGGGACTTGGTGTTTGAAGATTGTTCAGATGAGAGAAGTGACGCCTTCAAAGAAAACCATAAATTTCTTTGTGGTTTGAGAATTTTTAAAGGATTTTTTGCTAGTTAAAAGGTTAGTACAGGAGTACAGGAGAAGGAATATAATACATGTAAGTAACATTTCATACAAAAATACACATTTTTTTCATCAACCTTCCACAATGTTTAACCAGTACACTTTATCTTTATCTACCTGGAACAACTTGCCAAACCCTTTTTTTTGTGGGGGGGGGGGGGGGGGGGGGCTCATTTTTTGTTTTGTTCATGATTCCAGTCGACTCTTTACAACAAAAAAATCCTCTGGACATGCATTGGACCATGACAACTTTTGGTATAACTTCTGTTTGTAGCCAGAAGGGCGTTGAATCGTATACATGTACACAGAGTTAATGCCCTTCTGCTCAGAACAGCCATTATTTATGAAGCCCACTAGCTGAACAACATTTCTGTTGTCTGATTTTGACAGGGGAGTGTGGAGGATCTTATAAGCGCCGAAGACCAGGACCCCGGTGACAAGCAGAGCAACGATCTCCTCAGTAGCTGCCCTTTCTTCCGCAACGAGATCGGCGACGAATCGGAACCCAGGGTCACACTCTCCAAGATGGGCATGCTAAGCACCAGAGCCATGAGAAGGTAAGGATATATATACAGTGAAACCTGTCTATAAAGACCACCCAAGGAAGACAAGAAAAGTGGTCCTTATAGGCAGGTGGTCTTTACGTACAGGTTCCTAATAGTACATGTTTCAATGAGAAACCACTTTCAAGGGATATAAACAATGTGGTCTTTGTAGACAGGTGGTCTTTCTGTACAGGTGGTCACTAAAGCAGGTTTGACTGTAAACTGAGTGGGTTATTGTCCCTTGGTTGTACATGTATGATGCATGTTCAAGTAGAACCTTATTTGATGCTACAGTACTTATTCTAAAGATGATCTTTGGTGAAAACTAATGATGCATATATCTGAACTACCCGTGTTACACTTATATAAACTGTGTAGTACAAAGTCTTCAGAATGACAATAAATTCTTGAGTTTGTTGTACAATTGGGTTTAAATTTGGGTTGCTGCAGTTTATGAATATTCAATAACAATAATGTTAATACAAAATCAATAGATTGGAGTCACTGATTCCTTTTTAAGTTGTAAAATATTTGAAGCAATAATAGTTTTCTTATCTACTCCATCACCTTGATTTTTAATTATCATATTCTGCCCGCTTGAAGTAGGCCTGTCCTCATCAGCTCGAGTTTGCCAACTAACCCGCTATTTTCAGACTCTGGATATTATCCTGAAGCTCAAAATTGTGTTTTCACCAGACTGAAATGCTCATCACAAACACTAGTTGGGACGATGCAAATTAGCCTGCTATTTATCAAATAGCGGGATATTTTGGAAACAAGACCAAGATTTCTCTGGATATTTTCTAAACCAAATATCCCGCTGATGAAGACGCAAATTAACTGGCTAATTTGAGATCGGGATAGTTAAAATAGCGGGTTATTTGGCAAAGTCGAGCTGATAGAGACAGGCCTAGTGATCGTAAATTGATGGACCTTGATTCCCAAGGACTACCAGCCACAGAGCATAGTCAACAGGAAGCGACATGGTGGAAATGTTGCTACATTTGTGTTTAATACTATCATATCCAAGTTTTGCAGCTAATTGCAATGGTGCCAGGAAACTTGACTTTTGAATGAATACTGTATTATACCTTGTCTATCTCACACTATGATATCACAGTTTAGAATCTCAAGAAATATCTTATCAAGTTCTCTAAGATAATTTTCATAATTAATGTGATCATAATTTGAGAATGATTTATGATGGAGGATGGGATGAATTAACCAGGAGGACTTGATGAAAGGGCATTTCTTGTAGTATTACAGTTTGAACGAGGGGAAAGGGAGGGGGGGGGGGGTGGCTGGAAGAGTTAGTGTAATTGTATTCTGTGTAGAGCTAACTAAGCTTAGGACACTGGTGATACTACATATACATGTAAAAGAGGTGACTGCTGTTTTGCAGTCAAATATACCTATTGATAATGATATTGATGTGATCACAAGTCACATATGATCACAAAGTCAAAAAGCTAGGTACAAAGTAATTGTACATGTAATTGTTGATTTGATCTCAGGGATTTCTGTTCCTAACTTAATATACATAAAATACTCGGTGATCGTAGTGGATCTCTTTAACTTTCGTTGGATGTGCTCACATGGCATGTATTAATGAAGAGATACAGCCAACCATACTGAAATGATATATATTCATGTCTCTCGTAACAGCCAAACATATCAAAATACTATTGGTGTATCATAATTAGATCATAATACATGTCTGCTGGGTGTGTCCATGTCAAATTTATTTTCTTAAGATTAGCTTTCATTGATTAAGTTTTATCCTTATTATGCGAGATATCATGGTGCATTTCTTAGTATTACAAGTTTTTTCACAAATACTGAGTGGGCATAAAGACTACACAATGTACATGTATTCTGGTATAGATAACTGTCCTTACAAAGAAATCTCATTGAGTATAGCTATTAGATACAGAAGATTTTCAAATAAAATCTGGTATGGATACACTCCCAGGCTAATATCTTGAAATCATAACCATGTCTGCTGATGCCCAGGTGGGCATGTAGACTATGTCTGGTATGGATGGTAGAGGTCGTGGCCAGGAGGGGCACCGGTAATCAACGCTGAATGGTGCTAATTGCTCCATGCAGCGCCTGCTATGCCAGTTGGATCACATCCAGTATTCAGGGTTGTACCGGGGGTTGAACTTGTAATAGGGGTAATATGAAGGTCAACGGACGTCAACAAGAGTGAGGATTAAATCAGCTATGTTTTTATAATAATCTTTTAAAGTCCACTCCAAATTTTATTAAGTTAAACCGAAAATGGAAATTCTTTTTGCCCAATTGATCGTGAGCCCGGCAGCCACTGAGCAGCACCAGATCGACGTTGCTCTATCCCTTATTGTTGAACGCCAAACAAAGTAGCAGCAACTCCCGTCTTTTAACGTCTTTTGGTATGACGCGGCTGGGGTTCGAACCCAAGACCTCCCGGTTGTGAGGCGGATGCTCTACTGACTGAGCCAACACACTGGTTATGTGTAGTAGAGTAAAATATGACCGGGATTGATTTAGGATAGAGGTTTGGTTCTACAGTAAATATGAATTAAGTGATTACTACATCAGTATACTGATAAGAAAAGGGATTCAAGTAAAAATCTCAAGGGCGCTGTTTCTTAAAACTTTATAACATTAACAAGTGAAAGTAATTGTAGCTACTGAAATCATTGAATTGGATTTTTGCTAAATATTTTGGTTACAGAAATGTGGCAGCAATTGCCTTATTTTCCAGTTTTGCCAGTTTGACATGTTTTATTGGAGCTGCTCATTGAAATTTTGTTGTAGTGGAGTCATGCGTACTTTGCTGACGAACAACTTCATTTTATTATCTTAGGAATAGACAAAGAAATAAATGATTCTGATAATAACAAGCAGTTTTAATCCGAATCCATTGGTTTTTCCCCGGAATAAGACAATCCTTCATTTTTCACTTGAACATTTGGCAGAGAATTGGCAGAGGTGACTTTGATTTGATTTGATAAGGTTTTATTCGAATATTCAACAATACAGCTGGAGGCTGATACAAGTGACTTCTGATCAAAGACATTCAGGGACTGCCTTACCCTACCCCCCCCTCCCCCATTACCAACGTGAACCCATCTCCATTCATGCATTGACAAACCCATTTATTCTATTACCAACTCAATCTAATCATCTCTCCTTTATGACATCACCAGGTATCGTCATCAAACCATTCTTGAGAAGAGGGGGGCTTCCGAGCTCAGCATCAACGACGACCAATCCAATTATGTGTGGCGAGGGCCTGTCATAGAGCACATGGACCAAGGGGCCCTCTATTATCGGAAGCACTTCTACAAGCATGGTAATGATAATAATGAAAATAATAATAATAAACTTGAGCTCTGGTAAAAAAAGAAAATGAATTCTCACAGAATCAAACAAAACTCACACTGTTCAAGATTAAAAATAAATTTCATTTACCGAACAATTTTGGTCGAAAATGTATACTGGCTGAGTAATGAGCATAGAAAGATAAGGAAATCAAGGTAATGATCAGCTTTTTCTGATCCATTCCACACCTTTTCTTTCACAATGCATTCGCATGACCAGAACTCAACTTTATCTTTAATAATAATAATAATGACAATTTTTGATACTGTTTTAATGCCCATATCCACCATGCAAGGTGCTCAAGGCACTCCGTCTTACTCTAGCTCTGCTAGGCCACCAATTTCGTGCTCACAGCATTCAAGGAATTTCTTCCTACTGGTACCCATTTAACACCTGGGTGAAGAGTGGCAAATGTAGATTAATGTCTTGTCAAAGGACATTATTGTCGTGGTAGACTCAAACCCTGAACCATGTGATCCACAGTCTGACGATGTATCTACTAGACAAAGACACCTGTGCTAATTGTCTATCGTGGTTTAATTAATTTGAAGTATGCCCAGCAGAAGGACTTGAACATGAATTTTTGTCAAATTGTTAACCGTTTAAGCATGCCTTTTTGTTAATACGCACATCAGAATTTATTTTTGCAAATGTGGCCAATTATAGCTACCACAATTTTCCTGTAGTGTGTATCAAAACTAGCCCCCTATTTATTTTTAGCCAAGTGATGCCATTTTTTAGGAAATTGGGCATGACGTTTTAAATGGCTGTTGGGTACGTTAGTTAGATGTGCAACCTTTACGTCATGCAAATGATCCTTATTAAAGTTTACAGCAAAATTGTTCATTGATTATTATTGAACGAAGACGAAGCAAAATAAAATGAATATGCAGTTCATTTTTAGCTGATCAAGTATCAATGTATATCAGTTCACTTCTCAGAAACCTACTGTTCAATAGTTGATAATTTGTTACCATTTTGGTTTTTAATTGAAAACCTACAGAAGTCAATGGCATGTGTTTAACCCATTAACAACATATAACATTTACCTATCCACCCCCCCCCCCCTTCTTGTACACCATCTGTTTGCAAGCATAATATTGTCTCTTTCCCTTGTTTGTTTTGTGCGTGTAGAACACCAGAACTACTTTGGTGTGGATGAGTTCCTTGGCCCTCTGGCCGTCAGCGTCCGGCGGGAGAGGGTGGAGGAGCAGGAGAGTCCAGTGGAGAACAGCAAGGACCATAACATGAGATACAGATATAGGATTCTACTCCGTTCTAGTGAGGTAAGTAAGCTCAAACACATGGATGGGTGGGTGCATAGAAGTCTGGAAGCACAGACTCTAAGGGTGCGTTCAAGTGACACTTTTTCACCCTAGAAACCCGTTTTTCAAAGACGTTTAGTTAAAAACAGGGTTTCGTTCAAGCGATGTTTTGTCGTCGTAAAAATAAATGTGTTTAAAAACGCAAACATGAAACGCTGAAAAAAAGATGCGTTTTGCCAAAAATCGCTTGAATGAACAGAAATCTTGATCATGATTCTAAAATGTCCTTATCGTGCACTGCTTCCGGTTTGGCCGACACTCGACCGTAAACAAATTCAGAAAGCACGCAGCAAAGTTGACCTATACTTCCTGGGTCAAACTGCACAGTGTGATGAGCAGTGGCTGGGCTTGAAATGAGCGAGAATCCGCGTTGATGAAAAATCGCTTGAACGCTCTCCTGCAGTAACCATGTTTTTTAATGGCGTTTTGATTGGTGATTCATGTTTGTGATGTAGCTTTAAAAAATTGCTTGAACATACCCTAATTTGACACTTTACACTTGACCACTTGACCACAATTTCTAAAGCCTTGAACAGATTGATGGGCAGATGGATAGATACGCAGGGGCAGTTCCACTTCTTTGGTATTGCAGGCCTTTGGGATTTTCATTCCTTTCTCACATAAAACCCACAGACATTATGTTGTTGGTTTGTTGGTCCGTCTGTAATTACTATAGCAAAACCCTGATCACATCAACGAGATAAAGCATCCAACTTTTATCAGACCGATCAAAGTATTGCTTGACCTCAACTCTCCAAGAATTGGTCAGTATGTAGTCAGTTTGGACTTAGTTTGGTGGTGTAACTGAGGTGACGGGGAAAAAGTTTTCAACCCAAGCTTGTTCCAAGTTTTTGTTTTTCAGAAGCATGGACAAATGAAAAGATCAACATTTTAGTACAAGAGGTCAAAGGCCATGCATCCTTCCTTGCATTAGAAAATCGAGATATGTACTCCACATTATTTCAACTGTCAAAATATTGACAAAATCCTGGGTGTTGTTTGTGAACCAACATCCAAGTGAACTTTCCAGGAAGGCTAGCAGAGTACTGTCATGTCAGCGATACTCCCATGTTTACCCAAAGTTTCTGCCAAGTGTAGAAACAGTATTGGTTTCACCGGAAGCGAGTCGACCGAAGAAAGCTTCATTCAGTCGTCCTCACATCAAGGAAATGTTCCAACTTTTCATTGTGGCAATGGCAAACAGGAAGAACTTGAAGGAAGTACTTGAAAGGTCGCAGAGAGTTTTTTTAATTGGAGTTTGAAACCATGATTCTCATGACTATCACTTTCGGATGAGGATGTTTTCCCAGAATGATCGGCTCAGCAGGGAATGGCAAATTGGCAATGTGAACTAGATTATGGCGATGAAAAACAGCTTGAACTGGTTTGAAGTAGGCTTTTGACCTACTCTATACAGACAATAAAAAGGAAAAGGAAAGAGTAAAAAATGAGCATGTTAAGAACTGTCCATAGATCATTGTATACTATTCAAAGTAACCTGTGGGATATTTCAGATAGACAGATGTAATTAAGTACTCGATATAGGAGGGTGGTGACTTTGTGATGTTTATAGCACATGTCCTTCTACATATAAATGGATTTCTAACACTGCAGATTTTTGTTTGTTGTTGTTGTGGGGGGGGGGGGAGGACTGTTTAAGGACTTCAAAGCTGTTAGATCAACTTAAGGTAAATTTGCTATATATGCAATTGTTACAAGGATGGCTCTTCTATACTGAAGTAAATAATAGTTTCAAAAACTGAAAAAAGGATTTCTTTCTTATGGGCTGTATCAACGGGCAACAGTTCTGTTTTCCTGTACGACAACAAAAACAGTCAAAATTTGATAGCTTATTCTGGTGCGACTGCATGGATAATAGATAGATTCAAGCTGATTGAGTGTAAAATTAGCTCTTTTTTGAGTTCAGCTGTCCTTAATTTTGATCCCTTGAGGTCACCGCTGACAGAGACGAGTCTCCTGGTCAATCTGCCTATTGTTATAGATCATCATGTCATAGACAGCAAGAGAGAGAGTGAGAGATAGAGAGGATGAGAGAAAGAGAGAGGGTGAGAGAGAAAGAAAGAGAGAGAGGGTGAGAGAGAGAGAGAGAGAGAGAGAGAGAGAGAGAGACAGACAGGCAGACAGAGAAAGAGAGAGAATATGAGATTGATTGATTGACGAGTCTCCTGGTCAATCTGCCTATTGTTATAGATCATCATGTCATAGACAGCGAGAGATAGAGAGAGATAGAGAGGATGAGAGAAAGAGAGAGGGTGAGAGAGAAAGAAAGAGAGAGAGGGTGAGAGAGAGAGAGAGAGAGAGAGAGAGAGAGAGACAGACAGGCAGACAGAGAAAGAGAGAGAATATGAGATTGATTGATTGACGAGTCTCCTGGTCAATCTGCCTATTGTTATAGATCATCATGTCATAGACAGCGAGAGATAGAGAGAGAGATAGAGAGGATGAGAGAAAGAGAGAGGGTGAGAGAGAAAGAAAGAGAGAGAGGGTGAGAGAGAGAGAGAGAGAGAGAGAGAGAGAGAGAGAGAGAGAGAGAGACAGACAGGCAGACAGAGAAAGAGAGAGAATATGAGATTGATTGATTGACGAGTCTCCTGGTCAATCTGCCTATTGTTATAGATCATCATGTCATAGACAGCGAGAGAGAGATAGAAAGAGAGAGAGAGAACGAGAGAGAAAGAGAGAGAGAGGGGGGGGAGTGAGAGAGAGAGAGAGAGAGAGAGAGAGAGAGAGGGTGAGAGAGATATAGGGGAGGGAGAGAGAGAGAGAGGGAGAGAGAGAAAGAGAGAGGATGAGAGAGAGAGAGAGAGAGGGTGAGAGAGAGAGAGAAAGAGAGAGAATATGACATTGACTGATTGGTTTCCGAGTCTCCTGGTCAATCTGCCTATTGTTATAGATCATCATGTCATAGACAGCAAGAGAGAGGATGAGAGAGAAAGAGAGAAAGAAATAATATGACATCAGTGATTGATGTGCTAAGTAGTGTTGGGACACTGCCCTTTGTTGATAAAAGGATACAAGTCACATCTGAAATTTGTCAACATTTTGTCCAGTAATGTCTAAACGGCATTTGAAAAACTAAAACCCATTTGAGTGATGAAATAGTTAGCTCCAGGAAGCTCTCAGTAAAGTAGCTCTGGTAAATAAACAGAGACTTCTAGTAAGAAAATGAAAGAATACATCAAAATATGGCCTAAAGGGACACATCATATATGCAGCAAATGTAGTAGGAGCTCCAGGGAACAACAAAATATTTTTCAACTGCTAGACAGGCATTTTATATGAAAATTGAGGAATGTTTTATGTTTTTTTTAGAGGCATAATATCTCTTATGATTGTGATCGTTAATAGTATTTCTATGTCTACTTAAAGTGACTCGGTAACATTACCTCAGATTTTGAAACAAAATTCTGGATTTAGCTCATGACGCAATCATTAATATAAACCTTTAGGTCAGTCAAGAAGCCCATGAATTTTACAAGCCGAATGTCTGTCTGATTTTCAAGATATTTATGATTGGAAATAAAAAATGAGTATGGTAAAACCAGTCACTCAGAGATGTTTACTTTTTTGAGGCACTTCATAATCATTTTGAAGTGCAATTTTTTTAGGGCTTCAATATTACACAATATCACAGACGCTGATAGCACGTAGGGCCATGCATTTCAGATTTGTAAAACTGGAAATTTTGTTAAACAATGCCTTTAACAAAGAGGTGATATCCATGAAACTGATCGCTTGTCTCCTTTTGTGTCAAGTAAAGGGCGGCATAGTCCCAGGATCTCTATCTTCAGATAGCGGCTTAGGTTTCCTGAAATAGGGCTCTATATTCCCAATGCAGGATATAGGAGATCCATCAGATTCTTGAGTATGGCCGAATATAGCAATCTGATACTCAATGTGGAAATAAAGATGTAGAAAGATCTCTACATCAAAGTAGCTCTTTGATTGGATCGTAGGTCATCAATTTTGGCTATGGTTGATTATAGTGCTATTTGTAAACCAGGACTCATAATATGATGAGTTTGGAGGGAGTGATTGTCACTAGATAGACCTATAGTATCACTCTACATGACTACAATACTGTTCAATTTAAGAATGAAATGAAGAAAGGCACTTTTTAGTAATTATGGGTGGTATTCTCATAAGTTAAGCCGGGACTAAGTCCAGACTAAACAAGAATTTTAGTTCACACTTCTATGGAATGCTAGGTTTCATCTTCCTCCTTAATATTCATGACAAAGATAATCTACCAAAGACTTTGTTAAAATTCAGTTCATACTAATATTATCTTTTTCTTCCCATTTCATAGCAAAATTAATTTTTTGGACACTTTTCATTGAAGGATTAAAATAATCTGTACACGGTAAATGAGTTGGCAACTGGCACTCCATAAAAGTGTAGACTAACTAAGTACGCGCTAACTTAGTACGCGCTACCGGAATACCACCCTATATTATTATAGTTGATTATATCCTCAATGGTTGATTGTATTTTCCTCCTTCTTTTCCACCAATGCTTAAATAGCTGATTTCCAAAAAGATTAAAGCCTCTAAAATTTGACGTCTGTAGGAGCTTGGATGACAAATTCCATGTATGCACCAGAATGTTTATCTAGCATAGGATCGAAGTGTCTCACTTATGAAAATCTTGTTGACTTTATTTAGATATTGATCCGATCATGATTTTAGGGCAGTTATGAGTTATTTGTGAGCTTTTTAGGGTGAACTATGTATCATTTATCAGTGGTTGTCGGATTTATACAAGTAATTGCACAATAATTAATGTTCCTACTGGGATGTTCAAACGACTCCAGTAGAAAGATTCACAATATTAGATATACTGTCATTATTCTTCATTCTTACATTTATCCCAGTAATAAATGAATGAGATTGAAGATAACTTCATTGCATTTTCAGTCATTGAAGCGTACAACCCAGTTCTGTGACCTAAAAATGAAAATATCTCCACAATCATTCCTAGTAATCCTAGAACTATTTTGGGGGGATCTCGTGTCTTTTGCTCTTATTTCCAACATCAGGAATTGTAAATCTATATATTAGCGTCATTAATCCTTAGAATGACTAATTAAGGAGCATTTTCGTAATTTTTCGTGAGAATCTTTCCGCGAGGAACTTGCTCTCTTGCCCTCGTCGTTGGGGCCCCTCATGGGGGGAGTGAAATGAATTACCATTAATCCATTATTTCCTGCATGGTATACCCGTTCTTTTCTGCCACTCTGTGGGTGCGTTCAGTCGTCACTTTTTCACCCTAGATTCACGGTTTTCAAAGATGTTTAGTTTAAAACATGGTTGCATTCAAGCAATTTTTCGTCGGTCGTAAATATTAACGTGTTTAAAAACAAAAACATGAACTGCTGAAAAAGATGCGTTTTGTATCGTGATTCTGCAGAATCACGGTCGCTAAAATTCGCTTGAATCAACAGAGATCTCAAACATGATTCTATGACGTCATTATCTAGCCTGTTCCGGTTTGACCGACAGTCGACCGTAAACACAGACAGAAAGCACGCGGCAAAGTTGACCTATACTTCCTGGGTCAAACTGCACAGTGTGATAAGCAGTGGCAGGGCTTGAAATGAGCGAGAATCAGCGTTGATGAAAAATCGCTTAAGTCCTCTCCCGCAGTTTAGGTTTTTTGTTTTGTGATTCATGTTTGTGATTCTAGCTTCAAAAAATCGCTTGAACGCACCCTACACCTCATTGCCTTCACTCTTAACTGGTCCAGTTTTTTAATCAATCATTGCCAGGTAAACGCCAAAGTTTGTTTAGTCAGGGTAATTTATAACCAACTTGGCGTGTCAAGTCACATTACAAGTAATTAAGACTCGGACACATCGAGTGTGTATTCTTAGAGCAATCCTAGATCTCCACAGAGATAGCATACCTTATGTAATGTTGAGTTGGTTGTCTGTCAGAGTGTATGAATGCATTCTCTTTGTGCTTGTAATGAAATATATTCTGTAATGCTTCATTTTTCCTTGAGCGGCTATTTAGTTTGTTGAGTATTGACAGTTTCATGATTTCTTGTTGGGAAGGGGGGGGGGGGGGAAGGGGGCTCAGATTATACAATTTTATAATGAATATGACAGGAATCAGGAAATCAAACATAACCCTTCAAATGATCAAATCATAGTACAGTTGCATATAAGTAACCGGATCTAATGTTCTTTTATATTTCATGGAAAAGACATACACAGCTTCCCAACATGAATTGAAAGAACATCTGGTTTAATGCATTCAAGGAAATTATTGATTCCTGAATAATTGAAATTCCATTTACATGATGTAATATTGCTCTGGAATAAAACATGACATACACTATATGAGCATTATATTTGGAAATAAGGAAAAGCGCATCAAATCCATTTCCATATTAAACTGCATTGCATGTTCTGGTTTTTAAATAAGGGTCCACCTGCACAACCCCAGTTGATTATACCGCAAAGAGAGACCCGAGGGTTACAGTGATTCAGTTGGCTTTTTGCCTCCCAGGCACAGGTGATGCCAAACACTGCATCCCAGTACAGTGCACATACAGGTCAACGCGCTTTGTTACTGTTGAGCTTCATCTATGTTCAATACAAACAAAATAGCATGAATGTGTGCGGTGATGATCAAGATCCGGTTGTAATACCTTTCTGGCAACAGGTGGCTGTATTTGTCTTCCAGCACACACTGACCCGTCACTCTCCCCAGCCGGCTGGGCTAGACATGGCTTAGGGGCCCCCAACCCCTGCAGGGATCTGATGAAACATTCACCCGTCTCTATGAGAATTCATTAATCATCTATTATCAAATTTATCATGGTTTTATTGTTGGTTGATGAAATACGGTTTGTTGCTACCGGTACTCAATCTTTTGATTTCATATTTTGGAAAGATTTTGATGTAATTGATATTACAGATGTGTATCAAGCATGTTGTTGACTCGTTCAATTTACATATTTCCTTTTATGTCGAACAGTGTCAGATTTACAGTAATGCTATGTAAAGTAAAGAACAAAATTGAATTTAGACAAAATGGCATTGGAAGTGAAAACCTGAATTATTGAATTATGATTTAAAAACCCATTTTTTTTCATTTACTGTACTGTTGTGTTGAAGAGTGTAGGTGAATAAAACTTTATTTTTCGCAAAAGTGAGATTTCCTTATAAATGGGCAACCAAATATATTTGAATTTTTTTAAAAGACCTCCTTTGTAATGGTAAAGGTGATTCCGTGCATATTACAACATATTCCTTTTTTCCCCCATTTACATTAACATCTTAATTGGAGCATTCTAGAGCTTTACTGTCATCTGCATTGGAAGTTGAGAAAACCAGATTTACGTCCCCAAGTGACCAGCAGAAGACGTAGTTGCTGCTACCTCGTACACATCCTTGTCAGACATCGCTGATTGAGATGACAGGAAGGGTTCATTCCTTGATTGTGATTTGATGCTTCCTTTGTTGTCACACTTTGATTCAGCTGCAGTAATTAGCGGATTAATAAAAATTAATGAATTGAAAAGGTCAAAGGGTCAGGAGGGAGGGGGTATTAAAGATAAACTCCAGTTTTGGTAAAAAAAAGAAAATTGTTACTTTACCAAGACTCGGTCAAATTCATTATGATTTTGATGACTCCAGAACCTTGCAGTGCACACCAATACTTACATGCTACATGATTAACTGTTTCTGATCCTTTCCACACCTTTTCTTTCACAATGCAATCACATTACCAGTACTAAAGTTTATCTTTAATGTATATTTCCCATCCTGAAAGACTTAGTAATGAGGATTAATGCCTTGCCTAAGGGCACTAGCGTATCAACTTGGTTTCGAACCCGGGACCTCCCGGTTACGAGACCACTGCTCTACCACTGAGCCATCGTGCCTCCTGATTTGTCCAAGATATTCGTTTTGAAACATTAGAAGGAAATGTGAGCACGTGAGAAATTTACTGACTAATAAAAACAAGGTTTGTTTATTTTATGAATCAACAGTCACGATGTAAAAAAAATGAGAGAGAAAAAGAGGCATTGGAATAATGGAAATGAAAGAATGTCCTTCATAAGAAGGAAGTGAGAAGAACAAAGTAATCACATTGATGTGGCATTTTGATTATCCGCCATATATGTCCATCATCCCAAGTTGAGATATTCAATTCTGACATTTCATATCCCTTGCACTCAAGTCGTGAAATGTGATTTGTAGGGCTTTCGCTTCACACACGAACTACATTCTCGAGTGGCCGGACCTCTCCTATTACCATTGCGTGATCTGAATATCAAATTGTGTTTCAAGATTGAGCTCTAACTAGCTCCTCGAGATTTGTCCAAGATATCTGTTTTGATAGATGGGCAGGAAACGTGAGCACGTGCCAGATTTACTGCCCAATAAAACAACATATTTCTTCCATGAAATTGACAAGGGAAATGCCCAGGAGATGTGTTACTTTCACCTTGGTATGTGAGTGAGATGGGGGATTCACTACGAGAGCTTTACTATGTTTCGGTTTTGCTTCTTTAATGTGAAAACTTCCTTGTCCCTCCATCCAAATCTGCCAGTCATCGTCCCTCACCAAATTGGCACAGAGTTTGTTTGCAAAAAGTTCATGGGCTTGTTGAAACCGGCTTTCCATGTAACACTGCACTTCAAAGTCATGTGATTTTTAGCAATGAAATGAAAGCCATTGTTTATGGCACATTTTGAAGATAATTGAGCCTTGAGCTTTTCGATCTATCATCATTCTGGCTTCTTGAAATGAAAGTAAATTTTGTCAGTATCTGACATAAATATTTGAAATTTTGGATACATCCAAAATATATAGCATTGTCTGGTGTAGTTCATAAAATCCTAACCAAATCCTGGAAAATTATTGACATCCTTGTGAATGGTTGAAATTGTTGGTCCTTTGAATTTTCCGTGAAGAACCTTGAGAAAATATAACTCATATACTTCCATTACCCAAAAGCCTTATCAAACATACATGTATGCATTTCCAAGTACAGGTGTAGTGTTTGATTTTTGCACCAGTGAACAATCGAGTAATAGCATTTATCAGGGTCTATACCTCTGATTGCCGACCTCTCCTCTCGATCGTGCCCCTGCCCGCATCCAGTCATGTAGAGAAAGATATGGGCTCTGTAGGTAATGAAATGGAACGCGTGCAGCGCTGCCAGACCGAATCCCCGCGATGCTTGTAAAAAGCAATGAAAAATTAGAGCTGTTTGGCTCGATGTGCTTGATTTCCCTATGGATGTTAATAGCGATTTTAAAACGTCCATGGAGATTGTTTGGCCTGGCTAGTAGTGGATGTAGAGCTACATTTAGCTGGAGAGCCGAGTGTGAATACCCTGATGAGCCATTAAAAACAATCGATGGAAGAGCTTAGGATTGGAAAAGAGGAGGGGGGGGGGGGGGGGTAGGAGGGAGAAGAGATTTATCGATTGGGAATGGAATGAAAGCCTGTTAAAGGTAAAGACCAGTATTGGAAACGCCCCAATTTCAAAAAATCATGTGATAGAATATGTTTTGACTAATACATGATGATAACAATTTTGCCGGGAAACCGCCAACTAATTGATATATTTGGTAAATTAATTTATCTATTGGACTGTGAGAGATAAACGCACGTGTCGCGCACGTGTGCGTAGTCCCATATTCATCTTTTTGTGTACAGTGCTTGTAACTTTACGAAGACTTGGCCAAATTTCTTATGATTTTGATGATTCCAGAACCTTGCAGTACACACCAATACTTATATGCTAGATGATCAACCTTTTCTGATCGATTCCACAACGTTTCTTTCACAATGCAATCGCATGACCATAACTGGTCCTTATCTTTAATAGTGAAAGTGCATACCGGTATCCAAATATATTCATCCGAAGATTCTTCTGCTTTAATTTTACTTTACATTATTATAGGTCAGTTTCATTAATGACCTCAGGAGGTTATCTGCTAGTTAGTAATACTAGCAGTTTGAGGCAAAACATGCTGTGTACATTTAATGTATGTAAGTACTATAAATCAGCGACATCACAAGAAAATGTCTTCCCCTAGTCAAGATATGGTGAAGTAACCGGATAAAACAATGAATATTTGTCTATATGAGATCTGTTTGCAATTAAGTCAGTCGGTTTAACAGACAAAATAATAGAATGACAAACTTCACATCGATAAAAGATGAACCTGTATTTGTAAGTAGGGTGGCATAGGCTGTATCTCTTTTCTAAATTGAAAAAATAAATTATGGTTGGAAAAAGATGATCCTTGACATCCCATCATTAATTTCCCCCATCAGCATCTCGGAACATTAGATAGTGAGAGTATATACGTCATGGCAGACCACTCTTCCTCAATAAATTGTCCATGCTTCATGTCAACGGACATTCTTCAAAGGCTAAGGAAATTCTTAGCATGCACATGGCTATCCCTGAACATGTTTAAAGTGATGATAGAGTTTTGTATTAAAGGGAACTTAAAGGTATAGACCAGTTCTGGTCATGCGATTGCATTGTGAAAGAAACGGTGTGAAATCGTTCAGAAAAGGTTGATCATCTAGCATATAAGTATTGGTGTGCACTGCAAGGTTCTGGAATCATCAAAATGATAAGAAATCTGGCCCAGTCTTGGTAAAGTTACAAGCACTGTACAGAGAAAGATGTATATGGGACTACACAAACATGTGGCATAAAAATCTGTCCTGATCTTTATGTTGTTACATGCCATATTTAGAATATGAAAGCATTTGAAGAGCCATGCTTTTCGGGGAACATGTTATCTCTGATGCTCTACCACACATGCATAATAACAATGATAATGCTCACACCTCTTCCCAGAACTCAACCTTCTCTTTAAGATTTAAAGAAAGCTGAAAGTTTCATCGGAACAAACGCTTTGTCTATTTCTTTGTCGTAGTTTGAATATGAGTCGTCCTTTTCAGGAAACATATTTCAAAGATACTTGTTGAACATAAAGAATGAAAACTCAAAACCAGTTTTTTACTCTTCTCAGAACTCAACCTTGCAAAGGGTCTTGGAAAGAGAGGGAAGGGAATATATAGACACATCTTTGCTCCTACACCATAGCTTTGACTAACATTTAACGTTGGGATGTTTGAATCGTAGACTGATGTATGATGTCTTTACTAAGAAATTAATAATAGGTTTTAAAAGTATGTTAACCCACGTCTAAGAAGGAGCAGGACCCCGTCTGTACATGTATTCATGCATAAGAAACAGTAGGCTATAGGACTACCGTAAATCTCCGTGTATAAGGCGCACCTGTGTATAAGGCGCACCCCTATTTTTTTTTTGGGGGGGGGAAAAAAAAAAAAAAAAAAAAAAAAAAAAAAAAAATCGTTTTTTGTTTTGTTGTTGTTGTTGTTTTGTTGCCGAAAACCCACGTGGGGAAGGACCTTCATTTTACATCGAAGTGCAGTTGAAGTTGTGAACTTGTCACAAATAATAGTAACAACAGTCTAAGGCTTCATGATACCAAGTGTCCCACACCAGCCTCGTCACATCACCTAGCAGAAGCACTGTGTTCTATGCCGAACATCAATAGTCATGCATGATATGAATAGCATCCTCTAAATTTTTGGCAATGGAGTACCTAGGATAGAACCTTGTGGTACACCATTTGTTATAGAAAAAAAATTGAGGAATTATTATTATAAACTACATATTGAGATCTATTAGAAAGATTACTTTCAAACCAAGATGACAGACAAATTTGAGTGTTGTTGTAGTTTCCGAGTGGTGAGTCAACACACTGATTACTGAGCTAGGAGACATTGCCAGGCATAGCGCCATAAATCGAAAAAAAAAAAAAAAAAAAAAAAAAAAAAATCTGTACCTGTGTATAAGACGCAACCCCAACTTTCAAATTTTTTCGGCGGCAAAAAAGTGCGCCTTATACACAGAGATTTACGGTACTCGAGATAGAGAAATGGACTACCCCTTAGATAAAAAGAAACCAACGTAAGAAAAACTTGTGATTAATCCCTAGTAGAAGAATCTGATCATCAGCATAGCCAGGCAGAGGGGGAACAGGGAATTAAATATTAGTAGTTCTATGAAATTTCAATTTTCACAGTAGAAGGCCAAGTGCAATCAACTATGTGATAAACAGGGATTATCAAAGTTTGTAAGCGATTTGATAGACGTAGGTGTAGGGGTGAAGCCGAACTTGAGGGGAGGGCTTTAGTAGGGACCCTAAAATATCACCAAGGATAGAGGTATCATCGCAGGTAATCTCCAATCTTAGACAGATAATGAACTTCTGATAGCTGGAATAATGGAGGAGAACTCCAGGTGGCGTCTAGTCTCTGGATTCAGACCCCTGTAGAATTTACATGCATGATTGAGACAGGAAAGTTTCTAGTTTCAAGAAATTGATTGAAAAAAAAGTCCTGTGTTGAAAGTGGGTTAAATTAAATTAAATTAAATTCAGCCTTTATTCAATTCCATAATAAAAACAATAACAGTAAATATAATAGAAGTATTACTTGTACATTTTAGTTGCAGTTATTAAAATAGTAAAATAATGACAGTAACAAAAAATAGGAATTTGGTTGCTGTATAAAAACCCTAGTGGGTTTGTATTGACAGCCAACATTAACAGAAAAAGTTAGTAAAAGAGTCATACAAAATGATATATGAATAAACAATAACATAAACAACAAAACAAAAAAAACAAAAAAACCCAAAATGTTATCATCAGGGCAAACATTGATACTTTTCAAAACAATTAAATGGTGTTAAGGAGTGTTTTGTTATCTTTGCTAATGTTAAAAGACAATGATAAGTAGCACAGGAAATGATCTTTGCCCAAGTGCTCGTGTATAAAAGTCAATGTCCGACTGCTAGTTCTGTGATGGTGGTAACATATAGTAAAATTTGTTTATTTCAATTGATAAAAAAATGACTATAATGTCACTTCATCTTCTGTAATTTAACATGGCTGATAGTTCATAAGAATTGATGCTGTAAATATACAAAGAGTCATCGCAATTAATCACAGGCTTCTTTATACCATTAAAAGTGCCTGGCCCAGACAAGGCCTTTTACAGCCCCACTGCACTACTTATAGCTACTTGCGCCCTCTATATAGCAAACAATGATGTCAGTCGGTGCCAGTCGGTCCCCCCATGATCCTCTTTTTCTTTTGTTAATTGAGAGCTGATTTGATGAGATAGCCACCTGTCAGTGACCACCCTAGGTGGTCTAATCCCTCCTAGCCAAACTGGTACAGATGGCCTTTAAAATGTTCAAATTTTCTCTGCAGTAGAGCTTTTATTTTTCCCGGTAGGTCTTTAAGCAAAGACTAACTTAAAAAGTGCATATGAAATGAATGATTGAGGCGGGTAAGGAGAGGTGGCATAATGGTATTAAAGGATTAACCAATTTAGACACGGCAGCTGGAGATACTGCAGAGAAGACGAGCAAATCTATGGAATTATTGAAAAGAATTATGGTGGTGTGCACATTTTGAATTCTGTACATTTATATATACTTGTAGCTTCAGTAGAGTTTGGTTCTATATGATATGTTTATGTATCAATCCTTATGACACTTTGAGTTGAAATATGTATTTATATGTTTAGTAGACTCTTCAGATTGTTCAAGTATGATTCTTGCCTTTTTATGGTCTAAAATGTTAAAGTTTGCTTTCCTTTGAGATTTTGGCAAGTGCTTTCCTTTTTTCTCTGTACTCAAATTGAATATATGTGGAACCTTTTTTCTTGAGGTCCAGAGTGATTACTTTTGGATGTCTATGCTATGGACCCATGTTAACATCTACCTCAAAATGGTACTGGATTTAAAGTTTGTTATTGTTTAAAGGGATTGGGTAACCGATCGCCTGTCTGACTATCAAGATATTTATGATTGAAAATCGAAATCAAATTTTGCGTTTCCTAACCGGTTTCATAACACTACTGTCTATTGGGGAAGTTGAGTATGGTAAAACCGGTCACTCAAAGATTTTTACTTTTTTGAGGCACTTCTTGATTATTTTGAAGCGCATTTTTTTTAGGGCTTCAATATTACACATATCACAGGCACTGATAACAATTAGGGCTATGCATCTCAGATTTAACATTGTTAAACGATCCCTTTAACTAGTGAGATTATTGTACTTAACGTTTTTTTCCTTCTTTCTTCTTTCTTCTTCGCCACAGCTAACAACCCTACGAGGCGCCGTCATGGAAGACTCCATCCCATCCACAACCAAACACAATACTAATCGAGGCATTCCACTGCGTGACGTACTAGAATACATAGCGCCTGATCTACCTCTCGCTTGCTTACGCCTTGCCACAGACGCGCCAAAGGTCAGAGATCAACTTCTCAAGATTGATGAACAAGGGGTAAGGATGATATAAAGTTTTATTTAAAGTATGAACAAAAGAACCAGCCAGATACATTTCTTAATCCAATTAAACAAATTCGTTTTCACTGGCTGCCTGCCGTAGCAACAAACAGAGTTGACAAAAGACCTAACTCCGTTTCGTTGAAGATCAGCCATGCACAAAGAAGACAAATTCATTTTAAATGCAAGCATTACTTTAAACAAACAGAACTTTGTTATTCCTGGCTCATTTTTCCTGATTGAGGTGTCACATGAAAGGACAGAACATGAACTTTCTAGAAATGTGATTTTCTCTTTGAAATTCAGATACTGCCCGCCACATGACTTTTTGGTTCCCTCTCTTCAATTTGTTTGTAATCACCCATGCGTGAAATATGCATCATATGAGTTGCATCAAATGAAATAGGAGGATCTAAGCTTTACAAATATGTGTCATTTATTAATTATAATTGTGATTCAGTTATGATAGAACATTGATAATTCTCGGTTTCATTTTTTCCAGGATGCACTGTATTGTAATATAAATCAACTCCAGATGAAGTTTATCACGTCTTTTAATTTTTCTTCCGCCCAGGTAACAAATCATTACAAGGTCGGCATCATGTACTGCAAAGCCGGACAAAGCACCGAAGAAGAAATGTACAACAACGGTAAGGGCCTTTCTCCGTCAGTGACTCATACAGTCCTAATATAACTATCATCATTACATAATGTTAATGGCTATTGCTTCCTCAGTTGTAATGTCCTATGACACATGAATGTATGGGTTTGTCTCATGCCGAAAACAAGGTAGCAGAGGTAGTGATCGGTCATTATTTCAGAACAAATTTGTTTTATTGCCAAACATTACCTTTAGTGATGACCTGTGCCCTCAGAAAGAAATCACCTTATGAGGGCCAGTTTCTCCAAACCATCATAATTCTAAGTTTGTGGACATCCCATAAAAATGTGAGTCCCGTCGCAGCACTAATGTCCTTTGGCAAGACATCGATCTACATTTGCCACTCTCCTGATTCATTCTGACTTAAGCCCAGTAAATAAAGATTGATTGATCGATCTGTCATTGCAAATAAGTCAGAAATAATCAAGAGAGCTTGGATGTATGTTTCTAGTTCATCATGAATGTGCAATGGACCAATGGACCATGGTGGTAGAGTCGCTGCCCGGCAAGCAGTAGATTGCAGGTTCAAACCCTGCTAGTTCCAAGATTTTTTCTGACATGTTTTCTACAGATCAATCAATCAATCAATCTTTGTTTACTGGCTGTAAGCCACAAATATGCTTAAACAATTGTTATTGTTGTTGGTAGTGGTAGTGGTAGTGGAAGTGCCTATGAAGGAGCGCATGTGAATACATTAATTATTTTAGTGGTTTGCCAAAAATGTATTTAACCTGTGCACATCATTCATTTGACTATTTGTGATTTATTATAGAACATGCAAGTCCAGCATTTGATGAGTTCGTAGACTGTATAGGAGAGAAGATTCGACTCAAAGACTTTGAGAAGTACAGAGCGCAGCTGGATAATAAGAGTGAGTTAGATTCGCTTCAAGGTGATGCAGTGAGATACCTGAAATAACATCTATATGAGTAGCAGTTCATTAGTAAAATCATGTTATAAAACATCATTTTATGAATCAAGTAAAACATCATTTTGGTAGGGCATTAGTAAAATTACCCACACTCGGTACCTTCGAAATGGACCAAACACCCTCAGCTATCGCCTCGGGCGTGTTAGATTGTTCCAAAGGTACCTTGTGTGGGTAATTCTTACTAATGCCCTCACTGCTAGGTACTATTTGTATACTAACCAATCCTATTTTGGACGAATTATTCCTACTTTTTAGCCCTTAAACTAATTGTTATGGATCCTAGATTCCTCTCTTTTGTCAACACTTCTGTGTAAAAGATATCTAATTGATTGTGTTCCTAATTTTGCCTTGAGGAATTCCTAACTTTTGCTTTGAAAGGTTTGCAGGTACATTGTGTATGTATACATGTATGTCAGGACATGACTGTAATCCCGTCACTGTGTACATTATTAGTGATGTACATTGTAATATCACTAGACAGTCACTAAAGAAATTAATAAACTTACTGTATGATATTGACATACAATAATCTAAAATCCCTTTAGTAGGTAGTGAATTGTGGAAAATATAAATAATTACTAACACTCCATAGCTATTTAAAAAGAGATGACCGTATTGGATATAAAAAAATGGTAGCTATTGTTCAAGACATTACACAAAGAAATAAAAATTTGTTTTTAAAAGTATCATTAACATTCATCTTCTTCCTCTTGGTACATACATGCATATGCAAATCTTGCAACCAATGTAAAAGGTATTAATCCCTTTTGCAAAGCACCAAGGCAAGATATTTATATTTATATATCCAACATATTGTTTTCATTTGTAGAAGAAATGTAATAAAGACAATAAAGTGAATCTAATGAGAACTGGTAACGTCCCTTTCCCTTTCCGTGTATGATTCCAGAGGCACACACTTGCCATATGCCATATATAGGTATAGAGGAAAGGTGCTTACATATATATAATTCATTAATCTACCAAGCATACTTCTGTAGAATTTTAGGAAAAAATTATAATATATCTTTCTTTTTCTCGTATATTATCTTGCAGCCGATTCGACGGGCACGCACTCGCTATATGCCATGTACCAGGGCAAGGAGCTCATGTTCCATGTATCTACTATGCTTCCCTTCACAAACAACAGACAACAGGTTAGTCTAGTCATTCAGACTCTTGATATGATCGTCACTGTCATGAAGCAAAACTGAAAGGCAGTTGCGTGACTTACTTAGGTGAAATATGCTGTTTTGATTCCATCCATGTGCCATTCTGTCATCATGGTAGACAGTATTTTAGATAAACTGTAAAGTACATTTTATACGATTGAATTCTATCATATTTGATAAAGCTATGCTGAGATATTTACATTCTCACAACTCTGGATTGCTTGTTCTTCCAAAACCTTAAACAAAGTTGGGGGGCGGGGGGAGGAGTGGGAGAGCCTTTGCTCATGCCGCGCCATCCTTCTAGTATCGTAAAACTCGAGGAATCAGAGATATTCCTACAGTAGAATCTTTCAAAAGCAACCTTAAAACTTTTTTTTCCAGTTTGCTTTTAGTTGATCTGATTTTTCTTCTTTTTGTGTTATATTGTGTCTTTGTACAAATATGTTTATGTATTTTCATGTTTTGCACTAGTGCGCCTTGAGCATTTCATTTTTGAGTGGATTTGGCGCCTCATAAATCTTATATACAGTGTATATCATATTAGACTCGTGATCAATTAAAACAATTGGAAAGACTAAAGCAAAACAAGGCACACAAACAAGGAAATGAATTTAAACAGAAAAGAATTCAGAATAATGGGATCGCATGGAAATTCCCTCTAACCACTATTGTTAACCGTTGCTATATTAGTCTTCAATTAATAAAACCACAAATAGGTTCTTAATTGTAAATGACAGGAATAATATATGAAGTATTCTTTTGATAGTTTGCCAATAAATAGTACAATTTCCTTGTGTCTTCAAGGCTCTTCAAGGCTGTTATAAGAAAACATCTTTTCTTAATTGCCAAGGGGAGATATGTATTAATATCATGCTTTGTGTCCGGTACAAAAGTGTATTCACCTCAATCTCGTGAAGGAAAATGTAGTCAAACAAAACAAAATTTGCAAGGAATGCGCAGATAAGAAGCTACTTTTTTAATTTGATTGTAATTTTTTAAATCTGACTGCTGAGAAGGTGTGTGTGTATTATTAAATTAAAGCAACCAGTGGACGGGCAGCTTCAAGTCCTCTCTGAGGGACTTGGTAATAGGGCAAAGGGCAAAGGGCAAAGGGCAATAGGGCATTGACTTGGTTTCAAAACCTGGGATTTCCCAGTTAAGAGACTACTGCTCTACCAATTCCTGTAAGAACCAATCCAAATTCTACCAGAAAAGTTTAATCTGGTATAAACAGTCCAAAATCCATTATAGATACGGTTTACAATGGTTTTCCAACAGAGATTTAACAATGTAATAAGGGTTGGAAATGCTTCTAAGCAGTTCACTTCAGTTCCATTCATTTCCCCCTTTATTAATACTGCACCCCCTTATAATATTTAATTTTTATATAGCGCTTAATACAAATGTCTCTAAGCACTTTACAAATATACTATTACCCCGGTCATTGGATTCAGTGCTTGCCCGCACACAATGTGTGCACAATCTCCACTCCCTGGGGAGCATTCCAGCCGGACGTTACGTGACGCTCACAAGCTGTTTGACCAACAATGATGGTCGCATCCTACCGGGTACCCATTTAACACCTGGGTGGAGAGTAGCAAGTGCAGGTTAATATCTTGCCAAAGGATATTAGTGCCGTGTCGGGATTCGAACCCTCGACCTTCGCATCTCAAGTCAAGCGCCTTAAACCACTCGACCACGACACTCCCGATCTAGAGGTAAAGGATTTTGTCCTACCTCACTCGTCATTCCTTGATCTTATACTGTCCTTGTCTTCATCATATATCATAGCTTTTACATCTCTAATACTCTAATCTCTAATATGAAGTGACATTCCCTTATTTTGCTTGAGAAATGTTTTTTATCGAGGGTTTCCAGTGACTTTGCATTTTGGTTCCATGTTCTTGTGGAAGACATATATGTATTATTGTCTGTTTCATGCCAACTTTGTATAATGAGTCAGAGACATTAGATGATTAAGCAACCACTAAGTCCCAAGGACCTGGAGCCGCAATGTATCCAGTGCCAAGAATACCTGGGGGGTGTTTCACAAAGATCCTAAGTTGAACTTATCTCCAAGTTGGACTTTACAATTATGGAAAGCCGTTAGCATCTCTGAAAATAGTTTGTAATAGTTATTTTAAAAGGCATAAAATGTTGATTCGATTCATTCATATTTTCTATTACCATGGGCATGGGAGATTTCATGTTCTTGATGTGGAATTTATGAAATTCTGAAATACTTCAATTTTTGCATTTGAATATATTTCATTATAAGACTACAAATGGCTCTCCATAATATCTAAGTCCAACTTTGTGAAACACCTCCCTGACCCTGTTCTAGATCAGTAAAGATCAATCTACATGTGCATTTAGTTTATGTTTAAATGGTTTCAGAGAGGTGAATATGTATTCATATTGTAAACCAGAGTTTTTTTTTGCATGCATGAAATGATCGCAAATTTCATGAGGGGTTCAGTTTTGTGAAAAATTATTTTCCATACATATGACTGGCCTTAAAAGAATTGTGAAAGTTTCATGTTATGATGGTGTCTCATTTGATAGTACCGGTATCCTAGTTTCTGAATTCCTGATTCTGATGAAAATCGAACATAAGAGCATCACCACCTATGTGTTCACCAAAGTATTATCTTCTGAAGAATATTGACCTTCAATCTCAGAAATTGCATCCTCAATTTGCCAAGATATGATTTCCAAAAAATTGTGTGATTCGGAATGGAAGCAGTGACAGGATGAATTGGAGACAAATCCTAAGATTGTCTTTTTTTTATCTAAATCGTCAAGAAATCAAGTCCCAGGTTACATTATTGGATGTTATTTGGCACAAACTTTTCTCTTACGTTTTATAGTGACTCTGGAGGAACTTCATCTTGAAGCGCACTTTTTTTATGGCTTCAATATTACACCATATCACAGACACTGAAAACACGTAGGGCCCATGCATTTCAGATTTAACATTGTGAAACGATGCCTTTAATGAATTTTCTGTGTCCTCATTTGTCTTGTCTTGAGCAGCTACTGAGAAAGAGGCACATAGGCAACGACATAGTGACCATCGTGTTCCAGGAACCCGGCGCTCTCCCGTTCACGCCCAAGAACGTCCGCTCACAATTCCAGCATGTCTTCATCATTGTACGAGTCCACGAACCAAACACAGAGAATGTCCACTACTCGTAAGTACACCCCCCCCCCCCCACCACCATGCAGCCCATGTGCTCTATCTTTCAGTGTCTCGATGAGATTCAACTGAAGATGTACCCTGTATGCAGTACTTATCATTCAGTCTCGTATTGATCGATAGCTAAAATATCGTTAAGACAATAGGAAACTCTGATTGGAGAAATGTAGAAAATAATCTATCTGTAATTCCATGCTTATTGAAACAGTCTTTATCTTGCGGAACCTGCTGAATATAGGTTTTGTTTGTGAGGTCCATAGGCCCTTTTTAGTTTGAAGCTGATGCTTTATGTCATGTCCATCTATCTTAGTATGAAGTTATCAGAATCTTTTGAAACATATTAATATCTTATACAGTAGGCTTGCGGTTGCACCATGTGTGAGAGGGGGGGGGGGGGGGGAGGATTGGGGAGTCCTGAAAAGGACTCTCAGTAATCTTTCTTTATCGAGTGTGTGTAGTCCTGAAAAATATCTCATGTTTTCCCTTTAATGTGAATCCAACCTCGAAAAGGTGTCTTTACGTACTAGTACATTACATATCAAGAATTTCCCCAGAAAGTGAAGCTTGCAGTAGACAGCTTATGTACGATCTTTTTAAAATCTGATTTTGATTTTGATTTTGATTTTGATTTTGATTTTGATTTTGATTTTGATTTTTGTTACTTGTTATTTCAGGATTGCTGTGAGCAGATCTAAAGAAGTCCCATCATTTGGCCCTCCCTTGCCAGCAAATGCCAATTTCCAGAAATCAAAATCGTTTGCAGATTTTCTTCTTGCCAAAAGTAAGTTTTCTAAAACATGAAGCACAGTGTATATGATACGGTAATGTAAAATAATAATTCTAAGCTCTCTGGTTACTGCTATTTCATGTATGTATACATACGTATATGCAGGAAACAAACTGTTAGGTAGTAAAAGCTGTCATGAGCACTCACAATCCTTGACTTTACATTTCCATTACATCATTGCTTTGTTCTACTTCTTTCTCTTATTAAATTATCAATGAAAGAAAATACTTTAGAAGGTTACATTTGATAAAGTTATGCTGAGATGTACAGTCAAACCTGCTTTAGTGACCACCTGTCTACAAAGACCACTTTCCTGTCTCCCTTGGATGGTCTTTATAGACAGGTTTGACTGTATTATGTAAAGAATCTTAATAACTCCTTATCATTTTTACTACCTAAATTATGGGTCTTATTTCACATACTCAAAACTTCAAGTATTAATTTATGTTCTACTTCCCATAATTAAAAAATCCAGTCATCAATGCTGAGAATGCGGTGCACAAGGCGGACAAGTTCACGGCCATGGCGACGCGGACGCGCAAGGAATACCTCAAGGACCTGGCCGCTTCCTACGTGACCTCGACCGCCATCGAGACGGGAGGAGGGGGCAAGTTCAAGCTCTTTGACAAGAAGAAGGAGAAGACTTGCCCCAGGCCTGCCCCAGACTTCAAGGCCAAGGGAGCATTGGTGTGGGACGTCCAGGTAGGAAGATCTTTGGTTGTTTTTTTAACCTTTTTTTCTTCCTTCTAACCATGATACTTACATTTGAGGATGTAAAAAAAAAGAAATCAAATAAATACTGTAAAACCAGAAACTTTCCTGTGCATGAAACATCTGCGACTTTTCACGAGTTGTTCAGATTTGCAGAAGCTTCATGCCACAAAATGATTGAATCGCAATTGACACAGCACTTTGCCGTTTGCAGAAGTTTTGTGCCGTAAAAAATGGTTGTCCTTAAATATGCGAAAGTTTCAGGTTTTTATCTCAGGGGTTTGATTCTAAACTTGATAAGACAAGTATTAGTAAAGACCGATAGCAATATTTTTTTCCTTCAGTTTTCTATGAAATAGCAACAGGAAATCATAAAATATGGTTCTATTTTATTAGTGGAATTTCGTTCATCGTATGATGTGCGTAACCTAGTTAATTACATGATTTTTGGTAAACTGATTTAAAGGATTTATATTGGCTGTTTTTCAGTAATTATAATTAATTAATGATAAGTTATACTTTCGTAGATAACTTAAAGACATCTCTAAGCGCTTCACCCACAAAGAAAAATAAAGACCTCGATATAAACAGTGGTGAACTTGCCATTAGAATTTAATCAAGTTTTTTAAATAGAGGATATGCGTATGAAGTGAAAACTGATTAAAACACAAAGAGTTGATCTAAATTACATCATTTTTTGCCCAAATTTTTGAACGCAGGTTTACATGTGGTCACCCATCTCCAAAGGTGTTAATTCGAAGGTGAACTAATTTGCACCAACATAAAAAAAAAAATATATAAAAAAACGCATTTAAAACTTTTTGTCCTGTTTTGAGTTTGATGGTTATATACAGTTTGGTTTTGTTTTATGGCAAATTTCATTTCATTATGCTTGCTTCAATATTATTTTAAGCATGTAGTGAATGGTTGTTTATTATTTGTATCGGTTCCTATTTGAATTTTTTGTTTGTTTTGATTACCTGGAGTTACGAAGTTTTTGCATGCAGTTTTTGTCTTTAAAAAAATCACCATAAAATTAAGATGGAAATTATTAATTATTTTATATTATTTGGTAATTAGTGTTTTGCACAAATTTTATTTGTATTCTCCTTTGTTCTTTGTATTTGTTTATATATTAGAGCAGTTTAGTAGGGTTTTTGTTTCAAGTAGAATTAGGTAGATGGCGTATAGGAGCACATCTTGCAATGTCTTTGGTTCTTTTTCTGTTATGGGTTTGTTATGCACTTAGATTCCGTTAAATAAGAGTAGGCTCCATTTTTGAAAGACCGAATAAAGCCACAAATTCATCGCAGTTGTAGGATTCTCAAATGTTGTAAAGAGCAGTGTGATTTCATAGCTAATATAAGCAGGCTTCATTTGAAATGTTTATGAATAGCATTCTAAGGCTTTATTTCATGAAACTTTGCGGATCGAAACATTAGTATAACTACTTTTCACACCCATAATTTAATATGAGCTTGGAAAGTTGGAAGTCATATATACACTTTTTGTTGGGGGGGGGGGGGGGGGGAGAGGTGGAAGGGGGTTGTGGATGATAATTAAAGGAAAGAAAATAATCTCAGAATAGAAAATCTTCAATGATTTTTCTGCACATTTTCAACTGGTTGTTTTCTTTTCAATGGCTGAGCACGCATGCAATTTATATATGCTTAAAGAAATCGCACATGAAGTGGCCCAAATTCATGGTAAATACTGTGATGTCATTCCCAAAAGCATATATTACCACATTCAAGCCAAAGTTCACTTTACATACTGAAGTATCAGGAATATAATTTCTTCAAAACATACATGTACATATGATTTAATATTGTTTGTCATTTTAATATGACAAAGCTACCAGCTGTTCATGATTTCAAGAGCGTTTGCCAAAAATACATTAATACAGTAAATATATTATGTTTTATTATATTTAGGTAAACATAAATATAATGAATTTCCTCATTCAGCTGTTCATAATTTCAAGTGTATATGCCAAAAATACATTAATACTGTAAAGGTATTATGTCTTATTATATTCAAACAGAAATAAACAGAAATGTAAAGCATTTCCTCATTCAAGCCAAAATTCATTTTACAAACTGTAATATCACTATCAGGTAGAAAATTCCTTCAAAAACATACATATAATTTACTAGTGTGTTTGCCTTGAGGACAAAGCTACCAGCTTTTCATAATTTCAAGAGTGTTTGCCAAAATTATATTAATATTGTAAATTTATTATTGAAACAAATTATATTCAAGTAATTTCAAGTGTGTTTGCCAAAAATATATTAATATTGTAAATTTATTATTGAAACAAATTATATTTAAGTTAACGGAACATTTTGACAGTGTGGACTCACCCTTGTAAAATGCCTGTTTTGTTGATGCATCCTTGAGATATAATCATACTTCCCTGTGTTGTCTTTAAAGCCCCACTGCACTACTTATACATGTTGCCCTGTGTAGATAGTACCTCTATCCTCAGTGAAAGTGTGTTGCACTGTGTAGATAGATATCTACACAGTGTAACGAACTTTTTGCTTCTCCCATCGATAATGGGCGAACTATCTTTCATCACGTGATTTACTTTTGACCAATCGTAGAGCAATATTCTTAGTATGTGGAATATAAGATGAGATAACCAACTGTCAGTGACCACGTAGGGAGGTCTAATCCCTCCTGACCAACTAGTGCAGAGGGGCTTTAATACACATTTTGATGTCATTGCCCTTCCGCCCTTTCCTGTTGTAATTAAGACATCCCTTATTGCCCTTTTCATTGTCACCTGTTGCTTGACTTAGTGATGTTCCCTTGTTTGTTTTGCTCTGCTATTTATTACATGTTTTTACTCGTATGAATTACATTTGGAAGAACTGTCTGTTCTTGGCTATGTTTCAGTCGCCCATGTTTAGATCTGAATGCATGTACATGTATGTATTAGAGAGAAAATAAGGAAACCATATATTTTTTAAAACTATAAAACCTCATTCACATCTTATACCATAAATGACCTATAAATGATAGATAATGATTTTTAAAAAATGACATGTAACCCATTTTATGTGGTAATGACTGGTATAGTGAATAGGAATGATGAAGCTGCTTAGAACAAAAGCCACAAAATATACTTATTTATATTATTCCGCTTTTATATAGCACTTAAAACAAATGTCTCTAAGCGCTTTACAGATATAATGTTACCCCGGTCATGGGATTCAATACTTGCCCGCACACACTGTGTGCGCAATCTCCACTCCCTGGGGAGCATTCCAACCAGACTACAGTATGTTTATGCCATGTTATTTTTGCTTTCTTCCATGGTGATAGCTAAATGATATTGTGAGGAAGAGGAAAAGGCATAACTTAAAAACTATGTAAAATTATCAACCAAATTCATCCCTTTGTTATCTCTTGGACATGTCTGGATTTAAATGAACATCTTAACATTTCTTGGTCCATCTGTGATCTGTTTCTTATCCTAGGCTGAGGACTTCAGTGTATCTGACCCTGTGGATTGCTTACTGGCTGTCTCGATGGATATGATGGTTCTAACGAACTACCATACGAAAGAGGTTCTCTTCTCCATTCCTTGTGTGTCTGTTATCGGCTGGACTCCCTATCCACATGGGTAAGAATGAGAATGATGATGGTGGTGGTGGTGGTTGTAGTGGTGGCTGTGGTGGTGATGGTGATGGTGAAGATGGTGGTGCTGGTGCTGGTGGTTGTGGCTGTGGTTGTGTTGTTGGTGATGATTGTAGTGGTGGTTTTGTTGGTTATGGTGGTGTTGATGATTATAGTGGTATTTGAAATGGTGGTATTGGTGATGGTGGTGCTCCTAGTGGTGGTGGTAGTGGTGGTGGTGGTGGTGGTTGTGGTGGTGATGATTGTAGTGGTGGTTGTAGTGGTGGTAGTGGTTGTGGTTGTGGTGATGGTGGTGGTGGTTGTGATGATTATTGTAGTGGCGGTTGTTGTGGTAGTTGTGGTAGTGGTAGTAATGATGATGATGATGATGATGATGATGGTAATGGTGATGATGATGATGATGGTAATGGTGATGAATTTGATGATGGATATGATAACTACCTAACATACGAGAGAGCTTCTCTTTTCCATTCTGCATGTCTGTAATATACTTTACTCCATATCCACACAGGTAAGAATGATGATGGTGTTGATGATGATTATGATAATAACGATAATAACAAAGCATTTAGTAATAAATTTTAAAATAATTAAAATTCTTTTGGTAACATGATACACGTATTCATTACAAACTTAGTTACAAATCCCTAGTAACAAAGGTCTCCTCTGTTCATCTTCCCAGATTGAAGCTGTACTTCAATGAGGGTAACTGTATTCGAGTTCGCATTCCTGACCAAGATCTGGATGAGGTGCCTGAGATTGTCAAGAGATTTGAAGCAGTCTCCAACGGAACTAGGGTAAGTGTGCCTTGAACCTCTTGACTTTAAGATGTAGTGGTCGATCAGGGGCCTGTTTCACCAAACATGTCATCAGTGTCAAATGACAGTATTTGTTATAAGCTACTGAAATTCTTGCTTCTGATTGGTTATCAGCAGTCTTGTCACTGATTTTTTTTTGTGTCATTTGTCATTGAAAAAGGCTTTGTGAAACGGGTCCCTGAACTCTTATTTAGTTGTATCAGGAGGAGGGACATGTGATTAAGGTCTCTTCTCCTTTCTCAGGCACAGGTGATGCTGAACACTTCATTATAATTTTACCTCTCACTCTCTGGCAATAATTAAGGTTTGTCTCTGTTTTAATATTACTCTATGCCAATATCTCTGTTTGCCTCTTGCCCAGTCTCTCTTTCTCTCTGTCTTTTGGTCTCCTATTAACTTTTATCTCTATTTAAATTTAAATCTAATATGACTATTGTGCATCAAGGAAACACCGTCTCCAATTTCTATTGTTTGATGCATGATTACTGGATCTGAAGCAATTTATTGTTTGGTTACTTGTCTACAAGTATAAAGGACTTACCCTGTAAGAAACTATCATGCCTTATTTATTCATCAAGTTTAAAGCCACACTGCACTACTTCTAGCTACTTGCGCCCTCTATATAGAAAACAACGCCTAAGCGGTGCATGTTGGCCCCCATGATCCTCTTTTTCTTATGTTAATTGAGAGCTGATTTGATGAGATAACCACCTGTCATGGACTATGCTGGGAGGTCTAATCCCTCCTGGCCAAACTAGTATAGACAGGCTTTAAGATTTTATTTCATTGTATACTCTTTTATCTTGCAGACCAAAGAGATCACCTTGAGGCGGAACGGTCTAGGTCAGTTGGGCTTCCATGTTCACTACCAGGGGATCGTGGTGGAGGTAGATCCGTATGGGTTCGCTTGGCAAGCTGGCCTTCGGAAAGGAGCAAGACTTGTTGAGGTGAGATACAAACATATATCACATTATAAATCAAGAAATATGTACAGTTCTTGGAATGGTGTCATGCTTGATATTGAAGTCCAGGCAATTCAGTTTTAAAGGTATTAGGTGACTTTGCCTCTGATTGTAAACAAAATCCTGGATTAAGCTCATACTACAATCATAATTATAAACCTTTAGGTTACAAATGAATCCCATGACATTTCCAAGCCAATCGCTTGTTATATCAAGATATTTAAGATTGGAATTTGAAATTACAAAGACGTTTTTTCCCCAATTTTTTTTTTTACACTACGGTTTATTGGGGAAAATACGTATGGTAAAAACTGGTCGCTCAAAGATTTGTCAAGCACTTCATGATCATTTTGAAGCGCAATTTTGTTAGGGCTACAATATTACACCATATCACAGACACTAATAACATGTAGGGCCATGCATCTCGGATTTAACATTGTTAAACGATGCCTTTAATTATTTTTTTTTGTCTTCCTTCCGTCCTACTAGATCTGTGAGATAGCTGTATGTACCCAGACCCACGAGGAGATGATAGATCTACTACGGACCTCTCAGACGGTCAAGGTCGTGGTGGTACCACCTTGTGAAGATGGAAGTCCAAGAAGGTTTGTTAATTCTACATTTACAAAGAAAAACAAATAATTGAAACAAACCATTGGCGACTTGGCAGAGGGAAGGTGGGCTGAAACATAGATATGGAAAGGCTTCGGGCAAAATCATGTACAAATTGTAAACACCAGCCTTCTAGGTATCAGATGGAAATATTTTCTCATGAGAAACGTAAATAATTTGCTGAAAATCATATAGATATCATGGAAAGGTGTAAAATGAAATTTTGTGGCTAACTGTGTCCCGTATGTGACGTCACAAATCTTGACGCTCTACGGAGGACCGCTGAAGGCAGAAAATCTTGATCTCAAAATCAACATTTTTGAGAGATGATTTATGATGATTTTTGAAGAGGGAAGTTGTTATAATTGATCAGTAAGGCTTCCCCTTCGCAATGATATGAAGTTTGCATCAATTCAAAACACTTTTGATTCTTTGGGTGACAACTTTAAACTATTCTTTTCTTATCCCCACAGAGGAAGCACACCAATCGAGTACATGGGTAACAGTGAAGCAGTCACCCAGCCGGGAGGGGCTAGGCTAGGCTTCAACAGAGGCACAAGCAGCGGCAAAGGACCTCATAAGATCTCCTCATCTCTGGCTATGTCAAGCAGAGGTAGGCGTCTACATCTATTCTTTCATCCCAAACTTTAAAACAATGGAATGATCGATGAATCTACCTTTATATCCTTGACCCTGTGGATACTGCTGTTCTGTTTCAAAGAAAGTAGACACCTTATGATCTGTGTTAGAAAAACAACAACATTGTATCTAATGGGTTCAGCTTTCAGGATATTATTAAACATCTAGTAGACTTTTATTTAATTGAAAGCAGCAGTGAAAGAATAGATTGATGTATCCATTATCTAGTGTAGTTTAAATTATTTCGTACTTTGCATTAAAGAGAGTACCTTTTGAAGGAATAGAGTTATTATTTTTTTATACGAATTAAATTTACAGAAACAGATGTACTTTTTCTTGCTTTTTGAAAGAATTGACCAAAGATTAATTGTTCTTCTTTGTCTTGTAACTTTAATTCCCCCGCCCCCTCCCCAGATCTAAGACAGGGATCACTACATTCCCGATCAGCATCCACCCCTGGGCAACCAATCTCCATGCTGCGTTCAGCCCCCAACACACCCATCTATCCTCCGGGCACCACCGAGGAGGGTCTACCCGCCAAGGGCAGCGTGCGCTCGGCCATCTCCACCTTCGAGCGTCGCATCAACGTCGTGGATCCGCCACCCGATGCTTCCGAGAAACAGCACCCCTACCGCGCCGCCGTCGATTACTGGAAGGAGGTGAACGCCCGCGCCCATCAGCAAGCTAACACCGGTGATGGGATCGCGCCCCTGCCCCAGGGGGGTGGGTCCAGCGGCGGGAGTGGTCACAGTAGGGGGTTGTCCCAGGATTCTGGGGACCGCTCCTTCATGAGGATGGTGCATGATAGGAGGAGCGCCAGGGAGCAGAGGAGGAGACCTGCAGACAAGCAGGCGAGGCTCCGGAGCTCACAGGAGGAGCTGGATCGGATCGGGACTGGAGCCCACTCCAGGCAGGGATCCCTGGAGGACAGTCTCGATAAATACAGGAATAGAGGTACAACATAACATTGGTTTATATTTCTTTTATCATCCTATCATTAAAGAGAAGGTTGAGTTCTGGGAAGAAGTGAAAAATAATTTTTGAGCATTATCATTGTTATTCTGCATGTATGGAAGAACATCAGAGAAAAAATGTTCCCTGAAAAGCATGGCTCTTCAAATGCCTTAATATTCTAAATATGGCATGTAGCATCATAAAAATTGGGACAGATTTTTATGCCACATGTTTTGTGTAGTCCCATATAAATCTTTATGTGTACAGTGCTTGTAACTTTACCAAGACTAGGCCAAATTTCTTATTATTTTGATGATTCCAGAACCTTCCAGTACACACCAATACTTATATGCTAGATGATCAACCTTTTCTGATAGATTCCATGACGTTTCTTTCACAATGCAATCGCATGACCAGAACTCAACTTTATCTTTAAACCTTATATGCAGGTCTACATGCTAGAATCCATGTGTCACTCAAGTGTAATCTCTTCCAATATCATATTGTGAATTCTCCAGGCATTAACAAACAAACTAAATCGAGAATCCCAGGCAGAGATCACTTCATAAATACAATGTATTATGGTCGCTCTAATTGAGAAACCAAAGTGATCAATACATTATTGAATTGAATCTGGTGAATTCGGAGTAGTAAACTAAAACTCATGTAATTTAACATTAACTTAAAAGAATTTGATGTGAAATTTATGTACATAGATCATCAATTGAAGTGATTTTCAAGCTCTCAAAAATACTAAAAGGTGTGTTTTATCTATAGAACCGTCTTTAGCTTTGCCTTTAAATAAAGAAAAATGGTTCTATCTCTGGAAAACGGAAATTTATTGATGATTTTTTTGCTCTACTGCAATCAGCGTTGAACAGGTGTCTGTCAGCTCCAATTGATGTTAAGCATCGAACTAAGGGTGAGATCTTGAAGTCACTCAGCACTCGCTTTAATCACAAGGATTTCACTCGATACGCAAAGGCTGCACGCACCCTTATACTTTATGAATTGCAAATTGGCAACTCCAAACACTGCGTTCAAATATTTATGAGCTGCTTTCATTTTACAGGTTCATCTTGTTTTACCATGACTTTTAGAGATGTTTTTATGAAACACAAGTTTCAGTCAAAACTCGCTATGGATTGGAAAGGCAAAAATATGAGCTCATCAAGAACAGTTATTGTTGAGGAAATAGGTATTGATTTTGAAATACATGCGTAAACTTGTAGATTTAAGGGTCTATTTGAATGGGAGCAGTCATTCCTATTTACAATTGCTTTAAAGCCTATCTGCACTAATTTGGCCAGGAGGGATTAGATCTCCCTGCGTGGTCACTGACAGGTGGTTACTGACGGTTGGTTACTGACAGGTGGTTATCTCATCAAATCAGCTCTCAATTAACATAAGAAAAAGGGGACCATAGGGGACCAACGGGTACCCCGTAGGCATTGTTTGCTATATATAGGGGGGCAAGTAGCTACAAGTAGTGCAGTCCTGCTTTAAATTAATTGGCCTCACTCCTACACCAGTCTGTTCTACACCAGTCTGTTCTAAACTTCTTTCAGATTTCGAAGGAGTGAAAGGAATACTGTACCCTTACTTGATTGTAGACTGATGTGTGTTGAGTAGATGGTTGGAATTGGGTGTGGGTCATTTTGACATGCTTTGGAATGTTTGATGATTGTATATTGTAGGCATCACAGATGACACTACTACCGGTATTATATTAAAAAAATATATTTGCTAGACATGTCTCGGGCTTGCAGTAATAAGGTGTTTCTTTTGTGATGGAGTGGAAGATATTATTCAGAATTATGATTTATCTAACCTCTTGGAAGTTGTCCTTGCCCAAAGAGACAATACGTTAACATAAACATGAATGTGTTATAAAATCAAATGTAAGCTTAACCATAGAAAAAATGTTGTTATCTGCATCTATTATAAAAGCAAATAATTTGCAACTAAAATGAATAACACAGTTTAAATATTTTGTGTTACTTGCACCTTCTGCTTTTAAAATGATCCATGAAAATTTGTAAAAGCACCCAGAGCAAAATTTGACCCATTTCAAGGACTGTGCTCTTTTCTTTTGTTATAGATTTAAAGCCGAAAATCTAATTTTCTTTTTAGTAGTAAAGTAATTCTGAAAACCGATATAAAATGATGCCTTTACACTTATGCTTATAATAATGTCACCCTAGAGTATGATAATTTATAGGATATGAGATGGATGTTTGCTTTGTCAAAAATGACCAATTATGAGAGAAAAGTAATAAAATCAAAGATGCCAGTCAAGCTTTATGTTCAGTTCTAAGGTTGTTGTCTTACAATTCAAAATACATAGAGTGATGTTGTCTAATGCTAAGTGATTAACAACATTCTTTTAATTTGAAAATATATTTTCTTTTAAATTCAGTTCAGTCTTTATTTTGTCCAATTTACCTTGCAATGCTGAATTAAAATAAATAAATTACAAAACAGAATGCATATTTTTTTTGATGTAGAGACCACATTGGCAAATTGGTAAAATTGTCACTTTGGCATCACTCAGCGTTGACTATCAATTAATACAAACTTTGTACCCCAATGCTAAGCATGTAACAGGCCAGAAAAAAATTCTCTGGTGATTACTTTAAAAAATGAAGACTGATATAGCCTCTATAATACAATGCACTTCAAAAGAGGGTGCCTTGATTTTCAAAAGTCACTAATTTGTAAGACTGCTCATGACCTTGGTTGATAACATTGAATATATGTCTATATTTCAGTATACAAAGATGTGACCAAACCTGACTGGCAGGGACACAACGAAGCCAACCTCTACCCCCAGGATAGGGGCCGAGAACAGGACAAGCAACAGCCTCAGTTTGTCACTCCCAAGGCTAGATATCCACTTCATAATGTAGCTCAGGTAAGTTTCTTACATAATTTTTCCAAACATTTCTCGGACTACACTGCAATGTGGTTGTACCTTGAATTGTCATCACATGATTATTTATTTATATTCCCTAATTATTTCAATATTTGATTTTGATCATGGGAGCTATTTATCATATTCTAAATTTTTTATACTTAGTTATATAAACTCAATCATTTTCTTTCTTTATGCATCTCCCAGTAATTTAAATGTTTGCTGAGTAGATAATAACCTCTATTTTGGTCCAATTTGTTTTCCTAGACATTCCCCCAACCCTGTATGTATGACCGTTTAAAATCATACATTTTTCAATCTTTTTGATATTTTAAAATCATCAGCCAGGGTAATGATATGGTAGTATGGATACTGATGAGGCTACCCTGGATAAAACAAGACATATTATTATTATTGTTTTTATTATTATCATTAGGCCACTATAAAGCACACCAGCAGTGGAGATACCCTATCGACCAACACCAGTGACGAGAAGTGGTACGATGCCGGAGACGATGCTAACGGTTACCATGACAACGGTGTGCCCGTCTCCAAGGATGTCCCCGAGGGCATGTACCGCACCAACCCCGCGACCACGCCCTCCACCGTACCCCTATCACAGCAGGGGATCAAGGAGGAGAATTTGAGTAACTATGCAATGGCTGAGCGCTACAGCCCCACAGAGCAGCTCTACCAGGTAAGGAAGGGGGGCCACATTGATAGGGCCCCATGATCAGGGGCCCTTTTCACAAAACTTGTCATCAGGCTACTGAAATCCTTGCTTTTGATTGGTTATCAGCATATTTGTCATTGAAAAAAGGCTTTGTGAAACGGATCCCGGTGCTCTGCCTTTGCTCCTGCAATAGTTGCTTTATGCCTTCTGTTGACTTCAGTCTGTTCTTTAAACACTTAAAATCTAGTCAAATAGTACTCAAACATTTGTTCCTGCAACAGTTGCTCTAGGCTTCTTTCCGTCAAGGATATTTGATAAGGGTTGCAGCTGGATTTTCAAGATAATTATATCTTGGCCTTTTTCAGGCTAATTGATAAAAGGACTACCAATATCCCAGAATCACATGGTAAATTCAGTTTCCTTATTGATAAACTGTTTGCACTTTGCATTTTGGGGCTTTTCTCAAACCAGATATTGATTGAAATGTCTTTAATTCCTCCTCCAGTCACGAAGCAGAGAGGGTATAGACATGGAGCAACCCAGGCTTCAGCGCCCCAACCACCTCGCAGGCATCGTTCCACACCACCATGCCACGCCTAGCAACATCAGTGACCACTCCACCCATTCCACCCTCTCCGGAGGCTCGGGTACAGGGGCATCGAGGGACTACGGGAGCCTGAGGGCCAGCAGCAGACAGTCCCCCGCCCGTAGCCCCATGCCGGGGAGGTCCGCACAGAGCCCCGAGACGGTCAGGAAGAGGGCACAGAGTCCCAGGCGGGCGGGGGCAGGGGCGTCAGGTGACTTTGCCAGTTTGCACAGGAGGGGCGGGGCTCCATCTGCATCTTCCAGTAGTAGTATGAGCGAGTCCAGCACAAGCCCTAAGATGGCCAGAAGGTATGTTTTACGCTTTTGTGTTTGCATTAAAGCCCCACTGCACTACTTATAGCTACTTGCGCCCTCTATACAGCCAACAATGCCTAAGCGTTACCCGTTGATCCCCCATGATGCCCTTTTTTTTTGTTAATTGAGAGCTGATTTGATGAGATAAACACCTGCCAGTGACCTTGCAGGGAGGTCTAATCCGTCCATGCCAAACTAGTGCAGGGGGCCTTTAAATCTGAAGAAGGTTGATGAATTACTGATTATATTTATGTAAATTGGAGATGTCAGAGATTGATGAAAGACACTACATAAGCCACAAGCAAGTATTGGTTTAAGGGGAGTTATCTTTTGTTCATATCGATATGTTAGATGGTAGAATTGCATTTGTCAATGTCCCTGCTGAGAATTCATACCACTTAAATTTTTTTTTCTCTCTAGTTTTCATGATTATTGTAAAACTATTTGTGGAGTTTCCTGAGTTTGTTTACTTTTTCATCAACACAGCGGGAAGTCAATAGTCCTTTGTAAGGATACTCCTTGCTGTGGAAATGATAACCTGAAAAAGAGAATATTGTTAGAATTGTCATAAACTCACTCTTATCTGCAGGCAGTTCAAACTTATTACAGTAAAACCTGTCTATAAGGACCACCGAAGAGAGACAAAAAATGTGGTCTTTGTAGACAGGTGATCTTTCTATACATGTGGTCACTAAAGCAGGTTTGACTGTAATATTTTTGTTATATTTTACCTTATTCAACATTCAGAAGACCGCTAGATGGCCACAAGTCATCCAACGAGTCCCTCGCTGCCCGGTCACGGGTCAACTCGGCCACCACGCCCACCATCAGGAGCGGCGCGACCACGCCCCTCAAGGCGGCCCACACCAACAATCGGGTCCAGGACGACCTGCGGAAGCTCCTGGCCCCCGAGTCGTACAACGCTGCACTGGAGAGGGAGAAGAAGGAGGTAGGGAACAAAGCCAACGCTGGTTCATGATGTGGGTTTAGAGGGGCACTGATGTAGTATCCATAGCTGACTGAGAGATATAGTTGTGCCATCCGTACGCGCTTGTTTGTAGGCCAGTCCATGGAGCTCTGGGCCCTGTTTCATAAAACTTTATATCAATAACAAGTTACAAGCTACTGTTATAAGCTACTGAAATCAAGACATCTGATTGGCTGAGAGCAAATTTAACATAGAAATTAAGCATTTGTTATAGATAAAGTTTTATGACACGGGGCCCCTGAATAGTTCTCTCTGCGGTCTACTTGAAATTAATGAACAATACACAGGCACAAATTCACTGATACAAATTACTTACAGATAATTTTTTGTGATGCAACTATGTCTCTCAAGTCGCTATGGTAGTATCTGTCTTTTGTCTGTTACATGTCTGTTACAACACCTGTTTGTTGTGATGTAGTCTAGAATTTTTTTGGCCAGCAAATACCAAAAGTGATATTCCTTATTTTCTAATTCCATGTTTTGTAACTCTCTACTGTAAATTGATTCTTTAAAAATAGGATTTGATATAAAATTGAAAATAGTTTGAATGTATATAATGGTTGCCTTTTAAAAAAAGGATTCATGAATTATGAATAAATCAAATGTGTGTGGTAGGATCAATGAAATGTTGTTAATGTGGAACTGTAGATATGTTTAATGTAATTTGGTGGATAACATAACAAGCAAGTCTTCCAAGGGTAGTATTGCAATACAGTATACTTCAAATGTTATTTGTCATACTAATACAATTTATAATATACACATATAACAATATCCCCCTTAAAGGAGGCTTCCAATGGTAATCATCTGCATTGAAGTTTGGCAGTCATTAATTATTAATTGAAAGTATTTGAGTTAGATTTGTTTGATTGTACAAAAACTGCATATGAATTATCTAGTTCCCATTAATGAAGCAAATTTTTGTGAAGTGGGTATTACATTTCTGGTACTAATTCTATGCAATGGGCTCTTTTTGAAGGACAAAAAAAAATCTACTTTATCAGGTGGTCATCTTTGGTTTGATTGCAAAAATATGAACTTAACTAAATTTGTAGGATATCATAATTCAAGTGAAACCTAGCTAGTTAACGTGAGAGGAGGGGAGTTTTGTACCACTTCATATATGATGATAATAGTCATGCTTTAAAGTAATTTATGAGTATGACATATATATATATTGAACACTATGTGTATTTTCTTTCACTATCTCCCTATGTGTGTGCAATGTAATCTTGTATATATAATTTTGATGTTTGTGACCATGTTAAGGCCTTTATACTGAAAATTTGAAAACGATTGTATTATGTATTAGGGGAATGTGTACTTGATAAATATGTTGGTGTAAAATAATAATGCTTGCAATATGGGAATTATGACTTTAATCTATAGTTATGACACAATGGTAATTTATGCTTAAAATTTCTTTGATAGATAATTTATAGTACAAAATAACTAATGAATTAGTCCTCAATTATAACAGGAGGTCGTTAAATAGTTTTCTAATGTTTTAGTGGTAGTATCGTGGCTGCCTTGTACATTTGTAGATAATTTTGTACCTAATGTTTTATATAGCCTAACTGAGAGAGAAGACTCTTTTTCTAATTTTCTGGTATATGTTTCTGTTTTGCTTTTCTCTTTATCCCTTCACACCTTCAAACACATTCCTTTTTACCCCGATTCCTAACCCTTGATCTAATACCACTCTTAAAATCCTTGTCAATACCCCCCTATTTGCTCACTAACATCCCTACTAATTTATTTACTCTGCACATTATATATTATGAATCACTATCCCATAATATCCTTTGACACACATATATATTTATCTTGAATGTTGACATTGTGGTAATAATAATTTCTCATCAAACATTCCATTATCTGTCTTGTTTGTTTTCATTGTATTGTCAATGTGCATTGTGATGTCATGTCATTTCCAAATGTATACATTTGAATCAACTGTATATATATATGTACTTACATATATTTTCATGCTATCTCATTCCAATAAAAAAACCAAAAAAATCACCTGTAAAATGTTGACCTTTGGTTGTTTGCCTGTTTGTAATCATACAATTCATGTGTAATGCCATTCAACATTTCATGATTCATTTTAATCATCAACTCATTTTACGATACCGTATTTGTATCTTTGCTCATTCCTGTATTACATCACTAAACGGAATGAATTCATTGATACTACTCTTGCCACATGTATAATACTAACATTAAACATGAATGCCCTTGCATGTATACCCATCTAACATTTCATCGTTTATATCTGGACAACAATAATAACATATCTTCCATCTATATACTACTACAAAAACGATATTTCGTGAACTATATCTCCTCTAAAAACCTGTCCAATCATACATCGATTGGCATTCGTTGATTTTTTTTCTTCCCTTTTGTCAAAACAACTTCAATTTACTCTCGACATAATGACATGCCACTTACATGAAACACTTGTTCAAAAAATAAACGACTACATAATATAATTCACACAGAGAATGAACGGAGACGGCCGACACACATCTTCCATTACCATTAACGTGGCCGGCAACCCCCAGATCATCTCAAACGGCCACCATGATGGCCCCGCCCAAGCCCACCCCTCCTCCTCCGCCTTCCACAGTCCTCTCCCATCCCCCACCTCCTCCACCCCTGCCGTTACCATGGTAACCATTCCAGGCTCCTTCCAAGAGGCAGGTTCCGAGGAGGAACACATCGTGGCTACTTCTTCTACTACTAATCGAACTCCGCACTTCCAAATCTGCATCTCACGTGTGCCTAATACGGGGGTAAATATCTCTCTCAAAGTACGTTGTCATGGTAACAGGTTACGGTGCGTTTCGGGTTGCATATATACAAGGGGAGCACATATGGGATTCACCTTTGAGTTTAGGAGTTAGAAATTTATCCTTATGTAATAAGACTGTTTTAAATAGATTAATTCCATCTAAAATATCTTTCTCTTGAAATATATTGTCATATTAACAGGTCACGGTGCATTTGGGGTTGGCATATATACCAGGGGGAGCACATATGGGATTCGCCTTTGAGTTTCAAGTTGATTTTTGTTGTTGCTGTAACAGGGCTGTTTATAACAAATCAAATCCATCTAAAAATAAAGGGATAAATATCTTTCTTGAAATATGTTGTCACCGTACTGAGTCACAGTGCACACAGGGTTCGCATTTGTGTTATTGGAGGACTTCGGGAAACTGTTTTAGAAGAGCACTTTGGGATTTGCAGTATTAGATAATTGTAGTAAATAAATTCATATCTTTTTGTCCATATGTGGGTTTATTCTTGCTGCACTCTTAATCTGTAATGCATAAACAAATGTGTTTTACATGGGAGTGGGAAAATAAATCACCATTAAGGAGAGGAGAAGTGATGCAAAAGGAATTTAAAAAACCCTAATTGCCGGATCAGCTACTGATGTTTGTTAGGTGATGTAAAATAATCATATAATAACAATTTGTATGATGCAATGGGAATTCTATAGATAAGAACAAAATCATATCACTTTACATTGTGCACACTTTGTAATAATTGGGAAGATTTTTTTTGGGGGGCGGGGCGGGGGAGGGGGGGGGGGTCATAATTGCAAAGGTTCTTGCTGGAATTGCTTTCTACACTGCTCTGCATGGGTTTTCTTGTCTATTAAAGTGGGTAGATTATTGAATGCTTTTAAGATGTAGGATTCAGAGATAAACTGGCCTGTCTTTAGAATTTAGCATTAATGGGCTTCTGAGGTGCTTTTAATTTGCATATACATGTACATGATTTTAGATGTCAGATGAGATTTAAGTCGGTTCATAAAGGAGTAGAAGTTGTTGCTAGGTATGTACTCTTGGTGCTTTTGAAATCTACATTTGGCTGTTTTCGTTTGAGTGGCATGATGTCGTAAACCCAAGATATTCATGTTAGTAGAAAAAAATGTAGGCTGTAGTGTTTAACTTGTACAGTTAACAACTAAATTATTCATACCCTTACCGAGATTTGTTATTTTTTAAGTATGTGAAAAATTGATTTATCCCAATATATGTTTCTTAAGAATGTGACAATTAAAGCTTACATCTTAAAATTATTCAACAAATGTACTAATTAAACCAATCAACCTTTCAATCTTGAGTCGCAAAAAAATAAAATAAAGAAACCCATCAAATTTACTAGGTGTTGGTATAATCAAGGTGTTAACTGTATGAAATATATTGGGTTATTACCTTATCTGGCAATACTAATAAAGCACTTTGGGGATTTGGTATTCTTGTAAGATTATTAATCATTTCTATTGTGCTAATATTTACTGTATAGATGTAATCATTTCATTTTGTATAATCTCTTCTAAAAATTATATAAAGAAAGTACAAACCTCTGATATGTCAGAAAATTTAGGTTTATGATTTAAAGAAGTAGAAAGAGTAGAAACTATAAGAAGGAAATGTGAAATTGGTTGCAGTTTCTTGTAAACTGACTAGTTTTTACTTTATTGAAATCTTTAGATGAACATTCCTGGGTGGAAATAAATGTATGTATATCAAGTCACTCACTCTCTCTTTCTCTCTCACCTACTCTCGCTGTAGAATGCTCAACCGATTACGACCCCCATGCTGAACTCGCAGCCCCCTCCCTTGAACCGGACCGTCTCGGAGGAGAGCCTGCCCAACCATGTGAGCGGTACGTACCCCCGGCAGAGGAAGCAGTCCCAGCCGACGCCCAGGTCAGAGTTCATCCTCACCAGTACGCAGTCCGGAGCCATGCCCAGCCAGATGCAAGCTGAGAAGACCATGTTGCATGGTAAGGGATTGGTTGGAAGATGATGGTTTGAAAAGAGTTGCATTTTGGATTTAGTTCCTTCCCTCATCTCATTTATTCATTCCCCCCCCCCCCTCTATCTCTCTCTCTCTCTCTCTCTCTCTTTCTCTCTTTCTCTTGCTCTCGCTCTCTTGCTCTCTCTCTCTCTCTCTGTTTTTGTCTCTGTCCTTGGTTTTTCATTTTGTGTTTCTGTCTGACTGCCTCTCTGTCTCTTTGTTTCTCTCCTCTCTCTCTCTCTCTCTCTCTCTGAGTACTATTTACTCCACCTCCTCTATTTGACGCTCACAGTCTATCTGCTGCCCTCTCTTGTCCCTCTCTTATCTCTTGTTCCCCCTCCCAATACCATGCCCCTTTCTTTCCCGTCTGTTCATTATAACCATATCTATCTATTATTGTCCTGTCCTTTATACTGAATTATTCTCATCTGTGCAATATTGTGCACCTTCGTACAGATCAAGTTACCCCTGAATCATTGCATTCAAATATACCCCTTAGGGTGAAGTTATAGCTCTGTGTATGTGTACGATAGGCATTAATCTTCATTTGCCACACTCGACCCAGGTGAGGTAAATGGGTACCTGGCAGGAATTAATTCCTTGAAATGCTGGAGCGCTGTAATGGCTGTTAGGCTTAAGCTGGGGTAATAATTAGTGCGCCTCGAAATAGAATTTCTAGATAGACAGCGCTAAAGAAATACCTATGATTATTATTAATTATTACGATGCCTAGGATTTTTTTTTAAAAACCCATGAACACAAAGAGAGGTCACTTCTGTGATAAGGTTCAAACTAGCAGCTTGATACTGCTCTAATGGTTACCAAGATACAATGAGCTATTCTTAGGGTGTGGAATGAAATATTCATGCTTCATTAGGCCAGCTGTTTTAAATGTAAATTCATTTGTTGTTGTTCCCGTTGCATGTAACTTTGGCTGTGCTTAATGTTGTCATTATTTGTGCATAAATGCATGATCAAGACTTACTGCTAAATGTTTATATACAAGTGTTATAATCATGGTGTATACATGTACCTAGTATTGTCTTATACAGTTGTTGTCTCATGCGATGCATTAAGAAAAGAAATAATACAGCATTTGTAATTGTTGATAGAACTGGAATCGAAGCAGAAATGTGAAGGGAGGCTCTAATAATGAACTTGAAGATCAGAAATGGTGGAAACAAAAATATTGACAAATTCAGAATGAAAATTGAATTAAATGTACCAACCATTTAAATATATCAACCATTTAAATGTATATACATCTGTCTACCAAGTATACTTGCACTTGTTTTTGTATCTTGTAAAGCTCTACACATATTGACGTGCTTGACTGCAATGTTCAGTGTGATTATCAGTTGAATGTCAAATGTAATAAACAAGAATAATTTTGCAGTCAAATTGTCATCAAGCATTTAATGTAAATACATCTGAGGAATGTTTCACAAAGACTAAGATCAACTTTGAGTGGGACTTAACTATGGCAGGCCGTTCATGCCACTGTTTGCTCCCACCATTATGATCTTTGGATAATATTTATTCCTTCAATAATGAATTATCAAAAAATGTAAATTCAGTAGATTTGTGGCCGTGATTTGTACGTCCCTTGAGTGACCAATGCCAGTAAATGGTGAGAGCAAACAGTGACATGAGCAGCCTGTCATAGTGAAGTCGAACTTAAATTTGATCTTAGTCTTTGTGAAACACTCCCCAGGTCCCAGCTTCTCACGACCGGTTAAATGCAATAAGTTCTTGTAGCTTACATCCATTATGGTAACTTGGTATTGATAGCCATATTCATGAATGTAACTGAAATACTTTATGGTCAAATCGCTAAGAGACGTTCTGATGTTGCTTCATCCCATATCACTCCTTTGACCTCTGACCTTTGACCTTCGTAGGAGATGGCAGACAGACAGGTCTATCGGCCAGTTCAGACGACCTGACCTCCGAGGTGTTTCCCCTCCCAGACACGAACAACTCCGGCCTCGATTGGGACAATCTGGTGAAAGCCGCCAAGGAATATCATGGTACACAATTTCATTTTGTGCAACCATCATTATAGAAGCCTGCATCATGATCATCTCTTGTTTTTGCTTGGTTTTCATTTGTTGTTTTATCATGAACCCCACCATCCCAATTATCGCTTTCACCAAAAAGTGTGTTTCCTTTTAAAACCTGTGTCTAAAATCATCATTCATGTATTCCTGCTTGCTTTCTTTTTTTTTTCATTTACTAAAGGAGATCCTCTATGTATTCCAACACAACTAGTTTAGTTGAATTCATAGTTTATTATCTCCATGGAGATTCTGTTTGCAGCCCAAATAATTGCTCATTATCAAATGCAATATTGATCGTGCAATAATAGCTTCCTGCAACTGAGTGAAGCTCTCTTTCAAATGCCTGAATAATACTGTAATAGCAAAATACCACAAGATGAGAAACAGAGAAGGACCATTAATTGCACCTAAATTGCTTGCTTGCCTCGCTTTTCTGCAGATCTTAATGCCAAAGCTCCTATATTATTTTTATGCTGAGCATTACAGGATTCCCAGCATATTCTTTAAAGTAGAATTCGTGTTTTTACGTTCATTCCCCCCCTTTTTTTTTTGGTGTGTGTTTTATATTCATTTCATATTCATTCTTTAGACCCAAGTTGTTCTGAATTGGTTGTATATTAATCATTTTAACCTTTCCATCCACATACATTTATCTTATTTATTAATATAGTTTGTCTTCGCATGTTGGCATCTTCACATATACATACTTTATCTTTTAGTTTCGATTTTCCTTGAATTTTCTTATTCATTGTACATTTTTATTTTTTTCAGGTTAGGCGGTGTTTGGTTCCTAATATATCTTTTTTTTTTTTTATTCAGTCCTTACAAGAAATTTATTTCTTGTTCTCAATATGATGGACCATAACATGTACATGAGAGTGTTCAAATAATTCTTTCCTTTATTGCGTATTTTACATTTCATCGCTTGTTTTTCAAATGCATGCTTTCCTTCTTAACTTCTTAACTTCATTCTGCCTGCATCCCCAAGCATTGTAGCTGAAGAACTATTATATATTCATTTCATTCATGTTTACAATCTGCAGGTATTTTGTTTATGCATTTGTAAAATCAACATTGTCATTCCCATGTATTACCCATGGGCAATTCCACGGTAACGGAAGGACACTCAGACAAGATTTTTGAACTTCAGGTTCATACTAAAAGAACTGTTTTATTAGTATAAGATGTGAAACAGTACAGATATAATACCTATATAAGTGCCTTTAATTCTCCCCAAAAAAATTGTCATTATAGTTAAGTAGTTTAAGAATGTGCATATTAATTATCTCGGTAACGGAAGGACATAAAAATGGACATGGTTTTTCCAGTTAATTAGTGTTTATCCAAACTTTGTGAAGTTGATGAAGCTTTCCACTTGACTGAAACACATTTTGTTCCCCATAGTTTAATACATACTAATAAAACATTTCTTTTAGTATGAACCTGAAGTTCAAAAATCTTGTCTGAGTGTCCTTCCGTTACCGTGGAATTGCCCCCATGCCTTTCATCAATAATTATCATTTGGTGATGAAATATTCAATTAACCTTTAGCAATTTTTTTACTTCAGAGATATCTGTATTCTCAATCTTTAACAATGTTTGTAATTAGTTAGATAAGGACTTCTCATGGCATATGTGAAATGAAGCTGTTGGATTTTGTACATATACATATTTATGATATTTGCATCTTTATTGTTCAAAATTTTACATGTTGCATGATAATATTTATGGAATAACATGTGCAATGCCAGAACAAACATTGCATAGTTGTATCCTAACTGCAAAAATGGAATGTCTTAAGTGGGAAAGACTTATGTGGGAAATGTCTTATGTGGGAAAGACTTTAGTGGGAAGATTTATATCCACATGCTAGAGCAGTGACCAGTAGTCTTTGATATTTAGATTTATGTGAAATATGATTCCATTTTGGGAAATGCTGTATGTTTTTTGTCATGGAGAAAGTATTCAAAATGTGTGTAAATAAATCTGTTTGTGTTTTTGCACTGACTGCATTGGGTTCTATACAGTTTTCATAATCACGTACGAAAAGGAGGCACCAAACGGGGCATGGGCGAATCGTGTCATACATGTAGATATGTGGTGGCTGCACATTTGCATCCGATTATGAGAAAAGGGGAGAATGTATGCTGTGCAACCTTTCTCTGTTGTTTCTATTTATATATATATGCCAGTGTATACTAACGCATGTTCCACTTGTTTGTCCCCCTTTTCACCCCTCACGTCTAAACACACAGTGCCTGGTGAGTATGATTCAATGTAGCTGTAACAGCAGCTGTTCATACGTGTAAAATTAGTTTGATGTGCCTTGCGTGTTGTTCTCACTCTATCTCCTTGGCGATTTCTTTTCATTCTTGTCTTTATGTGATGGCATTTCCTATTCCACCACCTCATTTTTCAAACATATGTAGTTTGTCTCTCGTATTGGTTATTTCCAATGTATAATCACAATTTTACATCCTGTTTCTCTATGTGAGCAATCAATTAAATTCTTCAAGGGGAAGGGGAGAGGGGGGTACACTCTTAATAAAATGGTGGTTCTTTAACTTCTTTTGTGATAAATTTATATATCAATAAACCTAAATGAATAATGAACCTTCTGGTTTTTGAAAGATTTTCATCAAAAGAAAGGAAATTTAAAACAATTCTTCAACCTGCAGGATCACCCTCTTTTTGTAGATATAACCATTCAAGAATTTGTCGAAACTTTTGGATATTGCAAACATCCTTTGCTAACAGTGTTTGTATGTACACACACCATATATGGGTTTCTGTGTGGGTCTATGGCTGTCAGATCTTTTAAAATAGTGCTTTCTTTTCTTTGCAATGTGTGGTGTGTATTCAATGTAAAGTTATGTTGGCTATCATGGTGAAGTAGTAATGGTTGTCATGTTTTTCTGCTTTCTAGCTAGACTTCCTATTTCTATTTCTTAATTTTCCCTTTCTGTTAGAGAATCACTTTTAGCGTAGATGTATCATACATGTATATGTGGCTTTTGCTCTGTATCTGTCATGCAATCAATTTTAAATCGCTGCCTTTGTCAATTTTGTGCATTTTCTTGATCTAAACCTTTTTTTTCCATTTTGCATTTTTTATTTGATATCTACTTCTTCTTTAAAAATTGAAAGAAAAGATGCAACGGTTCACACTTTTGACTGCTCTTTAAGTTCCATAAAATATAAACACTTCTTCGATCATACTGTTGCCTGTACTATTCATTTGAAAATGAAATTGGTTTGAAAATGAAATTGGTTAGAAAAAATCATATTGTTCTGTGCCTTGCTGAAGCCTGTTATCAGGTCTAGTGGTCAAGCTTTTCAAATCTCCAGAAATGTTTTAACACACTGCTTTAAACAATTTTAATAGACAATGTACATACAAAATGTGTTATGAAGATGTACAGTTCAAAATTGTTTTATGTATTTTTCTAAAAATTTACTAAGGTATATTTCTAAAAATGTACTACGGTATGTATCTTTCTGAAAGTGTACTATGTATATTTCTAAGAATGTACTACAGTATGTATATTTCTAAGAATGTACTACAGTATGTATATTTCTAAAAATGTACTTTGTATATTGCTAAAAATGTACTATGTATATTTCTAAAAATGTACTATGTATATTGCTAAAAATGTACTATGTATATTTCTAAAAATGTACTATGTATATTGCTAAAAATGTACTATGTATATTTCTAGAAATGTACTATGTATATTTCTATAAATGTACTATGTATATTTCTAAAAATGTACTACAGTGTATGTATATTTCTATAAATGTACTATGTATATTTATAGAAATGTACTATGTATATTTCTATAAATGTTCTATGTATATTTTTATAATGTACTATGTATATTTCTAGAAATGTGTATCTTCTGGCCATGCACCATTAGAGTCACACTGCTGGACTCATGAGGATACAGTTAGACAGTTCCTACATGGGCATGAATTTCTTGATAGACCTATCATTTTTATGTATAAAACTTACGCATGCAGAATTTGTGGTGAGATTTTCTATAAAGAGGTGATATTACTACCTGTCATAGATTGTGAGTAAATTTGGAGTGCCTCAAGCTATCGTTATCTTCATCTTCATCTGTTTTTCAACCCTTTACCAACGTGTATTTAGCCAGTGAATCATTTATTATGAGAACCTCTCCTATTTAGCTGGCCATGAGTCACCCAGTGAAAATGAGAAAAAAACAGAAAAACAGAATGAAGGGAAAAGATGAATGTAAGCAGTGACGTGTTGTCACAAGGTACTTTGTCAGGGAAATTATTAAGTTATTGGAATGTCCCTTGAATAATAAAAAAACAGAAAGGGGTAAAAGAAAAAACCCAGGAAAGCACCCCCCCCCCCCCCTCCCCTTAAAAAGGGTGCATGGGTGTCGAGCAATTAGATTACATATTGGCTTCATTTCGACATTGACTTCATTTTGACATTGACAGGTCTGTAGCATTTTCTCTCTGTTTGTAATGCTCATATTGGATTGGAAACATATCCTATCTTTATTTAATGTTCTACAAGTCCATTATTTTAGTCACAGATTTGGTTCAACACTCAAAATACTGTGATTACTATAAACTCTGTTGTCATCATACTCGTTCTCCAGTATACATGTACAAAATCAAAATTATTGGGGAAAAAGTTATCCACACTATGCAGGTCTGCTAAATGTCTTTAAAATTGAAAAGGAAAAGAAAAGAAGAAAGAAGGAAGAAAGAGAGAAAGAAAAAAGAAGAAGTGAGAAAGAAAAAAAGAAGAAAAAAAAACACAGCCTACTAATTAAAATTTCAGACATTAGCACTACTACATGTAGTTTTCTGCACTTTATAATAAAACCCTGGTGTGTCTTAGCCGAACAACTGACAGGATACAAAACAAATGAATGAAAATTTCTCATGACAGCCATTACTTCGCCTACATTCCTACTCTTACAGTAGAACTAGTTTTCTAGGCTAACTTTATAGTCATACTCTTGCCCGGTCCTCTCCTACCACAAAATAAACACATTACTCCTCCAAGGTACTTCAATTAGCTTTATACAAATCTGATTTAATCTTGCAAGCCAGAGGAAAGGTTCCTCTATACCAAGGTCTCCCATTACTTGATAGAGTTGCTGAAAGCTAAGAATAAGGGCAGGTCTAACCTGATCAAAAAACTTTACAGGGGTGATAGTCATAAGGTATGTTTTCATCAGCTCGAGATTGCCAAATAGCCCGCTATTTCTGATTTGGGAAATAATCCCGAAGTTACAAATCGCATCTTCATCAACTCGGGACTCGACCTCGGAACTCTAAACCCGAGCTCGATATATTTTGCTCGGCATTCGCGCATAGTGCGAGTCTTCGGGATGGTGAAGACGCTCCGGATAAATAGAGGGATATTTTGCAAACTAGCCCAAGATATCTTGGGATGATTATCTCGACAAAATATCCTGCTAATTGTAACTTCGGGCTGATGAAGACGAAAATTAACGGGATAATTTGCGATCGGGAAAGTTCAAATAGCGGGATATTTGGCAATCTTGAGCTGATTAAGACAGGCCTATAGTGGGCAGTTGTGCAGGGGTGATAACTTGAAATGATTATGTTTTTTTATGGTGAGTTATGGACTGATTTGCAAGAAGGATTGGGGTACACTTATTGGTGGAATGCCCAGCCTAAATTTGTTAAACCCCATTTCATGAGTACCTCATTTAATTATATACAGAGTTCATGAAGATGTAACATGTAGTATTGGATTGGATGTGTTGTATGGACTACTGGCAAATGTTTTATACTCTATCCGTTACTTTTGGAAGGGATAGGATTGCTTCTTATACAAAATTCAACCTTCTTTGCATTTAACATTTTTTTGGAAGTGATGTAGATTTTCTTGTTTTGTGAAACCCAATTTGTCTCATGAACTAAAATTATTTTTGTAATATGTTCACTTAAAATTATTTGCAAGTAAACTTTTCTACTATCTTTTATTTTGGTAGTCTTGTTTTTCTCACCAGTTACTAAAATATGGACATGGTACCTGTCAAATTTTTATCCACAAAAGTGGATTGAATGCTTCCTCTAACTCAATCTCTTTTCTGTCGTTAAAATAAAAAATAAAAGAAGAAGAAGAAGGAAAACATAAAAACATGACACAAGCCAGATCCCTTTTCCTTGAAGTTTGTGACATCACAATCTGACATACACGACAAACCTTGAGAGCTATGTATGGATCATCACATGATCCGCCAGCCTTGTCGATTGTAGAACCTTGGTAGAAAGTATTCCTCTCCTTATGGATGCATCTATTTGATCTTTAAAGATCATACTGTTGATATTCAGGCATGCTTTCAATGTCAAACTGGGACGTGACGTTGTCTTTGAGTCATGCAAGAACAGTGGTTATGGGAAAAGAAACCACTCCACAAAGGATGTAAGATTTGATCAAGTATAGCTTTTTGTGGGAAATGTTGTAATAAATATTGTAATTGATGATTGTGGTGGCAACAAGGAATTTGGGGGAATAGCAATGATCAATCAATATATTTTCTTTTTGGGGGAGGGGGGGGGGGGGGCTTGAGAGATTCAGTATCTTGTAGGATCTACAGCTAATTTTATGATACATTTCACCCTAATTGTTAATACTTAGATTATCTTACTGTATTGCAGAAAAAAAGTATAATTCAAAACATTTTCCTATGTTAATTGTTTACAAAATGTGAATAGTATCAATCCTTTTTTGCCTTTTATTTAAGTGAGTTACACCTCTTTCAATATTCTCTAATCTCAAAGATATAATACTATTCAAAGTTCCATTAAGTTCCAATTTACAACACGTACTTGCATTTTCCTGCCTTTGAGTTTGATCAGATATGGGTAACTAAGATCAGTTTCAGTCGTGAAATTCCCTGAAGAGCAATTGTTTCTGACTGCTTTTGTTCAACTCCAGTCTTATTTATAGTATCTATGATAGCAAGAGGAAGAGAAAAAAAAATTGAAGCTGTGTGTTGATTCCAACAACAAACATTGCAAAGCTAGTGTGTGAGTTTCTTGCTGACTGTGTTCTCGGCGAACAAGCTAGTGGACATCCCCAGTGTTTTGTAACTCTTAAAAAAGCTGAAGACGCATGGTCACAAGACATGTCCTAAACAAAGATCTCTAAGGCGGGGCCTTCTTGCAATTTCATGAACATGGCAGATAGAGGATTGGTTGTAAAAAAAGGATATTAGTGGTGAAATCATGAGATGATGAGAAAAGGATACATGAATGGAGAGAAGGGGTGGATTTGACGCTACTACCCAGTGTTGTTAATTTCTGGGTAATCTGCATTATTTAAAGGTATTCACTTTTTTGAAACATTAACAAATTGCAGGAAAGGAGTATTGGGATACAATGAAGCACAAATATATGATTGTGAGAGTAATACGGTATTCCTTTAGCTTTAATATTGTCCTTTATTCAATTAAAAAAAAATTAAAAAATGAGAATTAATTTTCCTGTGTTTATATACTAACTACACAAACTTTCAAATATTATATTTTTTCACATTTTCACATAAGTTGATGAACTCATCATTTACACCCAAGACTATTTCAGATAAATACTTAAACGAAAAATATGATGTGAATCTCTCTCCCCCCCCCCCCCCCCCCTCTATTCCCCATGAAAAAACAGTGGCTCTTCAACCTGGATGATTGAATTTGACCTATGGAACGCTCGTCAGTTGAATCCCTACAGGACTGGCAACGGGATAGGAACCTATACTGCACCTTTGTATCGCATTTGACAATGAAACACAGAGGGCTGTTAGTTAAAGTGCAAGTCCCCGTGGCTCAAGATGGGAGGTCTAGACAAAGACCTGTCGCGAGGGGCACTTATCACGAGCTCACACCTCAACAAGGGGGAAGAGGGGCTAAACAATAATGACGGGATATTGGCTGTCGGTTAAACACCAGGATATGAGATTTGGGAGGTGCAACCTGTAGGCTATCGATTGCAAAACACCTTTGAGCTCTCTGTATGCCATCTGTGGTATTCAGTGTAGTGCATCAGAAAAGTGCTGTGTCATTTTTATGTAACAATCAAGCCTGTCTCAGCTCAGCACCTTGAGCACTCTGTATGTCATCTGTGGAGTTCTGTGTAGTGCATCAGAAAAGTGCTGTGTCATTTTTATGTAACAATCAAGCCTGTCTCAGCTCAGCACCTTGAGCACTGCGTATTTCATCTGTGGTGTTCTGTGTAGTGCATCAGAAAAGTGCTGTGTCATTTTTATGTAACAATCGAGCCTGTCTCAGCTCAGCACCTTGAGCACTGCATATGCCACCTGTGGTGTTCTGTGTAGTGCATCGGAAAAGTGCTATGTCATGTTGATGTAAACAATGAAGTTGCCTGTTTGTAAAGGTATAATTTCTTGTTTCATATGATCTGTGCCTTGTGCCCACTTGTAGGAATTTTGCTGGAGTGGATGTCGGTCTGGTCTTTGTATACAGGTTCAAAGCATGATGTATCATTGATATTGGGGGCTATTTCAGCAGCTGTAGGAGCAAAGTTGTCCGGAACACCTAAGCATTAAAGGGATTAGACCCTCCTGCATGGTCACCTACAGGTGGTTGGCTCATCAAATCGTCCCTATTTTCACGAAGTGACGGTAGTGAGGAAAATCGTAACGCAAAGTGAATGCAATTTTTATTCACTACCGTCACTTCGTGAAAACAGGGACGAAGTCAGCTCTCAATTAACATAAGAAAAAGAGGATCATGGGGACCAATGGTCACCGATTAGGCATTGTTTGCTATATAGAGGGCGCAAGTAGCTACAAGTAGTGCAGTGGGGCTTTTAGATTGCTGCTCAAATGCAATCAATGGATGTTGAATGAGCTTACGGAATGAATATAGCAGTTGAAAGAGGGGAGGGGGATTAGCATGCATAATCATTTGGTGGTGGTGGTGGGGGGGGGGGGGGTAGTGGTTGTCATGCATTTCAATTTAAATGATTTTATTTCTCATGCAAAACATAATACAATGAATAAGTATATTACACAAAATATACTATGAAACAACAAATATAATAGAAATAGCATGAGAAAAGAGGAACCAACTAGAAGTAGAGCTTGTTTAAGTATTAGTTCCTCAGATGCTGTTTTACAACATATCTTGAACAAAGTAATCTTTAAAAATCAATAAATTAAAATTAGAACTCAAATCCTCAAGAAGTCGAGGTAAAGGCCGACTATAATGAAGGAATGTTGACAGCTTGTTGAACACAATGGGGGATGGCACAGGGGAGGGGGCATTGGTAAGACCTGGGGGCCTTTAAAAAATGCCCCTCAAGATGAAACGGTTGACCATAATGAAGGGAAATAGACGGTAAGAGGACATCAGGAAGTGCGACTCAAGAAGGACCATTAATAGAGGTGTCTTCGATGTCCCACCTCTCTGTGTTTATATATATCTCCAAAACACTCCTATAGTATTATGGGCTGCGTGGCACAGTTTAATTAATTGAGGATGTCTTACTTAACAGTAGATTAAGTTAAAACAGTTCAACAGGTTTGTGACCTTTGAGTCATATCTTGTAGTCAAGATGTAAAGTGGAATGATTCATTTTGTGACCCCTTTTAAAACTTGTCTCCTATTAGTTGGTTGAAATATATCGGGTGTTTATTATGAACAATTTGGTAGCAGTAGGCTAGTCACTTTGCTTCAACACTCTTAATCAGATACAAATATAGTGAATTTATGTGAACAGACAACATTTTTATGTTGTTTTTTTATTTAGAAAATTTTCAAAATTTTCCAAAATTGATGCTCTATGGGGCTTTTGGATAAAGCAAAATCTCTTGGTTTATTTTTAATTTTTTAAATTCTGAAAAAAAGTATCAAACATTTAAACACAAATACACGCCATACAGTATAATAAACAAGTACATTGCCTAAGTTAAAAACATTTATCTACATGTATAATACTGAACTATCAAATCGGAAATCTACAGTCGATATGATATAACAGACCTGCCAACCAGTACGATTTAGTCGTATTTAGTACGATTTTTAGAAGCAAATACGACAGTACAATTTTCCTTAATAAAATACGTTTTTCAAAAAACAAAAAAAAATGTTTTTTTTTTTTTTTTTTTTTTTTTTTTTTTAATAATTTTTTAAAAATTATTATTTTGTGTGTGCGTCCGCCATTTTCAATGGCAAAATGTCCATTCTGTCCTGTAAAGTATCCTACAAGCATCTCACATCAGCAATTTGGGGATGTTTATTGGTTCATCGAACACACCAGTCGTGACGAAATAATGCATATTCAACCAATGATCAATAAAAAAAAATTCTTCCTGTGGGTAGAAACTGTAAGAGGCATTGATCCGCGTAACAATCCGTGTTTATTTTCAAGAATACAACTTTTGTCAGTAAAATACAACTTTTGACACTATAGAATACAGTTTTTGAACTCCAGAGGTTGGCAGGTCTGATATAACCATGTGATGTTTGTTTGTTTGGGGGAGGGGGGAAAAACTGCAAAAGTGTTGTTGATGAATATGAGGAATCAGAAACATGTGCTTCCATGTCATTCATGATTATTAACCAGTCATATTTTGTTTAGAAACTTTGTGCTCTGTGGAAATGAGATTAAGTTGACCATGATGGGTCCATTAGCACGTAATTAACATGTCACTGGCTTTGGACAGTGTCCATTAATTCAATGCTACTGGAGCTATTTAAAAGGAAAACCCAGAGCCAAGTGGGAAAGAAGTCGGTCGTAATTCAATCAGTAATAGCTTTGATGTCCTAATTTCAGAGGGCTCTGTTGCCCTGTTTCCACAACAGAACCCTGAACCCTCACTGTGGAGGCGATAGATAATTTGTGGTGGACTTGTAACTTGGCGCATCCTGTATCGAGATGTCGGGATGGTAGAGCTCCCTCGTCTGGGGTCAGATGGAGAGGTTTGTGCGAGGGGGGACGCATACCCTAGCTGCGTGGTGACTCACCCAGCGTGCACTTGTAACCACACGCGACGGTTAACGGGTGAATATCAGATCAGACAGCTCTGGCTTCGGTGTAGGATGCGGAGTTAACGAGGAGCGCAATCATCGAGGGACGCTCGGATGTGATCACCACCTTAGGACTCATATGTTTCCTCTCTCTCTTGGACCCATGCGTAAATGATTCGCCCTGTTGTGTGCGGCTGAATTGAGACAACGGCGAGGAGGGGGAGGAGGGGGAAAATAGAACTAAAGCAGGGGGATTTCGTCACCTGTCCTTGAACACTCTGGCTGGGACGTTGCGCCCGGTCTTGGCATATCGATGAGAGAGTGTGCGTGTACGTGCCCACATATCTGCTGGCCCTGGTGCGTGTATAGGACGTATGGCCAGCGGTCTGAGATGCAGACATTGGATGAGGAGAGATCTTCGGTGGGCTGTGGACAGGCCACCTATCACCACACCCAGGCGTTTGGCCGCTGGATTGGCAAGTGCAGCAACGCCACCATGAATTTCTTAATGGGATTATTCCAGCGCGGTTCCTACTACATTCCACACGATGAGGATTACTGCATCAGTCGAAAAAGTGAATATCTTTTTTACTTGTATATATCTGCTTGCTTTGGTTTGACGATGATAATTGGAATTAAGCCATGAGGAATTTTAGTTTGAGTAATCTATGCAACTTACTATGCATGGCAGAAATATGAAAAGGTAGATGACACAAGGAGGTCAAGTATGAACCAGCACAGGAAGCAGAACCGGGTAACGTAAACAAAACTCAAATTTGAGAAACATAAAGGATAATTTCAGAATATCTCTTAGAAATGAATGATTCAAGAACTATATGTATCCATTATCTGTATGAAAGTAATGATAGATACCATTTATAGTGAAATAATTCAGCGGTTAAGGTTATAATTCTAAAAGTCCTAATTCTGTATTGGACCAGGTTGTAACCATTTCATTCACTGTTTTTAATATGAATCTTTAGTAAAATTTGTGTTAGCTTGTCTTAAAAATCATTTTCTCTGGTGGCTATTGCTCCAAGAATATTTGGTATTGGTTAGGGTGTTATTGGGCCAAAGATTTTTTTGTAAGGTTAGGATTAGGTTTAGGGTTAGGTGTAATGTAGGGTTCAGGGTTGAAGCGTTGAATTTGGTCAGTGTAGGATATTGTCTGCAGGGGAATCGTCGCAGGAGTATATGTCATACAACTAGCAGATCAACTTGTACATTATGATCCTGGGGGTGTCGCTAGAAACCTGTCTGAAACATGTCTAGAAAAAAGGTCTCTATCAAAGTGTAATGTAAATATTGAAGCAATTACAAGCCACTGTTTTTTTAAATTTTTAATGAATGATATAGTTTAGATCAATCCTTTTCTTTGACTGGCTTCATTGAACAAACAATTTAATCGTCTCAAAGCAAAAAGAAAATAAGTTTAGAAGGGTTACGTGTGAACACAATCCATTGTCTTTAGCTGTATGCTTTCCTGAGTGAATCATGCGTTGAGGTTGGAACCTTGTGATCGTTTGTTGGCCAAATTTAGCAAACGTGGAGAGAGAGAGAGAGGTAGAAAGAGACTCTGGAACCTAGTCATCAGACGTTTGGAGTCTCTGGGGTCTGGAACAGAAAAGAGTTATTCTTGAAGTTCGTGACAACGTGACTTTTTTAACTTGGTGAAGCCATGCTGTCAAGAGCGACTGCCATGACTCAAGATTCATGGAAATTGTAGTGTGCATTGAATATACGGAGAGCCTAGCTTGAAAGCGCTACTCTATCTGATGGGCATTTGAGATTACTATCGCTCTTTCTCTTCTATTGCTGACAGCAGTACTTTGTTTGGTTTCTTTTTTTAATCAGCATTTAGGAAAAGTTTAGTCTCAAAATGAGTCTACACCACATACATGTTCATGGATGAAATGAGAAAAAAAGAACAACAACAACAAAAACAGAATTGCTTTTATTGTGCCTACTGCCTGGTCTGGTCACACCTATAGATAACTGTAACAAAACAATCAGTCCATGTTATAAGGTATTGGATACCATTGTTGCTCACTGAGTTATATTGAAGAGCCTTCATCCTGATTTCCTCAGATCCAATACCTTCTCTATGTAAACTGATCATAACAATTGAAAATGCCAGTGGCCCAAACACGGAACCTTGTGGGACGCCTTCCTCAAAAAGATCATATAGTAATGGTTATTAACAGTGATATGCGACATCTCAGTAGGCTGTGACAGTTTAGATGTGACCTATTTGGGCATGTAAAATAAATGAAACTGTCTCCAGAGGATAAAATAATTTTTTTTTAAATTACAAAACACAGGAATGTGCTTACTAGAATTAAGATTAATAAAGTTTTGAGGAAGTGTACCTTGGAAATCAATCCGTACTTCAATTTTGCAAGCTTTGACACAGGAATCTGTCGCCTGGAAAAAAGGTTTATAAAGTTTTGGGGAATTTTAATTGTGCCTGGGAAATTGAATCATAGTTCACTTCTGCAAGCCTTGGCACAGTATAGAACATTTGGCTTCAGCTTGCCTTATCTTTGGATGTTCACAACTAATCGAGTTAATTATGATACCACTAAAAAGTGAACGTTGAATTACCAGACTGTAATTGGATGAAAGTGTAGGTCGTAGTAGCCTTGTATTAAAATAGATCCTTAACTAGTCCAAGCTGAGGTCAAACACAAATTTGCTCTCCTCTCCTGCTGTCGCCGACGATGATGGTGTTGATGATGAGGAGTCAAGGTTAAATCTATATCAGTCCCGTGATGACCAGTGAGTTGACCCATCTCTCTTGAAGGTCCATGATTGACCAGAGCTTCTGGCTATCTTGGTCAGTGCTGCAGGTGAAGGATTAAATCATAAGTGGGTGAAAGGAAGTCTACGCCCTTTGACCTACCGAGTCACTTGGTGATGTGACATTTGCTCTGGCGTCATCCATACATTATGAAATTTTCTCCTCTTACATCACTTCTATATAACTCTGCATAAGTTGACTCTATTGGGACAGCAAAAAATAGTTTGACATCCGCAAAATTCCACTTAGGAAGTGTAAAATAACACGTTTTGCATAGTTTGGTTTAAAAAATGTTTGACTAAGCAAAATTCCAACTTGTGAGATTTTAAGTTATGCAGAGTTGACTGTAGTTTGCTGTATTGCTATATCTAAAGAGAAGCAATTACTGTTGCATCAAAGTATATTATAACAATAAAAATGAACAGGTTACGGTATTCTTTTGGACCTCTTGTTAAAGCCCCACTGCACTACTTATAGCTTCTTGCGCCCTCTTTATAGCAAACAATGCCTAAGCGGTGACTGTTCGTCCCTCATGGTCCCCTTTTTCTGATGTTAATTGAGAGCTGATTTGATGAGATCACCACCTGTCAGTGACCATGCGGGGAGGTCTAATCCCTCCTGACCAAACTAGTGCAGATACTCTTTAAGTGATAACACTTTACAGTAGCGCAATGTTGACCGAAAGTGTTCACCAACTGTTCACAGAAATGTCAACATGTAAAAACTTTAAACAGGGTCTCAATTGTCCTCTTTTGAATACCTTGCAATATTTGTTGTCAATTGAAGAGGTGTTAATTGACCGGAACGGAGTGGTCCAGACATCTTAAGTGTTGTGAAAGGAAGGAAGTCCCATTTCCTCTTTAATACTCGTCTCGTTGTTGATACGATGCAACTGTTGATTGCTCCTGCCCCTAGCCTTAAGGCTGTCATCTATGACTGCCCTTTGGAAATGTCTTACTTTATAGTCAGTTCTCAGTGCCATTAGTAAAGTAGATATATTACTTTCCCCCTGAATTATTTTTGTTGTAGTTTCCAAAATAGATGGCTTTGTATTCATTGTTCTCTTTCTTTCCCATCTGTCCATCTGTCCCTCATTTTACTTGCCCTCTGTTAATCTTCTTCTCCCATCACTCCCTTTTAATTAAACAAAAAAGAAAATTAGGGTTCTATTTTATTTCAGATTTGTGAACCTTTGTTGTAATGAACCTTTGTGGTAATGAACCTTTGTTGTAATGAACCTTTGTAGTAATGAACCTTTGTAATAATGAACCTTTGTAGTAATGAACCTTTGTAATAATGTAGTAATGAAGTTGATGAACCTTTGTAATAATGAACCTTTGTAGTAATGAACCTTTGTAGTAATGAACCTTTATAGTAATGAACCTTTGTAGTAATGAACCATCAGAATTATGAATCTTTTGAATAACAGACCTGAAACAGGAACTTTCGAAAATCCTCATATAATCATTCAATTATTGCCCTATTTCCACATCTGTTAAAGATGTTTTATTATGATTTGATACATGTACGTATGTAGCAGGTCAGATGAAAGTGTTGTTTTAATTAAGCTTGCTCGACTTGATTTCAGTTAGGAAGAGGGTCAATCGTCTGAATTTTATTTTAGGGTAACTGTTCACAGGAAGTGCTAAATATAGACAACCTTAATTCAAACCAGTCAAAGTCCTTGATGAACACAAATTCTTTTTTTCAAAATGCACTTGCTCTTTCTCTTTGCATTTTTGTTAACATTTAAATTTTAATTATGTTACATAAAATGTGCGAAATTAGAATGTGCAAATACACTGTACATGTAATTTGGGGATATATTAACACTGGGGACATTAAAATAAGCCAAGGCTTTATTTGAATACATACTGACACAATTTCTGTGAGGTATGTTTAAGCACTTAGGGGAAAGAGGATCATCAAGGTGTCTTTACAAACAGATGCTTGAGTGTTATTAAGAAACGCAGTCAGATAGATCAGTATCTCAGTAGTGTCTAGCATCCCGCAAATGAAAGAGTGTACAAGATTGATAATGGATCCTGTTGAAGTCAGAAAAGTATATCCATTGGAAGAAGAAATGATGTGTTTATTCAAGTTTTTTTGTATATTTTTGTTGTTTTGGGCCGAGGGATGGGTTGCATTTAGTTGGAGAAACAATTCCTATGGTCTGTACATTACAAGTCTATAATGAACAAGGGCCAATATTTTACCATTTGTCAGTAACAATGAAAAGTAGGGGTAAATGTAGTCCACCAGTTCTGCACTTACATGATATAAATCTCTTAAACCGTGATTTGCGTTTTTGTTCCAAATTTGGAATCGGTCTGCAAATCTAAAGGATCTTTCAAAGGCAGAATTCCTTTTTTTAATTTTTCTTTCATAAATATGCAAACCCCAAAAGTATCAAATATCTTAAGAGTATGGCTACTGTCCAACTTTTGAACTAAACCCAAATATGCCAGCAGTATCCTGTAAATAGTAACTGGATATTGGCAGATAAAGAAGCTTTAGATATGAGTTTTGTCTGTGAAGTCCTCAGGAAACTGTTTATTTCCGACATTTGAACTTGTGTGTTAGGAGACGCCATGCTAAACCAGAGGGTGCTATCCACTCAAAGGTGTCTGTCGTCTGTTGTACTTTTGGGGTTATTTCAGCAGAGCTTAAATTAATCTTAAATAAATCTGCATCTTAATATTTCCGCCACTAGAATTTAGAGAGGGTCTCCGCATATTTCTGTCCGAAATGTTTGATTTATTTTATTACTTGTTATACATTATATGTTTATTTTTTAAAGTACAAAGATATGCCAAGATGACCCCTCAATTCAATGAGTTTGTGACCTTTCTGACAAAAATTGTGGCTTCGGTTACAAAGTCATTTTCAATATTTGATTTTGCGTAATCATGATCATACATTCAAAATTTGGAATGTCTATTTCTCTAATCAGTGTACATATTCAGATGTATTTACCCTGTTGAACTCGTACATACATTTTATATTTTATCCAACGCTTGCCAAAAAAAATTAAATTAAACCTGTCACTAGGTTTATTAGCTTGTTTCTTTTGCCAAAGATGCCCATGTTTGCCCAGTCATGAAATGCTTTGATTCTGAGCAAAGAAACTATTTTCAAAGGTATGTTCAGCAATCTGGAAGCAGCCCATCCTCTAAACATACAGATGAAATATTACAAACACTTTTTGTGTGTAAATGGTCCCTTTAAAGATAATTAAGTTAGGTTTGTGCTCCTTTTTTGGAGCTTGCTTCCAAGTTCTTGCCAAGTCAGATCATGAGACAATTTGATTATATTTTCAATCTTTTGCATGGGTTATGGTGGTCAATCCTCCAAACATACAGATGGAACATTAAAAACCTTTATTTTCATGACAAGTTCCCTTTAAAGATAATTAAGTTAGGTTTGTGCTTCTCTTTTGGTGCTTGCTTGCTTTAAAGTTCTTGCCAAGTCAGATCATGAGACAATTTGATTATGTTTTCAATCTTTTTCATGGGTTATATTCAGAATTCATGGAAATAGTCAATCCTCCAAACATACTGATGGAACATTACAAACCTTATTTTCATGATAAGTTTCCTTTAAAGATAATTAAGTTAGACACGCGCTTCTTTTTTTGGTGCTTGCTTGCTTTAAAGTTCTTGCCAAGTCAGATCATGAGACAATTTGATGATGTTTTCAATCTAAGCGAGAGGAAACCGCATTCATGGGCTATGTTCAGTGCTCATGGAAGTAGTCAATGGAAAAGGGGATCTCCAGGGGGTCTTGTATTAAAGTGACTCGGTAACATTGCCTCAGATTCTGAAACAAAATCCTGGATTTAGCTCATGCTGCAATCATAATTATAAACCTTTAGGTTAACCAGGAACCCCATGACTTTTACAAGCCGATCGATTATCAAGATATTTATGATTGAAAATAAAAATTTACACTACAGTCTACTGGTGAAAATGAGTATGGTAATACCGGTCACTCAAAGATTTTTACTTTTTTGAGGCACTTCATGATCATTTTGAGGGGCTTCAATAATATTACACCATATCACACACACTGATAACACGTAGGGCCATGCATCTCAGATTTAACATTGTGAAACGATGCCTTTAAGCTTCACGTGAGCTACTGCTGTCTTTCATGACTAGGCAGGCTAGCTAAAGCTAAAGCTAAAAATGGCCCAGAATGTTACCCCCCTGAGAGGTTAGCAGTTACATGTAAAAGTGTACATTTAGCTGTGAGAATGTTTTGAATGTCATGATCAGTATCAAAAAATGTCTTTCCAAGGCTTCGTACCCTAACAGGGACCCTTATCTTAGAATTGATTTAAGGACAATACCGTGTACGGAAGGGTGGGGGGGGGGGGAGGGCTTTCTATCGCTTCTATCTATCCTTTCTATCTATCCTTTCTATCCTATAGCTTTTCATAGTGGGAGATAGGTGTATATTTAGAGAACAATCTTACTTTCTCGAACTCAAGGAAGTTGCTTTGAATTGTTGCATATTACGATTTTGTTTCAAAGTATAAATAAATGGGTAGAAAAAGTTTTATGGGTATGGTAATGGTTCACAATTTTCTTTTAGTCTCATTTAGAGGCCAATTTACCATTGCATTTGTGATGGATTTGTTTTTAAAAAAACTGAAAACCTTGTCACTCTGTGTTCCTAGTTGTGAACACCAAGAGAACAATATTCATGATCATAGGTTGCGTCTGCTTGATGAACTTTTGCACTCTTTCGACCATCACTTAGCAGGCTATAACGCTGCATTTCCTTCTCCTAGAAGCCAAAGGTGATACGGTCGCACCTCAAGGTGTAAAGTGTCGGCTAGCTTCACTCCGCAGCTGAATGACATGTTAATGCTGGTCATGACTGAAGCAAGCTATCAATCTTGACCATGCATGCCTGCATGTGAAATTCACAACGGTCTGTTGCCTATTTGAGGTCAAGCCCTAAATATGGACTGCCCGAAACCTTCTATCCGCTCTCTCGATTTTGTTGAGGAAATTAGGCTGGGTCTAATTGCACTTGTTTATTTTTATGTTTTGGCATGTGGGTGATTTCAAGTTGGAAGTATGGAAATAGCCACAATTTTGTCTGGGGTTTATGGAACATGTGATGTGTCAGACAAAGAGGTGACGATGTGACCTACATTTTAGTATCCTACAGTTTTTGAGAGCTTTATATAGTATCAGTCCATTATATTTCTTTAAATTTCTCCCTTTTATACTTCCCTTTTTACTTGTATTCTATATTAACAAATATAAAAATCCTACTTATGAATTGCATGAAACATTTGTGAGCATTCCATTTCTTAAGATATATACTAATGCCCTTTCTTTTCATAACCATCAAAGTGCTGTTTCAATATTCATAATTTGATATTAATACTTTGTTATGCATTAACTAATATATGTATTTGGAGTGTGTTTATTGTGTTTTATGAGGGTTTTGCATGCAGTTTACTAATAGAAAGTTGCTTTATAAACCTAAAGTGCTTCTCTTTTGACCCCTAACAAGATATGGCATGAATGATGGCAGTAAAAGCATTGCAGCCAACATTTCACACAATATTATTTGTGAATTAAGGTTTACATATTTATTGCATTTTTGCCACCTAAAATATCATTCTCTTCCTTTATTCTTGTTCCTTTATTGTAGGCATGGAACAATCTGCCTTCAAGTCGATATCCATCGACCATCTCGACGATGCGGATGATGCGATAGTTGGCGCCATCACCTTTGCAAACAACGCGGCTGTCGACAAGCGCATGAGTAAGAGCAGCGACTCGCTTTCCGGAGGACTGACGCAGAGGAGATCGCGGTCGACAAGTCTCGGGGAGAAAGACGCAGAGTATGTATACTTTCTAAAATAAACATTAGCAAATTTGTTTAAAGGCATTAAGCATTGTGAGGTGTATATTCAAATTCCATTTTACCTTCAGTAAGTAATTTGCCTCAAAAAACTTTGGCAGCAAAATAAAACGACACATCTTAAACACACAGAGAACTGAGAATTGAGTAGAGGCCTTTGTTTCATGCAGCTTCTGTTATTCACCTCCATCTGCCATCCATTTCCACGTAAAATGTCTTTGTTTTTCCGCAAAGTTTTTAATATTTATATCACAGTTTACCATGTTATATGTGAACAAGGCATTCATTCTCATCAAAGGTTGGAGTACTGGTAAAAATTAAAAATGTGCAAAATTTACCTTTTGTATTTTAAATTATGTTATCCCCTAGACCTATGTGTATCTATCAGTGTTTGTGCTTTCAATTGGGTTACAAGTTTAGTAAAATTTTATGTAGAGATTAGTGCAGAAGCAAAGAACGTGACATTTTATAAGTGTTCTAACTAGATTATGTGTCAAGGCAATTGTAAGGTCACAGAGTTAAATAGAAGACACAGTGCTGTAAAAATCAAAATCATCCCCTTGAAAAAGTTCACTGTAGTTCAGTGATCTGAAGTAATTAGGAGTTTATCAATCAAGTTCTTGCTTGTAACATGCTTGAAGCAAGCGACCTTTTACATACCCTCTGCAGTGTATTAAAATGGTTGTCCCTCCCCCTCCCTCCCCTCTCTATCTCCCTCTCTTCCTCCTTTCCTTTCTCTCCCTCCCTCCATCACTGCCTCTGCTTTTTCTTCACCTCTCTTGTCTATCTTTCTCTTCATACCTACCTCAAGTGCTAATATATGAATCATAAACGTGTAGTGGGTGGATGACTTAATAACATGGATTAAGATAGTGTCAAGAACCCAAATGCTATTTCCTTTTGGTGAACGTATGATTTAATTCATGCTGACGTCCCATATCAAAGTAACTAATATCATTGGTGCCTACATACCATCAAAGCTCAAGACTCTAGGTCTTTCATGTATCTCTGTCACTTTGAAAGTGATATTTTGCGCGCTGTTATAAAAGTCACCCTTTTTATGCCTCCGTTACGAAGTAGCCGGAGGCATTATGTTTTCGGGTTGTCCGTCCGTCCGTACGTCCGTACGTACGTACGTACGTACGTCTGTACGTACGTACGTCCCGTTCTCGTGATCGCGTTATCTGAAGAACTGGTTGATGGATTCCTGCCAAACTTTGGTCATGTATGTATCTTGTAGAGCCGATGAACTGATTAGATTTTGGGGTTACGAGGTCAAAGGTCAAAGGTCACAGGGCTCATTATGTATGCAAAACGAGCTCGTGATCGCGTTATCTGAAGAACTGGTTGATGGATTCCTGCCAAACTTTGGTCATGTATGTATCTTGTAGAGCCGATGAACTGATTAGATTTTGGGGTCACGAGGTCAAAGGTCAAAGGTCACAGGGCTCATTATGTATGCAAAACGAGCTCGTGATCGCATTATCTGAAGAACCGATTGATGGATTGCTGCCAAACTTAGGTCATGTATGTTACTTGCAAAGCCAAAAAACTGATTAGATTTTGAGGTCACGAGGTCAAAGGTCAAAGGCCACAGGGCTCATTATGTATGCAAAACGAGCTTGTGATCGCGTTATCTGAAGAACCGATTGATGGATTGCTGCCAAACTTAGGTCATGTATGTTACTTGCAGAGCCGATGAACTGATTAGATGTAGGGGTCACAAGGTCAAAGTTCAAAGATCACAGGGCACATTATGTATGCAAAAACAGCTCGTGATCGCGTTATCTCAAGAACCGATTGATAGATTCCTGCCAACTTAGGTCATGTATGTTTCTTGCAGAGCCAATGAACTGAGTAGATTCTTGGTTCATAAGGTCAAAGGTCATGGGCTCATTATGTATGCAAAAATAGCTTGTAATCACAATATTCTGAAAACCTGTTAATGGATTACAATTGAACTTGAATTTGAAAAATTTCTTCTGTTTTGGTTTGTAAAATTGCTCTATGACGGAGGCATCATTTTCGACTGCGCGCAGTCGAAGTTCCATCTAGTTGTTTATGCATTATATAGATGACCTTGTACTATACAAATGTCATTATGACCTTGTACAGATGCAAATTTCAAATTATAACATTGTAATCAGTAGGAATTCAATTTAACCATGACTTTTGGATGTTGATAAGACAGCTAAGTTCATCACTTCCAAAAACGACCTCATTTTGAAGATTTGGTAATACAATGTAGGTGTTCTCGAATAAGAATTGACAGGAAAGGGGACTTATTCCTGATCATATGGTAGAAATTCTAAGCAATAGATTATTGCTTTCAAATCCTACGAAATGTCACAGAAGCGAAGGGAAGGATAAGAAGATAGAGGGCAGTATATATTTTAAGCAGTTAATAGAATCGATGTCACCTTGGCCCTGCCTTATAAAGCGTTGCGACTGATTCAGATCGATTGAAGTCCTCCCAATCAAAAGACCAGTTTACTGACATTTCAAACTTTATGCATACTTTTAAACAAGGTTGTTCTTGACAACCTGAAAGCTTGCCTGAGGATTGCCAAACATAGCAGCATGTAATGTATGCTTTTAACATTTCCAGGGCCAAGATGTTACTTATTAAAACAATAACATTCTCAAAAGTTTTTCTATCTTTTTTGCAAGATTTCCTCAAATCTTGGCAATCACATATTAAAAATAAAAGCAGCACTAGTCCAATAATTCATACTTGGAGCCAACAAGGAATTGATTCAATACATAGAGTTAACTCTTTTGGCTTTGAACGGATAGATTTTTCTTGTCACTATTATTAGACAGCAGTTGCATCATGGCATTTAAATAAAATATCAAAATATAATTGGGAGAAGAATCACATGTAGGGCAAGTTTACGAGAAGTTTGAAAGTTTAAAAGGATATTCAAGTCAAGAGAGTCTAGCTTGTATTTCTTTATCAATGCATACATCATTTTTAAGGGAAATTTGATTAAAAACACTGCTCCAATGTCTCGTATGGGGAAAGAGGGGATTTCCACACAAGATCCGTTCCTCAAATCCAATTTATTGAAGTTTTGTTTAATACTTGTTTATAAAGTTCTTGAACTTTAATTTGAGTTGATTCCAACATCTTTGGTAATGTGTTTTGATGTAAAGATAGAACAGATAATTGTGTGTGTGTGTAATTGGGTTTTTTGCAGACGTGTATCAATCAGATATGATTATTTACGTCTGTGGACCGACCTTTAACGTCACCTTTCGAAAGACGTGGATAAGATTTAAGTAGCCCTTGTTTCAGGCAGTAAGAGTTACTACTCCCTCTTAATTAAAGCCTAGAGAATATTACAGGACATTCAAATGATTCTCAATTTTAGCCCATGACTCCATATAACATTCCTTATTAATGCTGGGACATACCATTTTAAAGAGGTTTTGTTCAATTTTACCCTCTCCACCCTACCCCTCCCCATCCTACCCCATCCCACCTTTAAAACTACAATTGAAAACCACTACCAGAGAGGGAAGCTGGGCTAACGTCACTTTAACACACCAGTTTCTATATTTCATTTGTATGTAACATTGTTCATTTCAATTCAGTTCAGATAAATTAAGGGTTTATAGGAAATTAGTTTGCAGCAAAATGGCTGAGTTGTGATATATTGCAATTTACTATACAGCTAACATAAACCATTCTTTTCCCATACTTTGAGTATGCAACAAAATCATCAGAATTTATTTTAGGCTCTTGCCATCTTCTTGCCATTCCAGCCTCGTGATCAAATCAAATGAGATAATTCAAAGCTTCTTTGCTCTCTTCTTATCTTCAAGCGTGCATTTACATTTGCACATTAGCGAGCACCTTCGCAGCTGTTCCAGAGCACATTGCCACTCCAGATAGCTGCGTTTGTGAATTAAGTCGTCAATTAAGACACCCTTGCTGTTCGCCTCTAATTCCCTCCACAGACGACTCCGTCTGTACCCTACGAAAATTCAACCTTATCCGATCTTTTATTAGCACTCGAATGTTTCAAGTTCTTCAATTATGCGTCGCATTCGCTGAAATGAGCAAGGAACTATTTCCAGAAAACTCGCTCAATTTGGATCTAATTAGCCTATTACTGCTTCCTTTTTGTCAGCTAGAACTCTTTAATGGTAGAACATGAATGACGGGGGAAAGATATCATTTTCCTTTCCAATTTTCATTTTTGATGAATTGAATGAGAAGGGTACATATTTTCAATTACCTTTAATAGGAAATTGAAGATTGTGTGGGAGACGTTCTAGTTCTTATCACATCTGCACATGCCTAGTCAGATAGAGATAGAGAAGTTTTAGCGAACGAGAAAAGTGCAAATTTGGTTAGTTATAGGGAAAATAATTAGATTGTTTTATTCATGCTGTTAACCCTCTTTTCTCAATTGCTTCCTTGCCATCTTTCTGGGTTTTTTTAAATTATCTTTTGATCTGTCTATCTCCAGTTAAATCTAATTAGTATTATCTGTTGCTCTTCATGTATATCTCCAATTGTTTATTAAACCTCATACAGATTTTTGTGTCCACATAATTTTCTCTTTATTTCTGTTTCCCTTCTTCATTCCTCGGTTGATTCTCACCTTCTTTTGTTCAATTCCCAGCACATCTCAATTAATACACTGTAGAGAAAGCTTGTTACCGTAGTGAAACCAAATGATGCTGTATACTTTCAGCAAATTGTTCTAAATTTGCCTAGAATGTTTTCCTTATCTGCATGTCCCACACTGAGAAGTAAGACCTTCACACATCCCAATGTGGCTCGCACGAAGATCTGTTTAAATCATCATAGATCTCTCATTGCTTCTGCTATGTATTCCTCATGTATATGTGACAAGTATTTTAGTCTTTTTTTTTCTTCATCAAAGCACTTCATTCCAGTTAAATTTAGAAGATGAGCTGTTTGTAATCAAGTAGTATCACGCATTTTATACTTAGCCCCGATTGCTTTTGAAACTATTTCAAATAGTTTCAAAACTTTGTCACACGGATGAAGCCATAGCCTTGCTTCAAGGCTGGGAGTCTTTTCCCAATGTTATTATAAATAGTTTGGGTTGAGTTTGGAGTTTAGCAGTTTGAGTGTATAATCAAACCCTTTCTATATCTCACCTATGAGAGTATAGAGATACACATATTTCAAGCAAGTATAAGTAAACCAGACTCTGCCAAACGCATTCTTAGAGATAGGAACAATTTACTTTTAAACCTTGGAGCTAGGCTATGAAACAACCTGGAAAAGATGCTCAAAAGATCTCCTACTTGCTCAGTGTCTATCCCAGGAGGAAGGAAAGAATCATTCCTTCTGTGATTAAGACCTAATTCTGTTTGTTTAGATAAAGATGATACTGTGAAATGTCTGAGGCCCCGAGATGGGAGAAAGGATCTAATTTGCACCTTTTTAAATGAGCAAGACTAGAATCTCATTGTGCCTCCCTCTCTCTTCCTCTTCCTCTTCTCTCTTCCGCTCTCCCTTCTCTCTCCCCCTTCTCTCTCTCTCTCTCTTCTCTCTCCCCCTTCTCTCTCTCTCTCTCTCTCTCCCCCCCTCTCTATCGCTCTTTCTCTCACTCTTTCTTTTCCTCTCTTTCTCTCGCTCTCTCTCTCTTTTCCTCTCTTTCCCTTTCTCTATCCGTGTCTCTCTCTTTCTTCCTCTTCCACTCTTAGTCCCTCCCTCTCTCACTTAAATTCCACTCTCTGTCTCTGTCTCTTGGTCTCTCTCACTGTTTCTCTATCTATTCTCTCTCTCTCTTTACTGCTGTAATGCTAGCTCCTGTCAATATGCAAGTGTTTCTTATTATCTTTGCATAGCGTTTCTTCTTGGGTTTTAAGGTGGAAAGTTTCTAGAAACTCATATCTTTAAAATGTACTTTCTTAAATTGAAATTTACTGTGTTTAATACAATTATATTTCTTTCAGTAATTGGGCCGAGATACTAATTTCATACCACTTTCTTTTTCTTTGTCTTTTACAGCAGTGCATACGAGGAAGGGCCAGCTGCAACGGCCGCTCGGTCAAAGAGTGAGCTGGAAGTTGAACTCAGAAGACTGACGCACCAGTTAAATATGGTAAGAATGAAGTATTCCACGCTTCTTTGAATTTGATTTCGGTAAAATATAACTAATAATAGAAAGAATATAGTTGCATTCAGAGTGCATAGGTGCAGAGGGAAAGGGAGAAGATACAGAGAAACTAAAATGAGGTTGACAGAGAGAAAGATAGAGAGAGAGAGACAGAGAGGGAGAGGGAGAAGGAGAGAGGGGGAGAGATAAAGAGAAAGCATGATGGAGGGATGTGAAGAGAGAGACAGAAAGAGAGAGAGAGAGAGAGAGAGAGAGAAAGGAAGAATAGTGAGGGGTAGGTAAGCTGTGAATGAGCAATCATAAAAACAGAGTGGGGAAACCGCTGTAATGACATGTAATGGTTTATTTCAAACGTAAGAGTATATTTAGTGGTTAAAAGGCAAGAGGATTACTAAAGATGGAAAACATGAGCTCTATTATAAAGGACTGATACACAGAGGAGGTGATAAATATAAGAGATCTAAAATGTACTTAAACATTTCTTAACATGGAACGCTTAGCTATGAAGGGTATTCAATGTTAGGGATTACAAAAAGAAATCTTTCTTCAAACATTCATGAATGTTTCATTCCTGATCCTAATCCTTCATCATCCACATTCAAAATAGATCAAGCTTAAAACATTATCTCACCACTATCATTCTGGATTAGGAAAACATTATCTCCATTGGACTCTTGGCAAGCAAGCGTTATGATGGGCTTGAAACGTGGTTTAAGATGGGAGTAGAACGTAGAGTAGAACGTTAGCATGAGATTGTGGGTGTGGGTGTGAAGGGAAACCCTGGGACAGACGGTGTCAGCGTGACTAATAGGAAAGAGAAACAAAGGGGGGGACCCTGATGGCTCGACGGGTGTGTTCACAATCCAAGAGAAAAGAGAACGTTGTAGAGCTCCAAACCTAAAAACATTTTTGTTATTGGAACTGGTTGTATTATTCTGTTTTTCAGGGTTGTGTGTTTTTGATCGTGTCATTCAAGCTGAGGAAAATTTGAGTATCTTTGAAGAGTTGTGAAGGGTTTTTATGGAAGGAACAATTTGAGGGATCAGTGACACAAAGACGTAACTCCGTATTTTGCAAAAATGAGTATTTGATATTTTCGTTGTAGAGCTCCAAACCTAAAAACATTTTTGTTGTTGGAACTGGTTGTATTATTCTGTTTTTCAGGGTTGTGTGTTTTTGATCGTGTCATTCAAGCTGAGGAAAATTTGAGTATCTTTGAAGAGTTGTAAAGGGTTTTTATAGAAGGAACAATTTGAGGGATCAGTGACTCAAAGACAGTAACTCCATATTTTGCAAAAATGAGTATTTGATATTGAAATGTTCAGAAAAATTTGGGCTTTCCAGGAAACACAAAGACTTAACTCCACCAACACCCCATTGAAGTCAATGGCTAGTGAAAAATGGACTTAACTCCTTAAGGCCCAAGTGCTTAGTGACACATAAGCCACTTTTTCTCAAAATGGAGTTATGTCTTTGTGTCACTGACCCCTCAATATGTACATCAGTGATGATACTGTGCAGTTATAGAATCGGAAGTAGCCTTAAGATCCTTAGGAACCTTCCATCACATCAGAAATAGCAAACCTAATATCGGACTTAAAAGTTACCAGCATATTTTTCTTTGAAGAAATTAACAACAACAACAAAAAGTAGCTTGAATATAGACTAACTTCAATGAGTATTCCATCTTACGTGTGTAGTCTCATTACCTGTACATGTAACTGTGTAACAAAATAATTACACTAGACATATTAATGCTGGGTATTTGTAAGCGAGTTAAGACTCGCAATTGTGATTTCTTGGCCGGTAGAAGTACCTTGTCTCAGACGGTGTTTCCTGGATGATGTAAAGCAGGTGCCGGGAATGTTGGTTGCTATGACGTTGCTGGTAAATTTCAGATGCTTTCCAAAAGTAGGGCTTGCTCTCCCCTCAACAGGAAAACACTCACTGTCCATAAAAATCTTACTTTCAGCATCGGACATGTTGAAGGAATGGTCATATCATTGATTATAAAGAAAGTCTGACATTTAAAGTGGAGTTTGAAAGAATAGAAGAATGTACATAATCCGAATATTGGTGAACCTCAATACTTCAGATTTTATCAATGTTTGTACATACAGGGCTTAAACACTAATATACATCGGGGTCCTGTTTCATCAATCTTGTTATCAATAACAAATACTAAATTTCCAGAACAAATTTGCTCTCAGCCAATCAAATGCAATGATTTCAGTAGCTTATAACAGTTATTGTAACTTTACATTGATAACAAGTTTTATGAAACAGGGCCATGGTACCCATAGAACGTTTAGACAGAAGTAAAGTAAACAACAATAACATCGGACAAATTGAGAGTTTTAAAAATGGATGTGAAACTTCTAAAGAACTGAAAATGGAGGAGAAATCATTTTTATGTAGAGAAAACTTCATGAAGAGATGAGAAAAGAGTGAGTGAGAGGGGAAAAGAAAGCAAGGCTTTGGATTTGCTCATCTCTTATTACCAGTCAATCAAACAAATGTAAATATTTTGGAAGCCATGTTCTTGGCAGACCGTCCTTGCAGTCACATGACTCGATAACATCGCGTTTCAGGTGACCTTTGGCAACCCTCTGGTGACGGAAATAGACTGATTTAACGGATTAGAGCCAAAATAGAAGCAAAGACATTGTTGTGAAAAGTTTATTCTTTGAATATGTACATGAATGATCTTATTCAAGGACTTGGTTATTTTAAAGAAAATTCTGGGTCCAGAGCTGTTTTGTGTAAGAAGAACAAAAATTGCTGGAGTTATAGATAACTTCAATCCTTTGAAATGCCAGTTTGACCTTAGATTTTATTTCAAACTTTGATCTTTTTTTCTTTAAGAGGTCTGCTAGAGCGCCGTAATGGAAGCACAGCTAAAGCCGGAGTAATAATCTCCAAGTTTGGAAGCGCTTAGTGATTGTAATAAGCGCTATATAAAAACTGAGTATTATTATTATTATTATTTTAAAATATGATATGGGATTGTTTGAGAAGTTCATCTGGATGGTTTAAATCATTCAAAATAATTCATTATCAAAGGGAATTAACTTTTTAACCATTTAATTTGGAATAAAGAATTTGTAAGTTATAAGATATTTTTTCCCAGAAACGCAACTTTTCTCATTAGACTTAGAGACTTTGAAAAACGTATACATGTAGAGCAAAGTAAAGAAGTCATTTGAAAAATATACTAATTTATTTTAATTGAATAAAACATGGAAAGCACTGTGGATCACTAGTGACTTGATAATTGGGCCTTATGTGAATCAGAAGAAAATTTGAATCAAAGTCAGTGAACTTTTTCGTTTGACGTAAGCAGCAGTCCCCTGTCTCATGGCGTAACCCTTTATGAATTCAAAGAAAATATTTATCTTCAGGTCAGAGACCTCTCTCTCTCTCTCTCTCTCTCTCTCTCTCTGTGTAAGAGAACCATATGTGACTGGCAACAGTTAGCAAGAAGGCAGTGAACTAATAGACACAGTATGTTCATGAAAATAACCCTGTTCACATAAGGAGTTACTTAGCTTCAGAAACATACGTCATAGAAAATTCTTGCATTGCGCATATTTGGAGTTTAAGAAATGTTCTAGATAATTCCACTGTATGCAGTATGCTTGTACACATTGAGATGTCGAGCCAAGAAATTTGAAAGCATACACAAGCTTTAAGGTTTTTTTTGCTTATGCTGGCTATACACGAGCAAAAAAATAAATATTTTGTTTGAGAATACTCCTAAAATTCTCCATGGTTATTTGCCCAGGGATATTTTTTCTTAAGTAAGAAATTATCATTTCTGGTAAAAAGGGCCTTTTCACATACTCTGGCAACAATTGCTCTGTAGTCAGTTTCCTACAGTATCCAAATACCTAACTTCAACCTCAAACAAACAGTTTAGTCCTAACCCTGACTCTAAACCATAACTAAAACCATTTTAGATATGCTTTAGTGTCAGGGTTGGGTTGACCAAACTAGCAACCCAAGGTGTAACCCTTTATATTTTCCAAAATAAGGCCCAGAGCTAATGTCTCCAGTGCAACATAATTTACTCAAACCTAACCCTAATCCTAAACCCAACCTAAAAACCTATAGCAACCCTCTGCCTAAAAAAATTGCTTCTACAAATCTTTGGGAAGTTAATTTTCAAGAATTGATTTTTCGAGAAGTTAGTGTGAACATGACAAGGTTTTGTATGTAGAGACATCATGTCAAGTACTCTTCGGGAAGTTAATGTTCAAGAATTATTTTTTGAGAACTTAGTGTGAACATGACAAGGTTTTTGTATGTAGAGACATGTCAAGTGTTTGTCATGGATGTCATCCACCAAACCCTGTGTGATGTTAAGGCTAGGTACAGCGATGAGTGATGGAGAGGAAATGACGCTAGGAGGAAGAGTAGAAGAGAACATGAGTGCCATAGGAGGGCACTTAGAGTTTATAGAACCTGTTTGTAATCAGTTTGTCAAAAGGGCTCATATCTTACTGAGATTATCACATTTTCTTTCATTTAATGTTGAACATGGACAAATTTGTCAATTAGTTTAGTTACTGCTTAGGTTTTGAGACGGTCAAACACTTTATGTGCTCCCGTGAAATGTTTTGATTAGCAGATTTTTAAAAAAAAGTCTTTTATGAACATTTTCTGTGTTTTTCCCTCAATCCAAGCACATTTTGTGGAGTTTTATAAGTCAGGATTACATTTTTGTTCAAAGAGTAATTTCTGTATTTTTATTTACATGCAGTGCATTATTTTATCTTAATTAATAGTGATTATGCCTTTTGTGAATTTTTGAAAAGAATATAGTCCTTTGTTTGCGCTAGAAAGTTGTCAAGGCTTTAAAAAAGAAATTGGAATGAATCTCAAGGATGGCAAAACAATAGTTTGGCAGTAGAGTAAAGGCAGTTGTTTAATTAGCTGAGGCCTAAATAGGTTTTAATTAGAACAATGAGGAAAACTACCCATTGTCTGAATGTGCTAAGTGCTTTAACTCAATCGAGGTAAAATTGGAAGTGGTGAAACACTCTAAAGCCTCATTAAACATTTTTTACATGGCAGATACACTCTTGTTACATATCATCAGAAATATAGTGACATATTTTTTATCAAATGCAGGCTAGCTTGTTTGGAAAATCATACTTCAAACAGTACATCTTTTCTCATTTCTACAAAATAAGTTGTCAAAATGACCTACATGTCTAAATGTATTTCAATGATGTGACCCACACTATTGTTTCTACTTTCTAGAATGAGCATGTTTCTTTTATTAACTTGTACTGCTTTTTCATGATACTCTTAAAAAGTGATCATATATCACAAAAATTAGGCTATTAATTATTTCGTTTTCCAATCTCTAAAAGGTTTATTGCTAGCGTTGTGCCATGGATATGACCTACCTTGGTAATTAGTCTTTTGATAGTCTGTATGAATTAATTCACTACCAAAAGAGTTTGACTCAAACACATGTATATACTATATACACAATAATAAAGAGTATTATATTTGTCATGTGTGTCTCCCCTACCTAGTTTGGTCAACCCCAAATAGTGATAACACGTATAATAACAATTCAAGATACATGCATCGGAAGAGACAGGTGCTTGTAAATGACATATATAATCAACATCATTTGTCATGAAAATCTAGACTAATTGACTTGTTAGCACAGCACTGGCAGTGGTTAAAACACTTGCCTCTCCACATTCTAGATCTGGGTTTTCTATGACATGTTCATAACACAGATGATGTTTCAATCGTCAAAACCTGAATGCCCCTATGCCTGTTTTTTATCAAATTATGAGGGATCTGATGAATAAGCCATGACTGTGAGCTGTGACTCAAAGTCTTCGGACATCCATGTTGTACGCCAGGGTTTAAAGTTCAAATTGATCAGCAAGAATGGGATCCACTGGGATGGTTTTTTTTCTTCCTGTTTTTGTTCTAGAGAAATATGATTTCTATGAATGTGGTTAAAATGAGAAAGAGAAGGAAATGACTATTAATAGACTCTTAAAGATTTTTTAACTGGACAATGAAGTTTATGGTGGTTTCCATTTCGTTAAAAAGTCGGAAGGGGACAATTACATGATTCACATGGTGTGGTGTTCCGGAGCATCATTTGGCATCCATGTTTTTACTCATCTTGCCTTTAAAGAAAAGAAAATGATGTAGAAAATAGCGTGAATTGATAGCGAAGAGGTGATCCCCAGAGATAAAGACGAAAGCGTCTTGCAAGGCGATGACAAGCAGAATCGACACCTCTATGTGACCTCGGAGTTGCCACGGCGATTGAAGAGCCCCCTATTGTCTTAGAATCCATCTGTTCTTGTCCTACACTTATGTCTGGACCTGCTAAGAACTTCTCATCACTCTCCCCTTAAGTCTTCCTTGGTAATCTCTTCAGTAATCCTTAATCCCATGTGCCTGTGTTCCCCTGTTTATCCCCATGTCTGGTTAACAGGGGCAAGTCGGGAAGGCCGAAGGACTTAAATGTTTCATCCAGAGTCCTAAGCGTTGATCCCAAAATGCGGAAGCTTGGGAACATTTTGGGGGATAATATTCCTAGAAATGTGACATGTTAATTTGGGGATGTTATTTGTGGGTGCATTTGAAATTGTGTCAATCAACAGGGATTGAACTTTAAATCTATGTCGGCTAATGCTGGTTAGGAAGAGGGCCCAGTTTCTAATATCATAAATATATATATAGATACAATTTAAAGGAGGCTGTCATGCTTAAAGATAAACTTGAGTTCTGGTAAAAAAAGAAAATGAATTCTCACAGAATCTAACGAAACTTACACTGAATGTTCAAGATTACAAATAAATGTCATGTGCCAAACAATTTTGGAAGAAAATGTATACTGGATGAGTAATGAGCATAGAAAGATAAGGAAATCAGGGTAGTACTAGCCCCGACACCATGTGTGCTGTCCATATACATCTTTCTGTGTAAGTGATTGTTACTTTACCAAGACTCTGCCAAATTTATGATGATTTTGATGACTCCAGAACCTTGCATTACACACCATTACTTACATGCTATATGATCAACTTTTCTGATCCATTCCACACCTTTTCTTTCACAATGCAATCGCATTACCAGAACTAAAGTTTATCTTTAAGAAGATTGAGACTTTTCATAAACTTATACAATGAATCATTTTTAATGGAATGATGAGCACATTTTTTGAATTATTCAGCTTGATTCTTAAAAAGAAAAGAATTTTTTTGGATGCAAGATACATTTATTAACCTCAATGTTATAAAATGGAATGAATAACATGAAAGTTGGAAGGGAAAAACAGTAGAATCCTGGCATTTTTTATCCTCACTAAGAGCTTTCAGTTGACGCGAAGTTATTGTCGTATAACTTGAAATGTGATTGAAAATAGAACTCCTGTAACCTACAGGCTGTGCATTCTCTTAGGAATTATTGAACTTTTCCAAGACTTTTAGCATCACAATACTTGGCTTCATTCCCACATTGACAATTTTGACATGTGAAAAAAATCAATATAAAAACCCACCAAAAGGAGTGTTGTCAGATAGCGAAACCTTAGGGGTTTATATTTTGTGTTGTTTTAATCTTAACGATTGCTCTGGCAAGGACAGAAATGGAATGGTATTTAACTATTTGATAACATTTACGTGTTGATATGGGAATTCATTCTGTGAGTTATAATCCTTGATGTACACTTAAGGCTGTCTAATTTGGGTTATAAAAAGAAACAGAAAAATCATCACTTCCTGTCAAAACATGCTCAAAATCCTTTCCATATTTCAAAATTTTGACATTGAAAAGATATATAGATTGCCTTGAAGAAGAATCATACGTGTACACTCTTACTTTTAGCCTTGAGGGGAAGGAGAGGGGAAGGAGAGAAGAGTCACTTTTTAATTTTATGAAGAGAACTGTTAATGACTCAAAATCCTTGCTTATTTTAGAGGGGAAGTATGGAAAAAAACATTGCTTGAATGAATTAATGATTTCTAAGATTCTTTTTGCTATGTTTAGGGGAATAATTTTGGTTGGTTATAGAGTTGCTGAGATGTAGAAGGGTATTGATTCTGGCTCTTGGTAGATCGATCAAAATAAGCCCTGATATTTTTAACCAGTGTAATTATATACAAAATTTCATGAAATTTGAGATATGTATTCAAAGGAAGAAAATGAAGTTGTAATAGAATGTTATTTTTATAGCATTTCATATTTACCACAATAAATCAATATGCTAGTTTAACAAATGTTTTCTAGAAACCAAATGCTATGAATGAAAAATATTTTTTTAGCCTTCCTATTTAGTGAGAGTCTTGATTTTAGTGATGTGGGTTAATTTATACAGCTGCATGAATAATTAAACATAATTGAGTCGTTCTGAGCTGTATGTCTGGTCACTCAATTATCAGATGAACAATTACCTAATTCTCATTGTTTTGTGATATGGATAGTGGATTTTACTGAAAATATTGTTGATCCTTATTCACTTGGGTGGGCCTCTTGTTTGCAGACGTGAGTTGTCTCGTTCCAAGGTATAGTGGAGGCTCAAACTTCAGAGCTGCAGGTTCAGGAAATAAGTCTTAAGTTAATTCATAGCAGCCAAGATTCGGTTTCACTTTAGCAGTCTATCTGCACCTTGATACATCAAATAGTTCATTTATGATATAATAATAAATACATTTCATTTATGAAGCGCCTTTTCATAGGATACAAAGGGCATACAAAGAAAATACTTACAAAGCAAAAGCATATTATCATACCAAGCTTACATTGATTACAAACAAAGCGGTATATTAAGAGAAATTAGAAAAGATGTGTTTTCAGACACCTCGTGAAAGCTGTGAGAGTATGGCAATTCTTTAGAACAGGGGAGTAAGGAGTGCCAGGTTTTGGAGGCAGTAACAGAAACAGCCCTATCACCTTTGTGGAAAGTATGCGTCATGACTTTTTAGGAGAGAAGGGGTAAATTATGAGCAAGGAGGGGCGTTGAGAAGCTTATCTCAGAATTATTACAGCATTGTTTAAATAACTTACAGACTGAACTTTTGCAATGAAAGAAAAGATTCCTTTCAGATAAACACTTTTAAAAAACAGATTACTCATGTAGCTCACTGTATTGATGGTCTTTTGAGGAAAGTTTTGTAAGGTGGACTTTGATTCATGTACATTAATATACTGTTTTTTTGCAATTATCAGTAATTGAGGTAACTGAAATGAAATTAAAGATGTGTTTATCTTGATAATGCTTTTCATGATTTACAATATTGACAAAGAGATTTTGTTTTTATGATTATGCAAGCCAAACCACACCCTAGGGTTAATATTTGAATTGGAATATACTTGCAACAATAACCAAACTTGATGAAAAGAGGGCTCATTGAGCAATGACCCTGATTCATATGTTCTTCTAGCGTGATCATGTGTAGGATATAGTCTATGTTCTGAATCACGTATGAATAACTCGTGAATGGTGACCCCTCATCATGTGAAGTAAGCAGATAAGACATGCAAGCTTACACTTCTAGGTGTGTCTCAAGAAAGGATAACATTCTTTCTATCAGAATACACAACATATAAATAGCACATGGTTTAATCATTGTGTTGAGTGAATGTAATGCAATGGCTTTAAGAAGTATGGTGTTATTATTGAATGAGAAGAGGAAGAGGTAGACAAAGAGAGTGAATATTTGAGTGATTTTGTTTTTTGTTGTAATTTATTGTTTTTGTTTGTTTTGTTTTATGATGTGTCTTTTTTTAAATTCAACTTGCAGTGAGGAAGCATGTTTAAGAAATAAAAGATAATAGAAAGAGAAAAAAATAATTATATTTGTAATAGGTGTAAGGATAAATTGTAGCATTTACTGGACAATTCAAGTTTCTAAAATGGAAGGTGTTTATATGCAGTGCTATATTGCAATTGGTTTCTCTTTCCTCTTCCTCATATCCTTTATTCTTTATCCTAACCTATCTTGTTTCTTCAGTTTGGAACCATTTGCAGGAATCTTTTAACTGTATACCTCAAGCTGTTTTTTGGCTATATACCCCTTTCAAAATCACTTCACTGTTTTATATTGTTGTTGTTGTTCTATGCTGGATAATGCAGATTGTCAACATGACTCACACCTTCCCCAACCTCTCCTATAAAAACTGACAAATTCAAATCTATTCATTGTGATGATCTCTTTTTGTTGTCATCTCAGGAACTGGATGATGCAGAATTGTCATGATACCTCCCCAAGCCCCTCCTATAAAGACAGACAAATTCAAATCTATTCTTTGTGATGATCTCTTTTTGTTGTCATCTCAGGAACTGGGCGATGCAGAATTGTCATCGTACCTCCCCAAGCCCCTCCTATAAAAAAAAATGACAGTTTCAAAGCTATTCAGTGTAGAAGTGTCGTAGTCGAGTGATTTAAGTACTTGACTTGAAATTCAAAGGTCGTGGTTCGATCCCAAATACGGCACTAATGTCTTTTGCAAGGCATTAATCTTCATTTGCCACACTTGACCCAGAATAGAATTTCTAGATAGATGTCATCATAGAAATGCCTAATACTATTATTATTACTATTGTCTCTTTTTGTTTTCATCTCAGGAACGCAAACAGAAAGAAGACATGCAAAGCAAGATCAGCAAACTCCAGGAGGAGCGGATGAGGTTACAGGACGAATCAACGTCTGCGGCGGTCCAGCTACGGCAGATCAAGGATTGGATTTACCAAGGGGATAAACCTGTCAAGTAGCCCATCCCTCGGATCATAGAAAATACTAAACTCTGAATGCTGATGTTGCTTGCTAGTTAAGCAAACTGTCAAAAACAATCTAGCTGTGTTGCGTCTGTGGTTTTTGAGAGATCATAGATGTCTTCAGCGCATTAAACTTGTTCCTAGCTTTATCGTAATCCTGGAAAGATTGCGAAGACCACGTGGCCAAATACAGTGAACCCTGCTCAGTGACCACCTGTGTAGAAGGACCGGACCGCCTGTCTATAAAGACCAAATATGTTTGTTTCCCTTGAACTGTGTTTCTCAATTTGAAACATAGGAACTTGTATGTGAAGACCTCCTGCTCTTATAGACCACTATTGTTGTCTTCCTTGAGAGGTCTTTATATACAGGTTCCATCGTACTATAAAGATGTCTTTATTATGAAGTCTTAAAAGATCTTTCCAACCCAATAACAAAAGGGTATGGCACTCTTTGATATCCCTTGCCATCGACATGCCAAATGCCTCGTCTCAGTTTAGAAGTGACAGGCACCTATTTGTATTTTGGAATCTGTATGCAATTCAAGCACTTTGTCAGTGAGGTTACTGTAAAGGAGTGTCCTGTTTAGTTATTGTTTAATGAGACTCATCTGTGTAGATCCAGACCATACCCATGTATACAAATTTTATAACTTATTGTCCTTCAGGTATCAAACCAATGACATATGACTTCTATGTAAGCTTTCCATTTATAAGATTATCCTTGATCTGTTCTTGTTTATCTGGTGCTCATCTTTCTTGACTGTATACAATCAAAAAGTGATTTAAGATTCAAACTATTCAGCTCCGTATATCAGAGCAGTACTTTTTTAATCCTTTTTTTTTAATTTGTATGTTTTATTAAATCAAAACTAATGTCACAATATTTACAGGTCATCAATAATGATTGGTATAGAGAAGTACTTTTAATATCCTACAAGTAATATCTCAATACAAATTCAATTGATCAACAGAGTCATTTTGTTGTAGGAGAACACAAACTATATTTTATATGTGATATCCTGGCTTTATTGTTCATTGGCGTAATTCATGTTTTTAGTCATGATGATGCAATGATCCCAGAGTTTGGATTAGTTAATCCTTAGGGGAAATCATGGGGTGGAGATTAAGGGCTTTGGTAGATCATTGTGACAGATGAGAAGACAAACAGGAGGAAGCACAAATATTAAGCCCTGGTTCTTTATGCTTAGGGTTGTCTACTGGAAATGAATTAATCTTGAAGCAAATCTTCTTTTGCAACCATGGGAAATGCTTCAAAGTAATCTGAGATTATGATTTGCGCTACTTTTAGATGAAGGTCTATGAACTGCAATGACACGAATCAAGTTCATTAATGCGGTGAGATATTGTTTAGGCATGCTTTTTGCAGCTCGATCTAAGCAGCTTCTGCAACACGGCTAATATATTACAAAAACTTCATTGTGTGAAAGTCAGTACACAAAGTTGATCATGCAAGAGATTACCACATTTCTTTTCTGTGTTATGACAATGAGTGAAGCCAGTTGGGAATATGGTTTAGAAGGTATTATGTTTGAGCAAAGTTTATACCTAAAGATAGGTGTAGGATTGGTATACGTTTAAGTAGAGGTGTGGTGGTCTAGTGGATATTCTCATTGGACTATGGATCACATGGTTCGCGGTTCAAGTCCCGCCGCTTCACTAATATCCTTTGACAAGACATTAATCTACATTTGCCACTCTCCACCCAGGTGTTAAATGGGTACTGGTAGGAATGAATTCCTTGAATGCTGTGAGCACTGAAATCGGTAGCCTAGCAGAGCTGGTGTATTATTGGAGAGCCTTGAGCACCTTGCGTGGTGGATATGGGCGCTATGAAAATGACTAATATTATTAGTAAGTGTTTATAAGGTAGCTCTTAAAAGGCCAATGGTGCACATGTTTACTATCTGCTGAGCATATAACAAAAAAACCTGTTACAAGTTTGCTGTTGATGAAACATACTGTATTGACAAGATATATTGGTCTCATAGACATTCAGATTATCATGATCCAAGTTAGCAAATAATAATAATAATAAGAAGAATTCTGCTTTTATATAGCGCTTAATACATCTTTGTCTCTAAGCGCTTTACAGATCCAATATTACCCTGGTCATTGTACTCAATACTTGCCCTCACACACAGTGTGCACAATCTCCACTCCCTGGGGAGCATTCCCGCTAGGTGTTCTCAAGTTTTGCAGCTTGCTACATGTCCTGAAGAAAAATGAATGGATATATTTAATTGTTCTGACAAGTTCTATTCTGAAACCAAACAACCGGAAACTCTTAGCTCACACCTTTGTGAAAGGGGAACTCAAAACCATAGTTCAGGAAATCAAGGTCAGGTGAGGAAAATTGTAGAAGAGTCATCAGAATACCTGAGGTTTTTAGATTTATTGAAAGGATATATATATATATATATATATATATATGTTTTGTCAAGTCATTTTATCATATGACTTGTCTCCATTATAGTGACTATTGGTAACCATAAAAATTATTACAATTTATATGATTAAGGAATTCACTTTCTTTTATGGTTATAAATGTACCTATGCAGAAGAGCTAAATGATGTTTAATTAAAACAAAACTAAACTAAACATTGGTTTTTGTACCATGCCTAAAACTGATCTAAACGTTTGAGGTTTTATATCAGAATGAATCTTTAAAAATACCCTTTGAAAAACATGAAAATGAGGGGGGGGGGGGTTATTTTCCTGGTGTTTCTTCAAATTGTTTTTAAAAAAATAGAGAATATGGACTGCTTATGCAGCTTAAGATGGTTGAGGCATAGAATCATTATTAAAGTGAACTAAAGAAAGTTGGGGGAAATGGTTGAAAGCAGGAGCTGGGATTAATGAGATATCCTTGATATGTCATCAACATTCTTTGTTGCCAATTTGAGATCATGTGATCAATCACATGATCTTTGCCTTATCATGTCTGTCAAATGTGCTATTCATGGAAAAGAACGCGTACGCAGCCAGGGAAAACGAGGAGAACTCCTTGCAGACAATACATCCTTTTTGAATTACTGCAGAATGGTCTATATCTGTAACAAATTTCAAAACAAAGGGGCATTCTACATGATGTAGAAACATGATCACACTGTTACCAATCAGATATCAGCTATTGAATTGCATCTTATATTTTTCCCATTGTCTACTCTTCAAAGTATATGAATGCGATTACTTAATTTTTTACTTAAAATTGGCATCTTACAGCACCTTTTATTGCTACAGTATCACATTCAGACTGATATATTTCATGATACAACAAACTTATCCTGATATCTCTATGTAAGATTAAGAATAACTATTTCTCTCTATTTTGGAACAATGTTCACTTTTTGGAACGACTTTAAGTACGGTACTTTAGAAAGTGATAAAAGAGACTTGGTTAAGTTTATCCTGGAGCATTTCATGAGTGATAATACTGATCATGATACAATTATGTATGCTATTCTGTATGTGTACTTAATGAACATTGTAACTGAAATGATAACAGTTCTCACTCCTGTTAATGAAAGGTCAACAATATTTTAAACAACAATATTTTAAACAACAATATAAAGCCAAATTACCATAATTTGAATATAGTTTCTTGAAAGGTGCACAATACCTAACAATGTTTGTTATATTAACAATTGATTGTCTGAATGTATTGGAATCTCATTATGTGTTCAGTTGAGAGTCAGAAGGGCAATAATTCAATGATAACACGTTTCTGGCTCTAAGCAGACCAAATAACTTCAATATATATTACCCGGATGTGATACATGATGAAGCTATAATTATTGGACAAGTACGTGCATGCAAGGTGGATATCAGTTTGAAGAAGGTGGCCGTGGCTTGAAGGATCAAATTAAATGTTTTACGGCTCGTTCACATACAGGGTTTATATGTGTAATGCATGATTGGCAGGTGGGGATAACGAAGTAGCTGTATGCAACAAAGTTCCAAAGCATATTCACTTATCAGTGTGTTATGAGATACAAAAGTGTAAACACAAGTACATTTTTAATTACGTTTTAAAAAAACCACCATCTGTTACTCCAGCATTATGTGAACAAGCCTCAAGATAGTATGTTCTCCAGAGATAGATCACATGAAAACCTTGACCAATATTTTATGATTCCTGCAGAGTGCCCCTACTCTCTACTTCAAGTACGTTTTAATTACGTTTTTTTTAAACCACCATCGTTTACTCCAGCATATGTGAACGAGCCTCAAGATAGTATGTTCTCCCTAAATAGATAACATGAAACCTTGACCAACATTCGATGATTCCTGCAGAGTACCCCCACTCTCTTCCTGACATTCCTGCAACATGAACTCCCTATGCTGCAAGGCCTCAGACTTCCCCCCGCGCATCTTCGTTTCCGCCAAGAAGGAGAGCTGCTATTTAGAGGCGATTTTCGTTTAATAAGGAGCATGATTTTGAGTTTTCAATTGCTGCTCAGTAGGTTTTCTTTGCTTGTTTTAGTTGCGATTATGTTCTCGATTGTAGGATCAACTTTTTCCTTTGCAGGAATTTATTTTAATTGAACTTATTTTTATGCCTCCGCCACCGAAGGTGGTGCCGGAGGCATCATGTTTTCGGGTTGTCCGTCCGTACGTCCGTCCGTACGTCCGTCCGTCCGTACGTCCGTCCGTACGTCCGTCCGTCCGTCCCGTTTGACCGTTATCACAATATCTCAAGAACCATTTAAGATTTAAACTTAAGACTCGGGAATAGTATTTATCACCATAGGAAGACGATCTGATTAGATTTTGGAGTACGTAGGTCAAAGGTCACAGGTCACAGAGGTCAACTTATGAAATTCCTTGTATTGAGTTTGTTAGCGCGATATCTCAAGAACCATTTGAGATTTAAACTTCAAACTTAAGGATAGTATGTATCACCATAGGAAGACGATCTGATTAGATTTTGGAGCACGTATGTCAAAGGTCAAGGGTCACAGAGGTCAACTTATAAAATTCCATACATTGAGATTGTTATCATGATATCTCAAGAACCACTGGAGATTTAAACTTCAAACTTAGTGATAGTGTGTATCACTATAGGAAAACAATCTGATTAGATTTTGGAGCACGTATGTCAAAGGTCAAGGGTCACAGAGGTCAACTTATGAAATTCCATACATTGAGTTTGTTAGCGCGATATCTCAAGAACCATTTGAGATTTAAACTTCAAACTTAAGGATAGTATGTATCACCATAGGAAGACGATCTGATTAGATTTTGGAGCACGTAGGTCAAAGGTCAAGGGTCACAGAGGTCAACTTATGAAATTCCATACATTGAGATCGTTATCGCGATATCTCAAGAACCACTGGAGAATTTTCACTTCAAACTTAATGATAGTATGTATCACCATATCATAATATCTCAAGAACCACTGGAGATTTAAACTTCAAACTTAATGATAGTGTGTATCACCATAGGAAGACAATCTGATTAGATTTTGGAGCACGTAGGTCAAAGGTCAAGGGTCACAGAGGTCAACTTATGAAATTCCATACATTGAGATTGTTATCATGATATCTCAAGAAGCACTGGAGATTTAAACTCCAAACTTGTTTAAATTGCTCTATGGCGGAGGCATCATTTTCGACTGCGCGCAGTCAAAATTCCATCTAGTTTAGTTCTCAACTGCTGCTCGATATGTTTTTGCCTGCTGCTGAAGATATTTAGTTCTGGAGTAGACCAGTTTGTTAATATATTGTGATTTGTGGAGATTTCTTCCCAGAACCATTATGGAAGGCCCATATTCTACTGATTTAGATCAAAATGTTGTTGATAGGTATCATGCAAATGATTTGAATGCTTTGGCGAACTTGTCTATTTATTTTGATTAGGTTTGTTTTATACCCCATGCTCTGCTTTACTTTCCAGCAGCTCCTAAACTAGACTTTTAATATTGCAATATTTGAACAACCCTAATAGTTGCATCCCTGCTCAAAATGCCATGTAGGTGATATCAGACCCCTATTAGTGACCGAATGGACTCCCCTGATTTTGCTGTAAACCGATTTGAACCGTCGTGGGTTTGGTGGGAGAGACACAAGCCTGAAGAAAAAAAATTGGAAGCAAGATTGATTCGTATCTGACGTACCCTTTTAATCTTCCACCTTCCTGCGCTACCCTACCGTCCTGTCTGCCTCGCATCAAAAACAAAAGAACACCCTCAAGCAAATCCTTGTTCAGTTAGATCCTAGACGTCCATTTGTTTTCCTGGAGACAACTTGTTCACAGTTATTATAGGTCCTACATAGATGTCCTTTTGTTTTCTTGACATTTACAAGGGAGTTCTTCTGATTTTGTCTGGTGTGAATGGTGAATAGGATACTTTTTAACAAAAAATGGTGCCCTTTAACTAATTAAAGGGCACCATTTTAGATGTCTTTGTGTTCTCCTGGACCTTATAGGGCATCCATATGTGGTTCAAAGACTGTCGTGAAGCAGGTACCTGTTCACTAAAATCCTAGATATTACTACAATTTTTTCTGGAAAAAATGAATGTACATTATATCTCCTGTGATAAGTATTGGACTTCATTCAGTTTGAAAAGCTTGAGACAAACTACAAGTGTCATGTGACTAGCACAGATGCAAATGCTAGTCCTAGTCATGGAAAAGTGATAAGGAATACCTGTCCATGATGATGATGTAGAGGGCAGCATTACATTTGATAGATGAACCTTGTTAGCATTCATCATTATGCACTAATACCATCATTTGAAGCATATGCTGTATTTTTCTTTTATGTTCTTCAAATACAAGTAGTTTATAATTTATTTGTAAGGGATACTCTAAAAGTGTCTTGATATATAAATGTTTTATACTTTTCAAAAGGGCCTTTGTTTTGCAGGGTAATTTGGTAGTCAAACTTACATGAATTTCCATGTCACAATAGCACATACTGGTACCCATATTAATCGTAATGATCAATGATTTCTTTTATATTCCAGATTTGTTGTAATACCCTCTTCGAAAGCTAGTTTTAATCCCCTTTTAATTGATACATGTGTAATTGTTCTAACGTAGTTTCACCAAATACCTGTGAGAGTGGCAGCTTATGAGATCAAGGACAGTAATTCATATCATTTAAAGAGTTAAAGACCTTCTGGATCTCAACTGATGATATGATATGTGTGATAATGATAATAAAATAAAATAAGCTTAATCTATGTGTGTGATGATCGATTGATAGATATAAAGAGAGGAGAAAATTGGAGGAACTGAGAAATGGCATATTGTATAGATATTATGGCACAGGACCAATCGTCTGAAAACCAATTATTTTCAGCATTCTTCAAATATGTTAATTGCAAAACAAAACCTTGCATTGCAAAAGAAATGTTTCCCATATGACATCTATGCATTGTTTCATCAGGGAACTATGTAAATATCTATCAGAAACTGAAAACATATATCTCTTTTTTTATATATATATATTTGTATGATCTTCATCATAGGTGATATAAATCATGCTATAAATTGTACAATTTCATTTCTGTTTCCGATCATTATTTATTGTCTAATTATGATTATATAATGTAGATTAAATTTCTCTTGAGGTAATTGGTATAACTTTTTTTGTTCCATGATAATATTATGAATGACATTACAATTATTATTGGCTATACTTGAGTTAATGTAAATTATAAATGAGTCATTGTTAATTTCCTTGAATATATTATTCTGTTTATTTGCATAATCAAGCTTTTGTTTGCTGTATAATTTTGTTTCTTTGTGTCGGATAATATTTGTGTACATGTACATTTGGTATGTAAGATATAATATTGTATTTTTTGTGAATATCTTTCCATGTAATGATAGAACTGCAAGCCTACTTGAAAATTGCAGTATGAAAATCTGTTTTAATACATAAAGACCAAAAAAGAACTCATGCTTTGCGTTTGCTTTTGTAACACTGTTTTTTGTCAATGATTGAGTGCTAATGAGGTAAATGTGTGAGCCATAGACTAAGTATGTGATGAAAGTGGTGCGAAAAAACAAAGAAACAAATTAATAAGCAACCATACTCTCCTTAAAACTCAGGAACATTGCTGTAAGTCATCTGTGATATCAAGTTATTTAAATCAAGAAGGAGAAAAATGAGAACTTCTTGGAGTCTTGAACATTTCTATACATTGCAACAATGATTTTTTTTTGCAGGCTACTCTCATTTTTATTTTATACTCGACTTCATTTTTAAAAAAGTGCAATTTTATTGCTCATTATTAATTAATTAATTTCCTGGAGGAGGGATTTGTTTAATGTTTGCTAGACGAGGGGGGAAGAGAGGGAGAGAGAGAGAAAAGAGAGAGGATGAGGAGGAAGGGAGAGAAGAGAGAGAGAGAGGGGGAAGGGTAAGAGAGAAAGAGAGAGGGAGGGAGAGAGAGAGAGAGAGGGGGGGGGGCAGAGAGCTAGTCTGCAAGCACAGACTCTAATTTGTCACTTAACCACAATTCACAAAGCCTTGAGCAGAGCCTATATCTGTCAGTTTCTGGCTGTGTCGGCTCAAGTACAGCACCTGTTGTAGTCTCATAGTGCAGACACTGTTATGCAAAATGACTGACCAGGGTTTGTGCCTGCAAACTAGAACAGAGAGACGGAGAGAGGGCTTTAAAGGGAAAAATGAAAGTTATTTTTTACTTTGTTTCATAACATCCCCCATAAAAGTTTGTTTTTCTTCTGAAATTATGAAATTATTTTCATTCAAACACTCATTGACAACGGAAATAGCTATACAATTATACGTTTTCGGCCTGGGTCACTGTTTAGTTATGCCATATTCTTAATTTAGGCATGAATATGAGTATAAAACAGACAACCTGCAAATTAAAAAAAAGCTTGGACTGAGAGCTAGACTAAGTGCACAAGATTGCTATAGAAATGAGACGCTAGATATCGTTCCCGTTTTCGGATTTGATTGTAAAATATTGCGGATTCTGTGGAAATTGTCTGTTCCATTTATATCTACCTAATGGAAACATTTTCCTGTTTTGAAATGACTTGTATGAAGAGGCCGGTTACGAAAGAGTAAGCAGTTAGCAGTCACTTGTCAAGACCAAAGTTACGTACTCCAGTCCCATACGTCGATTTACACGTGAGTAAATAAAAACTTAGTGGCCAAATGTGATTGCGAGGTGATGATGCAGATGGCGCTCTTCATGTTTTTTTTCCTGCCAATTATTAGACAATCGTGTAGTGATATGACTACAGGTGTTTGTGCAGGTTAATGCATACCTTCTCTGTAAATACTGTCAGATGAAGATATAAAGGTCTAGATCTAGATCTAGACTATTCGGCGCTTGTTCAGAAGCCTAGTCTATCCAAAATTTGACCCGTAACTCCGGCGTGGAGATACCTACTAAAACATACCCGAAATGAAGTAAATATTCATTAAATGTCCAAATAAAGATCATGAGTTAAAAGTTGTTATGTTTGTTACCTGTTTTGTGTCAATTTTCTTGTTATTTTTGGAGTATTTTTCGGAAAAACATTGATACTAGTACACTTTTTCACAGGTTTCACGGCAAACCGCTGCACAATACAAGTGTATACCGATGGTGGGTTGTGGGCGGGTGCGCGCCTGTGTGAAGTTACCTACCGTATGTGTCTATTACGGTCAGTAGGGTATGTAATTGTGCAGCGGTTTGCCATGAAATCTGCGTCCTTATTGCTTGACTTGTTACATTAACTTTGCTGTTTTTTATACTTCAACAGACTTGATTGAACCTGAAAGATTGAGATGTCTACCCTCCATAAGTTTAGCATTCGCACACCATACCCAATCTCACAAAACCAGCTGAGCAGCAACGGCACCTACCTGGCTCTCCCATTCACCAAATCTTCCATTGGCGTGTGGAGCCTACAAAGCTGGCAGTCAAAGGTTAATACCGGTACTTGCTTTAAAGGGATTGGGTAACTTTGTCTCAGATTCTGAATAAAAATCATGGATTTAGCTCAGACCACAATGATAATTATAAACCTTTAGGTCAGTCAGGAACCCCATGACTTTTACAAGCCGATCGCCTGTCTAATTATTATCAAGATAGTTATGATTGGAAATCGAAATCTAAAAATTTGTTTTTTATAACACTACAGTCTATTAGTGAGTATGGTAAAACCGGTCACTCAAAGACATTTATTTTTTGAGGCACTTCATGATCATTTTGAAGCGCAATTTTTGTAGGGCTTCAATATTACACCATGTCACATAACGGTGTAGACTGTAGGGCCATGTATCTCAGATTTAACATTGTTAAACGATGCCTTTGATATTTTGATTGATGTTTGGCAATACTATTCTCAAGAAGGAAAGAAGAAGATTAAATGGGTCATTGTCTAGTGAAAGTTGTTATGTTTACTGTACATCAGACAGTGTCGTTTGATCATGATCAAGATAATGATTAAAATCTGCAACATTTTAATTCTCAAGTATTGTACTTTGCATTATTGAGAAGTGCTGTAATACAATTTTCATGATGTTTGTGTCTCGTATAGCCCTTAGAGTTGGTCGCTCACAAGAGACGGGTTTCGGCCATTGCCTTTGGCTTTAGACACAGCCCCACACTCCTCTGCACCGCTGGGTCAGATTACATCATCGTCTGGAACGTGGAGAAGGCTAGAACTACCCATGATACAGGTAATATCTTTTCTCTTTATCTCCTCTTAAAGCCCCACTGCATTACTTATAGCTACTTGCGCCCTCTATATAGCAAACAATGCCTTAACGGTGACCGCTGCTCCCCCATGGTCCCCTTTTTCGTATGTTAATTGAGAGCTGATTTGATGCGATAAACACCTGTCAGTGACCATGCTGGGTGGTCTAATCCCTCCTGGCCAACTAGTGCAGACAGGCTTTTATAAGCATGATCTGTTAGTCACAGGCGGATATTTGACAAAATCACACCATTTTCAAAGATACAAAGCCTGTAAAATTAACTTTTGAATTCTAGTGAACTGCTTTGTTTCATTGTAAAGGGTATCACTCAAGGAGTAAAAATTTGATAACATAAGGCTGCCCTACTTTAATACCAACTAACATGGTAATGCATAGTGTGCAGTGTCTCGAAGACAGACATAATGCCAACACTCAAACTGATCAGGCTCCAATATAAACATATATGCTGATGTCTATAAGAAAACAAAAGTGTGTTACTGTGTTTGTTTTGTCAGACTGAATAATTCTGATCATACACTTGAAAAACAAAGAAATGATGTGATTGAAAAATTATTTAAAAAGGTGTTGGGTATCTTGCATTGTTTCTCTAGTAGTGTAATAGTAGTAAATAATGGTTTAATTTGCATAGGGGCTGTTCCATTCTGTAATTGTTAAAAGTGGAAACTTGTTATGACATTGGGACCATGAAAATTACCTTGTTATATTAGAGCACTTTATAATTAATTTCCACTGTATCTATATTACGTCCAGGTCAGCAGATTCGAGGCACCATCATTGGGACCAACTATGATGAACCTCAGTATGTTGCCTTCAATCCAGATGATAATCTAGTGGCCCTCTGTGTGGAGAATGAAGTTCTAATCCTTGATGCTCAGGTAAGAATGATTTTAATAATGAAAATAATAATAATATCAAGGGGTCAGTGACACAAAGACGTAACTCCCCTTTGGCCATTTTGAGAAAAAAGTAGTTATGTGTCACTGAGTACTTGGACCTTAAGGAGTTAAGTCTTATGTTTCACTAGCCATTGACTTCAATGGCGTGGTGGGTGGAGTTAAGTCTTTGTGTTTCCTGGAAAGCCCACATTTTTCTGAACATTTTGATATCAAATACTAATTTTGGCAAAATATGGAGTATACCTCTTTGTGTCACTGAACCCTTGATGTGTTCATTGATATAGCGCTCTCACAAAATTGGTTTCATAGCACTTTACAAGATACGAAGGTGGGAAAATCAGTTTAATATGAACTTTTTCAAGTGTTTGTTAAAGGTGTCTAGTGTGAGTGCTGTACGGATGTCCTGGGGCAGTTGATTCCAGAGGCAGCTAGGTGCATATGATTAAAAAGCATTGTCATCTGTCAATGTGGACGTACTTTAACACAGAGATAACGCCCTTTTGGCTCCCAGGAGAGTGTTTTCTCTGTGTTAAAGTACATGAGTTAACATCCTTCTGGCCCTATTAAAGTAGACAATGTGTTTTCTCTATAAAACATTATTGAAAGAAAGGTATTTTTAAGTCACAGTGACAGATGACAATGCTTTTGAATCATATGCACCCACCTTTGCATGATTATCGACTTCATCGTCTCTTTTTAAGTTTTCATAAGAAAAGAAAGTTTTAAAAAACATAGAATGAGAACCTGGATTTCCCATGTTGATAATGGGATTTAGCTGAGCCTTTTCCACTCTGATTAAATACAGAACAGGGCCATTTTTCATGAAACTGGTTATCAGTAATTATAAACAAGATCCAATAACAGTTATAAGCCACTGAAATCGTGGCATTTGATTGGCTGAAAGCAAATTTGCCATAGAATGTTAACATTTATCATTGATGACAAGTTGTATAAAACATGCAGGGCCCAAGATTAATTAATCAGAAAGATAGAGGAATTCACTGTCTGTTCATAGGAAGATTTCTCCAGATTTTAGCCATGCCCTGTTCATTCTGTAACTCATATTTTAGCAAAAGCAATTGTTCCTTCCCTTGGATGTAATGAAAAAGTCCCCTAGTAGAAACCTTTTTGAGAGGTTTCTTCATGTAAGTTACCTAAGATATCAAATTTGTGTTGTCTTCTTATAGAAAGAGAGACTTGACATGAGGTTAGAAGGTCACACAGCCCTGGTGACCTGTGCTGAGTTTTGCCTGCATTCACCGGACACCGTGGTATCAGCTTCTGAAGATAGAACATTCAAAGTAAGTCTCTTGTCCACAGACATAAGAAAATTGATTCTTAGTGAATTTAACCAGTGGCAAAGCTACAGGCGATGCAAAGAGGCACCCCCCCCCCCCTCATCATAGAATGAAGAGAAAAAAAGGAAAGAGAGAGAGAGAGAGAGAGAGAAGAAAAGAGAGAATTGGGAAAAGGAAAAGAAGATGATAGGATCCCCTCCCACCCCATTCCCCATAATGAGAGGGCTTGTTAATGAGCTTGTCATTTCTCGCATGTGAACTGTGCCCTCCATGGTGCCAATGCCCCCTCAATGGTTAGTCTCGCACTTCACCACTTATTTTAACCAGAGAAAGATATCATCTTATGATAATTTTAACAGTTTGAGAGCATTAAATGAAAAATAAGTTTTGAGATTTGTTTTGAATTGTCAACGAGCAACGATAAGGATGTTGTTATTCTTCTTGCAAATTAAGAAATTCCTGAGAAATATTGGCCTACACTTTGAAAGAAAGCTAGCTAGGTAGTAAAGAATTGTACAAAGAGGTTTAAGCTGAAAAGCTATTTTCGCCAGAAAATCTTCATTGTTGACTGAATTTTTTTTACTTTTACTTTCTCCATTTTGATCTAAACAGGTTTGGGATATTGCGACACAGTGTCTCATATACCAATCAAGCATTATATCAGGTTTGTAAACTGAAACTGTTTGAGTAATGTAGCTCTAGCTGCTGTTGATTAATTTGAAAATGATGCGGAATATGTTTTTTTGTCAGTTTGTATTTTTTTTAAGTCATTTTTTTAATAGGTTAAGTTTCATGCCACCTATATCATTTTATTTTATACCACTGATGTACCTCTTAAAGATCTCAACATACACATTGCTTTTCAGTTGAAGAATGGACGTTATCATCAATTTGCAGAGTTAAATTTGAGTTGTTTTTCAAGTATGAACAATTGTCAAACACAACAATTCCTTTTATCATACGTGCCCTGTTTGTGTTCTCACGAAGAAGAGGGGAATGTTTTTAGTCCAAATATGTTTGACATTATTAACTCAACATACTGGGCAGGTTGATAAAACTGCCTTCTTTCTCTTTCTTCGCTGCAGCTTCTCCATTCCTCTGTCTTGCCATTGATCCATATTCTCAATGTGTAGCCCTGGGTACAACGGACGGACAGGTACCGTTAATCTTTTGCTTTTTTAATTGCAAAACATTGAAAAATTAATTGTTTAAGATATTGTTTAAATTTATTTTGCATAAAGATACAATATAGTGATTACATCATATTTAATCTTTTTGTAAGCCCAATTTCTCACACCAGGGCCCCATTGTACAAAGAGTTAATATCAATCACAAGTAATTTGCGATTGATATTACATAAGAGATAGGAGACTTACAATTGATTGCCAAGGACTCTCGATTGATTTGGATCAATCGTAAGTCTCTGTAAGACGGGCCCAGATAAACAAACTTGAATGAGAAATCAATGAATGTTAATACTAAATATATATATATTTGTTTAGTCAATGCTCATTGTATTACTGGATGTTTTTATGAAATCTTTGTTTTGTAAAGAAATCAAATTCTATTTCATTTAGGTAAGGATGTATGACCTGTCGGAAGGAAAGGGTTTCCGATGTCTACACCACGTTGACATAGCCAAGCATCTTAGACAACAGAACAGACTCAAGGCGGAACAAAAGGCTTCAACTTCATCACAAGGTCAGTATCTATATGACTTTGATAAAATGTCATCATTCTATTCAAGGAAGCCCGCGGGCTATATAGCAGTGGTTTCATAACCGAGAGGTCCTGGGTACTAAAGCAAGTCCATGCGCTCATACTCTTTGGTAAGGCATTAATCCTCATTACCAAGTCCCTCAGAGAGGACTTAAAGCCGTTTGTCCCCTGGTTGCTTACTTACAAGCATAAACATGCTGACTGCTCTCTTAGCAGTCAGGTTAAGCAATCATCAACCATCAACCATATTCATTTTTCACAGATAATATTGATATTGCATCACCAGAAACTTCTGTGGAAAAAGAAAACCTTTTAAACGCAAATGACAATGATGACTGTTTGTCTTCCTAGTTTCGGACAGTGCATGGGTTATGAATGTGCTTGTTGTTGAAACCATTTCTTGATTAAAGCATAAGCAGGATGCAACATACAAATGTAAACATAGTACATTCAGCATGGTTTGATCTTTTTCTTATTACATTACAATGGATGATAAAAAGACTTGAAAATAGAATAATACATTTCAAACTAGCCAACAAGCTGATAGAACCTGTTTTGAGGTACTGTATTTCGTATTCTCAGAATAGAAAATAAATGTACCGGTATGCCTATGAACTCTTTTAGAAGAATAAAAACAACCTCAAACAATTTCAGTTAATGAACACATTGCAATGATCATGAACGTACCTAAAGAATGTCCTCATTACCCTGTTGTCTATATATCGGCTATAAATTAACTGTTATCTCAAAAGTAATGACATTGACAAGGTGCTAGCCAGTTCTTTCATTCATCTGATCATGAATATCGAACAAATCTTAAAGGGATAGTTGAGTTCTTGTTTAAGTCCTTCAAAGTGCATGGTTATTGCTCTTATTCTTATTTATGACAATTCTAGTGCCCTTTTAGAACCTAAAATATGTGAATTTAGAATAAATGCGATCATACCAATTCAGCTCCACTTTAAAAAAAAATATGGTGACCGTTAATTAATTAATTAATAATAACAATACATGGGCCGGCTGGTTGTGCGTAGTATAACCTACACGAAAAAGCCAGCAAAAAGCTGGCTGGAACAGAATGTATAAGGCGCTATCTCGTTTATCAACGGCTGGTTCAAAATTTGTATGGATATTTCAACCATCTCTAAAATGATTTTAATCAAACAAAGATGATTTTATCATTTAAATTGTAAATTCTTTCAAATTTGACACTCAGTTTTTTATTATCTCACAAAACTCAACTAGAAATGATGTAAACTTTATTTCTTGACATCAATCAGGGCCTGCTACGATCAGCAGCAAACCATCATGGAAGAAGCAGGAAGCAGACCATTCCGTGGTCGATGAGGAGGAGGACGATGACGCTGCGGAGTGTGGGGAGAGCATCCTGGGTCTTGGGTTCTCCAGCCCAAAGACGGCGCCAAAGGCTGGAGCTAGAGGAAAGGGCGATCATTCTAATGTTCCTGCTTTCCTCTTACCAGACACCTCTCTTGTAGAGTGAGTGCACTTTATCTTTTAATTACATTGTTCATTTGTGTGATAGTAAGATGTAGTAGAAGTAGGGGAATTGATGGTGATTACTGTAATTTGGTATAATAGGTGAACATTCTGTGTTTTGTAATGTGTAATGTGTAAAATAACTTTTTGGTTCAAATATTTTAAAGAAATAACTGTTTTCATTTCAATGTTATCTTGTCATGTATTGTAATCTGAAATGATGTTTAATGTCAGATTATATAAAATGATTAGCACTGTCTCTTTTAAGTAAAAGTTTTAAATGTTTATCTTCTTCAATGTTCTGACAAATAAAACTTTCCAAGATAAAAAAATAAATAATAAGTGAACATTAAGTATAGTAAAGATAAAAGATTAAATATGGTAAGAAGACATTATGTATAGTAGGGGGAGGGGGAGGAGGAGGAGGAGGAGGGGGAGGAGGAGGAGGAGGGGGGGAGTTGCAGATGAGAAGGGGAGGCAGGAGGTAAAATTACAAGAGGGGGAGGGAGAAAAGAAAGAGACTGTGGGAAGTCATTGGGAATGAATGAACATAGATATAAAGAGAAAATGTAAAAAAACTAAAGGACAGAAAAGATGACACACTTTATAAATATTAATGCCAGCAGAATGATCTGGTTATTTCTATCTTGTTAATCAATCTCCTAGAGAACTAAGTGACAGTACATCTCATCTTATGATAGGCACACCAGGTGCTCTGCTACAACTCAATGCTGCGAGCTGTATGGTGGAACAGTATATAGACTTCCAAGGTAAGCTGTGTCATTCAGGTCACTTGAGAATTTTATCCCTCATTTTTGTCTTTTGAGATCCAGAAGCAGGCCTGATAATTAACCGATTTAAATCTGTTTCCTGATTTTTTTGATATTTTTTTCCCTGTTTTTTTTTTCCAGATTCCCCCCCCCCCTGATTTTTAACCCTTTTTTCCCCTTATTTTCTCTATTTTTTCCAGATTTTTCCCTATATTTTTCCCAATTTTCTTACTCCAAAGGGGAGAATGTTGTAAGATGCCATTCCCCCCCCCCCCCCCCCCCCCCGAACCCTCTTCTTTTTTTTTTACTCAAGGGGGCATGGTTGAGGGGGGAAATTTTTTTTTTTTTTTTTTTTTTAGTGCTCACCATCACCCCTGAGAAGGGCATTTTCTTAACCTGACTGCTGAGAAAGCATGTGTTACTTACAAGTAGCTAGTGTATGCATTTAAGATTGTATAAGTGCAGGATTCAACACCCTTTTGCCCTTCAATAGATGAATCCATGATGAAATAAACAGAGAAAAAATATTGAGTGGTTGAATGCTAAACCTTACATAACTAGGTGTTATACACATACGAAATGCCTTTTGCATACTTCATACCTGTCAAATTTATTACATATAATATAATAAGTAAGTAAACCATGAAACCAGAGTTCTGTGTCTTTTATTAACAATCCCACAGATTTATTTGATCTTTTTTTTATTTGAAATGTTTATGCCATTGTTAACACCTTAACCATGATAATGATATCTTTTTCTTGTTCTCATATGTTTCCTTTATCACATTCCTTTATATATCTGTATTTTATTCTCTTTTTTCCTGATATATTCCTATATTTTGATAGGACCCTTGCAATCTGATGAACACATAGATCAGGAGGATGTTGTTCTGGGAGTAGCTGGGAATTATTCCTTTTCCTCAAGTCCTCATGATTCTCAGGTAATGTTTAACAGTATTGTGCAAGTATGAAATGGTTGATGGATCGGGACCCTGTTGCATAAAACTTACCATTGATGGTAACTTTGTTCAAGCCTTGGTGTGGCGATAATGTCCTTTAGCAATACATTGGATTGGTTTGATGGTTAGTTTTACCTGACTGCTATGAAAGCATGTGTATGCTTGTAATTAAGTAAGCAACCAGAGGACCGACGGCTTTAAGTCCTCTCCGAGGGACTACATTGATCTACATTTGCCGCTCGACGCAAGAGTTGAAGTTAGAGACTGGGTAGGAAGAAAATCCTTGAATGCTAGAGTTCTATGAAAGCTTCTTTGCCAAAGCTTCAGTGATTCTGAAGCAAGATGAATTATGTACTGTACAAAACCCACATTTGTCCTTGTGTGTGTGTTTATGAACAGGTGGCTTGTTGAATACAGTTTGTGGATGGATAAATAAGAAATATAGGTGAATGGATACATGCATAAATCTTATATGAAAACATTTTTATATTTAAAGGTCCAATGTTTTGGAATTCTTTAAGTACTGAAATAAAAAAAATGCTCCATCAATTAATACTTTTAAGGAAAAAATTGAAATTGCTTTTATTACAATCATATAAAACCTTGTTGAAGAATATGTTCTCGTTGTTTTTGTTGAATACAAGATCGTTCTCTACTCACTGACTCAAAATATAATTTAATATATTATATTGTGCCTTCTCATGCTTATCTTCTTTCTAATGCGCATTTCTCTTTCCTCATCTTCTTCTCAACCCCACGTGCAGCTCATCATTTTGTGTTATTTTTTAGTGGACCTCTCTGTTTCCAATATGTATTTCTACATTTGTTGTAAATGTTTATAATGATTTGTAATGTTTTGATGAAAACATAAATAAATTGAAATTGAATTGAATTGAAATTAATGGATCCCATCGCATTGTTCTCTAATCAGGTGACTTGTTTGATCGGGAGCCTGTTCCACAACTCTGTACACACCCTCGCCATTGGATGCGATGCGAGCAGAAAACCAGATTCAGACTCGGCTGCTTGCAAACTCTCTCAGATGATGGAAAAGTCCTTGGATATCATCACTACAGAGTCCGATGGAGGCAGCTCAAACACCCTTGAAATCTCTGTCATTCCAAAGTAAGTTGGATTCATGGTTGATATAGCAAATGTCAAATAGTGGAAATGAAGAATGATACAGAATTTAACTTACTATGTTGTTGTTGTAGTTGTTGTTGTTGTTGATGTATGTCTCCTTTTTATGTATGGCAATTAATGCTTAATGAACTGTCTTTGCACTAATACTCTAATGGGGGGTTGCAAGAAAGTTGCGACTGATATATATTTTTCAAAGATGCTAACGGCTTCCCATAATTGTTAAGTCCAACTTAGAGTTAAGTTCGACTTAGGATCTTTGTGAAACACCCCCCATTTCTGATAAACTTCTTTGCATTGAAGGACTGGTATTATACATCTGTTTTCAGTACTCCCGTTGCGGAGAAATCACTCCTGCGCTCAGAGCTAGTACCTAAGTCCAAAGCCGTGGGATCTACTAGTAAGAAGTCTAAATCAGCCGGGACTAAGAATGTGAAGGCCAAAGATCAACCTTTGACCTTTAAGTCTAAAGTAAGCTCATCAGGGTACTCGGAAACTTCAAGGTAATTATGTTGAATGTTGGACTTTGTTGCCCATGTTTCATGATCCACTGTTTTAATGATCTGTTTTCAAAGTAGAAGTCATTCATTTTTAGCTTGTATATCCAATTTCACCTTGTTTCTCTCAAACCTTCTTCTTTTTCTTCTTCTCTCTCTCTCTTTCACACACACTCTCTCTCTCTCTCTCTCTTTCACACTCTCTCTCTCTCTCTCTCTCTACCTCTGTTGCTTTTTTTCTCTCTTGCTTTCTCTCTCTTGCTTTCTCTCTCTCTCTCTCCCCTCCTTTCTTCCTCTCTCTCTATCCCCCATTTGTCCCCCTTTCTATTTTCCCTCTCTCTTTCTCTCTCTCCTCCTTCTCTATCTGCCCTCTTTCCCCTCCCTCTCCATTTCTTTCCGTCTCTCATGCACCCTCATTCTTTCATCACTATCCTCAGTGCTCATCTCCTGCTGTTATCTAGTTGTTGAAAAGGGCGTTGCCATTTTGTAGCCTTATGACATTCCCTTTATTGTTCACTGTATTACTGGTATACCAAAAGTATTTAAGGAAGGCTTCATACTCTGTTAAATACGTAATGGCACTAATACATAATGGTCAACCATAACTGTCTTAGAAATGAGTTGAAACTTCAAATGACTGATACATGTACATACATTGATATGTTATGATATTTTGACGGATAAAATGTTGCTTTAAAGATGGATTTTGCATTACTGTTTTATTCTTCATGTGATTTTTTTTCAGAACCAAGATGTTTTCTCCCCAAACCAAGCAGGCATCAAGTAAAAAGGCGACCATTTCGATACAGAAATCATCCTCTGCACCTGGAATCAGGTAGTTATAATTTCAGAAAATGAAGATAAATGTCATATATTATTATCAATAATGTAATAGTGTTACTTTTTAAAGCTTTTCTACTTTCAGAACATCATGTGAAGTGCATTAGCCTCATGTGCTATCCAAAGGAAATGATGCAATTTTTATTCATTTTTTAATTTTCACTTATTTGGGACAATTTGAAGTGTGCAATGCATGCATCTTTTCTCAATAGTTTTATAAGCAATTTGGTGGGATATATTGTGAAACAGTAATTCTTTTTAAAAATTCTGTTCAACTTTGCACTCTTTCTTCAAGATGAAAATTGCATGAAAATTGGTATTAGTACGACTTCTAGTTTTTATGTTAGCTGTAGTTTTGATTGTTACATTGGTGTTTTGACACTAAAGTTTCAACATTTTCTGTTGGAAACGTACGTGCCTCAAACTCAGCTCTAAAATTAAGAAAAGGAAGGTTTCACCAACATGCAGTGGTCAATATATACACAAAAAATTATTAAATCCTGTGTTCTTTTTATCTAGTTCTTTATTGAAAGAGTATTCTGTTGATTCGGAGCCACCCAAGACCCTGAAAACCAAGCTTGTCGTGAGTGAGCAGGGATCTCCCATCAATTCAATCAGTTTCTCAGGTAAGTATAGGGTTATGCAGAATATATCTCAGTCTCACAATGATTATAATCCATGCTAGACATCTTTGCTTCCTGTAGTTAGCTGGTGCTCAATTTGCCAGGAGGCTAGACTATTAAAATGAGGCATAATTATTTTTTATTAATAATAGTAATGTTGGATATTTATACAGCGCACATATCCACCGTGCATAATGACACCATGGCCGGTCTTCATCAGCTTGAGTTTGCCATATAACCTGCTATTCTAACTATCCCGATCGCAAAATTAGCCAGTTAATTTGCGTCTTCATCAGCTCGCAGTTGCAATTACCGGGATATTTGGTCGAGAAAATATCCCCAGAAATCTTGGTCTTGTTTCCAAAATATCTCGCTATTTCGGAAATAGCAGGCTAATTTTGCGTCCGTCCACCAAACTAGTTTGTGATGAGCGTATCAGTCTGGTGAAGACACAATTTTGAGCTTTGGGATAATATCCCGAGTCTGAAAATAGCAGGTTATTTGACAAACTCGAGCTGATGAAGACAGGCCTCGTGTGTATTGAGTGAAACATTTTTTTTGTTTTTTGTTTGATTTTATCAGATGATGGTCAAAGCATAGCCTGTGCTATGGCAGATAAATCAGCTCAGATCCTGAAGATGCCCCTGACTGGCAAAGGAACTGCATTCTCAGGTGTGTTGTTATGTCATGTGTTTGTGAATCGATTCAAGTTCAAGCAAGTATACCTTTCTACTCCTGCTAGTTGATGTTCAGGTTGGCAAGGCATTAATCTACTTTTGCCACTCCATACCCAGGAGAGAAATGGGGACCTGGTAGAATGACCAATTGTCATATATGCCCTCACGGTAACTGGTAGGAATACTCTACAGGGAGTGGAGATGGTGCACATTGTGCGTGAATGAATCTGATGACTGGGGTAATGCCATCTTGTCTATTTGAAATGGATTTCTCTTTAAAGGTACTACATGTATGTTCCATTTGCAGACCCCAAAAATGAAAAGGTTAAATTCCAAAGGCATTTGAAAGACAATACTAATTTAGAACTTCCCTTTAAAACAAAAGGGCTTGAAAACGGCTTTTAGTGGAAAAATAACGACCATTAGTTGTCGAATCGACTTAAATGATTGCAATCACCTTAGTAATAGTCTGATTTTCAGACCCTTATACCGAATGGTCGTACGTTTTGAGCTGCACAAAGATTCAATCAGTTTAATTTTGGCCATTACAAGTAGTAGGTTATTGATGTAGACAAATGCTCATGTACTGTACCTGTTACAGCTCATTTTATGTACCGGTATGTTATTACTATGTCTGACATTGAAACCTAGAAGGTAAACAGGCTTCCTTGCATAATTTGAATACTAGAACACTTAAATTTCACAGATAGGACATACATGACATGTTCGTAATTCCTGCAAAGTTCTACAGAATTTGATGTTGGCTGCAAAAGGGACATAGTGTCTTTAATTCAACTAAGCCAATGCTTTTGATTAACAGATGTATTCACAGATGACAGGGGCACATATATTTTCATGAGCTCATGTTTTCACAAAAACTAACCCAGGCTAGTTAACATATATGTTTCTATGTACCTTTCTATCTCATTTTCACACTGTAAATTATGACTAAACTGTTTGCAAGAAAATTTCTATTAAAAAAAGGACTTTTCGTTACCAAAATGTTACTTCTTATCAGCTGTATAAAGTTACTGCAACTTTGTGTTCATTTCTTTCTTAGGTCATAATGGTGCATTGAACAGTGCAACATGGAGCCACCATAACCAATGGCTTCTAACTACGTCGGATGATAAGACTGCTCGGATATGGACTAGAGGGCTAGCAGATCCCGTCATGACCTTTGACCGGGTCAATAATAATTTTGATTCTGACAAAGAGAAGGCCACAACAGGTGACAAAGTAAGAATATTCATAGGGTTTTGTTTTTTACATATTTCTATACATTATTAATAGTAGAGGCGTTGTGATCTACATTTGCCACTCTCCACCCAGGTGGAATATATGGATACTCGGTAGGAAGAATTCCTTGAATGCTTTAGTGCCTTATAATGGCGGTCAGCTACAGCCGAGATAATAATATGATACTTTGTATTAAGTGCAGAAGACTATATTCATATAGTAGCTGTGCTATATATAAATAAACTTATTATTATTATTATTATTATTGATATTAGCAAATTGTCTTTTCTTGATTTCATCTTTCTTGATCGTAGAGTAATGCACTGTTTGGAAAGGAAATCAAGCTAGGTCAGTTCTACTACGTGGATCGCTTTGTGTTGCTGATGTCTGCTAACTCACTCTTCATGTACAAGTATCATCTCGACACAAAGGTGGACGACATTAAAAGGTGAAAGAATTGTAAAATAATATATATTGTTTGATTGTTTGTTTTACCTGACTGCTATTTAAGAAAGCATGTGTATGCTTGTAAGTAAGCAACCAGGAGGACAACTCAGAAGGACTTAGTAATGAGGATTAATTAGTTCTTGCACAAATATTCAATCAAGTTTAGACAATTTATATTATAAATTTGTTTAATACCTCAAGCAAGGTTGTTGGAATGAGTTTCATGTACTTGATTTGGTGGCTGTGAAAAGAAAGTTTAATAAGGAATTTAAAGTCTAATCTTTGGCTGAGGTTCAGGTGACATCAAATACTTAATGATGATAATAATAATTTGCATATGCAAATAATACTTGAATAAAAGATCTGTAAACAAATCTCATCCAATATTTTTATCCGCCAGGTATCAAACTAATTCTCGCTACAAGCTTGTGAAGCAGTTTCAGATGGAGAAAGCCCAGCAGATCACTGCGATGTCAGCCATCAACACCTTCAACTCTTGTATCCTTTCTTTTGTAAATAAGACAAATGTTAAATAGGCCGTTTTCGTAATGTAATCAAATTTAATGCACAAATCTTTGTTCCGTTACAAATGACTTCAGTCACCTGTTATGAATAACTGTATTTCAATAGTCAGAATGTGAATTGCAAACATGATGTGTTGCTAGGTAGGACAAGCATATCTTGTACCTTTATGCATTAAAGATTTATTAAATTTTATTAAATTATGAAAATGGCATATTGCTTTGAGGAGCTTACAGTAAATATGCACACATTAAATGTATTATTACTATGCAGGCTGTCAATAGATTTTTTTTATTTTATACAAGTGCAGTAATATTGGATAAATTATGCTGTGATTCAATAAAGAAGGGCATCACTATATTTCTATATTCAAACCTGTCTTAGTGACCATCTCTCTATAAAGGCCACCTGCCTATAGCGGCCGTGCATTTTGTCTCCCCCAAGAGAGAATTTGTGTTGTGGAACCTGTCTAGAAAGACCGCCTGTCTTTATGCAGTGGCCACTTTTTCTATTTCCCTTGGGTGGCCTTTATAGACAGGTTTGACAGTAGTAAACATGTTTCCACTTTCCAGTTTCGGGCTGGATATGAAAATTTCCTTTTTAATTTAATTTTTTTTATGTTTCTAACAAAATATTACAAATCAATTACTGTATAAATATTTACAACAAATGTAGAAGTACATATTGGAAACAGAGGGGTCCACTAAAAAGCAATGCTTGTACAATGAAAGAAATACCATACTCCTTAACTTTACTTTCCAATCAGACATTGTGCTGTGTGCTGGTTCAGATAAATCAATAGAAGCCTTGGATATGAATGTAGGAAAGACCGCTGCTAGGATCGCTGATGTTCAGAGCAGAGCTGTGCATGTAATAGCCCAGAATCAGGTAAGAAAGGATATTCTTGTAGAGGGATACCAGGCCTAAGGAATTCAATTCAATTCAATTCTCATTTATTTCATTCTCGATTAAAAATTACATTGATACAAAAGATATACAAAATAATTCATAAACAAATTGAGAAAATGAAATGGGGAACTACATCAATAAAGCCCTTAGGCCGTGTACAAGCGTTGTTCCCAAAGCATTCATAGCATATGATATATTCACATATTCACAGCAGATGATATGTATATCAATTCAGATTGCAATAGAAAAATTCAGATATATTTGTATTAACGTGTTGGCTTTTTGTGTTTTTCTCCCTCTAGGGGTCTATGTATGCCAGTCACCCATCTAGCAGCTATGATCTCTTTGCGACGTCAGCAGTCACAGATGGGATTAAAGTGTGGGATCTTAGGTCCAATAGGTGAGACAAACCCGGCCCCTCTATGGTTTTATGTATGCCAGTCATCTTTCTAGATATCCATTTTCTTTGCAAAAGATCATATTTACTCTTGAACAAAACACATTTGGCATTCTCTAAAGCATATGTTAACAATTGTCTGAAAGTGTTACTGTTTCTTGACTTTTATAATGTAATTTCTTTTATTTTACTTCATTTCATTTCGAGGAACACAAAGAGCAAAACAATAAAAAAAGAAAAAAGAATAAAAGATTAACAAATAAAAGTAAAGGAACTACAGGTATGCCTAGGGTTCACTACAAGCAAACAAGCTCTTAAAAAAAGGGGGGTCTCTGTTTATTTTGCTCACGGTACACATAGTCCATAGTGGTTTAGTATTAATCAAGGAGGTGAATCGTAAAGCAGCAAAACAACAACAAACAAAAACAACTCCCCCCCCAAAAAAAAAAAAGAAAAAGAAGAAGAACAATACAGTTAATGCCATTTACTAATTGCAAGTCATACATGTAGGAGAGTGATTCCTACAGACAATATATCTTTTCAAAATACATTTTGTTCACTTCACTTTCTAATTCATATAGAATTTAATCTCGACAGTTTATACTCACACTATATCATGGTACATATTCAACTTTATTCCTCTTTTCTTCAAGATTCGTCCTCATTTCTCACCCTAATCCTTTCAAGTCAATTCTCTTTTCTTTCATGACCAAGGTGTGTGAAGCATTTAGAGGGTCATCTAAACCGAGCGCACCATTGTGGATTACGCTTCAGTCCATGTGGGAAGTACATCGCTACCGGAGCGGAGGATAGATCAGTAAGTGCAATCCATTCATTGCAGTTGCACCTTGTTATTAATGGCTATTAAAGGGATCGTTTAACAATGTTAAATCTGAGATGCACGATCCTACGTGTTATCAGTGTCTGTGATATGGTGTAATTTTAAAGCCCTAAAAAAATTGCGCTTCAAAATATCAAGAAGTGCCTCAAAAAAGTAAAAATCTTTGAGTGACCCGTTTTATCATACCGGTACACGTTTTCCCCAATTGTAATTCCAATCATAAATATCTTGATAATCAGACAGGCGATTGGCTTGTAAAAGTCATGGGGTTCCTGACTGACCTAAAGGTTTATAATATGATTGCAGCATGAGCTAAATCCAGGAGTTTGTTTCAGAATCTGAGACAAAGTTACCGGTTCCCTCTAAGCGATTTGTTAGTCTTATTTAATTTAAAGGAGATATACAACGATAGTGATGAATGATTATTTGTTACAGTTTTGTTATTTAATTATTTAAACATATTTGTGGCTTACACCTACTAATCATTCCACTTAAAAAAACCAAGGTTTATGCATTACTTTGTAGCAAAAGCAAATTTTAGAAATTTAAGAAGTGTGATAAAAGGGAACCATTAACCATATACCTTTTCTTTATTTTTAGGCATATGTGTATGACTTGAGAGGTGGGACATACATAAGGAAGCTGTCAGGTCACACAGAGGTCGTGTCAGATGTGACCTTTCACCCTCTATATCCTGAGGTAAGATGAAAGAAATTCACATCAGCACTTTAACTGTTGCATGTTAAGAGGTCATAACAAGATAGATGTCAGCACAAAAGGGCTGTGCTGTACGAATGAATGGAGCAATTAGTGGAATAGATGGATAGATAAATGGATTTTATTAAGATCTTCGTGTCTGGCAGTTAAAAACTGAAATGAACATAAATTACAATGAAAATTTCCAAAGAACATTAACATAATAATATGAGATACCAATAGGTCACTTCCGCAATAATGTAGTATTCTTCATCATTGATGTGAAGAAATTTTTGGCTTGCACCCAGTACATAAAGTTGGCGTGCTTGATCTTGTAATTTAAAACAAGTCAGGAGAGCCATGGACACATGATGGCCTGGTGGTAGAGTCGCTGCCCGGCAAGCAGTAGATGGCAGGTTCAAATCCTGTTGGTTTCAAGAGTTTTCTGACTTGTACAAGATCAAGCAGATGATCTTTATCTACTGGGTGCAAGCCAACAATTTCTTTTCAATTGAAACTTCTCCCAGGAAACCTAAAACTTTAAAGGTATTCTTAACCATTTGGGATCTGAATTTTCTCCTTCCCAAAGACTTAAAGCCACTATGTCCCTTTTGACGCCAATATCAAATTCTGTATAACTGTCCAGGAATTATGAATATGTCATGTATGTCCTATCTGTGAAATTTAAACGTTAGCAGTGTCCTAATATTCAATTATGCAAGGAAACCAGTTTACTTGCTAGACTTCACTGTCAGACACTATTGAGTGACTGACTGGCTTTTTTTCTTCTTTGTTAATAACAAATGGGACATAGTACCTTAAATACAGGAACTACCAGTTCCTGCAGAAAAAATTTGATAAAATTCAAAGGGAATATGTAGAGTGATGAAATTGTAAGTATAGTAGATTAGATGAAATAATACAGAGCACAATTTTGTTATCTAATGCTTTAAAATTGTCCAATGATTTTCCCACTTTGGTCTACAGATTGTAACAGCAACTTTGGATGGCAAGCTACGGCTGTACAGCGACAGATGACAATAATCACTTTGATCAGGACTCATTTCTCATTTCTGCCCCCCTCCACCCTACCCACTTGGATAGCAAAACGCTGGTCAGACTAGTGGAATTCGTCCACTACCAACTTGAAGGAGTTCATCCCAAAGCCCTGTGCAAAACCAACTGGCAGTGACCTCTCAAGAAAAGCCTGGGTCAACCTCAGCAGTATCAGAACTGGAGTTGGCCGTACACAATATTTCCTGCATAAAATTGGAGCTGAATCTTCACCAAACTGTGCCTGTGGAGATATCCAATCTATGGATCACGTCATCGATGACTGTCCTATCTACAAATCCCCACACGGTGCTTCTTGACTTCGAGAGCTCCGATGATGAGACAATCAGTTGGCTAAATAAGGACCTTCCTATTTATAATAGATGATGTACTCCCTGATATTCTTTGTATGAACGAACAAATGAACGATTTCTGCAATAATTATTCTGTTGGCAAAGGATACCAATCCAGAAAGTGTGTAATATCTCCTTGAATCTCCAGTCATCACTTTAGGAGGAGGAGGCCCGATGGCTCAGTGGTTAGAGCAGTGGTCTCGTAACTGACGAGTCTAGGGTTCAAAACCAAGGCAATGCGCTAGTGCCCCTGGTAATACATTAAGCCTCATTACCAAGCCCCTTGGAATTAACTAAATAGGTGTAGGTCCCCCAGTTGCTAACTGGTATTTACAAGCATATACATGTACATGCTCTGGTTACAGGTAAAATATACCTTCATTCCATTCCAGACCAGTCCAATATTTTTAAATACACTGTGTGCAGTCATTTCATCTTTGAATATCTTTATTTTTACTTCTTTGTTTAGAGAGAGAAGGATTAGACATGTTATGTTTAATAAGATGCTTTGTTACCTAATTTAGGTATCAATAATGTTTCTTGGTGTGAAATATGAATGAAGATATCACAGCTTGGTACCAATTCTCTATTTTGCTTCTTCTTTAGACATTTGAAAACAGGTTACAACATTGTATTATAGTACAATTCTAACCCCAAATACTTAAAAATTACAGGGGTAAATATGTATCATGTCGTAGCTCCTTATACACGGATAAGTTCTTTCATGATTTGAGGATTTTAGAAGAAATTTATCCTGACCAACGAATGAGGCCTCATTTTGGAGAGTTCCTATCAAGGTTCTATATCAGATTTTGTAGAAATATATTATAATAATAATGTTGGACAATACTGATTCACCTAAAAACTTATTTTCATAAAGATTAAAGATTTATTAAAGCCTTACAGCACTAATTATAGCTACTTGCGCCCTCTTACAGCAGACAATGCCTAATCGGTGCCTTTTGGTCCCCCATGATCCCCCTTTTCTTATGTTAATTGAGAGCTGATTTGTTGAAACAAACATCTGTCAGTGACCTTGCAGGGAGGTCTAATCCCCCTGGCCAAAGTAGTACAGACAGGCTTTCAAACATAATTTCACAGCTGGATTGAGATAATTTTACCCTTTAAAAGAAAAAAGAAAAAAGATTGAAATATAGAAATGTATAATTACAACAAATATATATTATTTATATAATCATGAAATTGAATACAATTAGAAATACCATGTTTACCTCCGATGTTTCTGTAATTTTAGTGTTTTAATAATCCTGTTAAAATATGAAATTTGATGGGTACAGACAATGCAAAATTGATCGTTTGTTTGAAGGAATGATTCACAGAAAAAGAATTGCATTATCAGGTTAGTTAGAAACATTGAGATCTTCAACATCATACGAAAATATATGATTAACTACAACACAGTACTACATGTAGCTCAACTGCCATTAGATTGAATAGAAAAGTAAGCATTCATATGATAACAAAATTAATTTTATAATAATCTTAGACAGAATAAGCTGTGAAGTATTTGTTTGACCTGGTACTATTTGTTGAAATTTTATTCTATAAACTGTATCCATCCATTTTTTCATTCTTTGAGCAATATTTATTGTATTTCAAATAAAGTTTTTTATGATAAGTAGAAAATTGTTAATTTCTTGAAATGAAAATTGGTATGTGAAGAATAAAATGTGAATTAATAATTTATAGTTTTGATCATTTGTCCCTGCCTTCTTGTTCATGGTTGATTACTGATTAAGGTTAGCAGAGATGGAGGGGTTGATATGATGGGGGGAGTCTGATAAAGAGTGAGAAATAGAGAGGGGGTCAAAAGAGTAGAAAAAGAGAGAGATAGAGACTGAACGATTAACCCCTTGCCATTTTGACCCAAAATTGATGATTTTCCACATTTCCCAAATATGCCAAAACGCCCCTCAATGGGGATAATTGGCGCTCGACCAAGCTTATAATGTACAACGATGTTCATTTAGACCAAATAAACTAAGGGGACATTTTTCATTTTGGTGGCAAAAACGATGAGCCCTTGCCATTTTGGTCAAAAATGTAAATGTAAAAACCCAATACACATATCAATCGTCAGACATGATTATTGACGTCTGGGGACCGACCTTTAAACGTCACCATCCGAAAGACGTGATTTGACTCAGTTTCGAACCTGCGACCTCGGCTGTATCATCATCAGTTCGAATCTTCTATCTTCTATTGATAGCTGGATTACAGGCGCACGCCACAACACCTAGGTTGCAAGCGTCCAGCGTATATAAAAGCTTTAAAATCACATTTGTTTTACAGTTACTCAAAAGTACTTCCTTCCAGACCACAAACATGCATATTCATCAGGATGCATTAGAATATCCTTTATTCTTATCATTCTCTTGCTCATGATTGGGTATAGCAGGCAGTACATGCAAATACCTACTGATGAATATCCTCGACGTAGACGTAGACGTAGTACAAGAAGAAGAAACTTTTAGTAACTGTGAAAATTATATGATATCTAAACCATAAATAGCCTGAGATTCTGTCGATGGTGTAGTCAGAAGATGTAAAATGCCCAAAACTTCGTCGTACGGCGATCCCTCTGACTTTGCTTATAAACTTTCTAAGGCGGACCCCTGCTCGAGACTGGGTTTTGTCTTTGGGATGGTGATGCGCGGAAAGCCCGCACACACACACCCACCCACCCACCCGCACACACACCGGGCCGTTTATTATCTTGTCATATATATATATAGATGCTTGTGTTAAGACTATGATATCAGGAGGATGTTATGTTATGATACCTTTATAACAACTATATATTTATCTCTCTCTATCTCTTTGTCTCTACACACATTTCAAACATATACTACTTTCATATTCCTAAATTCTCAGAGATTAAGAACGAACTTTATAATTCAAAATCTAGGGAAGTTTGGGAGAAGTCTCTCTTCCAAATCTCAGCCGTTGCCATCCCTCCCACCCAGTGACGAGTTTTACTAGGGTATAGGCTTTAGATATCATTTTTGTTGCACAGTTAGTAAAACCTCTCATGTGTATGTAAATCATGCATATTCATCAGAAACTATTTGAATATCTTTCATCATTGGTTATTGCTATATACTAAATATCACTTTCTTCCTCATGATTGGGCAAGGTAGGAGGTACATGCAAATACTTAAATTATGCATGCTTGACACATGAGAGGTTGTACTAACTGTGCAACAAAAATGATATCTAAGGCCTACACCCTAGTAAAATTCATCACTGGGTGGGAGGGATGGCAACGGCTGAGATTTGGAAGAGAGACTCCTTCCAATCACTAATTCTAACTTTCCTAGATTTTGATTATAAAAAGTTCATTCTTAATCTCTGAGAAATTATGAATATCAAAATAGTAGATGTTTGAAATAGACAAGAGAGAGAGAGAGATATATATATAGAGTTGTTATCAAGTGTTATCATATGATAACACCCTCCTGATATCATAGACAAGATATTATGCCAAGAATCAACCAGTAACAACCCACCCCGTGACAGCCCACCCGGTAACAACCCACCTGGGTGCATGTCCGGGTTTTCCACACGTCTGGTGACAGCGTTACAACGTCACCATCCGAATGACACAACCCAGTCCCGGGCAGGAATCCGCCTGAGAAAGTTCATGGATGAAATCAGATTGATTATATAACATCTTGAGCTTAAAATCACGTTGGAATTTAAGGCTATTTATAGTTAAGATATCATGTAAGTTTCACAGTTACTAAAAGTTTCCACTTCTTAATCGTACTACGTCTACGTCTACGTCGAGCATATTCATCAGAAGGTATTTGCATGTACTACCTGCTTTACCCAATCATTAGCAAGATAAATGATCAAAATAAAGGATATTCTAATGAATCCTGATGAATATGCATGATCGTGGTCTGGAAGGTAGTATTTTTGAGTAACTGTAAAACAACTGTGATTTTAAGCTATATATCATGACAATCTGCACGTCGGGGTAGGTGGCCAATGTAAAGAAGATTCCTTCCTCCTGGCTCCTCTTAGGGACTCTACCTGCCCGTCTTCCCAGACATGCCGGTCAACATACACCCCTACTTGTTGGAGGATGTTGGCCAACCTGCATCTCGAATTCGAAAACAGTTTTACTAAACCTCACATACATCCCAAATCCCTCTCACGCCTCTCTCACATTCTTCGAAATGGAAGGTGACCATAACGTTTTTCTTGCTCTGAATTTTCCAACCTTCTCATCTCGAAATAAAGTTTCATATGAAATTCACTTTTGCTCTTGTTCAAATACTTCCATCCATCCATTCCACAAGGCTTTTGCTGCACAGCTCCTTTCAAAGAATGTTTTAAAAAAAGTACACGCATATACAAGATACAAGATATTTTATTTGGTCTTCGCAAACAAGTTACATAGAAATTTGGTTTCCACTGGCGTTACAGTAATATTCAAGAAAATACATAATTACAAGAAATAAATATATTACGTTTATAGAAATAGATGAAATAAGGAACAAATACATGCAAAATATAATGAAGCGACAAAAGTGGTCATTTACCTCAAATCATGATAGTTTCAGTATTAATTAATTTCCGACGCAAAATTTCAACGTTTAACCTGTTTTTGTAAATGAGCAGGCATATCGATCTAAACCTCCGTTACAAAAACAAATCATTTTAAAAATCATTCCTTCCACCCAGGTGATTGGAATATCATTCAAATAATATAGGTTGTCTATCTAGTCTTGTTCAGGTTAATCAAGGTTCTAAGGGACAAAGAACAAAATATTCACTTGAAACATTCATGAATTCTCTAAACTTTGATATTGCACTTTGCTTCTTTTTTTGGTACACAACAATACACGTAAGTACATGATACATTCGTGCATACTTGGAACAAAGATTGATGTTTCCATCCGGTAAAGAAATATAAATAATAATTATCTGAATATAAATCTAATTATAGAGTGGTTGGCAAAGGAACTATTGGGCACAATGACCGAGCAAATTAGGATTATAACTGGTATTTGTATGGGACGATCCCAACCTAACTGAAGTCTGTCCATAATTAGTAATCTTACAGAAGTATTTCTGTGTTTCCTATCAGGTGACCTTTTTGAGAAGAACAATAAATCAAATTCCAAGTCAAGAGTGGTAAATTAAAAGGGAGGGAGAAAAGAACTTTCCCCAAACACTCCCCAATATTTTGCTGTAGACCATGAAACCAGAGCCCTTCTTCTTGGGATCGACTACTCTCCAGGCTTTCAATGAAAGAGGAAAATATCTCATGAAGAAATTTCTCATGAAGGTCAAGATTAAAGTCACCATGGTAAATTTACAGTCAAAATACTGTGATCATAATGATTACGACATTGTTTTCACAAGTATTTAAACAAAATTAATCCATACTGTAATGAACAAAATTTGTGTAAAGAAATACATAAAGCATATTTGACTAATGCAAAAAATGTAACTATATGATTTTATCCATTTCTCAGCCTATCTTCTATTCTGCATAGTTTAGTTTCTGGCAAAAAGCTTGTAAATAAAAGGAAGCAAGCTAAAAGTACAATCTATTCATCTGTTCTTCAATATGTGAAACATTGTTTATACATTAAAAGTAGTTCTCTGTCATTGGCCTTTAATAAATCAAAGGAAAATAGGCTGAAGAAAGCAAAAATTATCTTCTTAATGGTAAACTTTTTTTTATAGTCTCATTGCAAAGTAAATATCACTCACTTAATCTAAACCTAACAATTACCAGCTATGTCATTTTAGGGACGTTGCGCTTCAAACATTTTTTGTTTATGTACTGTTCCTACTTTGTATTATATCTCGATGTAACCCTTTGAATTTCATTATCTGTAAACAATTATTTTACATGGTGAATAAATAAAACAAACAAACAAACTCGATACATTTTCACATCATCATTTCTATCCTGTATAATTTTTGTCAGATACAATGTAATGCTTGATCAGTTCTGCTACATGTAAACAAATTAATTACGAACCCCAACAATATGTTTCCTAAATGATGTCAACATTATCAAATTGGAATGCACAATATAATTGCAGTGGGCAGCAGAAATCCATGTCCATGACAACTACAAATATCTATGTTGCACAAAAGGTACAGAACTTTACTGTACAAGGAGTAATCCATTATTTAACATGTTTCAACTTGTATGAAACAATCAATAATCTACAGCTTTGATGTAAATTAACATTCATTCTTCTTTGTTAATTCTACTTGGTCAATGTTAGTTTGCCTATGCGCAAAATGAGATTATGTAACCTTTTGATAATGTATAATGCACCATGCCAACATGACACATCTCAAGTGTTTCACATATCATTTTAAATTGAGATATTGGTGAAGTGTCTGATCGCTCTAGGAATTTTCCTCTCAAGAGCTGTGTAAGCTGTCCGATGGCTCTAGTAATATTACTCTCTAGAGCTGTGTAAGCTGTCCGATGGCTCTAGGAATATTACTCTCAAGAGCTGTGTAAGCTGTCCGATGGCTCTAGGAATATTACTCTCAAGAGCTGTGTAAGCTGTCCGATGGCTCTAGGAATATTACTCTCAAAAGCTGTGTAAGCTGTCCGATGGTTCTAGGAATTTTCCTCTCAAGAACTGTGTAAGCTTGAAGTCCATTATGGGCCCTGACTATAAAAAAAAACAGGAACTGGCATTAATTACAGGTTAGAATAATTGAATAATTTCCTAAATTTAATGCATTTGGTGGGCTGAGAGTAAATTCATCATCGAACTTTGGCAGTTCTTACTGATCATTTTTTTTTCATGGGTAAATGGGTACCCGTGAGGATGCGAAAGCCAATGTGGTATGCTTAGCAATTTGAGCCTAGTAGCTCTTGTTGGAATGCTCCCCAGGGAGTGGAGAAAGTGCATACATTGTGTGCGGGCAAGCCAGAATCCGATGAACGGGGTAATAATGTAAAGTGCTTAGAAACTCGGACATTCCCGACGTATTAAGCGCTATATAAGCAAACGAAACAGGGCCCTGATATGCATAAAAGCTATTTCAAGAGCTGTTTTCAGCTACCTAGACAGTTGAAGGGTTTGGTGATGTCAGTTGCTTCAGGGAAGTGAGCTGTCCATCATGTAGTCTCATCCCAGCTGCCAGGAGAGTCAGATAAAAATATTGCTATATCTCTTGCGCTGTTCTGTCTTGGCTGTCCTAAAGGGTTCTAGGACACCTACCCCCTGGACATCCACCCCGGACAACAACCCCCTAGGAAAACTACCCCAGGACAACTACCCCCCGGACAACTAACCCCCGGACAACTACCCCCAGCCAACTACCCCCTACGACTTCCATCCTCTAGGACAACTACTCCCCGGACAAAAATCCTAGGGGTAGTTGTCTGGAGGTAGTTTTCCGGGGGTAGTTGTCCAAGGGGGTAATTGTTCTAGGGGTAGTTGTCTGGGGGGGGGGGGGGGGTAGTCGTCCTAGAGGGTAGTTGCCCTAGGGGGTAGATGTCCTAGGAGGTAGTTGTCTTAGGTAGTTGACTGGGGGTGGTTATCCGGGGTGGATGTCCAGGGGGTAGGTGTCCGGATACGGTCCTAAAGTCCAATCCAATGTGCCTCCGAAGCTCTGTCTTTTAAAGCATATGGTAATGCCTGACATCTCCTAGATTTGGTAACATTGATATTGAGTGTGCAATGGGACATCTTGAAGTCTAACCCCAGTTGGTTGAAAGCTTAAATTGCTGAATGTAATTCCTAATGAGTATATGCTGCAGAGATTTCCCATCGCAAGGGCTATTTAAAGCTGAATTCCGATACTGGCTGCTCGTTGACCAAGCCCCCTGAAGTATATAATGATGCCTAGGTCTTCAAGGATGTAGAGATGTCCTTATCTATGAGGCAGTCTGCGCAGAGGTGAAATGAAGATCAGTCTTTGTCTCCAGTTGGTGATGTCTAGGTCTCGACCTCAAGACCTAGAGCTACATGAATGTGACCAACATTTTTCCTTCACGTCTTGGTGTCAAGATCTTCAGGACAGGCTGCAGAGCTATTTGAAGATAAGAAGAAGAAGAAACCAGGACTAAACTACGCCACTGGTATGAATTGCCTTGGGCCACTGAGATGCAATGATGTTGCTATCTGAGAAACTGGGCAATCTTGGCTGTTTTGAAGTCCGACCTTAGCTGCACAAACGACATGACCACCGTTCTGTCTAACCCAGCCTGAAAGAAAGATGGAATATAAGAGCGTAGTAACATGGATGAGGAATAAATACTCAGTTTACACATCTCAAACATATTGCAAATCATTGAAGAACGTATTTCCATGATAAGAATGGAAAAAGAATATCGAAAATAGGTGATTTAAAACAAGAACGAGAAGAAGATGGATATACGAAATTTATTAGATTTAAAAAAGTAACCAAACCCTGTTATGAAAAAATAGTGTCTACATTTTGTTCAAATTTATTGAATACGAATCAGTGTAAAAAATGGTCATATGCCTTGAATGTAAATTAGAGAGATTTAATTCAATGGCAGAATAGATTTTAAATTATTTATTGGTTAACGCTAGACACAAAGATTCGTGTATTTCAATTTAAATTCATCCACTGTCGTTTGGCGACGAATGATTATTTGTATAAAATCGGTATTCACAACTCTCAAGTCTGTAATTTCTGTAAAAAAGAACCACAAAGTGTATTGCTTTTTTTTGTACATGTTCTAAAATTCAATTTTTTGTGGTCTGATATAAATGCTTGGTTATTAAGAAAAAAATGTTCACACTTAGATATTTGTTTTGGTTTTGGCTAAAAAACTTACCATCTTGTAAATACAATTGTATTTTATGCAACAAATTTTATTTATAAAACAAAGTATGAAGAAAAAAAATCTTTAATTTTTACGTTTTACAAAAGAACTAGATTTTCTTCAACACGTAGAATATATAATTGCATTCAGAAAAGGAAAACAGAATACACACACAAAAGTGGAGACCTCTAACTTAATTTGATTCGATATTTGATATTTAATTGATTTTTTTACATGTTCATTTGTTTACTTTGAATTGTATTGTATTGTATTTGCTATGCAGATAGAATGTTATAATGTTATAATGAACAACGATTGCAAACATTTTTTATTTGAAGCAATAAAAAATTAAAAAATAATTTTAAAAAAGAGTTCGATATGTACCCTGCTAAATATTAGTACACTTTCTTTCTATCTCTCATTTTCTAACCCTAATCCTAACCCTAACCCTAGTTTCCTGTGTTTTATATATTATATTATTTTTAGTTATATCACTCTGTAACATATCAATATTTTTTTTTAAAGTTCTAGTGGGGGGTTACATATGGAACTTTAGCCGAAATGTTCTTTTTTTCGGCAAAAACGATGAGCTTACCCCTTGCCATTTTGTTTAAAAAATTGATCATTTTCCACATTTCCCCCAAATAAGCCAAAATGCCCCTGAAGGAGACTAATTGGGGTTTTATCATAACTTTATAACTATTATAATTCACAAATGACACAAAATTGTAAAGCTTAGATCCTCCTCTTTCATTTGATGCAACTCATATGATGCATATTTTACGCATGAGTGATTAAAAAACAATTTGAAGAAAGGGTACCAAAAAGTCATTTGGCAAACTGTGTCTGAATTTCAAAGAGAAAATCACATTTCTTGAAAGTTCACTCGTCTTTTCATATGACACCTCAATCAGGTTAAAATGAATCAGAAATATTAAAGTTCAATTTTTTTTTATAGAGAATTTGTCATCTTAAATAAAAAAAAAATAGAAAGTGGTTTCTTTCCTACCTTGTCTCCTAGCAACACCTTTTGAAACCAGCACCATTGAGCCACTAATTGTTGGGACAAATTATCTCACTAGGTGAATTATAGGTAGTCATTCAAATATTGCACAGTACCCGCAGAAAGAATATGTATGACTTTATACAAAGTAATGTCGCTTCTTTGCGGATGAAGTCAGGGAGGAGAAACTCATAATCTCAATAAAGTAATAAGGCCTTAGAACCTAGTAAAGAATCGAGCGAAGAAGTAGGACATGAATTAGATTTCGTGTAGACTTTAGGTCTCTCTAAAAGAAGTGTGCTCTATATAAGAACAGCTCAGGATGGTTGCACATCCCAACACATAGGTTGTGGAATGTGCTTGCCAAAATAATTGCACATCCCAATACAATAGGATTTAGAATGTGCTTGCCAGAGAAAGTATGTGTGGCACTTTGATAATGTTACTGGTGTTACTATAGAAATGGGTGACAATTGAATAAAAGGCCAAACTTCAAGCCACGCAATAAATACAAGACAATATTTACAAAAGTAAAGTTCTTCTAAGGTAAATTAAGTCACTACAGTTTAAAGTAATGCTTGCATTAATTTTATGAAACGAATCCGTTCCACATGCTGTCTTCCCTAACAACAAAGAAGACGAAAGACTTCATGCATGCCGGCTGATCGTCAACGGAATAGAGTTTGTTGTTTGTTGCTATTGCAGGCAGCCAGTGAAAATGAATTCGGTTAGATAAGTTGAAAGAGAATACCGGTAGACCTGTTTACGAGGGAGTTGGGGATCCCAGAATGCAACTCCCTAGTTTCTCAATCTCCAGAACCCCTGAACACTATTTCATTCACCTGCTATGGGATAACGGTATTACTATAGATGGATTTCACAGGGGGGGGGGGGGGCACAGTGCCCCCCCAATTTTTCAAGTACCCCAAAAATGCCCCTTTTTACAATAGGAAAAGTGCCCCTTTTACTTTGACAAGTGCCCCTATTAATTTGTTTAAACTGTCCTTCCCCTTTCCACCTCTGATAAGTGCCCCTTTTACTTTTACACGTACCCCTTTTCCTTTGACAAGTTTCCATTTTCCTTTGCAATTAGTGTCTATTTTCAATTCTCATAAGTGCCTTTTTTAATCTCTAGTTAGTTCCCCTTTTTAGGTACGAGAAGCGCCCCTTTTCACTTTTAATAAGCGCCCCCTTCACCTCTGATAATTGCCGTATTCAAATCTGAGATGTTCCCCTCTTGAAAAAAATGCCCCTCCCCCTTTTAATAAATATCCCTTTTTAACCCTAATAAGGCCGGGGGGCATTATGCCCCCCCCCCCTACACGATTTTCCGATTGTTCGGGAACGCATATGGATGGCGCCCCGCCGCTCGCTGACTTTTTTCTTTTGAGTCTTGCGCATCTTTGATTTTTTAAAAATGAAAATCGGACCTACAGTTACAAGGTCACGTGACCGGTCTTGTTTAAAGTTTAGGTGGTTGTTTTGGGGTCAAAATAGTTGGATTGTAGTAAGAAATGAAATAAAACAACAAAAAAACAAAAAAATACATAAGTTCAAAAAACAATGAAATACATAAGAAATTATCAAAACAATAGATAACATAAGAAATAAGCTGGCTCTTCCATTTTTTTTTGTCGTATTTATTCCAAATGGTCTAATGAATATATGTGGTGAAAAAGAATGTTTAAATATGAATAATATATGATTTATAGGTAAAAACGTGATTTTATGACCTTATATGCAAATTAGTGAATTTTTCCAAAAAATTGAAATTAACATATTATTCTATACACTTCACTTGACATGCGTGCAAATTTTCGCGGAGATCGGCCGTTTCACGGCCGAGATCTTAAGGGGGCCATAATGCCCCCCGGCCGTACTAAGACCTTAAATAGCCCGGCCTTTTTAGGGTTAACTCGGATAAGCGCACCGTATATTTTCACATGTGCCCCCTTTCCTTTCTAATAAAGAACCTATCCCTTTTTCATATATGCCCCTTTTCACTTTTTATAAATGACCCTATCAAAACCTCTGATAATTAGCCTTTGTACTTTGAAACGTGCTCATTTAACTTTTACTAATAAGTGTCTTAAACCTTTCGAAAAGTGTCCTCTTTTCCTCTCATCATTAAACGTGCCCCTATAATTCAAGCGACTAACAGCAATGTCTCCCAAAGCTCGCTCGCTACGCTCGCTCGTAGTGATAAAATTATGTACTTATCAAAGGTCTTTTCAAATTTCCGTTATGAGAATGTGCTTTTAACCCCATCAGGATTGGGTTTTTCCTCTTTATAAGATGTAATTTTTCGCACTGCGACCTCACAAATTTTTACAAATTTTCCTCGCTCGCTTTGCTCGCTTGCAAATGAATTTTCAGACCATCACCCCCAACTGCAAAGTAAGATGCTTAAGCAATATCTTATATGATGTATAAAGAGAAACAAATATTGAAATCATTCCTGATAATGTAATCACAATATAGGGGTACCAATGTCTAATTAAAAGTTGTATATTTTCGCTTTGAAATTTCCTTTTAAAGGTGCCCTTTTTGTTGGTGCCCCCCCCCCCCCCCCACTTTGGAAGTCGCTCCGCCACCTCTGGCAACAATTTACGTATGCGATTCGCATTCTGACTATTAAAATACATTTATTCCTAACGGGTGAATGTAATACAAAAATACGAAAATAGATAGTAAACAGAGGGTCTATAATGAAATGAAATGAACAAGAGTGACAAAGCGTGGACGAGAGGAAAGAAGCACAGAGAAAGAAAGGACAAGGAAGGGTGCTTTTAGGACTGGTCATCAACCATTTAAATCCAGATTCCCCTGGGCGTCGTTTCACAAAACCATCATAAGTACAAGTTCACCAACATCCCATTGAAATGTGTGTAAACTCAATACACGCGTTTCACTGGGGGTGTTGGCGAACTTGATGGTTTCGTGAAAAGCTGCCCTGGTTCATAAATATTCTGGCAAGGAACAAACCCGATACAAAGTTTAAAGGGAAAACTCATAACCATGATCCTGTATTGAGAAATTGTGTATTTTTGTTGTAGCAGGGGAGGGGGATTATGATTTTTAAATCTTAGATTCTGTTTATGACAGTTAAAATATTTTAAAAGACATGTTATTAGATATAAACTCTCTTAATAAGGAGAATTCTTTAAAATGATGCTCACAAACAGTTTTTGCAAGTCTTCAAAATAAATGTCGCATATTTCTTTAAAGATTTTTTTCCCCCTGTTTATTCACATTGCTTATCATAAAGCTGTGTTTCATGTGATAAGCAACACGAGATGACCAAGATAAATGAAATACCTTCCATTTCTCTTTCCTAGTATGTTTTTATTATTATTATTATTATTATTATTATTATTATTATTATTATTATTATTATTATTATTATTATTATTATTATTATTATTATTATTATTATTATTATTATTATTATTATTATTATTATTATTATTATTATTATTATTATTATTATTATTATTATTATTATTATTATTATTATTATTATTATTATTATTATTATTATTATTATTATTATTATTATTATTATTATTATTATTATTATTATTATTATTATTATTATTATTATTATTATTATTATTATTATTATTATTATTATTATTATTATTATTATTGTTTGTTTCGGGGGGGGGGATTGTAATTTTCCAAGAGAATTAAAAAATATTGCTTTATTATTATGACACTTCATTTACAATGAGCCTCCGAGAATTATCCAACCAGTTCTATAAGCTCACATACACAGATCAATTACTTTTCCCTCTTTCAGTTAACTCTGCATAACTCGAAGTTGCACAAGACAAATTTCTCCCACGTCGAATCAATTTTAGCAAAATGAGTTTTTTAAACTTCCCCAATCAAATTTTGCACAGGCCATACTTCTTCTTTTTTCCTTTTTTTTATGGGGGGGGGGGGCGGATCTTAACAACTTCCACCTATGCAGAGTTAACTGTAATCTCCTTTTTTCTTCCCCTTTCACCACTCTCCCTCTTTTGTTCCTCCTTTCCGTTTTCCTCTATATCCCATTTCCCCTCGTCTCCACATCTTTCTCCCTTCGTTTCCCCTCTCTCCTCATCTTTCTATCTCCCTTTTCCCTAGTTTCCCCTCTTTCTCTGTCCCCCCCCCCCCGTCTTCTCCCCATCTTTATTCTCCGTCTCATCTTTCTTTTTGCCTCATTCTCTTTTCTTTTCTCTCCATCTCACAATGCACCAAAACTCTCATACTTGTTATACCATTTATTGCAATTATTTATCAACATTCTCTTTCTCTCTCTTCCCCTGTCTGTAAGTACAAAACATAAACCTGGTTTCATGAAATGGCTTAGAAGCAATGCTGATCTTGGGTTCTGGAGGGGGGGGGGGACAAGCCCAAAAAGTCTGATGATCGAGCACAAAGTTTGGGCGCCTGTTTTGCTACGAAATTATTGAACAAGCATCATTACCAGAAACAAAATATGTCACAAATCATCGGTAGCAAACAATAGTTTTTTTCATTTTGACTTCTTCAGGTAACTCAGTTTTATTGATGGAAAAAACAACAAGATACAACATACGAGCATAACATCTTCAATTATCCATCTAAACAATATACATGTACACAAGTAACGTAATCAGGTTGCTACATACAAAATAAATTTAACCATGAAGATATTCTCTCCTTTTTGTTTATAAACTAAACTGCAAATGTCTCTATCAGAAACAAAGAAACTGAATTGAATGATGGAAAAGGGGATGTAATTGTAAGGCACGGTTAGATTATACCCAGCAATCATTTATACTTTCAATACTTGCTCTTAAAAAGAAAGAGTATTATTGCTTAATAATTGCTTAATAACTAGCCTGGTTATGCCAACGATTTATGTCATGCGATACAAACAAGCAATATTCTGAAAGTTATTTTTTTTCTAAGTCAAACATGCGTTCAAGGTAAATTTTTTCCTTCATTGAACAGTCAAAAGTTATACAAGATGAAAGTTACAAAATTGGGATAGATTTTTCAAATTCAAGATTATACTGGGAGTGTTATATTATAACCATATATGTCGGTACAAGAATTATTTACAATAAAAATATAGCCATTTTTTGTAAATCCATTTGTTAACATTCACTTTGTTCATGTCATAAACTGTCTTTTTTTAAAAAGATTTCTGCACCTCACAAGAAGTCTAAATTCTTGGTCTAGGAATGGACCAAAATGCTAGGCCGGGATTAAGCGTCTTGGTCCGTTCCTAGAAGCCACATATATCATCAGCATTCATCGAGCAGATTTTTTGACAAAACAAAATAACAAATGTCAGTCACATATTGAGAGCTATACACTTATTTACCTTCCACTCCATCATAATACATATATATTTATAAGTTATGCAAAATGTGCCAAATTGATTCCATTACTATTAAATTCCATTAAATTCCATTCTGTAAATAACACAAATACTACAAGTTAATTAAATTCTACATTTGAGAGGCTTTTCAAAATCAAAATATTACACCTGACAGATTTGTTTTTCTTCATGATTATATTCATGCAGAGTACATTAGAAGCTTTAAGTCTGCGAGTGAGATTTTGATAGCCCCATGTCGGGTAGAGCTACCAAATTCACCACCGCGAAACTAGCAGCACACATTTATCGCTGTATAATCTGTCAAGTTTACCCATTTTCATTTGGGTTCAAACATTTTTCTTTTTTAGAAGTATTTTCAGTGGATTCAAACCACTTCCTTTATCATTTTTTTTGTTTTTGTTATAATACCTCTTATGCCTCTTTGTCAACTGAAAATAAAATAAATATCAATTTCGCAGATAGATGACAAATTAAATGTACCATTACAAAAATGGATGCAAACACCTGCATTTTCATTTAAACAGTATTGTCTGGAATCTCTGAAAACAAAGGAATTCCATTTCTCTGTAAGTTTCTTTAAATGTTTCTGCAAAAAAACTCAAATAGTTCTAACCCTGTGTCTTAAACATACATAGACAGATGTGCAAGTAACTTGTATAAGGCACTCTTTTTTTCAAACATTCATTTGGAGCATAAAAATGGTTTCAACATTTACATGTGTACAAAATGTGATATCATACATCAAAACTGATAATTTCTTGATGAGATACACAGTATGCTTTGCAGCGAATAGGTTTCTGACATGAAAAGCATCATGTAGATGCCCAAAACAGCACGACTCGATGCAAACCAAAAGCAAGGTTCTCAAAGAAAGCTTTATTATAAAGAGATAAAATTCACACCCCTTACCCAGTATTCATACCCATGTGGAATTGGTCAAAATTTAAGAATCAATTTTCACTCTATTACTTGTCTGGTGGACGACTATGGGGCAAAATTAATGCCAGTTTTGAAAGACTTTTCAAGAAAGATTGTAACAGGAAGTTCTTCTACAAAGAAGGGAGGGATTCTCTTGACCTTCCAATTTCATAGTTGGTAATGACATGTCTGGCAAGTTGACAGACTGTAAGAAACAGGTCAGAGGTCAGAGGTCAAAGGTGAAAGTTGAGTTACATGGGAGTCCCATTGAGGTGTAAGGCTGAACATTATATTTCAAAATAATTCCATCCTTTCACTAGTACAGGGGTGTGAAAGACAACTATAATTACTCCGTGATTTAGAGTTTCTCGTATGAAGGTGTATAATGGCAAAACATAAGCTCTTTACATACTGTATGTTAAGGCCGACTGAAATTTGCGGAACAATTTAGTATAAAAGAAATGACAATTACAAAAGGTCATTTGAACTCTGGTTAACAGAACACAAACTGTCCACTTAAATTCCGCAATTTGCCAAATTTTATACAAATAGCATGGATCCTTCAAAGAAAAAGAAAATAGAATAATTGTAATATTCCAGAAAAACATAATCAGATTGAGTATAACCATTGATCAGACTAAAAGTGTCTGCTAATTTAACCATTGACTGTGTAGCTCTGCGATCTTAGATCCATACAAGTGTTACTACATTTCACTACAATTATTGGTCCTATTCTGTTAAAAAATGCCACCAAACTCCCAATGTTCTGCCATAGTTTTCAAAAAGTTAAGATCAGTTTCCCCATTAGTTAATATCTTTTCAAGAATTATTAATCATTTAACAAATAATATGTTCTAGTACAAAACTGAAATAGCAACTTTAGGTTTCAACATTTGTAAACAAACTTATATAGACATATAAACTTACAAATATTTTTTTGATATAAAACAGCTGTACACGGTTCATCTGACTTTTGTTGTGGTTCAGTCTCTTGGTTAGTAGATGCCGGTTGTCCTTATTCACTTAGCCTCTGCTCTGGTGTCCCCGATGAGATGGTGGTAGCTGGCTGGACTGGTACGGTCTGCATTCCTCCCATGGGGTGGCCCTGCATTGAGAAAGGTACAGTAGGATATGGCTGATAATTGCTGACAGGGTACATTCCAGAGAGTTGCACACTTTGAGGAGGCATACGGGGGTGGACATAGAACATGGGTTGTTGGACAGGGGGAACTATGCTAGAGGTGGTAGGGGCAATGACCATGCTAGGGTGGGTGAACATGTAAGGTAAGCCTGCCACAGGGGGTTGCGAAGGGATTGAGGATTGTTGCGAGGGGACACTCGAGGTAGCAGTGGTTAGGTTTGTGGTTGTTTGCACTGCCTGGAGCTGCACTGCCTGCATTTGCTGCCTGAGAAGCCTCATTTCTTGCTGCTGCTGCAGGAGTAGTTTTTGAAGGTCCATCTTCTCCATAGCCATGAATTCTTTAACATCATCTGGCAAGGAGTCGTCACTAGCTGAAGGCTGGGTTGCGAGGTTGGACAATGAGCTAGATAAACCCGACGATTCCTTCAGTGATGCTGTTCTACTGACTCTACTATCTGGTACAAATGCTTTGCTTTTAACATTGACCTTCCTAAACAGTTTTTCTTCCAGGCTTGCTGTACTTGTATTTCCATGCTTCCAGTGTGGAGGTTTGTTACTTGAAATGACTGCGTCAGGTTCAACAGATGAAGAGAAATCCGAGAACCCTGAATCCATTCTTGGAATCACTGTTGTTGTTGATACATCAGACATGTCATTTTCGGATGAACTGTCCTTGTTTGAAAAATCATCAGTAGAGCTGAGTGGGAAGACACCTCTCCTTGCTCCATACGACTTCTTCTTCTGTTTTCTCATCATCCTTGCTTGATTCGCCAGACTTGGTGACATATTCCATGGAATATCAATTGTTGAGGCATCTGTTAGCGTAGTATCTGTGTCCTCCCCTGCACGCTCACTTTCATTGATCATATTGCGGACAGCTGTCCAATCAAAGTCAACGTTTGGACTAGATCTTGCTTTGCGTCTCTTTTCCCGCAATCTTGCTCTGGTCTCCGAGTCCCTTAAAGTTATGGTAGAGTCATCTCCGGGTCTTTGAGCAGATTGCCGTGGAACTTGGGTTGAGTTCTGAGCTTTTATCACCGAAAGAATACTCTGTGTTCGCTGGTGAATTTCCCGGAAACGACTTAGGTGATTTGAGTCATCTGGTTTGGCCTTATCTTCGTCTGATCCACTAGATTTTTGTCTCATATTCTGTAACATCTCCTTGGTATCATCTGTAGACTGATCGGACAAAATTTCAACAGTATCCAGCAGCAGTTCTTCCTCTGTCATTTGTGTCTTTTGAAGTTGACTCTTCTGGTTGTCTGTGAAATCTTGATTTGAAACAACTTCAGTTGTTTGAGCCGTCTCCGCTGTTATTATTATTTCATCTCTCGCGTCTTCATCAGTATCCTGACCTGCAGTTTCAGAAATAGCACTGATGCTTTTTGGCGAGGGAGTGGACTTTGGAACCACTCCACCACTGGACACTTGCATGGAACCAATATCCGTTTCAGCTGGATTTCTGGACAATCGTCTGATAGAGGGAGTGGACTTTGGAGCCACTCCACCACTGGATGCTTGCATGGAACCAAAATCCGTTTCAGCGGGATTTCTGGACAATCTTCTTATTTTTGTCCTTGCCTGCATAATCAAGTTGAAATGTTCTTCTTCTTGATCATCCTCAACCTTTTTTGGTCTGGACTCTACCACTTTTTTTTTCTCTTGTGCTTCCATTTTTTTCTTCTTCAAAGCCTCCTTCCATGGCACAACAGTGGAAGATGAAGATGCTAATGCGTTATCAGTGTTTGCATCTTTCGTTTTTCTCTCAGAAGAAGTTTTAAGTTTGACATCTTTCCAGGGCACAGAGGCTTTTTCACTCACTTCTTGTCTCTTTTCTACTGGTGGAACTGGCTTTGGTGACTTCTTCTCATCCGTATTTTCAATGTTTTTCCGCTTGATCAAAGAATCTTTCCACCACGCCTCAGATTTAGCTTCATTTGTTTTTGCAGTGTCAGTGTCAGATTTTTTGGTCTCCAATGAAGTCCTCTTCTTAAGTGCATCCCTCCATGAAACTTTGACATCTTCTGGACCAGCAGACTTGGTTGGAGTAGTCACCTGCTTGGGTTTCTCTTCAACTTTATCATTTGAAGCCACTGGAGAGGGATCAGACTTTGCTTTCAGCGATCCTTTTTTAGTCCTGCTCAAGTTTTCATCCTCGAGCTGTGCCTTATCTTGTCCGAACATATTCAGTGTGCTTCGGACCATACTGCGACTTGCAAGCTTGGCCAGTTCCTTCTGGTCTTGTGTGAGAGTTTTTCCTTTGCTACTTTGCTCTTGGGTAAGTTTTCCTCCACCATATCTACTTTTAAGAACATCCCATCCACCTTGTTTTTCTGTTGATAAGGTTAGTGCCTTAGGAGACCTGGTACCTAATATCTTTGCTTCTTTATCGTCTTCAGCTTCTTTACTTTTACTGGTGAAACGAGAAGCACTTTTCTCCACTTCACTCGACAGGATATTACTTTTCTTAACGTCTTTATTTTGTGTTTCTGGTGTAGTTATGTCCACTTTTCTTGACAGGCTAATGATTGGTTTGGTACTTTCATCTTGTGTTTCCAGTACAGGTGGGTTTTCCCTTTTCGACAGGATAGTACTTTGCTTAGCATCGATATCTTGTGTTTCTGGTGTAGTTATGTCCACTTTTCTTGACAGGCTAATGATTGGTTTGGTACTTTCATCTTGTGTTTCGAGTACAGGGGGGTTTTCCCTTTTCGACAGGATATTACTTTGCTTAGCATCTAAATCTTGTGTTTCTGGTGTAGTTATGTCCACTTTTCTTGACAGGCTACTGATTGGTTTGATACTTTCTTTTTGAGTTTCCAGTACGGGTGAGTTCACCCTTTCATGCAGGGTACTCGTGGGTTCAGTATTGTCTGGTACATCTGGAAGCTGATCTTCAACTTTCTTTTCTTCTTCCAGTTCCATGTTTTCAATCACACTTTCTGGTGCAGAATGAACAATAGTTTCAACTTCCATTTGTATGCTAGCTTCCAACAATACTTCACTTTCATGTTCAGTTTGTGCAGTTTCCATTTCAAGTTCATCATTTGTCCGTTCATTCTCAACTTTAGATTCAACAGCATCATTCTGAGCTTCCTGCTTGTGACCACCAATATCGATGGGAGCTCCCATTAAATGAGACAGTCCTTCTCGTAGCATTCTCCGGCTATCAGCAGACCTGTCACGTTTCAGTATTGCAGCACCCTTGGCCATGTCAAGGGCTATAGATATACGAGATCCACTTTTATCAATATTCTTGAACGATATTGACTTCCTTCTTACGTAAGGCAGGTCTTCTTCCTGTCGCGACTCATTTCGTTTATCAATCTCAAGCATCTCCATTGGAGATAAAGCTTCCCATCCAGAATATTCAGTTCCACTTGTGATGCCCAAGCTGCTAGCTACATTTTCTTCCTGTAAATGCTTGTCTCCAGCTTTGTCTGTTTTGATAGCTGTGACATCCTCTGCTTTGTTTACTGTTATTCCTTCACCTGTGGACGATTTCATGGCACCAAAATTGTCCGTTGGTGATGAAACACCGGAATCATCACCTGAAGGAATATTACCAGTAGAATATTCAAGTAAAATTTCTCCAAGAAGTGAGTCGCGTGATGATGCTGAATTCCATTTCTCTGATTCCAGATTTAGTCGCATGTTTGGTTTCAGAGATTGATCTCTTGGTAAAAACACATCTGGTGCACCTGCTCCATCAGTGACATCCGATCCTGTACCTAACCTACTAGACATGGACTCATCAAGCTGGTCAATTTGAGCGGGAGATGAACTAACTCGTTTGGGTTTAGGGGGTGGCGCACCACATGGGAGTGGCATGCTCTTCACAACTTCATAGATTTCATGCATATTTTCATCATGCAAGCTCTCTTCATCAACACCAGCTGCCACAACAGGTGATGATGATGAAGAGGGACATAAATCTGGACGAGACTCGACAGACAACACACGTGCATTTGCATTCAAAGGGGAGGGTTGTGCAGACTGAGGGTGCTCACACGAAACATCACCAACAGAAGAACTTACCGTGACTTTTTCTGTTGCTGGCGCCTCTCTCCTGGTAATCTTGCTCTCCTGTGGCACTGAGGCTAGAGATGGTGTCGTCTTCAATGCTGATGATGGCACAGACTCAAGTGATGTTGTTGATGGCCAAGAACCTTCTGAGATGGAATCACGAGATAATGAAGCCGTTCTTTCTGATGGAGGTAGGGGGGCTCTCCTCTTCTTGTTTCTGCTCTTTGGTGCTTCTACTGCTTCTGCTGCTACTTTTGGTGACCTTGGAAGAAATTCTGCTCTAGAGTACTGTGAGGGTACTGTGACTTGTTGGGATGGTGTTGCATCTGTGCTGCTTTGAAGTTCTGAAAGAGGCTTGCGCTGTGCGTCACTGGGTTTCCCTTCTGTGGCTTCAGCTGGAATTTCCAGCATGACATCGCGCGGCTTCCTCTTGCCTCCAAACAATTTGCCGAGACCTTTTCTCTTCGCCTTGTCGCTAGATTCTTTCTTATGTTTCCCTTCAGACTTTGAATGGGGAGAACTCGTTCCTGCAGCTCCAGCTTTCTCGTCATCATTTGCATTATTATTGTGATTCTCTTGTACTTCAATATCATCTGAATTGCTGTTGTTAACATTTAGAACATTGCCATTGTTATTGTTTGAGTTTGGGTTGTCATCTTTATCAGAGTCTGAGCCAATACCAATTGCATCCGCGACCCTGGAGAAGAAACCTTCTGAATCCGACGAAGACGAGGATGAGGATGAGCTTTCAGATCCACTACCAATTCCAACCGCTCCTAGAAGACTGAATCCAGACTTCTTCTTTTTTTTGTCCTTCTTCTCTTTTTTCTCGCTCCCGTCTTTCTTGCGGTCCTTCCTCTTTTTCTTCTTTTCCTTCTTTCCCCCACCTATACCAAGGCTTCCTCCAATGCTAATTCCTCCTTCAGGTAAATCTACATTAATACCAGCACCTGCATCACCACCTGCTGAGACATCTGCACCCAGGGCTCCACCACCACCAAGCGATGCAGAAGGAATGTTGGAAGATAAATCACCATCAGTATTTATATCACCACCTAAGCCTAACTTCATATCACCCTTTCCATCTGCATCAACACCACCAATGCCAAGGCTGCTGCTACCAATACCACCTCCAAAGCCTCCTCCTATGTCCACATTCGATCCTCCCCCAATGCCCCCTTGTCCACCAATGCTGAAATCTGGTTTGTCAACATTAGCATCTACATCTATTCCTCCTCCTCCTCCTAGGCTTCCGCCGAGTCCTCCTCCTCCTCCTAGGCTGAAGTCTGGTTTGTCAACATCGGCATCAACATTTATTCCTCCTCCACCAATGCCAAATCCTCCTCCTCCTCCTCCTAGGCTCAAGTCAGGTTTGTCTACATTAGCATCTAGGTCTACTCCTCCTCCACCAATGCCAAATCCAAATCCACCTCCTCCTCCTCCTCCTCCTAGGCCGATCTCTCGTTTGTCAACATTAGCATCTAGGTCTACTCCTCCTCCTCCACCTAGGCTTCCGCCGAGTCCTCCTCCTCCTCCTAGGCTGAAGTCTGGTTTGTCAACATCGGCATCAACATTTATTCCTCCTCCACCAATGCCGAGTCCTCCTCCACCTCCTAGGCTCAAGTCTGGTTTGTCAACATCGGCATCAACATTTATTCCTCCTCCACCAATGCCAAATCCAAATCCACCTCCTCCTCCTCCTCCTCCTAGGCCTATCTCTCTTTTGTCAACATTAGCATCTAGGTCTACTCCTCCTCCTCCACCTAGGCTTCCGCCGAGCCCACCTCCTCCTCCTAGGCTGATGTCTGGTTTGTCAACATTAGCATCTAGGTCAACTCCTCCTCCTCCACCTAGGCTTCCGCCAAGTCCTCCTCCACCTCCTAGGCTGAAGTCTGGTTTCTCAACATTGGCATCAACATTTATTCCTCCTCCACCAATGCCAAATCCAAATCCACCTCCTCCTCCTCCTCCTCCTAGGCCGATCTCTCGTTTGTCAACATTAGCATCTAGGTCAACTCCTCCTCCACCTAGGCTTCCGCCGAGACCTCCTCCTAGGCTTCCGCCGAGTCCACCTCCTCCTCCTAGGCTCAAGTCAGGTTTGTCTACATTAGCATCTAGGTCTACTCCTCCTCCTCCACCAAGGCTGAAGTCTGGTTTGTCAACATCGGCATCAACATTTATTCCTCCTCCACCAATGCCAAATCCAAATCCACCTCCTCCTCCTCCTCCTCCTAGGCCGATCTCTGGTTTGTCAACATTAGCATCTAGGTCAACTCCTCCTCCACCTAGGCTTCCGCCGAGACCTCCTCCTAGGCTTCCGCCGATTCCACCTCCTCCTCCTAGGCTGATGTCTGGTTTGTCAACATTAGCATCTAGGTCAACTCCTCCTCCTCCACCTAGGCTTCCGCCAAGTCCTCCTCCACCTCCTAGGCTGAAGTCTGGTTTCTCAACATTGGCATCAACATTTATTCCTCCTCCACCAATGCCAAATCCAAATCCACCTCCTCCTCCTCCTCCTCCTAGGCCGATCTCTCGTTTGTCAACATTAGCATCTAGGTCAACTCCTCCTCCACCTAGGCTTCCGCCGAGTCCACCTCCTCCTCCTAGGCTCAAGTCAGGTTTGTCTACATTAGCATCTAGGTCTACTCCTCCTCCTCCACCTAGGCTGAAGTCTGGTTTGTCAACATCGGCATCAACATTTATTCCTCCTCCACCAATGCCAAATCCAAATCCACCTCCTCCTCCTCCTCCTCCTAGGCCGATCTCTGGTTTGTCAACATTAGCATCTAGGTCAACTCCTCCTCCACCTAGGCTTCCGCCGAGACCTCCTCCTAGGCTTCCGCCGATTCCACCTCCTCCTCCTAGGCTGATGTCTGGTTTGTCAACATTAGCATCTAGGTCAACTCCTCCTCCTCCACCTAGGCTTCCGCCGAGTCCTCCTCCACCTCCTAGGCTGAAGTCTGGTTTCTCAACATTGGCATCAACATTTATTCCTCCTCCACCAATGCCGAATCCTCCTCCTCCTCCTCCTAGGCTGATGTCTGGTTTGTCAACTTTAGCATCTAGGTCGACTCCTCCTCCACCTAGGCTTCCGCCGAGTCCTCCTCCTCCTCCTCCTAGGCTGAAGTCTGGTTTCTCAACATTGGCATCAACATTTATTCCTCCTCCACCAATGCCGAATCCTCCTCCTCCTCCTCCTAGGCCGATCTCTGGTTTGTCAACATTAGCATCTAGGTCAACTCCTCCTCCACCTAGGCTTCCGCCGAGACCTCCTCCTAGGCTTCCGCTGAGTCCACCTCCTCCTCCTAGGCTGATGTCTGGTTTGTCAATATTAGCATCTAGGTCAACTCCTCCTCCTCCTCCTAGGCTTCCGCCGAGTCCTCCTCCACCTCCTAGGTTGATGTCTGGTTTGTCAACATTAGCATCTAGGTCAACTCCTCCTCCTCCACCTAGGCTTCTGCCAAGTCCTCCTCCACCTCCTAGGCTGAAGTCTGGTTTCTCAACATTGGCATCAACATTTATTCCTCCTCCACCAATGCCGAATCCTCCTCCTCCTCCACCTAGACCTCCTCCAATGCCTATTCCACCTCCAACGTCAACATCAGGTTTAGGAATGTCTACATCAGCGTCTCCTTTTCCACCAAATCCAAAGCCAAAGCCGAATCCTTTTTTACCCTTCTTCTTTTTCTTCTTGTCCTTTTTGGATTTTTTCTTTCCTTCTGAGTCATTGGAATCTGAACTGCTGCTGCTTGAGGAACTGCTGGAACTATCTTTTTTAGATTTGCCAAAGCCAAAGCCAAATCCACCTCCTCCTCCTCCTCCTCCTCCTAGGCTGATGTCTGGTTTGTCAACATTAGCATCTAGGTCGATTCCTCCTCCTCCTCCACCTAGGCTTCCGCCGAGACCTCCTCCTCCTCCTAGGTTAATGTCTGCTCCTCCTCCTAGGTTGATGTCTGGTTTGTCAACATTAGCATCTAGGTCGACTCCTCCTCCACCTAGGCTTCCACCGAGTCCTCCTCCTCCTAGACTGAAGTCTGGTTTTTCAACATTGGCATCAACATTCATTCCTCCTCCACCAATGCCGATTTCTCCTCCTCCGAGGCTTCCGAGTCCTCCTCCTCCCCCTCCCCCTAGGTTGATGTCTGGTTTGTCAACATTAGCATCTAGGTCGACTCCTCCTCCACCTAGGCTTCCGCCGAGTCCTCCTCCTCCTCCTAGGTTAATGTCTGCACCTCCTCCTAGGTTGATGTCTGGTTTGTCAACATTAGCATCTAGGTCGACTCCTCCTCCACCTAGGCTTCCGCCGAGTCCTCCTCCTCCTCCTAGACTGAAGTCTGGTTTTTCAACATTGGCATCAACATTTATTCCTCCTCCACCAATGCCAAATCCTCCTCCTCCTCCTCCTAGGCTCAAGTCAGGTTTGTCTACATTAGCATCTAGGTCGACTCCTCCTCCACCTAAGCTTCCGCCGAGTCCTCCTCCTCCTCCTAGGTTAATGTCTGCACCTCCTCCTAGGTTGATGTCTGGTTTGTCAACATTAGCATCTAGGTCTAATCCTCCTCCTCCACCTAGGCTTCCGCCGAGTCCTCCTCCTCCACCTAGGCTGAAGTCTGGTTTGTCAACATCGGCATCAACATTTATTCCTCCTCCACCAATGCCAAATCCAAATCCACCTCCTCCTCCTCCTCCTCCTAGGCTGATCTCTCGTTTGTCAACATTAGCATCTAGGTCAACTCCTCCTCCTCCTCCTAGGCTTCCGCCGAGTCCTCCTCCACCTCCTAGGTTGATGTCTGGTTTGTCAACATTAGCATCTAGGTCAACTCCTCCTCCTCCTCCTAGGCTTCCGCCAAGTCCTCCTCCACCTCCTAGGCTGAAGTCTGGTTTGTCAACATTGGCATCAACATTTATTCCTCCTCCACCAATGCCAAATCCTCCTCCTCCTCCTCCCCCTCCTCCGAGGTTTCCCCCAAGTCCTCCTCCTCCTCCTAGGTTGATGTCTGGTTTGTCAACATTAGCACCGACATCTAGACCTCCGCCTCCACCTAGGCCTCCTCCAATTCCTATTCCACCTCCAACGTCAACATCAGGTTTAGGAATGTCTACATCAGCGTCTCCTTTTCCACCAAATCCAAAGCCAAAGCCGAATCCTTTTTTACCCTTCTTCTTTTTCTTCTTGTCCTTTTTGGATTTTTTCTTTCCTTCTGAGTCACTGGAATCTGAACTGCTGCTGCTTGAGGAACTGCTGGAACTACTGGAACCATCCTTTTTCGATTTGCCGAAGCCAAATCCAAATCCAAATTTTCCTTTCTTTTTACCATCAGCATCTACATCAAGGTCTGGCTTGTCTACATCCACCTTTGCATCTCCACCTAGTTTACCACCTCCCCCAATGTTGATGTCTGGTTTATTAATATCAATGCCTCCTCCAATGCCAAATCCTCCTCCTCCTTTCACGTCTGCTACATTGACATCTACTTCTCCATTTGTTCCAGCACCAATTCCACCTCCAATATCTAGCTTGGGCTTGTCAACATCCATATCGAGACCTCCTCCTACACCTATTCCACCACCAAACCCTCCGATACCTCCTCCTGGCTTACTGGATTTGATGCTAGCATCTATTTCAGGTTTAACAGATATATCTGCGTCTCCGTTGACATCTATTCCCCCTGATGGTAGTGATGCATCAATTGCAGGTGATTTGATGTCTGCACCTCCACCTCCTGAGCCTCCAAATCCAAGTTTACCTCCAATCTTGAACTTCCCACTTTTATCCTTCTTTCCAGATCCATCCTTCTTTCCTTTCTTGCCAAACTTCAGGCCAAATCCACCTTCAGGAGCATCTACGTCTATATCTCCTTTGCCATTGATGTCATCTTCGCCGGATGGAGAGGACACATCTACATCTGCACCCCCTCCCAGCTTTCCACCAATTTTGAATTTGCCTTTCTTGTCCTTCTTTCCAGAGCCTTTCTTTCCCTTCTTTCCAAAACCGAATCCAAAACCACCCGATGGGGCATCAATTTCAGGACCTTTAACATCCAGAGAAGCATCTGGTACATTTACATCAACATCTGGCCCTTTCACGGACAGGTCTGCAGTACCCCCAATGTCTGGTTTAGCAGATTTGATGTCTATATCAACCTCGGGTTTAACAGAAATATCCGCATCACCCGAAGGCAGTTTGATCTCTCCCTTTGGTGATTCTACATCCATGTCTGCACCTCCTGAGCCTCCGAATCCCAATTTTCCACCGATCTTGAATTTTCCTTTTTTGTCCTTCTTTCCAGAGCCTCCTTTCTTGTCTTTCTTTCCAAAACCAAAGCCAAAGCCGCCTGATGGTGCATCTATGTCTGGACCTTTAAGATCAACATCAGGAGAACTGGCATTACCACCTAAATTGGCATCTCCTCCTATACCGGCTGATATTTCTGGGGCATTGAGATCAGCATCTCCATTCACATGACCTTTAGCTCCGCCTCCTAATTTTGCTTTCCCGAAGTGAAATCCTCCCCCTTTGCCTTTCTTGCCTGAACCCTTCTTTCCACCGATGTTAAAGCCACCTCCAATGTCTGCTTTTGGCCCTTCAATATCTACATCTTTTATGCCACCAACACCAATGTCCCCACCGATGTTAGCCCCTGGCTTGGATGATTTGATATTAATATCTGCTTCCGGCTTGACTACATCAAGGCCAGCATCTACATCTGCAGCGCCAATAGTGATGCCACCTCCACCAAGATTTACCTTGCCATCTAGTCCACCACTAAGATCAGCATCACCTTTTACGTTTGGGCCTTTCACATCAATGTCCGCTCCAATGCCACCACCAAGCTTAACATCTTTCTTGTCATCATCAGAATCAGAATCAGATCCACCAAAGCTAAGGTTTATGCCAAAGAAACCTCCCTTCTTCTTTTTCTTCTTCTTCTTCCCTTTACCGCCAATATCAAATTTACCCTCTGGAGGACTCACGCTCAAATCTCCCGACAAATCTGCATCTCCATCCCCTCCAACAGCGACATCAGGTCCTTTGATGTCAACATCGCCTTTGGCTGAAATGTCTACATCTGGAACTTCAGCAGACCCTTTTGCTGACTTTCCAAATCCAAATCCAAATCCACCCTTTCCTTTCTTTCCAGATCCTTTTCCCTTTTTCCCGAAACCAAATCCAAGTCCAGCATCTGGAGCATCAATATCCGGTGCATCAAGTTTCAGATCTGCTTCTGGTAGATCAACATTAGGTTTTCCTGCACGAATGTTGATATCAGCTTCTGGTTTTACAGACACATCTGGTCCATCGAGAGAAAGACCTCCTGATGGAGCACCAATACCACCACTGATTCCACCTCCAAGTCCTCCACCCAGTTCCCCACCAAGTCCTCCAGAGACATCGAGGTCTGGTTTATTGACATCTACATCAAGTCCACCCTTTCCACCAACGTCTATATCTGGACCACTCAATGATGCTTTTCCAGATGGAAGTCCAATGCCTCCTCCAAATCCACCTTTGCCACCAAAGCCGAGTCCTCCTCCTCCTCCTAGGTTGATGTCTGGTTTGTCAACATTAGCATCTAGGTCCACTCCTCCTCCTCCGCCTAGGCTTCCGCCGAGTCCTCCTCCTCCTCCTAGACTGAAGTCTGGTTTGTCAACATTGGCATCAACATTTATTCCTCCTCCACCAATGCCAAATCCTCCTCCCCCTCCTCCGAGGTTTCCTCCGAGGTTTCCACCGAGTCCTCCTCCTCCTCCAAGGTTGATGTCTGGTTTGTCAACATTAGCATCTAGGTCTACTCCTCCTCCACCAATGCCAAATCCTCCTCCCCCTCCTCCGAGGGTTCCACCAAGTCCTCCTCCTCCTCCAAGGTTGATGTCTGGTTTGTCAACATTAGCATCTAGGTCTACTCCTCCTCCTCCGCCTAGGCTTCCGCCAAGTCCTCCTCCTCCTCCTAGGCTGATGTCTGGTTTGCCAACATTAGCATCTAGGTCTACTCCTCCTCCTCCGCCTAGGCTTCCGCCGAGTCCTCCTCCTCCTCCTAGACTGAAGTCTGGTTTGTCAACATTGGCATCAACATTTATTCCTCCTCCACCAATGCCAAATCCTCCTCCCCCTCCTCCGAGGTTTCCACCAAGTCCTCCTCCTCCTCCTAGGCTGATGTCTGGTTTGCCTACATTAGCATCTAGGTCTACTCCTCCTCCTCCACCTAGGCTTCCGCCGAGTCCTCCTCCTCCTCCTAGGTTAATGTCTGGTTTGTCAACATTGGCATCAACATTTATTCCTCCTCCACCAATGCCAAATCCTCCTCCCCCTCCTCCGAGGTTTCCACCGAGTCCTCCTCCTCCTAGACTGATGTCTGGTTTGCCTACATTAGCATCTAGGTCTACTCCTCCTCCTCCTCCTAGACTGAAGTCTGGTTTGTCAACATTGGCATCAACATTTATTCCTCCTCCACCAATGCCAAATCCTCCTCCCCCTCCTCCGAGGTTTCCACCGAGTCCTCCTCCTCCTCCAATATCAGTCTTGACATCTGGTAATTCTCCATTGGCATCAACATTCATATCGGGTCCTTTTACTTTCAAGTCACCACCAGCATCTACTCCTCCTCCAAGCTTTGGACCTTTGAAGCCAAATCCGAAGCCCTTGCGGCCACCACCTTCTTCATCTGAACTTGAGCTTGAATCTGATGAGGATGTATGATCACCACTGCCTCCAAATCCCAGGTTGAATCCACCAAATCCAAACTTCTTGCTCTTTCTTTTCTTCTTCTTCTTCTTCCCTTTTACACCTCCCTTAATGTCGACATCTGGTGCATTTACATCAATGTCTCCTTTAACATCAGCATCGATGTCTCCTCCGACTTTCACATCTGGAGCATCAACATCTGCATCTCCTCCTAGCTTGAACTTGCCACCAATGCCAAAGCCTTTGTCTTTCTTTCCTCCTCCAGAAATGTTGTATTTCTTTTTCTTTCCACCAAGGCTAAATCCAGCATCTGGTGCATCTACATCAAGACCCCCACCATTAACGGAAGCATCAACATCTGGAGCACCAACATCAACTTTTCCTGAGAGATCAGCATCTGCTTCATGTCCTTTAGATCCAAACTTGAAGCCTCCCAACTTGAATTTCCCCTTGCCTTTGCTTCCTTTCTTCACTTTTGGTCCTTTAATATTTACATCAAGATCAGCATCAGGGCCATCAACATCAACATTTCCTACAGCTACTGTTCCACCAAGACCACCTCCGATTCCCATATCAATGTCTGGCTTTCCTGCTTTGATGTTGATATCGGTCTCTGGTTTAATGTTGATGTCTGCTCCTCCATCAATATCAGGCCCCGAGATACCACCTCCAATTTTGGGTCCTTTAATGTCAATATCAGCATCAGGTCCATTCAGATCTACACCAATTCCTCCCCCTAGTCCAGCTTTTCCTCCAATTCCTCCTCCAGCATCAATGTCAGCATCAACATCTCCTGCCCCACCATGACCTCCAAATTTGGGCATTTTCAGTCCAAAGCCGAATCCACCTTTGCCCTTTTTCTTCCCACTGCCTCTGCCTTTGATTTTAGGGCCATTTATGTCAACATCAGGTCCATCAATGGAAATGTCTCCTTTCGGTAGGTCAGCATCAATATTACCTCCAGCTCCACCACCGATATCCAGGCCAACTCCTCCTGATGGAAGGTCTGCATCCCCACTGACATCAAGGTCAGGTCTCTCAATGTCGACGTCTGCATCTACATCAATATCACCTTTGCCATGGCCTCCAAATCCAAATTTGGGCATTTTCAGTCCAAATCCAAATCCACCTTTGCCCTTCTTCTTTCCATCTCCATCGATGTCCAGATCAGGTCCACTTACATCAAGGTCTGGGCCTGAGATGTCACCTCCAACTTTTGGCCCCTTGGCATCAATGTCGAGTCCTCCATCAATTCCTCCTCCGATCCCTCCTCCAACATCCAGGTCAACTCCACCAGATGGCAAATCAATATCACCTCCGATATCAGGCTTGCCAGTCTTTACTTTGATATCACCTTCAGGTATGACAACACCGCCATCTGCATCTACATCGATATCACCTTTGCCATGGCCTCCAAATCCAAAGTTGGGTCCATGAATTTTGGGCATTTTCAGTCCAAATCCAAATCCCCCTTTGCCCTTCTTCTTTCCATCTACATCGATATCCAGATCGGGTCCACTTACATCAAGGTCTGGGCCTGAGATGTCTCCTCCAACTTTTGGCCCCTTGATGTCAACATCAGGACCATTGGCATCAATGTCTAGTCCTCCACCGAGTCCTCCTCCGATCCCTCCTCCAACATCCAGGCCAACTCCTCCTGATGGAAGGTCTGCATCCCCACTGACATCAAGGTCAGGTCTCTCAATATCAACGTCTGCATCTACGTCAATATCACCTTTGCCATGGCCTCCAAATCCGAATTTGGGCATTTTCATTCCAAATCCAAATCCACCTTTGCCCTTCTTCTTTCCATCTACATCGATATCTACATCGGGTCCACTTACATCTAGGTCTGGGCCTGAGATGTCACCTCCAACTCTTGGCCCCTTGATGTCAACATCAGGACCATTGGCATCAATGTCTAGTCCTCCACCAAGTCCTCCTCCGATCCCTCCTCCAACATCCAGGCCAACTCCTCCTGATGGAAGGTCTGCATCCCCACTGACATCAAGGTCAGGTCTCTCAATATCAACGTCTGCATCTACGTCAATATCACCTTTGCCATGGCCTCCAAATCCGAAATTAGGCCCATGAATTTTGGGCATTTTCAGTCCAAATCCAAATCCACCTTTGCCCTTCTTCTTTCCATCTACATCGATATCAACATCGGGTCCACTTACATCTAGGTCTGGGCCTGAGATGTCACCTCCAACTCTTGGCCCCTTGATGTCAACATCAGGACCTTTGGCATCAATGTCTAGTCCTCCACCAAGTCCTCCTCCGATCCCTCCTCCAATTCCTCCTCCAACATCCAGGTCAACTCCACCAGATGGCAAATCAACATCACCTCCGATATCAGGCTTGCCAGTCTTTACTTTGATATCACCTTCAGGTATGACAACACCGCCATCTGCATCTACATCGATATCACCTTTGCCATGGCCTCCAAATCCAAAGTTGGGTCCATGAATTTTGGGCATTTTTAGTCCAAATCCAAATCCACCTTTTCCCTTTTTCTTTCCATCTACATCGATATCCAGATCGGGTCCACTCACATCAAGGTCTGGGCCTGAGATGTCACCTCCAACTTTTGGCCCCTTGATGTCAACATCAGGACCATTGGCATCAATGTCTAGTCCTCCACCGAGTCCGCCTCCGATCCCTCCTCCAACATCCAGGCCAACTCCTCCTGATGGAAGGTCTGCATCCCCACTGACATCAAGGTCAGGTCTCTCAATATCAACGTCTGCATCTACGTCAATATCACCTTTGCCATGGCCTCCAAATCCGAATTTGGGCATTTTCATTCCAAATCCAAATCCACCTTTGCCCTTCTTCTTACCGCTGCCTTTGATTTTAGGGCCTTTGATGTCTACATCAGGTCCATCAATTGAAATGTCTCCTTTGGGTAGGTCAGCATCAATATCACCTCCAGCTCCACCGCTGATATCCAGGCCAACTCCTCCTGATGGAAGGTCTGCATCCCCACTGACATCAAGGTCAGGTCTTTCAATATCAACGTCTGCATCTACGTCAATATCACCTTTGCCATGGCCTCCAAACCCGAATTTGGGCATTTTCAGTCCAAATCCAAATCCACCTTTTCCCTTTTTCTGTCCATCTACATCGATATCCAGATCGGGTCCACTTACGTCAAGGTCTGGGCCTGAGATGTCACCTCCAACTTTTGGTCCTTTTATGTCAACATCAGGACCATTAGCATCAATGTCTAGTCCTCCACCAATACCTCCTCCAACATCAAGTCCTCCTCCAATGTCAGGCTTGCCAGTCTTCAAGTTGACATCAACTTCAGGTTTGTCAATTTCAACATCTGCATCTACGTCAATATCACCTTTGCCATGGCCTCCAAATCCATGGAATTTGGGCATTTTCAGTCCAAATCCAAATCCACCTTTGCCCTTCTTCTTCTTGCCTCCTTTGATTTTAGGGCCTTTGATATCAGCATCAGGTCCATCAATGGAAATGTCGCCTTTGGGTAAGTCAGCATCAATATCACCTCCAGCTCCACCGCTGATATCCAGGCCAACTCCTCCCGATGGAAGGTCTGCTTCCCCACTGACATCAAGGTCAGGTCTTTCTATATCAGCGTCTGCATCTACATCAATATCACCTTTGCCATGGCCTCCAAATCCGAATTTGGGCATTTTCAGTCCAAATCCAAATCCACCTTTGCCCTTCTTTCCACCTCCATCTATGTCCAGATCAGGTCCACTTACATCAAGGTCTGGGCCTGAGATGTCACCTCCAACTTTTGGTCCTTTTATGTCAACATCAGGACCTTTAGCATCAATGTCTAGTCCTCCACCGAGTCCTCCTCCGACATCCAGTCCTCCTCCAATGTCAGGCTTGCCAGTTTTTACTTTGATATCACCTTCAGGTATGACAACACCGACATCTGCATCCACATCAATATCACCTTTGCCATTGCCTCCAAATCCGAAGTTGGGTCCATGAATTTTGGGCATTTTCAGTCCAAATCCAAATCCACCTTTGCCCTTCTTCTTTCCATCTACATCGATATCCAGATCGGGTCCACTCACATCAAGGTCTGGGCCTGAGATATCACCTCCAACTTTAGGGCCCTTGAAGTCAACATCAGGACCATCAATGGAAAGATCAGCATCTGGACCTTTTGCATCAATGTCTATTCCTCCACCGATTCCTCCTCCGATCCCTCCTCCAACATCCAGGCCAACTCCTCCTGATGGAAGGTCTGCATCCCCACTGACATCAAGGTCTGGTCTTTCAATATCAACGTCTGCATCTACATCAATATCACCTTTGCCATGGCCTCCAAATCCGAAGTTGGGTCCATGAATTTTGGGCATTTTCATTCCAAATCCAAATCCACCTTTGCCCTTCTTCTTTCCATCTACATCGATATCCAGGTCAGGTCCACTTACATCAAGGTCTGGGCCTGAGATGTCACCTCCAACTCTTGGCCCCTTGATGTCAACATCAGGACCTTTGGCATCAATGTCTAGTCCTCCACCGAGTCCGCCTCCGATCCCTCCTCCAACATCCAGGCCAACTCCACCAGATGGCAAATCAACATCACCTCCGATATCAGGCTTGCCGGTCTTTACTTTGATATCACCTTCAGGTATGACAACACCGCCATCTGCATCTACATCGATATCACCTTTGCCATTGCCTCCAAATCCGAAGTTGGGTCCATGAATTTTGGGCATTTTCAGTCCAAATCCAAATCCACCTTTGCCCTTCTTCTTTCCATCTCCACTGATGTCCAGGTCAGGTCCACTAACATCAAGGTCTGGGCCTGAGATGTCACCTCCAACTCTTGGCCCCTTGATGTCAACATCAGGACCATTGGCATCAATGTCTAGTCCTCCACCGAGTCCGCCTCCGATCCCTCCTCCAACATCCAGGCCAACTCCTCCTGATGGAAGGTCTGCATCCCCACTGACATCAAGGTCAGGTCTCTCAATATCAACGTCTGCATCTACGTCAATATCACCTTTGCCATGGCCTCCAAATCCGAATTTGGGCATTTTCATTCCAAACCCAAATCCACCTTTGCCTTTCTTCTTACCGCTGCCTTTGATTTTAGGGCCTTTGATGTCTACATCAGGTCCATCAATTGAAATGTCTCCTTTGGGTAGGTCAGCATCAATATCACCTCCAGCTCCACCGCTGATATCCAGGCCGACTCCTCCTGATGGAAGGTCTGCATCACCACTGACATCAAGGTCAGGTCTTTCAACATCAACATCTGCATCTACGTCGATATCACCTTTGCCATGGCCTCCAAATCCAAATTTAGGCATTTTCATTCCAAATCCAAATCCACCTTTGCCCTTCTTTCCACCTCCATCAATGTCCAGATCAGGTCCACTTACATCAAGGTCTGGGCCTGAGATGTCACCTCCAACTTTTGGTCCTTTTATGTCAACATCAGGACCATTAGCATCAATGTCTAGTCCTCCACCGAGTCCTCCACCGATCCCTCCTCCAACATCCAGGCCAACTCCACCAGATGGTAAATCAACATCACCTCCGATATCAGGCTTGCCAGTCTTTACTTTGATATCACCTTCTGGTTTGACAACACCAACATCTGCATCTACATCGATATCACCTTTGCCATGGCCTCCAAATCCGAATTTGGGCATTTTCAGTCCAAATCCAAATCCACCTTTGCCCTTTTTCTTTCCATCTACATCGATATCCAGATCGGGTCCATTTACATCAAGGTCTGGGCCTGAGATGTCACCTTTCAGTTTTGGTCCCTTGATATCAACATCAGGACCATCAACTGAGAGATCTGCATTAGCTCCACCGCCAATCCCCCCTCCAATTCCTCCTCCAAGTCCAAATCCACCTGATGGTAAGTCAGCATCTCCACTCATGCTGGGCTTAGCAGTTTTCACATCGACATCAAGCTCAGGCTTGGCAACATCAATGTCAGCATCAACTCCAGCTCCACCGTGGCCTCCAAACTTGGGTCCTTTGAAGCCAAAGCCAAACTTTCCCTTCTTTTTCCCACCTGCATCTATATCGACATCTGGACCACTTACATCTCCCTTTAGCTTTGGACCATCAATGTCAATGTCAGCTCCACCCTTGACATCAGCATCGACATCCATATCTGCATCTCCTTTACCACCAAAGTTAAAGTCAAATTTAGGTAACTTGAAACTGAACCCTCCCTTCTTCTTTTTCTTCTTCGGTTTCAGGTGCATATCAAGGTCTGCGTCTGGAGCTTTAACCTTGCCTCCAATACCCCTACCAAAGTTGCCACCTCCTCCAAGAGATGCTTCTGGAAGATCTGCATCAACATCAGCTCCACCTCCCACTCTTGCTGAGGGTAGATCAATCCCACCAGCTCCTCCTAATCCAATTTTTGGTGTGTCAACATCCATTCCTACGTTTCCTGAAGGCATGTTAATGCCACCTCCTGCACCTCCGCCAAAGTTGGCAGATGGGCCACCTATTCCACCTCCAATGCCAATACCGCCTGATGGTAAAGAAGCACCTCCAGATCCTCCGAAGCCCCCCTTCATGCCAATGTCTCCTGAAGGCATGTCCATTCCACCGCCAAGCTTGATATCACCGGATGGTAAGTTACCTCCAATATCCCCTCCTCCACCTAGTCCTATGCTTCCTTTGGGCATCTGTACATCTCCACCAGCCTTGAGGTCTCCAGATGGCAAGTCAATTCCACCACCCATACCACCTCCAAAACCTCCTCCAATGTTGGGCTTAGCAGTTTTCACATTGACATCAAGTTCAGGCTTGGCAACATCAATTCCACCACCCATACCACCTCCAAAACCTCCTCCAATGTTGGCAGATGGTGCATCAATTCCACCTCCTATTCGCCCAGAAGGAAGATCTACACCCCCATCAACATCGACGCCTCCACCACCACCAAGTCCAAAGCCCCCTTTAGGACCATCAATTCTTCCAGATGGCAAGTTAACATCAACTCCTCCTGATGGCAGATTGGCATCTCCACCAGCGTTTATGCCTACTTTGGGTGCATTTACATCTATGCCTCCACCACCCAAACCACCTCCAAAACCTCCTCCAATGTTGGCAGATGGTGCATCGATTCCACCTCCTATTCGCCCAGAAGGAAGATCTACACCCCCATCAACATCGACGCCTCCATGACCACCAAGTCCAAATCCACCTTTAGGGGTATCAATTCCTCCACCTATGTTTACACCAGCTGATGGCACATCACCTCCTACTTTCAGGCCTGCAGATGGAAGATCAGCATCAACATTTAGTCCTCCTCCAAATCCACCACCCATACGTCCAGATGGTAAATCCCCTTTCACATCAACATCTCCTGATGGTACATCAGCTTTTAGGTCTGCCGTTGGACTCTTCCCCTTTCCACCAAAGGAAAGAGAAGGCATTTTGAAACCAAACCTTCCCTTTCCTTTTCTGTCGGCGTCTCCATCAAGGTCTACTTTTGCATCTGGTCCTTCAACATCAACACCACCCCCAATGCCACCACCGATTCCTCCTCCAATGTCTGCTCCTCCACCTACAGAAACATCACCACTTGGAACGTCTCCCTTCGCACCACCTCCAAATCCAAATCCAAATCCTTTCTTTGATTTTTTTGGTTTTCCCATTTTCACTGAAGCATCAATTTGTGGTTTTACAGCTAAGGATGCATCACCTGATGGTAATGATGCATCAATGTTCCCGCCCGGAGCATTAACATCAAGTCCTGCAGAAGCACCTCCTTGAGGTACATCCATGTTGGCACCACCAGAGACTCCTCCTCCAAATTTAGGTCCTTTCAGTTTAATGTTTCCTTCACCTTCATCGTCAGATGAGTCGGATGATGACGATGAGTCACCACCAAATCCTAATTTTGCAAAGAATCCCGGCCTCTTCCTTTTGCGTGGTTTCGATTTGGCTCCAAAATCGAGTGAAACATCTGCATCTGGTAAAGAAGCATCGGCACTGAGGTCTCCTTTGGCACCTGCACCTCCTTTCTTTTTGAACATTCCTCTTGGTAATGAGCCTTTCCCCTTCTTGCCAACTTGAACATTTGGTGCATCGACATTCAGACCAGCACCTCCTTTTCCACCAACGTCCACACTTGGCGCTCCTCCCAGGTCAACTTTGGCTGATGGAGCATTTCCACTTATACCAACTCCAGCTCCACCGGAAACATCTGCTCCAGCATTACCACTCCCCTGTTATATATAAAAAGAAAAGAAAAGAAAACAGAAACGAAAATTACTACAATGATACTACAAAAGTTGTATTTTATTTGATAGCTTCATTTCTAAACTTCTTTAAGGGAGCGAGAGATGCATGATGGGTAAACCATTCCAGAAACATTCTTGAAAAGTACAGAAATTCAACGATTAGAAAAGATTGTTGATATTCTGGAAGGAATCAAAACTGTTAAGATTAGAACATGGATGCATTGTTTCCTGTTCACTTTAATACCTCAAGATAATGGCGTGTAAATTTGTCTCTCCCTAAGTATATTTCATATATATTGCTCAGGCTAGGTTTAATTGAATTTAACCTCAAACCAAATTTCACTCATTCTCCCCCTGTGATCTTGAAGTCACTGATTACCATAAAAACATGAATTATTCTTTCTCAATGAGGGCAAAGTTCATGTCTCACACTATGAACATGACGGACAAAGAAAGCAGACAAAATATTACAGTTCCTCATTCTACCCTCAACAATTGCTTTAGAATACAAAGGAACATCCCTTCACTGCTGTAAAAATGTGTAGAACAGGTGAATATGCATGTGACACCTGTTCTACACATTTTTACATAATAGCAGTGAAGGGATGTTCCTTTGTCTACCAAAGCAATTGTTGAGGGTAGAATGAGGAACTGTAATATTTTGTCTGCTTTCTTTGTCCATCATGTTCAGTGTCAGTAGACCATTTGCAAAATGTCTTCACAATTTATACTTATTTACACAGCAACAAGATCGCAACTAGCATAAATTACTTGCTGCTGGGCAGGACAAACTTTATGGCTTGCCCCCATCCGGAATTAGCACTCCGATTACTGAAATGTCCTGCCTAATACCTAGCAACAACTAATATGTGCAATTCATATTCAGACTGTAGAGATATATTCATTCCCCGGCCCCCCCCCCCACTCCGAGAACGGACGGACCCCATGCGTGTTGCCAAAATGTCCTTTTCGTAACAAAAGAAAAAGGTCGACCCGTATTGACTTTACACACCGGACTTTTGCTGAAAGGGGGGGGGGGTGCTGAAAAAGGCTCGTATACAAAAGAAAAAGGTAGAGCCGTATTGACTTTACACACCGGACTTTTGCTGAAAAGGGGGGGTCGGTTGGAACACGCATATGCGTACCCTAAATAACACTGAGTGGGGGTGCCGGGATTCATTCCTAACAGGTGAATGAAATGATTTATAGTGAGGCACTTCACAAAGACCTAGGGGCTGAATTTGGTTACAATACGAAAATGGCCTATTCTTTCGGATACACCCAATTGGTCTCTTACTCACCCCGACAGAGAGTGATGCTGAAGGCAAGCCGATTCCGACAGAACCTGATGGTAATCCACCTCCGACCGAACCTCCGAGAGACATCGCGGCACCTAGAGGTACACAGAAGATACAAGGATTTCACATGTTAACATTTCTATACAATATTCTAATGAAACAGCTAAACAATTATTACAAGAACAATAATAATCATAATCATAATTATAACATCAACAATACTACCAATAATACTACTAACGATAATAGAAATATACACATATTCCTATGTATTATTAGATTAATAACACTTTCGAAGGCCAATATATATATATATATATATATGAAATGATAATAGCAGTACTACAGTAGTACTATTAATACATATTTAAATATATATATATTCTAGGGCCTTCCAGCAAGGAATGACTGACAAAAAGACTCGATTGTCTCTGGGAACAGAATGATGGAATGAAGCAGCAAACTGTTTCAACGTGCAATGCAATTACACCAATATTGGGTAGCAAAAATGATTACTGACATGAACACCATTCAAAGTTTCAATTCACTAAAAAGTGATCTATCTCTTCAATTTCCAAACTTTTATTCCAATCATAAAATACTTTTTGAAAGTAGACCTCATCATTGAAATGTACAAACTTCATTTGTGATTTGTTAGTTATTATAATAATCAGACATGCTCCCTTATATGTGACGCTGTTAATCGTGATGTTTTTCTTTTTTTACATGTGAATGAATGCCAAGAGGGGGGAGGGGGGGGGTGAAAAATAGTGCTCTATACGGTTGAGCATGACTACAGTTATCTGTGTGTTATAAGATTCAGAAATGTGGAGCGCATTACACTAATGGAGAATCATATTTTGCTGCAGCTTCTGTGTAAGTTGCTCAAGAGCTAATTTTTCAACAACTTCCGCTTACTTGTATGTTTAAAAAAAAAAATTAACAGGATACTTTGCAGACTTATATTGTAGTTTTTTTATCGACCTAATGTACATGTAAATGAATGTTCTCCTATCAGGAAGGTCCTGGTTTTGAAACCCAGTCGGTATGCTTGTGCCCTTTGACAAGGCATTAATGTTCATTTCTAATAATTAATATAACAATAATAATAATATCAACTTAATACAATTATACACTTCTTTTTGTGCAGTCAGGTCAAATTTTACATATGAGAGTAAGAATTAGTTGAGAATTGTTTAAAGAATTATAGTAGGTCATGGCAATGTATAATTTGAATGCTTGAACTATTCTATGTGAATATATCAATGTAACAGATGGCTGTAAGGCCATTCTTGTATTGTCTATTACTCTATGGATAAAATCCAATCAATTCTATTTCAGTTCAAATGTTTCAACATCAAGAATAAATCCATCCCTGAATATATCAAAATGGGTCGTTTGCATAATTCGAAAGCTATCTCTGACAAATGGAAAAGAAAAAGCAATTTGGTGCTTTGTGCAAGAGACATTATACATGTATCTTCTGCCAGTAAAAGTTAGACTTTCGTGTTTTTAGTTTACAATTCAAGTGGTTAACGTCTACCGTGACCTCGGCAGAGGCCACAGTCATGTTCAAGCATTTACGCTTACGACATGTGGTCTCCTGCTTTTTCCTTTTGTATGAAACTTTTATTTTAACTAGAAACAAATTTTGTCAAACTTACATGTTATTCATTATATTTATTTGTATGTTTCTTTGTATTGATATGAAAAAGTGGAAATAAAACAAAACAAACAAACAAACAAAATGTTATCTGAGAGAAACAGATGACGGATGACAAGGGATCAAAATTTTGCATTTAGTTTTACATACAGGGTAAACTCATGTTTGTAGTTTTAAAAATATAACTCAAATGTCCCTTTTGTAAATTTTCCTATCATGTCATAATAATAACACAGTTGTACTTGTACAATGCTTATGTCTCTAAGTATTTTACATTGTGAGTATTATCATTTCATAAATAGCCTACAGGATTTCTATGTAAGATATGTCCTTTGTCTCGTTAAATTGGATAATAATAATTTTTAGAGTAAATATTGGTACATTTAAAAAAAATGTGGAGAGTTCTTCTTACAAATGTATGTGTCACATATTACATGCATGGCTAACTTGCTACTGAGGTATTTATTATATTGGTCTTCTCTGACTAAGTTTTCTTCTTCCAGTCCAGCCAACATTTCCATTTGTTTTGTTGGTAAAAGAAAAAGAAAAACAGAAGGTGAATGTGTTTTCCATAATGTTCAGTTGCTAACAAGCCTAGAATAAATCACACTGGAGTGTAGGGGATACTGAAGAATAAACTAGACATATTTACTCTTTTGGGGAGCCGACATTCTTTCTATTACTTTACCTTATCAAATATGTTTTAAAGCATTTAAAGAAACATATGTAAGGACATTCAAAATTACTTTTATTTACACTTAAAATCGTGAAATACTACCTCAAGCTTATTTGGGAATTTCTCATGTGGGCGGATTGTTTATTACATTTTAATTTGATGGAGGCGAAAGCATAAAAAATAGCTGCCATGTATTTGTGAATACTCTAGTTGTCACCCTAAAAATATAATTAATTTCTTCTTTTTAAGAATATCAAAGTAAAGGGATCCAGCGGATCATTTCAAGCGAAACAAATGGGCAATGAAAAAGTCAATAATAAGGTACGCCTGCACATGCTTCAAAGCCTGTGAAATTTCCAGCGCAAACAAAAAATCTGAGGGGTTTGGCCCTCTGTAAAGCTTTGGTATTTACTTACATACTGATCTGTATGTTGACATAAAATGTGCTTATTTGACAAGCTTGATTGCACTTTCAGATCTTAAAGGTATTATTATGTTACAGTATTAATGATTGAGCAAAGTTATGAGAAAGTCAAACTAAAATTACACTGATGCTTAATAAAAATGAATAAAATGCACCAATGTATGCAAAATGAATTGGATGGAATGCATATAAGCAGTGAAAGTATTTTTGGGGGGTGGGCAGTGAGGGGGGGGGGGCAGTATTACATCCCCTAGTGACCCCCTAGTGTGACTATGATTAGAATGAAGATTTATTTTCTGAACATTGACTATCCTTTAAGGCTTTTCTTAAAGGTATTGACATTTGTATTGTGAGTTGTTTGCTACAGCCTGGTATTATCATGTAAAGAATATTGCGTTGGTTGTTGGTCTTCGACTCTTTTTTGATAATTTTTAATGCAATTCTGCTGCTGTCAAGGTCATGGAATATTAAACCAACCTCCACACCCCACCCATATTTTTGTTCTCCATATCTCCCTTGACTAAGAAACTTCCAGTTTGGGTCTAAAAACAGTCTCCCCTTTTCGACCAGAGAAACCATATAATATCATTGGTAAAAGCTATTAACAACTTTGAAAAAAAATCTTGTATATATATTGACAAGTCCAAGGTAAGATTTTAGTAATATTTTAGTAAGATTTTAGTAAGTCAGACAACTATGTCAAACCGATAGCTCTAATAAAGCTTGAATCAAACAAAACATGAAAGAAAGTAATAAAATTCAATCTTCAGTATTGTATAGAACATATCAAGGACTTGCCAAATTTTGCCCTGTTTCTGCTTTGAATACAATTCATCAATCAAAGAAATTAGGAATAGACCATTTTCATAATGTAATCAAATTTAATGCATATATATTTGTTTAGTTCTGGCCTCGTTACTAATTATTTCATTCATCTTTTATAAATAATTGTATTTCAATCTTCAGAATTCAAATTGAATATATTAATCACGGAATGTATGCCATTTATAATAATAATAATATTGGGTTCTTGTATTGCGCTCATGTCAGTCAGATTTGACCCTCCTGGCGCTCCAACGACTATTGAAATACAATTGTTTGTGACAGGTGAATGAAAATAATTGGTAACAAGGCAATTAAAGATTTGTGCATTAACCTTGATTACATTATTAAAATGGCCTCCCTTCCCCCTTAATTCAAAGGTAATCAAAATAAATGCCGAAATTAAAAATTCAGGGAAACCAATCCTTGACAATTAAAGATGAATCGGTCACAGAAAAAGAAGATTAACATTTGTGAAACACCACTCTGGTAAGGGAGATTATATCTTCTGGTTACTTACTTGCGTCTGTATCAAGGTCTGGTTGTGCCTGTGCTAGTTCGTCTATTGCTAATGGGGCCTTTCCCACGGCTCCACCACCTGCACTTACTCCGGCACCTACAGAAAAAAAACAAGAAAACAAGAAATTAGTAACAAAGGTTTCTTTAAAACATCTTGAAATTACTTTTCATACACACATATGGGCCAGATGATGAATATTATGTACACCAATGATCGGTGTAAACATACATCACAAAGTTGCTGAGAAGAATTGTTACGGCTTAATGATCGTCACAAAAAAAAAAGCTGTGAACAATTTCAAAACATCATCCTGCCCTGCCCCCTCTAAGCAAGTAATTATACAAGGGTATTAGAAATATTAGAAACTTTTTATTCTAATCTTTTAATGTTAGGATATTGCTGCAGTATATATATTCCTTAATCGTCCAGTTGCACAACACAGGCTATAGGCATTTTACAATTATGAAGTAATCAATATGAATCTTTTCATATTGTTGGAAAATAAATCCATGTTGAAAGTGTCGATAATCACATATACTTGAAACCAAATGTGGCATAAAATGTGGCCATATATGCCTGAAAGTCTGTTATTGTTCCTTTCAATGAAGGGTAGCTTGAATTACTTTTTGTTATAGTAGATGTCTAAAAAAACCAATGAAAGACAAATATAACCGCCAAACATATGTGTTCTTGCTTCCTGGTGCTACAAACACTGTATTAATGATGATTTAACTTTATAGCTGCCCCCCTCCAATAACAAAAACAGAACTAAACAAACAAATTAATCTAACAAACAAAAATATGATTGCATGACTCATCACAAACATACCACAAGTAAATAAATGTGTGAACAAATCATGATCTAACTAGCCAAGCATTGAATTGATAAAGTGGGCTTATAAATTAACCATAACACCTAGTATTTGTTCATAGCCTCTGCACCATTAGACATTAACAATAAATGACCTTGTCCCAAGCTGGCTACTGAGCTTAAAATCAATACCAATTGAGGAACTTTAGATCAGACAAAACAAGTAAGCTTCCATTAATTCAAGTGGGAGAAGTACATACGTCCTTCGTTATCATGAAAATGTCTGCAACACAACCAATTAACCCAAATGTTGAATGACCCCATAAAATCCCTCTTAAAATTATGTTTGATTTAGCTTATGAAAGGTTTATACCTCCCCGATTTATGTGCGCATCCAAGTATAAATATAGTTTGCATATTTTACTATATTGTAAATGATTTGGGGTAATTTGATCGCCTTCAATACATGGCTGTGTAAGTGTGCCACACACATTCTCATCCTCGCGAGCACTATAAGTACGTCCTCGGTAGACGAAACTGACAGCGCTCCCCATACACTATTGTACTATTTTACACATCTGATCCAATACGCAAGTAAGAAATATTGTTGACCAAACACAGCCCCAAACGGGATGAATCCATGACATTTTCACCCATATAAAACTAAAAATTAGAATCAACGTGGTAAGCGATACACAAGTAGTGCAACAATACAAAAGCAAATTGTCTTCCCGATTCAACAATGAAACTCATTCATACGAAGCAGTGACGTTCTGCTCAAAGACGCGCTCGTTCCTAGCGAAGTTGTAACCCTACTAAAATACAGAATATAGCAGGTGGACCGAGTATCGGTCCTTGTCATGTCATGGACAAATCGAAAATCAAACGAGGCATGTCAAGTGAGCTGTATCTGTCCACTGGTTGTCACTGGGCATGGCTTGATATATCACGCATGTTCATTACTCCAAACATTTTGGAATTTTCTTGTGACCAACATTTCAGCCGTTTCCCCCATAACTTTTTCTGACATTCTCGTAAGCCATAGAAAAACTCACTCCCGTCTCCAACACAAATCCATTGCACGACAGTAGATTTTAGGTTAAGCAACATGACGGGAAAACGTACAGAACAAAAATATATACAAACCATCTTCTTCTTCCCATAATTCGTCCCATAATTCTGGCAGCCAACTTAAAAGTTGACCCATTCTCTCTTCAAAATGCCACCCCAATACACAAGCAAAGAGCAACTATACATTCCCAGCGTCAGCTCGATTTTCAGCCAAAATCGTTTCCATTTCAATCACAGATAGGAGATATCAAAACGAGTTTCAACTGCTACATTGTATATACCAAATTGCACATCAATAACATCAAAAGTCCTGTCGTAAGACACCAACAGTTCCATGTGAAATCATTGTAATATCCAGAGGGAAACAAAATGCCAGCGTATGCTACTAGCTACTTAAATATCTTTGTCAACTAATAAGACCAACCCTTGGAATCAAACCCGAATTAAAACCATTCCCCATTTGATGAAAGTCTGCCAATAAATTATTTGGGCTTGGTATTTGCCCAGACACTTACAATGTTTTCATACGGTACTTGTTGAAAACATAATCATAAAGAAAACCAGCCAATCAACATAGAATCAACAATCGTTGACATTTACAAAAAAGACAGGAATGTGAAGTGCTCTCTAGAAGGTCTGTATTGTAAGCTTTCGTTAAAAAATGACAGATGGCTAATTCAAGACAAGAGTACTGCACACACTACTCTGCTTTAAATAAATTATTACAAAAGCTGGAATGCAATCATATAAATATTACTATGACTACACTATACAGTTTAAAAAGTCAACTCGGTGACTCGTAAATGGAGTTGAATTAACAACGCTAAGCTCAAGGAGAGCATCGTTAATTAGATACCGCGCTCTGTAGTATGCGAGATGGACGCCATTTTCATTCTAACAAAGTGCGATGACCTGCTTAGATAAAAGAAATGCCATCCCAGAACAATAAGACGTTTTACTTTCCATTCCTGCTCTTTAACACATTCTAAAAATGGTAAATGAAGGATTTATACATCCATACTATGGACATTTTCGTTGGTTTATTTATGTTTTTTGATTTGCTTCCCTTTCTCTGGGATCTGACCCCAACTTTTCTTCTCGAAGCGTCATCCGCGCAGCATCTGTTCCGCTAATAATGAGCAAATGAACAACAAAGCGTCCTGTTACTGCTGCTAAACTCGACGCGGCGAATCTGTTTATTGTATTCCAAGCTTTGCATATCGAGCCCTAAAAGAGAACCTAAATCTGGGTAAGCGTAGAGCTTCGTCAATTCTATACCCCTGTGCTTTGTTCCCTTGGTTTAGCTCTCTTCTCTGTGGAATATACCAAGACCAAGCTAAAGCCAGAGGGTACACAACTACACATGAAAGTAACACGAATTACATCAAGCTATATTTCAGAACGGATGTTCCGATGTAAACGCATCTGTCAAAATCTGATGATATTAAAGGGATGTAAGTAAACTTGCCTATTTCAATACGATAAACTTGATAAATCCTTTATCCCCTCCGTTTTGTAAAAGCTGTTAAATCCAAAGACGATCATCAGAGAATCATTTGCATTTTGCAAACTCACAATATCGAGGTAACGAAAGAATTATTCCACAAGATGAGAGTTACGATGAATTCGATGAAGAGCATGTTATCATCCAAGATTATGAATTCACGTTTTGGAAGAGAGTGGTGCGTCGATCAGGACGTGCTGGTACTAAACTGGTGGAACACCCTACTCGGCTCCGCAGGCTTTCAGATCCTCACCCGAACCCAGTGGTATACATGGGCGTTTTCACGCAACGTAACTAACACTGAATGAGGCAGTTCTGCACAGAGCGCTCCGATCCCTCAATAAAGAACCATTCTCTTCTCTTTCTCGCTTCTGCGCATAATAATAATGGACCTTCAAGCATTAAAAGAGACCAAATCGAGTTGAACTTATTCAAGTGTGGAAGGTGCTCACTGATTCGCCCCCCCCCCTCATTCTGATTCTCTCTCGTTTTTACAACGCAAATAGGAATGCTTCGCATTCCACGGTTTTGTGGCTAAGCAAAAGGCTTCAGATAATCTCCGAATTTTATTCTTTTCTTTCGGCTCTTTTTAGCACTATTCACAACACAGTGCGTTCCCATTCTATGTAAAAAGTTGTTGATTTACGACACACTATACAGTGTGTAAAGCACTGCTGGAATACGAATACGTTATATAAAGGATTGTGTTAACAGATCGGTGATGCTAACAATAACTTTAAGCTTTAAAAAAGAATCGAAATTTTTAATGACAGGAACCCTTGAAAGTTGAAAGGCTGTAGTGAAAAAGAGGTCCCATTTCACCCCCTCCCTTTTGAAGTATACAATTTGGAACCCCAACATTACTAAGAAACGAATAGTTGGATAGATCCTCAATTTGATGAGCCCCTTGAGAATTGTAATTGCAAATTAATAATAGAAATTTGAGCGGGTGGTTTCACTTTCAGTATCGTGTGTTACGTCAGGTAGTAGAATATGAAGTTACTTATCCAGAAAACAAGATCAACCAGAGTAGTTTCAATGTCCACTAGTGGAGTTTTGTTTTTCTTCATTTATTCATGTTCTGTCATCAAACATTTTAAAAGTAGCAATCATTTATTCTTTCTACCATAACTGAATCGTAATACACTACTCCCATGTAGTCAAGACCTTTTCTGAGTTCTACAACTTTTGAGAAACAACATGGGGGCCCTTTTGTTGACTGTAAACAAGCAAGCTAACTTCCGAAAATCTTGAACAAACTTTTCTTGGGTGTTTACCGATCCCCTTCTTCGGGCCTCGTCCAAATATTTCTCCCTTTTAGCTGTAAGCACCCGTTGTTTGATTTTGATATGGCTGGCATTGAAAGAAGACCTCCAAATCGTATGGAACCAACTCCTTTTTTTAGACCCATCGTAATTCAACGATCTGACATCGACGTGCAATTTTTTTTACTACGTACGGGTCAAAGGGGAGCCTCTTTCTTCTCAGGGCTTAGGATATCTTGAAGGGCGAATTCCATCCCTCTCCCCACCCCTACTCGATCAAACTTCTTGTACACCATTCAAAGATTCCAACAGCTTTGTAAAAATTGTACTGACCAACGTTGAGTGCATGTATTTTACTGGCATAAGGAAGATGGGCGTGTTCTTGGGAGTCGGTAATTTGAATAGATGCACTGTGATGTTGCTTATGGAATGCGGAGATTTCCATCACATGTCTGACTACACTTAATGTAAACCTTATCTTCCCTAATGTTCCGAACATAAACTGCCCAAGAAATCAAACGTTTTATATGCGTGGCTTTCATAGTAGTGCCGCAAACTGAGCACATTGGCGTGAACAACTAAATTAATTAGTTAGTATAACCTATTATACAAGATTTCAATAGCGGCCCCTTGGAGTTGGAGCATGCTCAGAGAGTGACAAATTACCAGGGGCGAACACTTCCCTGGTGAGAAGCATCATTCGCTTCGGTCACCAGTACCCCCTGCGAAGCGTTTAACCATATTTGGTAATAGCCGCAAACCGCGGTCGAAGATGTAAACCCGTAGCAACGCTGGAGACACGAATTGCCGAATGTAAAATGTATGAATAGTTACACCAAGGAGTTAACACCACTCCTTGGATACACTGCATAGTTCACCAATGTAATGAAGAATATGATTCTGCATACACATTCTGCTTAATATTATTTGTCCATCTTTGTCTACCTAAAATGCGTTCCTTTTCGTCTGTGTAGGGTGTTTGAATTCGACAGCTGTGTTTACATCTGAATTTAAAGGGTGACCTCATTAGTAAGATTACTATTGCCACCATGTATGTAGGACAAAGAACCATTACTTGTCAGATGATCTTACATCGCACAAACTAATCAATCCTAGGCTTTTTTTCTTTTTTTAATCGTTTCAATCCAAATCTAAAAATGTTACACAAGTCCAAAATACGCATTGCTAATTTCACTAACATATTAATGAACATTAATCATACATATAGAAAAATAAGAGCAAGATAATAAATGGCATCATAATATCCTAAATTTGACCTATCACATTATCTTTTCATGATATCTCCTTAAAAACTACACACTGATAATCCACTACTCCCACCTCCCCCCCCCCCCCCCCCGAATATCTGACACCCCTATTTAGATTCGTACTGATCAATATGAGGTTTTCCAGCTCATTTGCCCATCGGTTAAAGACAACTGATCGTATGGTGTCAAATTTGATTACTGAAGTGCAGCCGATCGTTAATATTTAATGATATCTAATTTCCCGCCTTCGTATATGTTTGGATGAAAATAACTCGTTCAATACCATCTTTAAAACTGATATGAATACTCAAAAAAACACATGCATATTACAATGGTAGAGTGTTTATGGGCTTGGCATTATCAGCAAGATACAAGGCTGTTTTATCTTAATTCTTATATATGGTTTAACGATTTAGTCTTCCAATGGATGGAAGAAGACTCAGAAAACTAGTTCATATTACCACTACAAATAGATGAAAATATTAAGTCTTACACGTTTAAACCTATATTCTCCCAAACCTATATTCTCCCAAACCTATGTTCAGGTCTGTGGAATATGTATAGTAGGTAGGGATTGGGGGAGACACGTGGACTCCAGTAATATCATATACCGTCTGCAGGCATGGCCGGTGACCCTTTTCGTTCACCTATTGTGTTTGCTGGCCAGGCTATTGATTGAGAAAATCAGAAAAGAAAAGAAAATGGCAACCCTGCTTTTTTTTCTTCGCGGGGCTCCATGGTCCGAGCTCAAACAATGCTTTTATAAGGGGAGTATTGATCGGGGAAGAATGGGGATAAAAGGCGTGCCCTGCGCTGTGCGTTGTTGTTGTTCGTTATGAGTCTGCGAGTGAAAGCACATGAGCCATAATGCAATCTTTACCACGAATTTACTGAATGCTTCTTGGGTCGAACATCGGTCACAAGATTTGGTGGACATTCGTCTGGCCCAATATGGCGGAGACACAAGGGTAGGCGAGCTCGAAAAAGTTACGAAATTACACCCCCGCTAAACACAGATTACGGCTTCAAAGAATGATACCATTCGAATACCTTTCCTCCCCCATATACTTCAAATTACCAATTGGTTATTGCCGATATGTGTGATGAACAATAGAATACAGTGACTCAATTGATACAATTCAACAATGCAATTCTAAGTACATTTATTGTGAAGCTAATACCATCAACCCCGAGTGTTTCATTGTGGAACTGGGCGTAGGATGCGCTACATCGAACAAATATAATTGAAGAATTTTGACGAAGAATAAATTCTTCCAGCTTCCACATCAATGATACGTTATTGGTCGAGGCGACGTGTTAAAGAATTTGGAAACGAAAGACTGAGTGCGGGCCCTGCGGGGCATATAAAACTGTCACAATTTTACTTTCACAAATCTAAGAGCCAGTGGGGTAGCCAGAAATGGGCGTATTATGTGTCCGATCCGCACCCCCCCCCCCCCCTCCGTCTGTTTGAGGGCCCTTCCTAAATAAATTGCTATACATGCCAGGCTGACCAAGTGCAGATTTCCACCCCCCCCCCCCTCCATGGATTTGACATCGAAAACAAATAAGTACCTGTGTCTTAATATGAACAAAACTTGCCTCGGGTAATGAATTGTTGCTGTGGTTGTATACCTCGTGCAATTTCATTTTCACCAATTTTTTTAATTTTAATTTATTTTAAAGAATAATGCACAAGATCTAAATATTTCAGAAAACTGGTCGATTGATATTTATCAAAGTCAAGGACATGATTATTAACTACGAAATTTTCATCTTTAATTATGATATTAGTTCACAGGGAAAAATCATCGCACAGCTATAGGCAGAGGCTTATAGTATGGCTCAAAGCCACTGTCAAGTAAACATCGTCCTTCCCCATAAAAGCCATGATATCTCAAATAAAGTTTCCTTGCTTTATGATACGACCTTCCAAAATAAATAGCACAAATGGGATGTAACAATCTCAATGCGAACAATCAAATCGGAATTAGGCGGTTTACACGAGTAATCATACAATAGACATCTTGCCCGTTTACTCTGTCAATCTTGACTTCGCGATAAACCGAGATAATAATATGTTCAAAATGAATTCCAGGGAAATAAAGGGTGAGGGGTGGAATCATTATCATATAATCTACGGAGTACAAGAGAGTAGATAACTGATCAAACAAGCTTGATTAAATACTGTATTTCCCTCTAATGCTAGGCGGAATTCCGTATTTGAATAAAGTAGTCATAAAGACGTAAACGAAAACAAAACAAGATTTTGTTTGCATTCGCAATCTATAAAAAGCCCAGAGGGCCGACCTCTGTTGTTTCTCCTATTTATAATCTGCCTTAAAAAACGGGTTGAAATTATCACCATAAGTCCTTTAAACCTGACCAAAAGTTAATATTTACTTCTTATGATGTACCATCCAAATACATAAATTTTGCAGGAATTCGAAGAAAATGTCAACGTATGCTCAAACCATCGCCATCATTTATGTTAAAATTAATCATTTACACACAGAAAATGTAACTGAAAGACGTTTTCTGAAAAGCATAGTTTCTAGCTTTTTAATAGATTATTATTTGTATAAAATCTCAATGAATAATATATTTCAAAATGTGTTTTGCGAAATAAATAACATGCCCGGTGTTGACCCTGGTCTAATCAATAAATTACAGTCAAGGGCCTGGTTTAGTATTGAAACAATCATTTAGTGCAGAACGAGTAGTTGATATTCATAAGCAGATATTATCCAGTACGTATTAAAGTTTAATGGCATTCTCGATAAGTTACTCAAGTAAAACAAACATGCATTCTTTTTGGAAATTCAAAAATGTAGTGCGTTAAACTAAAATGTTATTTGTCCACCTTCCATAACCTATCATCTTATCCAGGTTCAAGTCTAACCGAAATTTTGCCAGGAAAAACAACCATCCAATCGAGTACAATCTTCCCTGACCCTTCGATGGCGTATCAGCTGTAAAGGTCTTACACCCTGCAGTACGGAGGTCAGATAAGGACATGATGTATTATGCAATGGGTATCCGTCACACAACATCCCCAGGCCATGAAACCAAGGTCAGCTTAGGCAATAATCATCCTTCAATTAGTTCAATGATTGGAAAAGCACGGTGCGTTACCAAAGTGATTACCCTTCTCAGCTGGTGGGGGGAAGGGGAACCGTCTACACTGCAAAGGTCACACAAGGACAGTGCAGAGGTCGCATAAGGACATACCGTGTTACGCAATGGTCATCCCTAACCCAACAGAGGCCGTGGAACCAAGGTCGGCTTCTGAAATGGATATATCCTGTGATCGGTGATCAGCGGAGCAAGGGGGCTTGACCTGCCAAGTGATAATCCTTATGAGTGGTATCGTCTGTAAACTGCAGTGCTAATGTCATTTGAGGACACCTTGCAAGTTAGGGATCGCATCACGACACAATGTGGCCCGAATTCACGAAGGAGGTTTGCCGACAAACCTAGGTTTATGTGCGTCATATGACGCGTTTCGACGCGTTTCAAACCGAGGTTTGTCGACAAACCTCCTTTGTGAATTCGGCCCAATGTGTCTGTGTATGACGCAACGGTTACCCCTTGCACGACATCACCAGGGTAAACCGTAAAGAAAAGCTTTGCCAGGCAGGGAGATGGGAGGGACCAAGGAACAGCATCTGTCCTCAAGATTGGCAAATCATGGAATAGTGGAAAAGGTAACTTTACCCAGGGAGTGTGAATTGAAACTCCCTGCTTTACCATACATAAAATGTATCGTTCTCTCATACTTTGAAAGTAAGTAAAATAATTTTCTTAATTTTGCTTCCATATATAAAGAATACTGTTGATGAAGGTAAATTCGGATTACAAATCTGTAAACTGAATTGGACGATGATAATACAGATTTAAACGTGTCTGATGGGTGGTACTAGGAGTGGTGTGAGTGAGATTACTGTCACTCGCGTGCAACTTGTCCTCAAAACGGTGTAGTTAGCACGCTCTCAAATTGAACTTCTACCCTCAGGCGATCCTATTCTCTCTCTCTCTCTCTCTCTTTCTTCTCTTCCCTCTCCTCTCCAGTGGAATTCGGAAACCACCAAGCAGCCCCATTTTGGCCCAATTGTTTCCACTGACACGGTCATGGAAGGTCAAAGGAGAAAACAAGATTCTGGAGCTGAAGTGCTCTTGGGCCAAGTGTGTGAAGATGCCAATTTGAGACTGATCGCCAGGGTACGTGGGTGGGTGAGTAGGTGGGTGGGTGGGTGAGTAGGTGGGTGTGTGTGATTGCACAAGAAACGGAAGAGAGATGGATCTAGACCCTGTATCAAAGGAGTGCTGTACGGTGGGGCAATGAGTGCCATACCCAATTTGAAAATTCAGATTTAGGAACCTGATTTAGGAATACTCAGAACTCAGTCCCCCCCCCCCTGAATAGCTATATAAATTAATTAATTACAACGAAATCTGAATAACATTAAAGTATTTTTTCCCATTATTAATGCCCTCATAAATTATTTTTGTAATACTGATCGCTTCCTTGGACGTATCAAAATGTAAATAAAATCAATTCTAATATCCATGACATACATAATCAACACTAAAACCCTTGTCAAAATTCTTCCGTTGAAAATCTGTTTCTGACCACTTGTTTAAGTCCTTAAAGTAAGAAATTCAATTATCCATTTAAATTTTGCATTAGATTTTGATTTCCCACAGCTCAAAAAAGTCAAAGACAGTCCTAAGATTTTTGGTAATTACAAAAATTAAACCAATGGATTATCATGGACCTACTACCCATGATGATACACACATTTCCCCCATACACTGTCCGAATCTGCTATGGAGTATGGGGGGGGGGGTAGCTCCTCAGTAACATCCCCGTTTCCCACCCTCCTGTGCAAAAGAGCTAAGCCAATCTGAGGTCATAGGTCACAGAGCCGGCCCAAGGAGGACGGCGAGATGAAGTGTCGAATGATGTCTCCCAACTCATCTGTCTGACCTACGAGTCCGACCTCCGAATTCCTTCTGAATTGAAACTTGTTACCAGACGTTAAAAGAAAAAGTTGTGGTAAAGACTGAAGGTGAGAAATAAATCGTGAGCCTTTTCATTTTTTTTAAAGTCAGTTTGGAAAAAAGTCACAATGGAAATATCCCCTGATAACGATTGCTATTCAAATACCTTCATATACAAAATATTACATGAATTAGCTAGCTAAAGTATTTGGCCCAAACAGTCATGCCACGTGTGCATGTGTGGTCCCATATACATACTTTTATGTGCGTGCATATAAACCATGATTTAGGCAATATCTTATCGATTTTGGTGATTCCTAAGCCTCACGGTATAATCAATAGTTTCCAGACAGTTTATATAACAATCGCATTCCATGACCAGAACTCGATTTCATCTTTAAACCACTCTTCTAAATTTCAGTAAAACAACAAGCATGTTGACAAGGGCGTTTTCATACCATGTTTAAAGGTTTACAACATCATCCGTTCGGGTTCATCTAATCACAAGGCTTGTTCCTTTCTTGCTGTCCCTCTCATACTTAATCCAAATATATACTTTGTTATTAATTTTTCTTGTGAATTTTACCCTTTGTATCATGTTGATTTATAAATGTTTGCATGTTTTTTTCTGGATTTTTATGAGCAAATAAATTGAAATTGAGCCCTTGCTTACATCACCCACACCAACATGTTTACATGTGCGGGACTAGAAGCTGTGAGAAAATTAATGATTTTTGAAAAAGGAATCACATGAATTAGCAACGAGAACTTAATTAGTTTTTCCACATGACCCAAAATGGCATAATTATTAGAATAATTAGCCTGTGTTAAACAAGTTATCCTACAACATTTACTACCATTAATGTTTGTAGCTAAATACAAAAATGCACGGAATGCACGTCCTAAAAGGTGAATTTTTTTTAACTGAAATTTTTAACGAGAACATGATTTTACATATCATCCTATTACCATGTTACTAAAGAGTTCTTTGGCGCTCTTTGAAGAATTAGAGAACGGTTGTTTAAAGGCCGTCTGTACTAGAAATTAGACCACCATGGAGGTCACTGACATGTGGCTATCTCATCAACTCAGCTCTCAATTAACATAAGAAAAAGAGGATCATGGGGACCATGGTCACCGATTTATAGGCATTATTTTCTATATAGAGGGAGCAAGTAGCTACAAGTAGTACAGTGGGGCTTTAAGAGGGCGGCTTTCTTAAAAGCTTTCCGGACACACGAGGGTAGAAAGTAAAGATAGGGTAGTAGAAGCCCCTAGCCATGCCTTCAGGGTGGTGATTATTGACATATTTACTATGTCTAGGGTCCAGTCTTCTGTTGTTTTAAGGGATCACAATGTTTTTGTTTCGTCTAACAAAACCTGTTAATTGGCCACCTTGACACGCGTCCCTCGGCTTTAAGTAAGAGCAAAACAGTTTATGATTGATATTACCTCTGACATTCCGTAGAATGGGGAGGAATGGGGAGGAATGGGGAAAAATAAGGAAATACGGTGTCGTGCTAAACACTGCATTATTAGGAATACATTATTAATTAGCATCTTTTCATGATATGAAAACACCAATATCTAATCCTGACTACCAACAACATTTCAGTCTGTGTATCGTACCAGCATTAAAACCAGTGAACAAAAAACTTAAAATAAAGAATACGTACTTGCTACCATTATGGGTATAAAATATACATGTTTTTAGAACGGTGGAAATACAGGTGCACATGGAAAACTCTCAATGGCTATAACTTGTATTGCATCAGATAGATATAACGTTATCCATTCCAAGTAATATTTGGTATAAATGCATGATTTAGACCCTTGAAAGTACCAAATACCACCACCCACATGTAAATGTAGAACACGAATACATTAATTTTGATCCTGCCCTGTGGATTGGCTTATTGGTTTGACTTCTGAGCTATTCACCCAGATTAAGAAAACATGTTCTTTTGGAAAGTGATTTGGTCGGAAGTTTTCCTTGACGATGGAGCCGTGAGCTCTCGATTTGTTTTGCCTTTGACTTTGTCATCTTTGCTTCAGCAAAAGTTTGGAAGAACATAAGACGCAAAAACCCTGAAGCCCTCCGGGTGCGTATAATGCATCTTATACCAACTCAGGCACGTACATGTAACTCCAAGACACTAGGGGAGAAATTGAATGGATTCATGCAGAGGCCGTATTTGAAGAATACTCTTTTCTCTTCTTTTGAGAAGAAAAAATTGCTCTAGCTTTTACAGTGAAAGGTAAAATTTAATTCTCTTTTGGACCGCGTGGAGCGAGGCCACCGTAATCCGTAACCCCTCGTTCACGCTGTGCTTGTACACTATAGCAAGCGTACTCTACCTATACCACCGCTCAACAAGTAGCACTAGCAGGGCGTGTCAATGGACCATACCATTCATACAGCGGGGAGATCCAAACTTTTTAACGTGCAGTCCTTCCGAAGCGGTGTGCGGAATTCTGCCTTTTCTTCAAGTAAACATTTATTAGACATATCCCGATATTCTTGCTGCCCATAAGATATAAATACATGCCTACTTTTTAAAACTTTTGGGGCGGACATGAGCAAAACTGCCCGTCGCGCAGTTCATGGCTAAATCAACACACCTTCCACTGGAGTGGAAGTATCCCGCGTGCTCAGTGGGTCTGATAGGCAAACTATTCTTCAGAAACCGCAAAGAAAAGAAGCAGTCTTTTGAGCATTGCCAAAAAGTATAATAGAGCTGGGAAATAGAAAACAACATCGCTTTTCATTCTGTATGCACAACCCAAGGCTAAATATGGACGCCATTATGCCGCTTTACGGTAGTTGAGGTTGAAATCCAATGACAAATCGTAATGATATCGACGTCCTTTAATTTCAATACGTATAACTAAAACCATGGACCTACTATGCAATAACCCACTTTCTGATCGCAGTATAGTACAAAGATTTACATATTCATCAGCGTTGGCTAGCTCCCTCCCCCTCCCTGAAGTGTTCCCGAGAAAGTTGTTCAACATATTGAATACGTGTGGCGGATAATTCAAAGCATAACCTCCAAGGTTCTTTTCAAGTCACAAAAAAGTTACATCAAACTTTATCAAAATATTTAGAAAGTTTGGTGGACAAAATGGTTACATACCGTAGCGAACGGAAGATGTTAAAGATCCCCGGCAGCACTGCATAATGGTCTCCAAAATTGTGTCATCGGGAAACTGACTCTGCGTTCTCCCACTCATTTTTACCTAGATGGGCCAGTCTTAACCATTCCTATATGATCCACGCTAAGCCGCAACATTCCTACCAACTACTGGACTATACACCGCCCCGGCCCTTATTATACAATGCCCGCATTTTCATTTCTATCCAAATCGACTCTTTTTTTGGTTGTGTGAAGCGAAGCGAGCCTTGTGAAGCACGTCGTGAATTGGATGGTTGATCATGTCTATTCTAATGCGGCTCTTAGTTCAGACCCACCATGCAAAGGATTTGCAATCTTAGTTATTTAACTCCAACAACCCCACCCATCCCCCCTCTATACATCTTATAAGCCATTGTGGTCAAGCTATTCAGACCCCAATAATCCCCAGCTAAATTATGCTTAGGAATGGTGATGAAAATGGGATATTATTTACCTCCTCTTGCGCTCAGTCCAGCGTCGAGTCCAGCGCCCACGCCCACTCCAGCTCCAGCACCAGCCGCAGCTGATGCGTCGATATCCATGTCGACGTTGGGCTTCTCGGCTTCCACACTGACATTCGCGCCCGCTTCGGCTCCTCGTCCTGCTCGTCGCTTACTTCGTCGTTCCCGGCCGGACCGACGAAATGAGTTACGGAGGTTGAAACTCAGCCGTCTCTTCTTCTTGACAGGCTCCCCCGCCGGCACATCGGCAGACGCATCGGCAGACGCCGATGCCTCGACTGAAAAACTTGCCGAGGCTTTATTCCCCATGCTGGTCGGTCGAGTAGTCCAAACTTACAGCATGTATAGTTAGTCGAGTTACTCGTAGGGTATATCCCACGACGATGCTGGTTCAGTTAGTGTCCAAGCACTGCGTGAAGTCTCGAATAGGTCGATGAAGGTTGACTGGTTCGAGTGCGATCAGGACTGGTGGACGACACTGTGATTTTACAGCCCTTGAAGACCTGTAGGTTTTCAATGTAGAGAAGAAAAGAAGATAAGATTGAATGCGGGGGTGTGCAAGGAGGGGCTCTGCTCATACCCACTGAGCACAAGTCTGTACGCGCAGACAATACCACGGTACAAACTCGTTTTCGAGGGGGCTTTTTGACAATGCACATTCAATAGAAAATGATTGGTGCGAAGCGGACGACCTCGCTATATAGTCAACTGCTATTCAAAAGCGAGGGTAATAAAAAGCTGCAGTCCTTTAAACCAAAATGAGATTAAAATGTGTTAAATGACTACAGTCTACACCCAGGATTCATCATATTTTTCATGCATTCCCATCACAATCATAATACATTTTGCAACATTCTGCTAAATGTCGGCAAAGACTGCACAGATGATAGATAAAGAGTAGCTGCAAGGACTTACATTCGGCAAAATCATTCAAAAGATCACAATAACTCTCATTCGACGTCCATCAAACCCACATCAACACCGAGAGCGATCACAAACGAGAGACATCCTCCATTGACCGACATCCACATGGAACATCCCGACACATTATCCCCTGCACACGCGTGCTAACCTATCTCTGCAGTGCCTTGCCGTACACTCCGCACGTCCAAAGAACTTCCTTATGTACTAAACCCTACACCAAATCATAGACTATGACCAAATCAAACACCATCCAACACGAATGAAAGAGAGAGACAGAGAGCACAGGGCCAAACTATTAAAAGAGAGAAAAGCTGTGATGACTTGCCTTTGTTTGCACAAAAGAACAAAAGCACCTCGTCGTTGTGGACATATGGGACTACACGTCAGACTAGACATCAATGACACAAGGGTTTACAATAAAGAAAGAAGGCCAAGAAACTGGCAGACAAACTTGTAACCCTGCACACAAGCTATTCAACATCCTACAGGTTCTATTATTACCAGAAAACATTCGGATAATAGACAGCTTGACATGTATAAACATTTAGTCCACAGATTTATAATTTAGGCTATTTAAGTATGTTAATAGTACCATCAGCTTCACTTATTCTAAGAGTCTTTAGGGCCAAAGCTCAGAATAATTCGACTTAATCAAAATGACTCGATTTTATCACAACGATGTTGGAAATGAGCGTTGTGGGAAATGGTTTGAAGGAGGGGTTTCGTACAAGTACAACTGTAAATCATCACACTACGCTATTGTTGAACTCAAATACCAGGTCATATGGTTTTGTGATGAGAAGAGGGGAGAGAGAAATCTGACCAAAACGCCAATCTCTCAATGTATACAGCATACGGCAATGACCTAGCTGCATGGAACTATTCATCGATTCGTCACCATGACAACGAGTGGAACCCGAGTAAGGCGTGGGAGCGCAACAGGGAGAGACGCAGAGAGCGAGAGAGAGAGAGAGAGAGAGAGAGACTGGGAGCACCAATATTTGGGTAGAGCATTTTTTCAACACGTTGGTAGTTCAAAAATAACATAAATGTAAGTAAGTAGATATATATAAATCTATTGTCATATCGGGAAATTCGTTTTTCACTGGTTGGTCCAAGTAATACCATTATGAACATACACATATAAATGAGTGTTGGTTGCAATGATGGAAACAAGATATTTCCCTAAACTGAACCCTTTAATCATTTGATGATAATAATACGATGATCCCAAACTGCCTCGGAAGTATAATGTTCCAAAATTGGTAACCACAACAAACGAGCACGCAGGAAGGAAGTGGCTTAAACTAGCTCCAATCCTTGTAATGATTTACAAATCTTTAATAAATCGAATCAATATTAATACTTTTATACCGGTGGGGATTAATGATAAAGTAGATACATGTACATCCCTAAACCTCAGTCACACTGCCAGAGTAACTCCACATCGACTCTAAACCGATACATTTTGGGCCATAGTGAGTAATGCAATCGTTATTCGTGATGCTGCCATTTGTAGCATGTCTGGTTGACGTGACTGACGTAATAGTTTTAACGTGTTCTTCAGTGTGACACCACTGGCCCCACGATATACAAGAACATAATATGGATACCAACCGAGCAAACATCGTAAAATACAAAATAAATATTTACTAAAGTCTAAGAACTCAGTAATACAGTGCTTGTTTAATCCACATGGCTGTACAGCGTTGACTGCACATCTTCCCCTAGCTTGCATCTCATATTGCTCTAAGTAAGCAGGCCATTCCAACTCCCTCAAGTAATTTTACAACTCGTATAAAAATATAGGGCCTATTTTGTTTAACAATTCTATCACGATATGTTATGGGTTTGAATAACCTGTTTACTATGCGAAAATGTGATTATGGCGGTCAAAAAGTATCCGTGCATGTAAAAGAGCAGCGAAAAGGGGTCTTTTGGATAATCAGACATGCTGTACACAGCACTAGCGGCAAATTTGCACGTGTGAATCGCATCAATCGCTGGCTTATTTTTTTTTTTGAAAATGGTTTTTTTTGTTGTTGATCCCTCTGCGGAGCACCTCGCATTAGCCTGCAATGGCAGGGAAAATTGTCAGAAAGGGGAACAGAGCATGGGCAAACACTCAGGGTCAGAGGTCATTTAGTTTGTTCGCGTTATGTCGATGTTTGATCACGAACATGGGATTGGTTTGTTGGAAGATTTGCAGCCGAATGAGCCGTGACACTGAACTGAAATTGAGATGGAAATGTGATTTTAACCCGTGTGATGATATTTCACTCGCGAGGTACTTCTTAATAGTCACAATTTTGTTGGTGAAAGATGAGAGAGTGGTAGAGTATTGGGTACAGGTCGGGCTGTGGATCAAATGTACATTCGATCAATAGCTAGTAGCTACAAAAACAGATTTGTAAAAGTTATGAAAATAGTATTGCCTAATGGACATAAGTCCAGGGGTACAAAGGGTTCGACGCTTACAGAATGCACCCTTACAGATGCATGTTTGTACCCCATCCCACCGCCGGTCCACTCTAGCACCCTAATGAGTTGGAATTCAGCAACATTTAAATGTTCATCTTCAAGGAGTCAACGATTCAAAACTAATCCTTCTAAAGTTTTCAATAATTATAGAGGTGCTGCTGCTGTGTAGTTTAGGATGTAAATTTAAACCCTTCTAAACGTGTAAGATTAAAACAGAGATTAAAAGTTCTGTGAAAGAGGACAGGATCTTTACTTCTACAGATTGATACGCAACAATATATCGAGATGTGCAGTTCTATACTAAGCATTAGTAATGGCTAACATACCAAAATATGGAAAGGAAATATACCCCTGGAGGAAGGGAAATAAATTACAGAAGAGGAGGAAGAGGAGAAGATACCGATCTTTGAGAAATAAGAAATCCATCTCCCGAGCTGTTCGTAAATGGTACATCAATTCCTCTTGGCCATGTTCTTCTCCTCCACGTTGCATATTACGTTCAGAAAAAGCTACATCCATTCACGTAATTTGTTCGCATGGAGATAGAAGCCGCCCACTTTACTGTCTCAAACCAAATCATTCATGTCACAAGAGAGCGATTTGTCAGTAAGCCAGCCTTAATCGGAGAGACGTGCCGATTTGACTAACGTCCACCGATGGAAAATGACAAGAATAGAATAGCCATTTTCAAACCCAACATTCACATTTGTTCGTTTAGAGATCATAGAAAAAAATGGGAAGCTTATCCAATGAGTTTAAAACTTTATAATCGGTTTAAAGTCCCTAAAATCCCAAAATATAAAACACAAATCTAAAGATGGGTTCGGGTGTGTTCTCTCACATCACAATGCAAAATATACGGCTGTCACAAGTTCTGACAATTCGAGCCCAACTTTCGGATTACTCGTCGATTTCTTTGAGAAGGGAACAAGTCGAGAAGCCACAAATAAAATTTGACTAAATAAAACAAATCTAAAAAGTAGTGATGTGCACATACGTCAATTTATAAAAATTGAAGTGAAAAATCTAAAAAACTTGTCTACATTTAAAATCGAAGAGAACGGATACAATCGTATTCCGTAGTGGTGTCTACACGATAATACCAGTACTTCAACTTCTCAGTCTCGCCCACATCGTAGGTCTATAAAAGATATTCATGTTATGTAGGTGGTCCTCTTGAATATCCTGTGTAAATAGGTTGTGGCATAAAAAACATGGTCTTTGTCGGCCACGGTGTTTATTTCATTTTTGATCCTCAAATATTTGATTTCATAAGAATTTGGTTCGGAGAGTTGGGTGAGGAGGTTAGTTTACTTTATAGGTTCCATTTCCTGTCACGAGGCATTAATATTTGCAAACTGTTTCCTCTATAATGGCGTGGGCGAGTTAATCACTCAAATTATTATTATCATTTTTTTGGTATTGCAGGAGAAGCATACTCCATCTTGAAATTGTTCTAGATGAAGGTAAAAGCTAACTAGGTGCTTTAACGTTTATTTCTTCTCGTCAAACAATCTTAAAACAAGACAAACTGTTGATTTTTCCTAACGCATTACAATAAGACCATGTCCCCTTTTCTGCCATTTATCACTAATAAACAGATGAGTTTTCCAAAGAGACAGTAAAAATGAGTTTTCAAATATACTTTGAAAGTGGACAAACGTATTTCCTTTGAATTAAACGTTACTTTGATTTTTTTCTCTATTTTGTTGTCGTTAATACAGTTAAGTGTAAATTGCTCTACTTTCTACGATGGGCGTGGTGTTTCATTTCGAATCATGGCTACTATTTTAAAACAACTTGAAAATGAAAGTTTCTCATAGGGTCACCGAAACAATGTCAGGCTCTCATGTGTCTGTTCCCCAAGCTCACTCCTGCACATAACATGGGCTGATGTTTTCCATGTTTCCTCTCCACCCCCCCCCCATGTAATAAAAAATGAAATATGATACGATAGGAGGGTATGACGCACCATGTCAGAGCGTTCAGGAGTTGGAGACAAAACAAGACTTCGTAAATCAAAACATGACTCCAGCTCCCCAAGACATGCACGCAGAGTTGCCTATTCTTTTCAAAGATAAAATGGGGTTCCGTTCATACGATCAGATTGTAAAACTAAAAGAAACTGTTTGGAAACAAGGGAAAAGGGTCGATGATGTAGTACCTATGTACTATGTACTTTAGTATTGATAGAAGTCACTTACACTGCGTAAATATGGGACTAAACACTCCGCCCATAAATGGGTATATGGACTAACCACACATGTCATTTGGCGTGCAGGTTTACATTTTGTTTCTAATCACATTTCGATAAAGAGGGCATTCGAACATTATTGCTTGACTGGGGACATTCTTCCTGACATTAAATAAACTAGGAAAGCTGACAAATTATTTGTCATCTTTACTGGAACTCAATTACCTTCTCTTTAAAAAGCACCCGTGGAGCTGGAAACATCTTTACAGAAGCTTGTTTTTAACTTCAAATCCTAAACATGACATTGCGATCAGAGAATCTGATTCCTTCCTATCCAGACGGGTAGATGTTTTGTTTCAACATAACTTCAGCAATTAACTTTTACCCCACCCTTACTATCTATATCTGGCCGTCTCCATTCTCTTCATCCACGTACAAAAACTATATTACAATGTTTACGATAAAAGTAGTTCTCCTCCCCAGTTCACCATCTTGGCTTTGATGGCTCAGGTTTTTTAATGGTCTCACACGAAAGGGAGGAGCCACAGATGTCAAAACACTAAAGACATCTCTACCAGTAGGAAAGTTATATATATAATACACTGAGTGATAATGAAACACACGTTTACTTTCCATATAGTAAGTTTGAACAAGTCAGGTTATATTTGTGTCTAGCAAAATATTTATTCTTCACGGACGAAAGGAAACAGAGATAAGAGTTACATTTCAGAACTGTTTCAGGTAATATACTCTGAAATGGGGAACAAGTTTATAGTCGATTCTATAATAATCCGAGTTCTGCGTCACTATACTGAATATATTACAGTAAAATAGTGATACTCTTAATAATTATATATTTTCAATCTTTGATATTTTGAAAAATATAGGAGCATGCTGGAAGAAAAAAAAGACCAATCACACCAACCACCGCCCCTCCCACCTTACCCTGGACAATCTATTTATTTTCTAGAGGTCAGCCAAATTGGGATACGCGCTTTTTAATCCTGCATACACTGAACATTCCACTCCCGTAGACAACATAAGCAACTAAATAATGGTTTTTGAAGAAGCTTTGTAATAATACAATGAATAGTTAGGGCTTTATAGAGCTTCATTTCGAAAAGACGACCTTCATCATTCGACGAAAGCCTCTCTCCCAATGGTGTACTGCTCAATATAGTCCTCGGTTTGATGGCTTATGTTCTTACATCATTACACAGACACACAAATCTATTCTTCGTCTAGATCTCACATAATGTAAATTTTTCGTAATTACGCTCCTGAATCAGCTACATTTTTATCAGTATTTTATTCCGAGGCGCCACTCACCTCGGAGCATTCAACACGTGACCTAGCTTGCAGCTTCACGATCACGTGACAGGCTATAATAATAATATGGTGAGCCGATTACGCCATATATGTATTATAAATGTGCACAAAGTGTGATATGTAGACACCAGATAGCAAAAAGTGAGACAAAACAAGGTTACATTATAAAATTAATCATGTTTGATCACAACATTCGTATAATATCACATATTCAGTAATTGTCAAATTTATTAGAAAAGGATTGCAAAGAACGACTTTAATGTTCAACAATATCTAGTTCTTTTCACCACAACTTCTGTTTGTTAAAAATGAAGTGACGCTGAACTAACAATGCGAGAGCCCTGCACAATCATGAATGTATAACTTTCACAGACATCTAGCTCCACTCCCTTATTTTACTTACTGTTTTCTTTTCTTGTCGAACCCTCGATTATCATGATAAAACATCTATTCTTGAGTAGGTAATGAACGTCAGAAGTTATTGTCGTAATTTTCAGGATAAACCTTGTGTTCCCCCGTACTTAATTATAATCACGCTTGAGTCATTATCAGCCCTTCGTGTCTTTCGTCTTAATTGTATGCAATGTCGGGTGGGTGAACAATTGCAAAGAAAGATTTCCATTCAAATTGGCATGGTTAAAAAGAGAGGAAAATAAACACCCTCACATTTGATTTTTCGACAGAAGAAACATGACATGAGGAGAGAGAGAGAGAGAAGGAAAGATAGAGGAAGAGAAAAAGAGAGAAAAAGAGAGAAAGAGAGAAAGGGGAAGAGAGAGAGAGAGGAAGAGAGAGAGAGAGGAAGAGAGAGAGAGAGGAAGAGAGATAGAGAGATAGAGAGAGAGGGGGGATTATTTAATAGAATCGATTAAAGATAGATATACATCGTTTCGGAGATTATTTTTTAGATTAATTTTGTGTGGGTGTAGGTTGTTTACATGAGTGAGGACTTTGGTTTTATGGGTGTATCAAACGAGGCTTTTAATCTATACGTTAAAATCATTTTGGCCTAACTAATTAATTGGAAGTAGCTGGGAGTTTCAAATTAGCATGGAAAAAAAAAAATTTAAACAAATATTATTTTCGAACCTAGCACTAAAGAGGCTGATAAATTCATGTTAGAAGCAAGACATAACAGACTCAAAGAGTTAAAGCGAAACGCAGATTTAAAAAACAGTTATATTGTTTAATTTGAACTATTTTGCTGTACAACAATCAGTATTATGAACAAAAACCATGACAACGTGGGGGTGGAGGTTTGGTGTTTTTCAATCACGGTTGAATCAATATGAAATCTCGACTAACTAGTCATCGTTCACACTTCATTGATTTTTTCATCCATATTATTTTCTCACGAGTAAATGAGTCGTCAAAATTTAACAATTTGATACCAATGTAAAGAGACTGATGCTGCTTTTCAACTCAATTAAATATGGCGTCGAGTTAAGTAAATTTTGCACAAATTACAAATCCCTATTTTAGTAGGATACGTTTCCAAGTTTCAACTGCTGGCATAATAATTAATCAATGTTGTTTATGAAAGTAACTTTACATTCATAATCGACAAAGCAAATTCTAAACCCAGTCATGCTATCTAAACAGTTCTGTTTTCATGTGGATAAGATCACAGTAAACATTAAACACAGAAATGGAATTCTTTTAGAAATGCATAACGTGTCAATCCAGAGGCACTAGTGTTGAACAATATGAACAGTTTCTCACAGAAAACTAACATTAATTAGATGAAATTTGTTAATTGCACTTCGAAAGATTAAGTGCCTTATGTATACCTTTATAACAGGGTCATTATGTACAACGTGCTTTGTGAATATCAACCAAAGTTAGGCAACATTTCTTCACAGTTTGTAAAAATCGGCCATTATATCAAATTAATTTCTCACACTCGCCCCAGGCTTTTCGAATTTCATGAATTGTGGAATACAATTCTTTCCGTGTACGTACAGGAAAAACAAAGGTTGATGATAAATTTTCTTATTATATTAATTTCTTACTTAGCATGATTCAGTTTCATGCCCGTTCCGCACTGTTGCAACATGTAGAGGACATCTACGACTTTTCATTGTTTAAGTGCTCGACAAAGTTCATCTTATTAACTTCCTGCACAAATTTACTCAGCCAAAACAAGATGTTTTTTTCGCTTTTCAACCACAGCCTTTTGTGTTGTGAAATGCTTTGAGCACTTGATTGAAATCAGGATTTAGGCTTGATATACGACATATCAATACCAGTTCATTTGGAAAGAGTTGGTTTTGAATGGCATTAAACTTGTGTAAACGTATGTACGGTTCATTCCCACTAATAGATAAACTTAAAAGCCTCTTCTTCCCATCTCACATTTTATATACAACAATCCATTCTTTCTTTATTCCTGTTGCTCCCTACCCCTCATCCACCTTCTCTCCCTCTCTTTCCTTCCTCTTTCTCTTCAACGCTCCCGCTCTTTCTATTTCTTCTCCTTTTGTTCTCCCTACCTTCCCCCATCTCCCCTCGCTCCTCCATGTCCTCTCTCTTTCTCTCCATGTCCCAATCTCTATCTCTTTCTCTCTTTCTCTCCCGCCCCTCCCCCCTTTTTCTTTGATCCTCATCTCTATTTCTATTTCTATTCCGTCACTGTTGAGTTTTTATCCATGGATGGTTCTAAGATAATTGTGTTTCCCTACCATTCGTGGATCAGGTGTAGATCTGAAAACATTGTCTACCCTTTCCTCAAACAACGCTCCTGAGCTAGTATAACCTATAACTTTTAAGTATCGGTTTTTATTCACACTTAATGCAAAACTGTTTGACGGAAGTTTTTCAGATGTTATTATGTCACGTTATCTGAAGCTCTGTCCCTTTAAAAACCAGATGCCAAATGTAATCAAGTTATATCGAAATTCCTATGAATGTATTACCCTAACCACACCCCATCCACCGCTGCACAATAGACCCTATACTTGATGAGAGACATAGAAATAGCCAAAACAAGTATTGGCATCATTACGCAACATGACAATTTCTCTCAAAGGTTCCTATCATATCAGATTATAATCATTATAAATTAGTGACTAATATCAATCAATGTTCTCTGGATATACACTTCAATAAAAATTATTCAATTTTCAGGCATCTGATCTGAGAACCAACAGGTTATTTTCGTAATGTGGATTAAAATTAAATTAAATGGAAAAATCTTTATTAAGTTCCTCGTTACACATTATTTCATTCACCTGTTACGAATAATTGTATTTGAACAGTCGGAATGCGACTCGCATACATTGAATGTTGGTAGGTAAAACAAACAGTGTGGCTTGTCCCACCTAGCAAAACGGAAAGTATGTAATTTGTATTCTGACTATTGAAATACAATTATTCAAATTAAGCCGAGATCATTTGTAACGAGACACTTAACAAAGATTAATACATTACATTTGATTACATTTCGAAATGGTCTATATATTCGAATTTACAGACAACCACCAATTTCATGCACACAACACATAGCCACTGCATCATGGAGGAACATGAATGTCACTTTGGCGTACATTTGCTGTACACTATGCCTTCACGATCCCTTCCGCAAATACGATCTTTGAAAACTTTGACCAGGACAGAAAGAGTTTACACACTCACCAGAAGATCACGCTTTCTATCCAAACTTCCAAAGAAGATATCAATCGATGTCCACTTCAAACTGGATAACGTCACACAGTAAAGCAATCGTAGGGTGAAATCAACACAGCCTCCGCAGGTTCGATGATGACGATAACGAATACCAGTTCCAAAACTAGAACTTTCTCACTTCTGCGTGTGTATGTGTGTCGCCTGTAAAGCAATTTAGGCGAATACTTGTACAATGCAGAACTGACAGGACTCAGTCTACTTTATTCATACCCGTTCAGGCATATCAACGTTATTTAGACGTGAGCTCTCAAACAAGCGAAGGCTTCGTGTCTTCTTATTCCCGTCCACGCTCCAATCCCCGGATTGTAAAGGCTCAGAAAATCTGTATCTTTTCTCTTTTGACTCTACATATACAAACGATTATCTGCCCCCGTCCAGTTCCACCCAAACTCCTTTATATCCGTTTGACAGGGATAAAAGTCCCCCATACCACAACTTTAATCCCCATTCTTTCGCATTGAACTAGCTGTACTTAAAGGCATAGAAAATGCATATAAAACTCCACGCACTCCATTAAAAATCCACATTCCAAACATTTCTCAACTTTTGTCTATCTTTTTCTTCCAAATGAACGTAAAAGTTGACTTTGAGTGTTTACAAATACAAGTAAGTAGCAGTCATAAAAATGACGAAATCCCATCGGTTTTTTCGTCACTTTTAAGTGTAATTTGGCGTAAAATACTTTAATTTTTAATAATTTGACGCAAATTAATTTGATTTTCAATCCTTACCAATCAGTTCTGAGTACCCGCTAACTAAAACCTTTGATATAATCCAAACCACCGTGATTAATACCGAAAATTGGCCTATTGTATTTTGCTCAGACCACACCAACAGGTGAGAAAAACACACAAGTCATCAGAGATGCCATTCTGAAGCGACCTGTATTATTCGCTCAAGTTTCCACTAACACGTATTCCAATGCATCAGTGTTATCAAGACCAATTGGCTACCGTACTGAGTGGGGTCGAAAGGGTTAAATAGAAAGTTGAGTACGGGTCACGTGGTGAAACTATTAAAGAAACAGTCTCTGAAAGCAATTGGAAAAGGTTCATTATTATTGAAGAACCATTGGTCATTGTGTAGAGTGCTGTAGTGTATATTTAGTGATCCTTTTTTCCTTCAATATATTTACCCTTCCGCAGGGTTTCTGTATAAACAATAACAAAAACTATGCAATAGAGATTTACATTGAGTATGCATTTTTTCGCCCGCACAACAGCATAATCATAAAGATTGATAACCACATTTATAGTAAATTATAATTTGTATTCCAATTTTATTACAAAAACACCTAAAACATTTGTTAAACTGAAACCACGGTTTTAGGAAGGAAGTGATCTTGGTCTTATGATCTTGAAATGATAAAAAAATCACAAGAAATTGGCTCAGTTTGCCGAAAATCACACGCAATGCACACAATTGGTTTATGGGACTATATACAAATGTTTGGTTCAAACTTTTTGCTTATTTCTTATATATTGAATATGAGGGAACTTGGTTGGCTCAGTTTGCTGAAAATCACACGCAATGCACACAAAATTGGTATATGGGACTATAAACAAATGTTTGGTTCAAACTTTTCGCTTATTTCTTATATATTGAATATGAGGGAACTTGGTTAGGCGCGTTGAAAATTATCCTTATTGTTAGTATCATTATTATTATTATTATTACCATTATTATTTTATAATTATCATCATCGTCATCATTATAATAATAATAATAATAATTATCAGTATTATAGTCATTATAATAATAATTATTTTATTATTATCATTATCATTATTACCTGAAGGGAAATCCTTTCCAGATGACATATCTACCTATATATATAGTTTTCATTCGTCACGAAAATAAAAAATAATGAAAAAGCCCACAAATTAATGTCCATCTTTACCACAAACTCAACCAGCTTTAATGAAGAGGTTTTGGGTGCTTTGATTTGAAGTGTACCAGTAGTATACATCTACTTGTACATACCTGAACTTTAAAGCACGAGAGTTACGTCACAATGAATATTGACTTACTTTCCAAGCACATGTACTTTTATTGCAAAACAGCATCGAGGCGATCAAAGACACCGGTCATATTATTCGAATGATAATTCATGTTTTCTTTGCCCAGGTTGTTTGCGAGTTTGTTTTAATTATCTCTGGAATTCATGAACTCTAATAAAATATTGTTTCCCTAATTAAGAATGTTTGACATGTTCATTATGAAAAATCATGCTGGAACAGAAAAATTATTTGAGCTATGTATTTCGGTTGTACTACTACTAGGTCGAGCGTACTCGCACTGATTTGACAAGCTTTTTTTTCTTTCTTTTTTCTCGGTTGTACTCAACACAAAACTATAGGCTATTGTTGAAAAGTAATAGAAATATGTGACCGATTTTCGGAAGAATAGGCAAAGTGCTGAATAATTGTTGTTGCGGAATTGCTTTGCATGGAAATCCGGAAAAAATATACTGCCCACTGATCCATCAATTTTAAAAATTATTATTCAGTTGATTTCTCAACGCAGGTATGTTTTTTTTTTTGCGTGTGTGGAAATATCCATGTCGAATGCCTACGAAAAGTTGTGAAGATGAATTTAGATTCCTTAATATCAATACGAGATATGTTCTTAAGCAGTACACCTTCTTCCAAGTTTTACAGTGAAACCATTTTGTTGTTGTTGTTGTTTGAAAATACTTATGTTGCCACTCTCTAAATTAGAGTGGCATTTAACACGTTATCCAACATTGGATTTATATTTATATTTCTACTCTGATAAAATTCGATGGCCTACAATAAGCACCGGTTGAAATTTTCTCATGTTGCGAAACAAATTTAGTCTTTATTTCTTAGAAGGAGTCATAAATCGGTTTCAAGAGAGCCCTTTTTGTATATGAAGAAAGAATATTCATCTTCAGAGCGTAAACAACCTTTTGAAAAGATAAATTACATCTTAAAGACTTATCGAAGCCAAGCAAAGCCTCAAATCAATGAAAGAGATTTCGTAGAAGAATGCTCAGACCAATAGCCTCAGTAAATAAGAAGAAAGGAGACCGAAAACCTTTCACTTAATGACCTAAAAAGAGGCCAAACCGATTTAAGAAAAAAAAAAGGTGTTTTTGAAAGCTATGCTTATATTGCTATCATGTCCATGTCGTTTTTATATCACAAGTCTTGATTACAATCAGGTCTGTGTGTTCTAATATAATACGACCCCTCTCTCTCTATCTTCCTCTTGTTGTGTTTAATTCCCCTTTTTTGTGCTTTTTGAGACAAGTTCTAAATATCACAATGTTTCAAAACAAAATTATTGTTCAACTTCCACGCAGAGAAATGCGAATTTCCTAAGGAAGTAGGCAGCACCTTTTGAGGTTTGACAAATATTCAGAAAAAAATTGGTCAGTCCACAGTGTGCCAATGGATGATTAATTGAGTGGGTTGTCCACCCACCAGATAACTGAACATGTGGGTGAGGATAGACCCACAACTGTAGTGAAAAGTGCTCGCCACAAAGTGTGCTTTTCCTGTGAAGTGGTTACATAAGCTTGCGATACCGGAGGCGTCCCACATTGGAGTGGGAGAGTGTTAAAGCTTATCTGCCTTAGTTTACAGGAGGGATTAGACCGCTCTGCAAGGTCACTAGACAGGTGGTTATCTCATCAACTCAGCTCTCAGTTAACATAAGAAAAAGAGGATCATGGGGGACCAATGGTCACCGATTAGGCATTGTTTGTTATATAGAGGGCGCAAGTAGCTACCAGTAGTGCAGTGGGCCTTTAAAAAGAGTGTGGAAATTGGGTATTGCAGTCTTTTTCTTTCCACGGTATGATGATTCTAATTCAAATTTGAAGTAACACAGTGTTTCGAACCCTCCTTGTACACCTGTTGTCATAGGAACTCTATGCGATAATCTGTAGCCGCAGTGTGAAACAGATTTACCACAGTGTGGTCACACAGTCAAAGCCATAGAACGCTTCCAATGAAAAAGTTAAGTGCCTGGTTAAAGTGTGTGTGTGTGTGTGTGTGAGACACTACTTTTCTTTTCGATAGGGGAAACATATAATATGTTCAAATCAGAAATCTGATAAACTGAGGATCGGACCGCTCCTATAAAATATAATTTAAGTTTGTATTATTATCTTTCATTTAACAGCTCCTTGGTACATATGCATAGGAGTGAGCGAACCTCACTCTAAATGTTTCGTCGCAAAGAGGAGACGAATCGAATTAGAATACGGGTAAAATGAGTGTGGGTATATCTCCTTAAGTTAATTAGGTCGATGCATATAAATCCAATTTATTTCGCGTAAGACCGTTAAGTGATTAGGATAGTTGGGGATGCACAGAGCCTAAGAGATATGTTTTGCAATCATGAAGGGTAGATTATTATAGTGTCAGTGGAATACTATGTTTTCATCCTCTTCTTCAAATAGGTGATCATTGCGTCCCATCACAAAAATGCGCATTGTATATTAAGCCTATCCTCTTTTTTCTCAAATAAAGAGAAGTTGTAAATATGAGACTAACAAAATATGATCTACTAGGAAAGATTGCAACTGACAAAGTAAAACTTAAACTAATCCCTTGCTTGATATCATTGATCACTACCATTCAATCATAATTTTCACATCATATTGTTCTAATATAACACTGTGGTTACTGTGGTGTGTTCACTCTGTGATTCTCACTGTGATCACAAATCTGTCACACATTGTCACAAAGTGTGAACATAATGTCTTTTACAGTCAATACAATACGGTCAGAGGGAGGTGCATTTACACTGAACAAAGTGATTTTTTTGTAAAACATAGTGGTCCAATATGAACTGTGGTTACACTGTGAGTCTCACTGTGGTGGCATTATCTCTTACTTTGTCACACAGTCTGAACATGTTGAATATTTACAAAGTGAACACTCACGGTGTGGTGTTCATCCGTTCACACTGTGGAAAATATATGATAAAGCGCCTAATACTGCATTGTAGTTACACTGTGGTGAGTTACCTCTGTGTTTGTATGGTATCACACTATATCACACATTCTGACAAAAGTGTGTTTTCAAACAGTAAGCTCTATGAAAGTATTCATGTTTCACACAGTGACTGTGCGTATAGACTGAGGTATTCCCTGTATATACATGTAGGGAGTTCCCAATGAAGAGCACAACACAACTAATGACACGTCAAAGTGTAATTAAACTTTGATAAAGCAATAATAGGGAAACATGGTTATTCGTTTGGCAACATAAGCGTCAGTCATCCATATTCTAAAAAACTTCACACATTGACGTTTTTTTTAGGTTAAAACTGCACGTTCGCACATGAAAACATATCGCTCCCTCGTGACAAATTTTGGAACTGATTTAGAAAATGCTCCAGTTAGGAATTCCAATGGAATCTGTTAACCTAGAAAGCATACCCAACGAGACACGTGATACGAATAGCGTGCTAACTGCCACAGAAATGGCACTAAACAGACCTAATTTTTTCGCTGTAAACATGTTAAAAAGAAGCATTAGATTTATCTTATTAGTAACGGCACGAAGTAAGTTATACTTCTTTTAGAACTGAAACTGAATTGCAATTTAAAACAAAAACCTTCTTTTTTCATAAAGTTATACAAAACAGATGAAATAGAGATCGCAATTTAAATGGGGCCAGCGTCCCAATGATTCAATAACGTACTAAATGCGAACGCTACTTATCGGAATGATGTTGGCCTCAATATCGCCTGGATTTAATTAATCTGATTCTGGCTAGCCACGATTTTTCTAACAACACAATCATGTGGATTAGCAGATGCAGCTATGCATTTATTGCTAGGTAAGCCTACGAAGTATACCTCACAATCGCCTTTTAGAAACATCTACCATCCGAGTATTCTGCTTCGGCTGGGTGGAATTTGTTATCATATGCATCAGTTGCTGAATATCATATATAATCTGATATCCATGCATAATCATAAAGGAATATTTAGATATGTAATCCCATCGTTAAATAACAATATTTGCCCATTTTGCGTAATATTTCAAAAGATAAGCATCAACGAAGGCGCCATTACTACACACAGGATATATGTCGCAATAATACATTGCGATATTCGTTTTCTATGTATATCAATAACATGTATTACTCCACAGCACCCAACGTGAATGAAAACGGCCTGCTCCAGCTCTAGGCGAGGTTGGTGTTATAATTCGTCCGATGGCGCGTATCGGCTATCACTATACAGAATGGGAGAACCGTGTCTAATTAAAAGGGCTCACCTATTATGCGAAATAAATTGTTTTCAGCACTGGATGCCCACACTCTGCCAACTGTTCTGATCAGCTTGCAAGAGCAACGTGGTGGTGGTGGTTAATTTTGCAGTTAACACACCGCCGCCATGTTTGTAAACTTGATTTTGGAGTGTAAGAAGACGAGAAGCTTTACATCTGCCGTGATGTTGATATATTTGTTATTTTAATAATTTAACAAAAGTGCACGAGTCTTATTCTTATAACTGTCCTGCATCATTGACACATGCCCCCCCCCCCAAGGAATATATCAACCCTGTTACGCACATAGTGTGTTCAAACGTAAACTCCTGGAACACTAACCTATTTAGTGCAGACTAGTTATTCCGAAAGAAAAACACATTGTGTTCACACTTTTCTCACCTGTGATTTGTGGCACAGTATCACAAACTTTATCCACACATACATATACAAGTCCAGCGTAAACACATCACAGTACCAATACATAATAGATTTAAAGATAATTTCCACACTGTGGCAACGGAGTAAATGTCAGTATCTTCGCACCACAGTGTCACCACACTGTGGCCATAGACAAAAATCAAGGAGTAAATGCACCATAGTGTGGCCAAACATGCATTTGGAAAACTCTCAAAGTGTTGACACTGTGTACACACCGTTTCCACACAGTACTTTGCCTGTGGGACACTGTGATCTACATGGAAAAGCATGTAGGCCTACATACAAATCGCAGGTTTAAGATTCCTTGCTGCCTGTACTGCTGATGTGGATTACCCTGTATTCCACTGAATCGAATAAATCATTTTTTTCATTTCCATATCTAATATTTCTCATTTTGCGGTTTATACAGATATTATTTCATACACGTATTCTTAATCTAGTTTGACAGTGATACATTCGTCTGTCCTTGCAGAATGAATGTTCTTGAAAAAATAAATCCTGGCAAAGCCTTCGCGGTTGTACTGTGGTAACATGCATGATACCAGTGATGGGACGCGTGGGATTTGGTCGTCTTCCCTCCTCTTTATTTTCCAGATATTATTTACCTAATACTTTGAGCTTCAACAAGCATTGTTTCGTTTGCTCTGAAGAGGTGATTCACAGTATCTACTAGGGCAATGTTTGTTCTTCTTCTTGTGGTTGCATGATCTTTGTTTTAAGTAAACAGAAAATCATATGAGATTTTTCAAAAAGTTCATCGTGCACTCAGACTGAAAGTTTATCGAAACCTTGATTTATTGACGAAGTCTTTTTTATCCAGCATATTTGGATTACAAGGTATTTAACATGTCATGGAAGAAAGGAAACCACTAACTCATCGCTCTCTGTTCAAATCCTACAGTAAATAAAGCTATCCTGCCCAAATCATACCTCGTTATGAAAGTGACCTGCAAGATAAGGTATTTCCCAGATCCATTAATTATTAATTTGAAAAGAAATGAAATATGAAAAAGAAAACTGTTTCCAAGATCTATCACTACCATTAAAAAAACCCACAAGTGCAAGAAGTCAGTGTGACCCCTTCTATGGGTACATTCTCTCGCATTCTATAATCACAATAAAGCGATTCTGTTCATTGAATTGATCATTGTTGATCAAGATCATTTTTAACCACTGGTCAACAACTGACCAGCAACTCCACACACACACGCACACACACACAATTCTTCTCAACAGTCAATAAAATGTGCTATAGGCGGGAATCGCAGCCAAAATCACTTCAAAATAAAATATCAAAAGTATAACGACTTCATCGTAACCCATTCTCCACAATGTCATCGAGCCTGATATAACAGCATCCAGGTACACGTGATTAATTGGAGCTCTGTCAAGTGCATGCTTATTTGGATTTGTCGAAAAATTGACTGAAAATAGCATCGCATTCATCATCCAGATGGTTAAAAAAAAAGAGAACCATTCCGTTACCACGGCAACGAACTGATGTAGCGAGCAGACGAGTGAAATAACATATAGCTTCTCAGTATTTAAGGAGACATACTCATTATCATAATGACTCAACGTGAGGATAATCTTGTGACGTAAATTGATGCTCATTAATTCACGTCATAACAAAATTGCCTTTGTGTTAAAATATGCTCATTTTCTGGTACAATGGGATGAAGGTAACATATTATGCGTTCATTTCCAGATAACGTCCAAAGCACTATGTAGTACTCTAGTGAGCGTTGATTTTAATGGGTTTCTGCAATAACCTTTTCTGGTTAAAATGACATTCAATAATGAAACTTAGATTCGTTGATGGTCTTGCGTGATCATTAATCGAATTTTCTCTTCAAACCTGATTTATTATCAGTGTATTATTAACCTACAGTGTAATGGCAGCACAGCTAAAGCCGGGGTAATAATCTCCAAGTTTGGAAGCGCTTAGTGATTCTAATAAGCGCTATATAAAAACTGAGTATTATTATTATTATTATTATTTTTAAAACATTCGATAATAACTTCCTTACATTGTAGGCACACATCTTAATTTTCTTTATATTAGGTACACACCCAAAATGAGAATTAACATTAAGCCATTGTTTTTGTCATGTGTAAGCAGTATCGTGAATATAATTTTACTTCTAGTAAACAATTTTTGGGAATGGTAACAGTTGATTAACAAAATTGGATATCATGAGGTAACAAGATAAGCCTAATCAATAACCAAGACTAAACTAATTTTGAGATGATGTCTTCACCTTAATTTACCCATAATATCATAAAGGTTTCACTTACCCACTAATTGTTCGAAACCGCCCAGAAAACACACCTTTGCACAAATCAAACTCCAATCAAAGCGCACCTCACACTAACACATGACCGCCAATGGTTAAAAGCTAGATGACTCTTAGTATACCATGCACACTGTATCTCCACAAGTACAAGGGCATCTCTGATCACGTTTTCGGCGCTCGATTTATATCATATCGGCTTTATGCTTGCTTCCTCATCCATGTGCGATCAAACACAGAAAAGTAGTCTAAAGATATTCTTCTATTCAATATCCAGCTAAACAATTTGATATTATCAAACCAGCGCATCGTCACAATGATATAGTTCTTTCTATCACCTTCATAATTTTCTTTTGAGCGTGAAGAGCGGTCACGGTTGTGTTGGTTCTCAATGATACCAACGCCTTCTCTCCGCGGGACTCGACCCACGTGATGTGTCTCAAATACTGGAGGGAAGGAAGAAGATGGCTTGCATAGTAGTTTGTGAATGCAGACCCGTTCCGTCAAAATTAATTCGGAATAGGTACTAATCTCAGAGATTACGTGTCTTATGCAGATGCAGGGAACGACGTACGCTTCTTAAATAGACGACGGACGGACAGTATTCGGGAGGAGTCAAATGCGGCGCCAATTTCTGCATCTACAAATTGTACATTCGCTTTTACGGTTGTGTCTTCAAAATGGGGTTGTCTGCTATCGTCTGCAAGACTACTACGAGATTGGGGGGGGGGGGGGGCGCATTGTCATGATTGTGAAAGATGAGTTACCTCTCCAGACCAGTTACCATGCTGACACTGAGCATCGAAACCTTGTGTGTGATGAGAGACAAAATATGATCAATCGAAAGCACGAAAGCATGTGCGCTCCTGGCAAGGAAATATGGTATTATTATTAATAAAAATCAATATTAAAGGTTGATACAGTTTTGTTAACCAAGGAATGCAATTACGTATCAAATTGTGCGTTCTATTAATGTCAACTATGAATTTGCACTATCGTATTATAATTATACCTGACATGACCAGGTAAACCCAATAAATAGCATTATTGTGATATTGATATCAAGATTTATGACCGGTTATGACTGAGTTTCTAAAGATCCTCTTATGAATGCCATTTTTTGATATAGCACTATCTGTCAAGGCTTACTGTACTAAAAGATAGATTAATATGACGAATAGCCGTTGTAAAGCTTTTTCCTTTTGAGCAAACTGGAGAGGTTAGAGCCAAAATACTCGGGACCGCTCAACCTTATCACAAACATCGCTCGCTGTATTACAGATATCATTGAATCAAGGTTATATCTTTGATTGATATTATATTTCAAGGTTCAAAGTAGGAGAGATTATTCTTGGTCTCTATATGAAAGATGGTTTGAAGAGTTATTTACTCATATTAAAAAGCATTATTCAATGAGTGTTTGGGGAATAGATCTACTGGTTATATCTGCGGAAACGACGATTCGGACGCAAGTCTATTATTCCGCTCGTTTAATGTAATGCCTATAATTAGGAAATATTTTATTTAACATCCTCCTTAAATGACTTCACTGGAACATACCCACACGCGCACACGCACATATTATAATCACACAACATCAAATGTATATATATATATATATACATACATATACAATGAGGCAAACAATCAAATGTAAGTCACCCCCTGTGTGGAAATGATAAGAGCGATGTATCATCCATCGTTGGGAGAAACAGTGTCTAAATTAATAAATGCTCTCAAATTTACCCTGTAGCGGGCACGTATCAAATAAGGAAACGGGAATCTGGCAGTGAAACATATGCTCATCAAATTATGCTAACGAGTAGAAGCGGAGAAATCATACTTGGTGGAGTTGATGAGATTTTAACGAAAGAGAGAGATGGAGGATGAAAGGAAGAAGAAGAGGACATCCATCGCTCCGAGATGGTTTGTGAAACAGCTGCATGCTGCGCGTGTTCCGGGGACCCTAACAATATTAAATGACATCATCATTTTCTCCTAGCCTATTTCTAGCCTTTGGTATATATATATATTTTTCTTTACAAACATTCAGAATCGACCTTGCATCCCTCTGACAAATGAAAGTGCTTCTCTTGGTATTTTCGTTCGTATTTCAGGGAAGGGGTGAAACGGCTGACGAGAAATTAATATCTTTTAAATGGCAGGTTTGAGCACCTTGTAATGAAATTAAAATGAGATGCCATGAATAGTTTACAGCAAAGATAAACAATTTAGAAACTTGGAAGCAGCGAACTCCTATGCAAGACAGTACTATAGATCCTCGATGATGTTAAATTTATTTTTATTTAAAAAAAAGGGCTGACTAAAATAATAAAGACGTTCACAATGGCGGGGATTCAACTTACGGAATCCATTTTTTTCTTCTCACAAGGTTAACTCCTATTAGTCCCGTACCCATCTTAATCCCTCCATGTTTCCATGGCGACACCACCTCCGATATCATACTCGTATGTCTCTGTCATCTTCCTCTAATCCAATAAACCATATATACATTGCCCCTGGGTACATCCCTCTATCGTGTCACTATTCGCGAGAGCAGATGGTCTGTGGTGTATTAGACATCGAAAATCATGCACTTTGAAATCAAATATAAACCTACCAGTCAACCGAGGACGTGTTAGTGTCATCCACTTGCGTGGCTTATACGACAGCGTGGTAATAAACAACGTCTAAATACTGCCAGGATTACCAGACGATCTGCACTAATTTTGCATCGTTTGATGAGAGATAATCTATCATGTTGATAAGTTTAGTTTATTAATTAATCTACATAGTAATCATGGGTTTAAATGTATTGCATGGTTGACTTTTTTTCAATCCTAGCTAACGCAAAAATTCGCGCTCTTGTCTTGGATGTTTCATTTCAAAAGTTGTTTGGCAATTCGCATTTTATTGGAACTATATAGGGTCTTTAATGTTTCATTTCTCAAACTCTTTGGCAATTACTGTATCAGTCGGTAATGCTCTTTATCATATTTATATTCATTCAAACCATCATACCATGGGGTAATTTGTCCACAATAATACACAATTGTGTCAGAATTCTCAATTGTGTGATGATATATTACATTCAGGTACTTTTTTTGTGTGATTGTATTGTTGTGTCGATGTAATGCGAGGTGTGTATATTTTTACTCTTCCCCCCTTTTTTTGAACAAAAGAACGCACCTGCCACATCTTTCGGCAACATAATAAGTTCAAAGTACGTTTGCCTTACATCGATGAAATTGAATATTCAGAGATAGATGTTGTAAAAAAGAAAAGCGATGACAAATTCCTTTATGTTTATGAGAATGTCATCTTCCTATATAAAACGATATTTTAAAGTGACCTACATAATACTGAAGGGTAAATAACATCTTGGTTACAATGTTTTTCAAACGAGTGATAACAAATGAATGATGGAAACAAAAATAGTGGAAAGGCATATATATATTGGTAAGAACGACAACATTTTGGTGCATTGTGGGAGCAGGTCGGGGCTAGAATGAAGAGGATGATAAACACAGAGGGCCCTGCTTTTGAATCCACCTCCCCTCACAACTAAACACGTATCCTCGATTTCTGGGAGATGTAACAAATTCATACAGACTGCATTATGCTTTCAATTCGGTCTGTTAATCCCGTGATTTTTTACCAACCGATGCCAATCTATTCATCTGGCTGTCGAAAACGAACGCAATTTTTTCTCTCTCTCTCTTGTGTTGGCGGGGTGACCCATCTTTTGATGAAAGTTGAAGCGAAAATCTATTTCATGGACTCTCCCCCCAAATTGAAGGGAGACGTAAGGAAGCACGTCCAGTTCATAAATTGGTGGGTTGGTCGGAGAGGAGTAATAACGAAAGCTGACCTTTTAGAGCTGTACTTGTGTATGATTGGAATTCAAGTTTAGGTATCTGGAATGGACTTGGGCCAGTTGTGCTGGGGTCTCCAATTGGTGCCCACTATTTATTTGTTTGTTTTTGTTTGTTTTGTTTGCCTGTTTTTAGGAGGGGTAGTTTAGAGTGGGTGTGTGTGTGTTGACATATGTGATTGATGATGCATTCTGTCACTTGTAACAGAGAGGTATCCTGATTCAATTTATTTACTGGTCGCATATGAGTTTGCATGAACATCACATTGAATCTACCTCCCGATTTACCTAGTCAAGAGAACCCTTTAACCCTTTAACTGTTTAACCCTTACATAGATATATGGAAAATGTTTGTTGTCAATCGTTATTTTTACATGAATCGAACGTAAACCCAAAATAGTCATAATCACTTACACGCGTTGGAGAAGTATTTCTTTCCTTTTGGGACTTTGTTTTTCTGTACCATTGATTCCAAATAGTGTCGCATCCGTAGCGCAAAACAATTTGCATTTCACCGTGGCAACCAGTATTGATGCAATACACTATCATTCAAATATACGAACTGTTTGATTACAGTATTATAATACACATATATTATATAGCTCTTCAGTTCTAATCTATAAATTCAATGAATTTACGACCGGGAAAAAAAATATTCAGCCTTGAAGGACTTGCCATTTTTTACACTATGACAATTACCATTAGACACACTCTCATGAAAAATTCCCGCCAAAACAATTTCATAACGCTTCATGGCACAGCACACATGTTGCTTTCGCTACCGTCTGTGTATGAAAATATGCCCTAGACCCTCAACTCACAATCAAGCATGTAACCATATGCTAATAACAGAAAACACTATTATACCATTCGATTCAATTCGCCCAAACGATCGATATGATATTTTCTCATGATGCACCACACAATGGTCGTATATTATCACAATTAAGGCGCACATTCCCCTATTAGCATAGCAAGGAAATTGGAGGCTACGTCGTTCAAAATGGCGCCCGATAAACATGATTATTGTTTTTGTTTTTAATATATAAAAAGGTGCTCTCGCAATTAAAACGCAAATAAACGTTGCGGGCACATGAATGGTTAATACATACCACGTGACAATAGTAATGGGTATGAAGAGTGCATGGTGATGCTGCATTGTGACATGTCGGTGATGTTATATTAGGTATAATATTGTGTCAAAGTTAGACTACTCTGATTAATTACTTAAGTGCAAATGAAGGTACCGCGTAATGATATTCCACATTAGAAAATGAGGGTCGGATATTTTTGTCATTGAATTAAAAATTCATTATTTACACGTGATAAACTGAGTCAATTAGATATATTTATCGAGAAGAATAAACCAGATGGCGGTGGAAACTGGAAGAGTTTACTCATTTCAGGAATATATATTAACTGTGAAGATGTGTCAAGGTAATCTCTATCGCTCCGCTGCTTTTAACATTTGAATCTTTCGTTTTATTTCTCTTATTCAATGTCAGTTTCATTTATTTCTGAGTTTGAAGTGTATGGGCAGATTTACGTCTTAATTTCAGTTCAAGTTGTGCCCTACACCTTATTCATGAAATTAGTACCCCCTCCTTAAATAATGCTGGTCTCATTTTCAAACAAAATATTCCCCAAAACTTCAAGCAAGTAATTCATCAATATATTGTATCTTGTAATACAGCATAAAGGAAAAGCGCGTATATACGCCATCGTAAATACATTTACGAGGAGAAGAATCGACGTCAAGGGGGGGGGGGGGGGGGAGGCGTATTAACGAAGTTATCTCTATTTAACCCCAACCCCCTTGGACTTGACCAACTTCATGCGGCTTTCCACGCTTGTACAGTTCAAGCTCAAACGATGTTGTCTTTATTATATTGGACATCTCCTTTGCTTTCTCTTCCCTCTTCTTTTTCCCTCTCTCAGGGGGGCATGGCATCCTAATTGGGGTTACCCGGCCCACCTCCCTGGTCCCGTAACCCCTTGAAGAGCCGAGATTTTGATATGTCCATAGAGCTACCAAAGTCAAGGGGATTTAAAGTACACCTTAGCGAAGGACGCGGTCATTAGTATTTAGGTCGCCCTTGTAATGTCAAATTTTCTCTCTCCCAAAGAGGGAGTGGGTGTGGGTGTCTGTTTTTTTGTTTTGTTTGGGGGGGGGGGGGCATTTACAGTCTTACATCCCCCTCCCTTGTTAAAAAAATATCTAAAAACGATCTTAGATGGTATTGCAGGTATTACAACGCCACATTCTCACTTTAAATATAACACTATCAAAAAAGAAAAACAAAGTGTGCGGCGTGAATAATATTCGGAAATGGCTTAGGTTTACCAATGAAGAGGTGTTATTTGTAGGGAGTTAAAAGTTTTTTTTGTGTCGTAAATTTGTTTTGATTGTGGTGGAAGCCATACTGGTAGTGGTTATCCATTGAAGTGATATCCTTCCGATCAGTCAACCAAGGTATGCATCCGGGTGGTTTTGGTGGTCAACCAAACGGGTGGGCGTGGCACAAGGGTGGGCGTGGCACGCGGGCTTACATCGAGATGGTATACCGTGAAAAAGAATAATAGTTTTATTAATGCACGGTTTAATTATTACTGTTCAAATTATCTTTGTTAATGTGAAATCGATGTGAAAAGTGTCTTTGCCACAAAATCAGTACAACCAATACATATTTATTGAATTACCTAGAGAAATTATCACCATATCACCCTCGCATTCGGTTCCTGTGGCTATTTGGACAACATACCATACATCGGTATAATAATAAAAAAAGACTAGTAATAAATGAAGAAAGGAGATACAGATATTGAATATCTTATTGCAAGGTGAAAAGGTTAAAGTGATAGGATGGTCGCCAAAAGAAGAACAAAAAAAAAGGGGGGGGCCGAGTTGACCGCGCTCGTCCCGCAAACGACCGGCATGACACCGTAACGGAATGTTGTAATATCACATCTCCCGTAGGTTTACACAACATCTTCGAACAAATGGCCGCGAAAGGTCACTCAAACAAACACAGCTCGCGTTACAAGGAGAGAGAAGAAGAGAAATAGATACGATAACTGACAGGAGAATAGTTGATAGAAAAATAGACAGAGAGAGAGAGAGACTGGCGGGAAGGTTATAAGCGAGAGAGTGAGAGAAAATGAAAGAGAGATACAAAATATTCAAAGAGAGAGAGAGGGGAGATATACGCAGAGGGAAAAACGAGATAAGAGGGAAGGAGAGATGGGCCTGAAAGATATAAAATTAGAGAGAAAGAAAGAAAGATGGACAGTGCTGATAACAAAGCTGACAGAAATATAAAGAGAGAGAGAGAGAGAGAGAGAAAGAGAAGGACCACCAAACGTAAACTTATCTAACCCATTCAAAACAAAATAAATGGTTGAGAAAAAGGTCACTCAAACAAATATGCTTACAGAAGGGACTTATAGACAGGGGTATATGATAAATTACATGAGTAGACTTTAGCTGAGAGCAAGAAAGAGAAATAAAGATAAAGAGAGAATGAAAGAAAAAGAAATATAATTTTTTTTTATGAGAGGGGGGGGGGGGGGGGGCGTTGAGGCCCAAAGATAATCAATCAAGATTGTGAAGACAGGTCATACAAATGGATGAAAGTTTTACGGGATCATTGACTAAAACTACAGTCAATATCCTCACGATTATGTTGATACAAAGTTGATGACGAGGATTTAGAGATTGACTCCTGTCATAAAGTTGAGGGAGGAGGGGAAGCACTTGGAAGTTGAATACACTTACAGTGATCTGCTTTAGGGCATTTTTACAGGAAACAGAAAATTGGCGAGTACCACAGAACAACAAAAATATATACAGCCCACCTGATCAAAAAATGGCGACTGAACAGTCATTGGAATGGATTTAGAAGAATATGAAAACAAAACAAAAGGGTGAGAGGGTGCATCTTACGGAACATCTTCCCCACCCCTACCCCCACCCCGACCCACCCCAGAGCTACACGTTCATGCCGTCATATTGAATACCAATACAGTCGTACCAGGGGCGTCGAAAAAGCACCATGGTTGCTCCCAAGGTCCGCCTTGGGTCAACAAACTTTTCTTCTGATATATCCGTGGGCGATGTTGAATTGTGTATACGTGTATATTCAACTTTTCATAGCTTGAAACGCTACTAGCAAACGGTATCACATTTGTTCCTAATGTCCATTATAATCGAAATCATTCCAAGAGCCAGACAAATTACGCCTCGAAAGCACAGACATTAAAATCTTCAATATTATAGAGTGAAACAACTCATGCGCACCGACGCGATAGCTAAGTATTCCACTCCCTTCCTTTATACCAATTATATCTTATGTCTTCAATGTAGTGGTTCCTATAACGTCATTTTATGTAAACTGACTACTTCTCTCTCTTTAAAATAAGCCCCTCTAAGGCAGTGCAAAAGAGCACGATGTTTCGGCGTGCTTCACCCGATAACATGCCGTGTCTTGGTGTTCTGTTCATCGCTACACGTCATGCTGTGCTTAGCCCTTCAATATATGGAAACGTATGTTAGACAAAAGACACATTTTAATATCATCCATTGACTGGTCTCATAACCTTGATTTTTTCAGGCACCCTCGAATATTTCATTCAAATGAAGAACCTTCAACCATTAAAATTAATGAAATGGAAGTGTTCTTTCAATATATTTCCTTTCAAAATGTTAAAAAGTCAACTTGTTGGCCAATAAGTACTGGAGGATCTATGTTTTTTTCTGTCATTCGGGTGATAATGACATGATTGAGAGCATGATGCATGTAAAACCATACGAAACGAGATGCTTAAAAAATGGAGGCGTGGTGGACTGGTGGCACGTTGAGTTGCCAATTTGAGGTTGGTTAGTTTGTTTGCAATTAATTATCGGTTGTCACAATGTGCTCTCATTAATTACCCACGTCATTAATCAAACTGCCTTTGATCGCGCTCATCATCGCACCTGGTTAGACGCCTCGCTCGTAATTAAGTCCTGTCACATTTTTCCTTTTCATTTTTCTTCTTTACGAGGATGGGGATGTTGGAGATGTGCTGGGTCGAACTGCGTTGAAGGTTATCGCATCCAACTATGCGAATATAATATATGTGTGTTTATAACATTGCAGATAGTGAACAGACATGTTAATGGCAGGTCAAAATTCATTAATAATTTAGTATTGTTTTGGATAATAAAGGATTGGTGTAAAACCAATCTAAAAATTATCATGAGAATGACAAGAGCTAATCAAAAATGTCAACTTTTGAATTCAAAATTAAGTATAGCTTTATCGATGAAAATTCAAAGACATTGTATAAAGAGGAGATGAGATTTAAGAGAGAGAGAGAGAGAGGGGAGGAGGGCAAGGGAATGGGAGGGGGAAAACAGGGCTTTAACGAACATCTTCTTTTCAGTGATTGCATAAAAGTGTCCCAAGAGCCAACATTACGAAAATTAAAAACATGTTATGTTTTTTCTTTCCTGGAAGAACCTAAATGGGTCTGAACTCAAATTATATTTTCGTCCGGGGTTTGATGATGAGTTCAAGCGCAGCGGAGTGTTTTGATGAGTTCAGACTCAGTCAGCCCCCGCGGTGAGTTCAGCCTCGACCCCGCCGAGTCGTACCAGTCACGGGCAAATGGCGAGCAGATTGAAGATGGTCAATTACATACGACTTGCAACATGAACATGTGTGACTGACATGAAGCATAGCTTACCGAGAGACTAAGGGTAAGGAAACCGTGTCTAGAGGCCCAGCCATCTCGGAGCCAGAGATCATCATTTCAACGGTAAGCCCAGGGATGCCGTGGTATAGATCGAGGCCCATATGTGACTGTCCGGTCTGAAAAAAGGGCAAGGCCTGAGTGAGGGTACACAGCCTCCCTATTCCAAACTTATACACTTGCATTCGAAGTGTGGACTTTCCCTTATACACTTGTATTCGAAGTGTGGACTTTCCCTTATACATTTGCATTCGAAGTGTGGACTTTCCCCCTACCCTCCCTTACCCCCCCCCCCCCATACACAAATCTAAAATAATCAGCTGTAATACTGCACTGACGGCTGACTGTCTGTCAAATGGGGTTTATAAATGAGGATACAATTGGGGGGGGGGCGGGTAGGGTTTATCTTCCCCTTCCTAACACAATACATGGTGTTGCCAAATCGAATAATGGTCCCCAGTTTTATCTGAGGCCCATTGATACCCTGTCTAAAATACTATTAATGGGGTTCTTACATAACATGTGATGTGCATGAATGTGCATGAATATACACACCCTACAATCAGAGTCGATGCATGTAACCTGACCCATGAGTGAACCGTAGTTAACAATGTCTTCAACTTTCAAAACTCCCAGGCCGTAACAAACGAATGATACAATGGGGATTGGTGTTGTAACAAAATGTCGCTGATATAGGTCACGAATACCACTTATTACAACATTTTTAGTTGTAGGCAAATCTCACAAAGTCCACCCAAACTATATTTTGATACAGTATCGTGTCTAAGGGAAGGCATAGAAGAACCATCCCCTCTCGAAAAGGAGAATGGGAAAGGTAACGTGAAAAAAAAGAAAATTATACAACCTTTTCCTACACCCACTTTATCGATGGCATTGAAATTTGTACCATTGGGTAAGGATGGTGTCCCCTCAATGCCAATGTCAATGCCCCCCTAATGCTACGCCTTATTAAATAGTACTGGAAAACACGATTTCACACACATTATTACCTGTGTAATAATTGTTTCTTTGGTTCATCAAGATTCATCTTTCATTGGCGTATTTCCAATGTGATCGCCAGCATTACCGACAATGATTATCAAAGGATCCGCGGACATTTGGTATAGCTATCACACCAGACGATGATATATGAAGTATCGTTGCCAGAAGGATGGCACGCCGACAATCATGGCGTTGGCTTAAGTTTAAATTGATGTATATCAAAGCGGATTTGTTGTCCAATCTACCCGCTCGGTGTATTTTGTGATCTAGCGTAGATCTGGACTTAATATGACCAAACCAAGCCTTTTCGCACTGCTCGCACAGTAACTTTCGGGTAGGCGAAAGTGAAAGGCTAAATCAAAATGGTATTAACAGTGGATCGATTGGTACAGGCGAGGGAGGGGATAGTATCGATCAATGGTAGATTATCAGAAGGCTAAATATGAAAACCAATCAAGCTCGAACCCCCATACTCTGATTTTCTATAATACTTAAATGAATAAAGATTTAGATTCGAAAGTCAAAAAATCCTGTTTTACATGTTGATACAACCTACCCAAAGATTATAAAATTGTTAGCGAACGCCTTTGAAACGTGGATTGAGCAATATTTTAGTGAATTTTGCCGAAATTACAATGGACAGAACTTACAACTCAATCTCTTTCATTGCAGTGTGATGGCACGCACACATTCACAAACTAGGGCTGTTTAAAACATAAGCTGCATTTCAATAGATATTCAAGAGATATAGCATGGTATAAACATAATTGTTTTGATGGAGAGTACCCCGGCGCCGCGGTTTCAGGGGAGTTTCAAGAAACAAGAGGGGTTTTAAAGGAGAACTGTGCATCTTTTATCTCTCTATAATCTCTCCACATGTATATCATAATAATGTTGTAACTCAACTCCAGACACACATAACAGTATTTTTCGGGAGAAGAAAAATGAGGTCAATTCAGCTAATTTTGTGCAAATACGACTATTGTGAGGATTTCAGTCATGCTGCAAAATGTTTTCTCAACAATAAGCCAGTCTAGACAGCATACATGGTAAAGGCTGCCTTCTCCCAAGTTCATTTTTATTTTTTTCCAGGATTGGTTGATGATGGAAGGAAGGTGTGGGCAAATTCAACAAGGCGACGTGATTTTTACGTGCTTTCTCACCCACTTGCCACATATCCCTGGGGATGACGTCACAATGCTATAGTCGAAGCCGGCTGATGTGACACTGACAGCTATCGAGCTAGCTGGCCGTGATCGGGTGGAGGAAATAAATCCGTACCCTATTCATTTTCGCCACCACAAAGGTGTTAAAAACACTCTGCAGAATGAAATGATTTTCGTGATACACTGACAACTTGTTGTAATGCTATATGTGCTCATATCTAACGCTGCACATACATTACTAATGTAAATCATAAAAAGATATTGAGCAAAATGTGAGACGAGTCGAAAAAATATATTTGTTCTATTAATATTTTTAACCAAGAGATACCAAAATCACCATGTTACATACATACAATTACTTGAAGCTATACTGCAAACTGCTAACATTAAACAGCTCAATGTTACATCCAAAGTTTAGAATGGTCAATGAAACCGCAAGAAATCTAAATTTGAATAGGTCGAATCAATAAGTGTAGTTTAATATAAGGTATAAATTATTGTTCACCTTGACCCGGAACTTCTCTTTCATTCATGGAGTATGATTCCAATCTCTGGAGAAGTCATCAAGCGTTCTCTTCTAGTCAATGACGCGGAACGATATGACCATCAACCTTGATGATTCAATAAGGACAACGATTTGGTCGATGTTTGATTACTAAATATTATTTTCACAACATTTGCTAACCTTGAAATAATCATCAACATCTAATATTAATTCAAATTTCGATTAGAGATAAATTTATTTAAGTAAGAATACAATAATATTTAATCGTCAGTGTATATTGACAAACGTTGGTCAATGGTTTTTATTCTAATTCACTCTCTTTTTCTTCGAAACCTAATTATCTGGTACTATAGGGGTGTTAGGGGATAGTGAATACAAATTCGTTTTGTGGATTTGATTGGCTAATAGTGCCTAAAAAGACAATTAAAAACCCAATGACTGTTCATAACCGAAAGGATTTACATTTGTTTAAGGTTAAAAGGCCTATATGCTTGCCAACCACACGAAACCGAGCTGTTTACAATCGTTTATGGATGCTTTTTTTTTTTTTTGGAACTATTTTAAGCCTTGAATTTATAATGTAAAGTTAAAAAATAAGTGTAACGCGATCTCGATGACCTTCGAAAAATCAAATCAGCTATTGGTAATTTCAATACCCCGGTCAATCGTCTATTGAAATATGCTAAAATTACTATGACGTATTACGTAATCTGAACATTATTCTATGAGATTTACAATAGAAATTGCCCTTGAGTAGATTTTCGTAATTCTTTGCAATCGGATCAGTATGTACTTTTCATACAAAATGCTTTTTAAAATATTACAATTAGGCTTATGGATTCCAAGAAAATCAAGAAACTTACTAATATGAAACGAATGGAGTAAATTGAGCTCAATAAACAATGCGGATAATCGCTTTCAAAATGGCGATAGCTTTTGCACTCCATCTAAATGGGGAAGTCTTAGAAGCTGAATACTAGTCATGCCCAACACGTCCATGTCAAACTAGATTTTAATGGGTTAATTAAGTCAGTACGACACAGGTCTCTCCAAACAGCCACAAGGCACACCGAGAATATCTTTGGTACTTGCTACAGCCCTGACAAATGGGTAAGTCAACAAAGACGAGCACATAAAAGACAGGAGAATGTGGAAATTCAGAGTTCACCTTGTTTACAAGAGTATTGACATGGATTCATGTATTTTCCGCTATCCAATTGGGGACCTTCCAAATAACACACTTGGTTTCCGCTTTTTGTGGTACATGTACATGTGATATGCACCGCATATACATGCAATGACGTATTTTGTCAATAACCAATGGAATCTATATTCTGGTGTATATACTATGACAATTATTATCTTGGGAGAAGGCTGATGAGCAATATTATCCAACAACAATAAGTAGTAGGGACCATGTACGAATGTGACATTCAAATACAATCATCACGTAAATGTGTTGTTATCATCACTATGGTGCTTTCAGGATGCTTTCAGAAGGCCAACACGATTAAGGTGCCGATTTGGAATTTGGATGTGTTTTAATCATGATCATAACAAATTATAGGCACCTACATCACATCTACACTTACATTTCAAATTAGTGGCTTCCGTGCCGACTTGTAAAAAGTAATGTAGGGGTTGTACGCTAATGGTTGTACAATGATTTTCAAGTTTAGGCTTGAATAAAAAAAACCTTCCTACTAGAATTCTCATGAATGCCATATGCTTAATCGGTATCGTCTCAGGTTTTTTTTAACTGTACTTGGAGGTTTCTCTATACCGCATGCAGTACTCCAACTCTCTCGCCCTCTCGCTCGATTCTGCTGCTGCTAATAATAAGCATTCTCAATCCTGACCGCATCATTTTGTATACGAGGGCTCTTCACAAATCCAAACAAACTGCTTTACTGTTATCCGAAGCGATCCGCTGGAAGAACTGTCCCCTGAAACCATTTGTCAAGGGTGCCCCAGTTTACAGTCGAGGAACGTCAAAGATTACCATTTGTCTTCCTCTGTACAACCCTTTTCTTAGCTGTCTTCTATCTCCTGTTCAAATACGATTCCCTGGGTGTGCATATGACCTTGAAGGTAAATACGAATAAGAACTATAGTCCTATTCATTCCCTTCATGTTCGCCCTATTTGCTATGGAAAATAGTGTCGTCTGCCTCAATAAATGGAGTATCCACCCTAGGACAAAGACGGTGTACGCCCCCTCCCATAATCTGGGAAAGGATTCTGCCTCCTGTTTGGATATTTCGAAAAACACCACTACGCCCTCCGCCTTCCCACAGATAGCTCTTCACTCTGGTCTAAATTTACGTGAATAGTGTACATGTCTAATTAAACAAATCGCACCCGGTCGGCCTTATCCACCCTATTATCTATTTCATTTTCACCCTATATATTAATTTCCCTTCAAAATCAGCACCTGTCGCACCCGCATAAACTCGAGCATCGACCCGTTCCTCTCCATTTCAATTTCACTTCCTCCCAAGTTCCTCCATCACCCGAGACACCATGTTGACCTAGATGATGCCATCCCGACCTGGGAACCATCATGTAAACAAACTCTACCAAACGCATCCACTCTCGTCCCATCCGTCCGAACTCCGCGGATCCCGTACTAGATTTATCTCTTCTCAATCCCCTTCGCAACGCTCGCTTTCTCCTCATCATTTCAGCATTCTCGTCATCCCTTTGTGGCGGTAATAGGTCAAGCTCGTCATCTATTCTCTCGCTCCCTTGGTCACCCAAGTGATGCGTTTCTTCACCTCGGTTTCTATGGCAACAAAGCTACTCTCCCATCCTCCATCCCAACATCTTGGCAAAAAAAGAATCACATTCCGCATCGGATATAGAGTTTACATACCCTTTTATATAAATGATATACCCCTGTTGCCTAGTAATTGGATTCGTGCCCCATCTCTCCTCCTGGGTTTAGAGTAGCAAATGCAGATTGATGCATCACCAACGAACATTAATGCCATGGCTGTGATTCGAACCATACCAGTATATAACATGTTACAAGCATTAGGTGCCCTTAATATCGACTATGCTGATATTATTGCTTAAAGTAGGCCTAAAGGCAAAATGTATCCCTCTTCTAAAAAATAATTTCCATCAAAATGAGCTATCAGTATCAAGAAATCCATCGTTCACCTTCTGCTCTTCTTATCCACCCTCTTTACTCCGAGTTATCTCATAAATCTGTTCACTGTTTCCAAGTAATCCTAATCAGAGCTATATCCGTATATGCAATCTTGTAAACAAAAATAGACAGTGGAGGTTAATTTGACCCCCTTACTCTTTGAGTTGAAGGGACATCGAACTGATTCCTAAATTACGAGGCCAATGAACCTGCTACTCAATGGAAAACGAATGTTCGAAGACTCTGGCTTTCAGTTTTTAGATTAACCTTGTCTGCAAAGTACGTACAACTCAATTATATTTTGCCTTACATGTAGAATCACCGCTTGCTTTATGGTTGTGATACAATGAATATTCATTCAATGCTATCACAAGTACAAGCTGTAAACATCTTGATTTACTTCGGATAATGTGATTTCTGAGCGAGTTTAATTTCATTGGTACATCATGAATCAAAATTGCAGTTCCATGAAATAATCATGAATTTGACATACAAGAGTCTACAAATGTGGCCCCTAATAACCTTCTTACAAATCAAGGTTAATGCTGAATAGATGCTGACAACGTTATACTACAAATTTCCAGAGTTACATTAAGACGATTTTGGTACTGTCGCAGAATTTCGTTCCATTTTTAACATTACTCGTACCGAAAAGACTCTTCCATATCTTTATAGCGCATAGATCCCTAAGTCATTCTGTTAAGTTAGTTTCGATTCCATTGGTGCACTGAAAAGTATCTACTGTATTCATTTTCATATTTGGTTGAATAACCCAGATATACCGAACCCAACTATACAGTTGACTTTGTTTACCAGCGTCACGTGACAAGCATGAGTCATAATCCGTCGAGTATTCTTCGATTTCGCAATACCATTCCCCCATTGAAAACACTGGTCACGTGATCGTCTCAATTTGATTGGCTTTAAATCCCAGGGTTTTACTGCCATGTTTACCACCGTTCATGAATGCACGCTAGCCTAACCCCAGATTCAAGATGGATGACAATGTTTTTGTTTACATTATTTTTTATGATCAGTACGGTTTGTGACTGTTTTTTACTGGTGGGTTCGGAGATGCATGCCGTTTATGATAAATGATCAGCATCATAATATTGTTGATTGGTTCATCGTAAACGATTGGTTTGTTTTGGTGTAAGAAATTGATGTTATGTTGTTTGCTTAAGAGAATAGCACAAAACATAAGTCATGTCAAAAATATTAAAATTCCACTTAAAGACCCTCAACGCAATTTCTAATCTGTAGGCAGTATTCGATCAGTTAAACGTGTGTTTAACTTGTAACAGAGTCCTACAGTACAACAGATCAAAGCTGACGAGAATTCTAAGAAAAACAACATTAATATCCTTCTCTCGAAATCAATTGATTGGAGATCTGCGACCAACATCGACACAAAGCGATGGGACTGCATGTAGGTCACGTTGATGAAGATGATGTTTTTCAACAGCAATCAATAGGCGGATTGGATGTTATTTACTGGAAGTTCAATAGCCTCATTGTATTCTATACATTATGATAAGGTTGACTTCCATACCATTTTCTTCTCTCTGGCAACAACAACCAAACAGTTTGGGCGATGGAAATTGATCTTTTTCCCCTCCAACTCGCTGCCAGGCTTAATTCAACTGTATTATGCTCACAGTCATGGACTTGGGAAGTCAATACAATAATTAGAGAGATGAACTGGAAAAGCAATAAACGTAATGGTACTTATAAAGCAATCAATGGCTGGGCGAAACAATAATTAGGGTTAAGGGGTCTACTCCCCTTAAATCATTGTGTTCCCATATGCTGTATATAAAATACAATCTCATCGGAAAATAAAAAAAACAAACATGGTGAATATCAAAATAGTGTTGAGAAATTAGCAATTTGGAGGGGAAATCGTTTCCTGTCAGTTGTATAGGACACATTTTGGTGCCCCTCTAATGTCTAGATATCTTTTATCAGATTATGCCCGATTTTGAAACCATACTGCGTCTCTTGATGAAATAAACAAGCGAATTAGGAAGAGCTTAACGATGGGAGGTTATTTGTAAACGAGCAGGATTAATATACCGTCTGTTCCGTTTTATTTCTGGGTTTCTCGAGCTTCTGAATTGATTTTTTTTCTCTCGGATGCAGAATTTTCATCACTCATGAGAATGGTATTAAGGTATAATTATTGTTCAATGGAAGTCCAATCTACTATCTGGGCCCCGTTTCACAAAACAAGTCATCATTGACAAATAACAGTTTTTGTAATAAGCTACTGAAATCCTTGATTGTGATTGGTTATCAGCAAATTTGTCACTGATTTCTGTCAGTTGTCATTGAAAAAGGCTTTGTGAAACGGGTCCCACATCTGTTCACAATCATCGTAAAGAACCTGACCTTGTTCTTCAATAAAAAATTAATGAGCGAATGATATATCAATTCATGATTATTGGAGAGGCATGACTCGTGTACAATTTGCTATGGTGAAACGTAGGTATAGGAGGATAGATATTCATGTGGTAAAAGAGAGAGAGAGAGAGAGAAAGAGAGAGAGAGTGCAATAATGCGCACATGAACGCGAAGATGGAAAACTACTAGACTTGGTTATCAAGATCAGCTAACGGTAAGTTACCATCTAACCCAGATAGGCCTATAACACATTCACTTGTCGAAGGTGGGATCGTTGTAAAATGTGGATGGTCCAACATATTTTGCTCCAGTTATCAGTGCTCCGGGATTTACCTCGGAACGGTTATAGGGCTATGGTTTCAATTGGGTTTCAGGTAATGTTTAAGATTAGAGTTAAGTGTTGGGTGTAGTGTTCGATCCAGGGTTGCAGGTAAACATTTGGTTAAAGGGATTGCCTGCCGAGCAATAATTGTCACCGGGGTATTTGTCACATAACGAAACCGGGTTCATGATAGATCTAGGACGATTAGTCTTTCACATAGCCTTCCCTAAGTAAATTACAATCTTATTTTACCCTTTCTTGACAGACTTGAGTGATTATCGATTAAGGAAGACAGAGGCTTGAAAGAGACGGTGGGTCCTTCGTAAAGTTTGTTCACCTTTGGACTGGAAAGAGGGAAAAGGTGCCAGCGCATGCACTGGAGCGTAAGCATCACTTGTCCCAACATGCAATGCACGGAACCACGTGTTTCCATAGATGTCACGTGAGAAGGTTATTGTCTGATACAAGGTCATCAGAAGCCTGATGTCGAGTACCATGGTCCATTGGTGAGTTACTAGTGACTTTTAGATTTGCACGTCGACACAGTAGACTGCTACTTGTGAATTTTGAAGGCACTGGTAGTGCCTTTAAAGGACGTCACAGTGCCTTAAAAGGACGCCACACGTAGCAGTCCACTATGTCGACGTGCAAATATAAAAGTCCCTACTATCGTCAGTGGCGGGTCCAGGATTCCCGTACGAGGGAGGGACACAGGTCTAAAAATATTTCTGATAACTGTAAAACAGTTTCTCACAATTTTCAGGCATCCCCTGGATCCGCCATTACTGTATGCCTATATAAAGCTCCAATGTAAGCTGTTTAAGCTGGTTTTCCACGAATAGATAGAGGGGTGAAAAAGACTTCCTTAAGAGTCTTTTATTTTCACAATCGACTTAGCCGAGGAATTAGTTGCCTCTCTGAGCATGGCTTTGTCACGACATGAAGGCATTCATGCTTCCCCTTTCCTTCTTCTTAATCAAAAAGGGTATTCCACGAATCAAGACTTAAAACTGTCCCCGAAACTACCTGATCCAAAAGACAGTTACCCCCAGTACAATATTCGGTTAAATTCATTCTCCTGCTAAACTTGTTCGGCATACACGGTCCTACAAAGAGACAGAATTTATCTAAAATCAGTAGCATACATTTTTTTTAAAAGGTTTTCTATAAACTAGTACACCTATACTGATACGCTCCATGTGTCAAATGTGTCAGTTTACAGCTACAGGGTATAGCTAAGATGGGGGTAAGCACATTTTCTACTAATTGTGTGTCAAAATATGCCGTCGCACTGTCATACGACTTATCATATAATTTCAGTACTATATTATTCAGTTCTTACTATCATAACTAGTCTATTTTTTCTCGGTGTGTATGATAAGATAGCTAGAGCGTGCACACAGTCATTCTAACCCTTTCTTCCCAGGTTTTGCCCCGATGCGTATCTACAATAGTCATTAAATCTTCGACCATCAAAGGATATTCATGCCAGACGAATGAGAACCAAAAAATAGTTTATTTCTCCAACAGCCCGTGCGATGAGCTAACAGAAAGCGTCTCTGTTTGTGAAAGATAAAGAGACAGCCCCCCCCCCCTCCCTCAATAAAACTTGAAAAAGGGCCCATCGTCCCACGCTATTGAATGTGTGCAGGCGTCTGAATCATGTGGTGCCATCTGCGGAAGTTAGACTTGCAGAGAGCTAGGCAAAATCGGCTTATGATCAAATGAAAAATCAATGGAGTAGAAACATTCATGTCACTTTATTATAACACATGGACCTTTCATTCGACATGCTACGGTAACTACCATAGTTATCAGACTCAATTGCGAGATAACAATTGGTCATCGTTGTTTCAGCAATATCGTGTCATAATGTACTGATATAATCTCGGATTGCAAACAAAGACAGACGCAGTCGGGAAAATGGGCAAAAGATTCGATACAATGTGTTCAGTAAATGGCAATTTGAATTATGGTTACATTAAGAAAGTTAATAAAGTGCATGACTGGTTTAGGTGGGAAGACAGCGATACTGAAAGCGACTGATAATAATATGATGGAGGGTTACAGCGTAAGTCTTTATATAATTTTTTTCAAATGAAAATTAAAATGACGTAAATTGAAGTAAGAGAATGTGGGATTACTATGGGTAATCACATTTTGTTTCTGTTTCCTTCCCCCCTTTTTTTAAGAAAACAAAAGAAAAGCAGAGATGCATAAAATACTAAATGCTATATACGGATGAAGAAAGTACAAGGGCTTTTTCAGGTAGATATGCCACACAGACCGAATGACAAAGACAGGCAACAGGGAGAAAAGAAGTGTTTACGAGAATATGTAACAAGAGGGGGTGAGGACTTAAAGGTGAAAAGGGGGGAATTAAGAGGAGTAAAGAAATGGGTAAAGAGAGAGAGAGAGACAGAGACAGACAGAGACAGAGAGAGAGAGAGAGAGAGACAGAGAGATAATTTAGCTTAGAAGGTGAGATGAAGATAATAAAGAGAGAGACAGGTAAAGAGAGACGGAGGGCGATTAAGAGACAGAAGTAAATAGAGAGAGAGAGACAGATAAATAGAAAGAGAAAGAGAGAGAGAGAGAGAGAAAGAGGGAGAGAGAGAGAGAGAGAGAGAGACTAAGAGTAGAGCACATTGAGTGTGACAGCTCTGAGCATGAGACAGAGAGAGGGAGAGTTGGTTACATCCAAATAGGGGCAAGAGACGTGCCGTGACATTCCACACACGCCTGCAAGGGGCGCAGAGGCCAGCCGCCTAGGGATCGCTTTATTAATGGCGCACTCATATTGGTGTATCCAGGGGGCAGAGGGGACAAGTACCCCCCCCCCCCCCCCCCCCACTCCTCCCCCGTCAAAACAAAAGCCACGGGCAATAATGGCAGACACTTCCTCCCTTCTTACTGCTCGTCTTCTCTAAGACCCAACGCTATGCCCTTCAGCAAAGTCATCAGAATCCGCCATTATAGCTAGACTCTAAAGCTAACTCGATGTTACAAGCACCCCCTCACGACAATATCCTCCTTTTCCATGCCAGCTTTCGAGCTAACCCACACAAAACTCTTAACCCACACCCACATCACTTGCCCCCACTCTCTACATTGCGTCTCAACCGCAATGTATCATTGGTTCTGTTGAGTTGTATGAGTTTAGATACACGAGTCATCTTAACTGTGCAGCCTTCACTCACGGACAGATAAATCTTAGCCTAACCAAATTTAACTTTTCGAAGTTATCAATACTTTGACATAAGATTTGATTGTTGGTTCCATTACATGAATGCCAGTTTAGACATTCATGCTTTTTATGTGGTAAAACTAATATCAGGTCTCCATATAGCGCTTGTAATGAGATGATACACTACACTTAACACTTTTTGAACACGTTGAATTAACTGTTCCCAGAAATAGATGCTTAAATGGTATTTACAAAATTCAAATCAATTAATGAAATACTTCTCACAAGTTGCAAGTAAAATGATGACCTTACTTGAAATACTTCACTTTCCCCTAATCAACACGACCTATTCAGAGTTCATGCACTTCAAGTAGACAATCAAGTCAATAATTGAACAGTCCTATTCTCTTGACAAGTCGTCACGGTCACTATTTTGAGATGATGAGGTAACGTTTTGAATTTTATCCTTGAATATCTACATTTTTCGATTTATTTCACCGATTGATGATCATGGTAATATGTGGCAACCCACACATAGGTATCCCATGAAAGTGATCAAACATTAAGGAAAGCTTTTCAAAAAAACATTTAACATTCGAAGGTCATCGGTGCTTGAACTAAGGCTAGTCATGTCATGCTGGTTTTGAGTCAACATGAGAGCAATTGATCGTCACCACGATCATCGGAAATCGATTGGAAGGTGGTGTGCGTACCGTCTGCTGGCAACACAATGTAGCCGTTCTATATCCCCTCATGAGTACCTTCAAAGGCAAATAGGGACAGTGCCTGGATAATTCTGAAGGAGCTTTGAAATATCAACAATAAACGCCAATGTTGTTTGATTTCGCGCGTTATTTCAAGCGAAAAATCTGAGCGTTCAGGGTAAAAATTATCTCTCTGACATTGGAACTAAATATTTTTGATACAAGCATCTTACGGATCAGAGATACAAGCGTACTGTCAAGGTTCTGGACCCTGGTTCTGCCAGGTCCAATCTTTAACCACTGAATCATGGTTAAAGTAATCTTAAACTCAAAGATTCAGAATCAGATCAAACCACTGAAATCATTAACAAACAATTGAAGATGAAATGAACTGGATCTCGCCTTATTACGACGAGATTTACTTCCAGGAAGAGTGAATGTATAAGCAATGCATTACAAACTTAAAGTTCATATCAAATACCTAATCAGGACGCATGCTTTCAGGATCATTTCCAATATGTGTTTTGTAAAGAACATATCATATTCGTTCATGTTCACTTGTGTTTAGATTGGTAAATTGTCAATTCGGTTCCAGAAGTACGTTAACGCTGTATTATAGTTCAACAGATAAGATCTGTGTAAGGAAGTAGACATGCACATCCAAATCAAATTGATGTCAATTGTATCACTCAACATCTATAAAAGTCAATTTAATCTTGTAAACAAACACATTTGGTATCAATTTTTTTTTAAATCTACAACTCAACTAAGTCAACTATGACGACTCAATAAAGAAAGAAAACCGAAACCTTTCAGGGATCTACAAGCGGACATCATAACTTGCTTCATTAAGCAGTGTGCTTCCTCCGTAAACCCATCATAGGATCTCATATCAGTGGCTTCACAAGAGGGGCACATATGGGTGAGCGCCCCCCCCCCCCGCCTTATTAAAAAAAAATCTGGAAGAAAAAAAATCGTTTATTTAACTACCTTTCTGGATACTTTCATTAATTTCCTTTTTTGAATGATTGGAACCCTGAGCCAACTTGTCGGCGAATGTAGCTCAACATCACCATACTCTAAAATCATTTCACCGACCTCCCCCTTTTTTCAAAATGTTCTAGGAACGCCCCTGGATGGGTCATAGCTCCTTGATGAGGGAGGAACAATATAAGACAGATGTTTTTATTCCTCCCGACTGTCCGAGATTAGGGACCGGACTCTAATTAAAGACGTCTGACCATGTGACGTCATATTGTGGGATATGCCTTTCCGCACATGATCACGTGTCAAGTCAACGTTAGAAACCATTCACTCATTTAGTGTGAGCTACAATGCTAAATTCTCCATGACCATGGAGTATACACACACAAAACGCGTGTGTGTACGGAACAGAATCCATTTTCAAAGTTTATCTTTTTGATGACAACATGAATATTTGTTAATATGCTGGTCTCACACCATTCCCCAGAATACTGTCCAGTCCACAATATACTTTATTAAATAGATAGAAATGGTTTTTATTAAAAAGATCATCGCAGCCAATGGCTGAATTGCGATCCATTTCACAAGGTTATATACAATACAATTGCAATTCAAATTGAAATAACACAACATATGACATAAATCAATATTCAAACATATAGACATTTCATAAAAATTCATTGATCAGATTCAAATTTTTGTTAAAAAAGGAAAGAGATAGGGAGAGGTGTAGGAGAGGGAGAGTTGGAGTGATGACAAAGAGAGAGAAGGAGAGAAAGAAAGAGAAGGGGGACGGGAGAGAAAGACGGAAAGAGAGAGAGGGTTGAAGAGAGGAAGAGACAGACAAAGGGTACCTTATCATTACAGATGAGGGGAGATGGCAAGAAATATACATGTATTTAGTTTGACGCCCCTTTTTTGGGGTGGTATACAAATCAAATTTAGGAGTGGGGTCCATTTAAATAGAATTTAAAAGAAAAAAACATTAGCAACAAATTGGTATAATGAAACCCATTACAAATCGTTTTTGTTCCAGTATGTGTGTTAAAATGGATGTGAGGTGGGGGGGGGGGGGGGGGGGGAGAGGGGGGGGGGGGGAGGGGTGGAGTTGTTCGTCACCTCTATACTGGATACACCATAGAGCAAACTATAGATACCCATTATTATTCCATGCCTTAAAAAACTAATATTCCACACAAGTGAGTCGTAATTATAATTGCTCCCCCACATACTCAATCAATAAGGTGGAGTTTCTAATGGCCCCCGAAGCTAATGAAGGCTGAAGTATTTCACACGGGTCATGATTAGATGATAAACATGATGCTTTTACCATTTCTTTGAGCTTTCTGGGGGGGGGGAAAGAAATTGTCACAAAGGCTTGCTACATAACACATAAACAACGAGTTAGTCGTAAGAGGAGGAGGAGGAGGAGGTGGAGGAGAGAGAGAGAGAGAGAGAGAGAAAGATAAACAATGAGACCCCCGACAATAAAGAGACAGAAACAGAGACTGAGGGAGACTTGATGTGTACGGATGAAATTCATTTGATTCCATTGTGGTTAAGAGAAAGAGGGGGGGGGGGGGGGTCTTTGCATGAGAGTGTCTATACCTTATATGAATATGACATTTCTCGCTAAATTCTAGTAAAATTTAAATTGATAAAATCTTGACATAATTGTACACAGCCTTTCTGGGCAAGAACGGTAATTGTAAATGGTTGTTCTGTTTACAGACAAAGTCTTTGTAACTTGACAGGAAATTGGATGGTTGATATTGGTACATAAAAAGGATCAAGAAATAATTCCAAATGAGTCTGTGATGAGAAACAATCTAAAACATGTTTACAGTTTCGGATCAACAGGAAATCCACGCCCAAATCCGCATCTTTTTGGAAATGTTCATTTCAATCGACGGGATCTATATTGATGGCTTGTGTGATAATTTGCCATTAATGCTATCACCCATTAATTGCGCCACGGTTTAATTCTGCTTCATTTAACACGATATCATAATCTACCAGAGTCAGGGGGACATTAACCCGAATGATTTTACATATAGATTTAAAGCTCTTTCGGCTTTCATCAGTAGACGAAGTATTATCAATCTACACTAGCTGTCACCCATGCATAAACAGAATACCTTCCAATAGCAACAGACTAGCAAAAACCATTTGATCAGTATCGCAGGAACTGTAATGCAAATATTGCATTAAAGGCCAAGGATACAAGACGGTACGAATGATATTTTCTATTATCTTATTCCATTAATCATGCACGTGGGTTTCGTTGTTATATTTGTAATGCTACGTTATTGCGTCACTGGGGTTCCATTACACGGTTAAGACAGCTACTCCGAGTATGGTGTCGTTAAGTTAAAAAGTATCAATGATAAACAGTATCAATGTCAAAAATAACGAACGTCAATTTCTAAACTTCGATACTTGGTAAGTTATTTAGTGCTTTAAATGCAATCCTATAACATGTTTACCACTATATCCTGTCTATTCCTAAAGATTTATTTCTATGGGAATAACCTTGACAGTCCATACGGTTCCTTTTTTTAATGGAAATTAGAATGAAAAAAACGTTAGCAACAATAGTCCATACGCATAAACATATAAGCAAATACCATGCAAAGGCAATGATATCCAGTAAGGTTGCATGCATTCCTTTTTGATAGATAAAAACATGAGCAACAATAGACGATTCCCACAAATTACTAGCTAATACCATGCAACAGCTACACACCATAGCAACGGTGACATTTTCCACAGCTTTCATATTTCACACCCAAAGTAATGGCGCCTCGCTGGCGTTCTTCGACACGAATCAATATCTATTTCTTTGTATGTCCATGGTTATCATAGCTGAATGTGACCTTCAACAAAGTACAAAGAACCATCGATCAGAACACACAAATTTGTCGCAATTAGAATCAGTTTCTAGCGTAGTTTTAAGTGAACAGGTGTACCCATGGTTATGCAAATAAATATGGAGATCTACCATTTTTTTTCTCCCGGTACACCATGCAAGGGCATGCATGATGAACCCTGTTCGTTATTTTTTCTATATCTTTGGAAAAAAAAACATTTTTTTAATAGGATACGCAAACATCAAAGTTTATTGTGTCAATGAGTCCTTTTGAAACCGCCTTTTAAAGCCTATTCCTACAAGGCTCTTCCTCATATCGCAATATCCCTCTTCCCTCTTCAACTCTTCTCTCTCTTTCTATCTCTCAATCTTGCTGTTGTACGACTTTGTGTCATAAATATTCAAGACATCTGTCAAATTAAACCTTAAACCATACAAAGCTCCGTCTATCACTATTCTCATTCATAGCTTTAAAAAATCGAGCCTAAGTATAAATAATATATTCTTATAATCACTCGCAGAACGTGATTGGGAGTCCCTTCGTTGAAAGAGCCAACATCGACCAATAAATACTTGAAAGGAAAAAAAAACAGTGTGTTCTAAATGCTATAAGCCTTCAACAGTCATCCAATATGATTCAAGTGAAGCCGCCAGCGCCATCGACATCGCCATCATCATCATCATCATCATCACCATTCATCCATCACTTATGCTTGCGTGTTATCATTCTCCTCGCTTCGTTGACGCAATATATAATGCGATGACGGTCCAATCACCCTCGATTACGAGATTGAGCAAGACCTGTGTTATTAGGTGACATGAGTACTACAGGCTGTCTCATAAAAACGTTCACACCAGCACCAACGCAACACAATATTTTGTTATCGTATAACATAATTGTATTTCAAAGGAAATTATTATGACGATTCAACTTCGATTGGGAGATTGAGCAAGACCTGCGTGTTATTTGGTTGACACGAGTAATACAGGCTGTCTCATAAAAATACGTTTGGATCAGCACTAATTCAATAACTTTTCGTTATCAGTGAATGGCCCTGAGAATGACGTTTTGTATCAATCAAAATAGAAATCAGCACGTATTTTCAAGTCTGTATTCAATTTCTCAATCATACCTTTAAATCATAATTATTTGTGATATGTTTTCTCACGAATTCCGACAATCAGTTTAGCTAGCTCAAAACAAAGTAATAACTAACAAAATATTTTGCACAGTTAATTACATAAATCTAATCTGAACACTGGTAATATTTCTCAAATCTTCTTGCTTTTGTCTCATTTAACACTCTTATATTGTTGGTTACTATAACTACAACAAAATAAGTGACGTCAATGCTTCTGGCGTAAATTTAACATAAAATGAAATTTAATAACGACAGCAAGTTGGAAAATAATTGGAAATGCATATGTTATGATGTTTACCATAAGGTGAATGTTACCTTGAAATTAAAATCAGAGATTTGTTTTTCTCTCTGTCCATTTATTGTGCAGGCTATCTTCGTGTGGGTATCGATACGTTGTATTATGATAAAGGGCAATCGACCTTTTTTTTTTCTTTTTTTTTTACATCACTGAGGGTTGAACGATGAAGGGCAAGGTCTATCATGAAAGAGTATAGCGCCGCGGGGGTGCATGTGTGTGTGAGAAATACCCTTGCCGTGCCACCATAAGATAACAAACATGCATTCATTCCCACACATAAAACGCCACTGGGTGAAAATGATGTTTACAACAGCAGTACATACAAGGAGATACAATTGTATTAAGTGGTACAACGTTTTGGGTAATGGCGAAATGCACGCTAATGAAAGAGGTCAGTTTTTGGCAACGCAAGAATATGCTGAATTCAACGGCAAATCCATGTCAATATTATACTTATACTAGTAATAGACCTGAACAAAAAAATACATGAATGCTACTTGGCACAGTGGCAAACTTACGCCTCGCCTGAACTCTGTATTAATTTGAAGTCATGTCGCATTCATTTGGAAAGACTGAACTAGAACATATTAATGATCGAAATTATAGAAGATGAGGGGCGCAGTGAATTTAAATGTCGAGAGAAAATAGTAATTACGCATGCTGGCCAGTAGCAGAACATTGCCTCAGGCTCTATATAAATTATTCCATAAAATCCATGTTGGTATCATAATCATCAATGACGTCATCACTGTCGTTGGCAATACGTTTCATTCATTTCGTCCCATATGCTATATGCTAACGAAGCGCATCCCCGGCTCGTTCCCTATTTGCGACATTGAATATCTTAATCCGCATAAATCATTGCTACATGAATAGCTCATTGAGACATTTGGGTTCATAACAAGACAGCATGCAGGTCGATTTTTTTTTATCATCCCCATTCACGCATGAATCATCGATGCAAGGTGAGCCGTAAAAACAAAGGACGACCTGGAAGGAATTTTAAAAAACGCCACCTCATAAAAAAATGAAGAAAAAAAATCTCTACAAATTTGTAGGAAATATGTATAATTTTGCTGAAACTCACATGAAATGTAGATTATTATATACTTCAGCGAATACGGGGTGCACAAATTGTAGCAGCCGATTCTAAAAAGGTCTAATTTGAGCATATATCAACAAATGTCCAGAACAAACCTAAACGTATGGGCTACCACTTCGAATATAGAAGAGGTGCTCTACTTGAAAGTACCTTTATGCAAATGTTTCATTTCGAAGAATATCCAATCTCTCTCTTTTGAATTGAGTGATTTGTTTTGATAGTACTGCTTCACAAAGCTATATCCTTCAGCAAATATGCTAAGAAACTTAGCCTCGATTTGGGAAACTGTACAGAAGTTAAGTGTAGACGGGACTAACTAAGCAAATACCAGTCGTATTTGACGGTGGATGTCACATGGACCCTGCCATATGCATGCAGACTCACTACGATTGGTAAACAGTACTCTCCAAACATAATACAGGAGTGCATGGAAATCCTTGCTTTTAAGTGTCAAAATAGGATCATTTCGTTTCGGAGTGGAAATGGGAAATTCCACACTCAAAAGACAAAAACAAACCAATGCTTTGTGCAGCGGCTTCCACTCTGTTTTGAGTATGTAATAACTCCAAGACGAATTGATTTCTAATAAGATACCTGAAAAAGTGGATTTAAATTCCTGGCTTCAGAGAGTAACTCACTCCTCCGATGCAAAAAAATAAAGATCCCTTTCTCTCACTTCAACACTGTCTTAACTGCTTTCGAAAAATAAACTCAATGGTTTCATATAAATAATGTTCGGATTGCGCCATTGTATGAATGTTCGCATATTTAGAAGGGTTACATGATAATATACAAGGCCATTATAAATGACTTGGGTTGACATTTTGAAAGAAGTCGCTATCATGTTCTACCTTTTCCCAACGATTTTTATTATTATATACCTCGATAACAAGTCTCGATAGGGGATTTTCTCTTTTCTCTTTTTTCTTCACTTTCAACAACCTTACTGATAATCTTTAAAAAAAAATAAAAAAATAACATGACTTGGAATACTGCTGATCTCTGTAATGAGTTTCATCATTAGTAATTCAATGTATGTACGGGTAGACTACACTCTTTTGATTACGTATTTTGCAGACAAAATGATGCAATCAATCGATATTATCTGCAGCATCCTCACTCGTTTTCACCAGACGATAGTGAAATTTTATTTATCCTGTATAATTTTTCCGCATTTCTGCGATATTATGCAAATATGCGATAGAATTCGTAACCAATGTAAAATCAAGGCTTTGCGATAAAGAGGTTGCTTCGGGGGAGCGGGGGAAGAAAGCATAAATTTGCTATTTATAGGGAGAGTATGCATGATTAATGACGTATGTTTGAAGTCTACATGTATATGAAAATACTAAGTTTACTGCACTCACTCTCTCTCTCCTAAAAATACAATTTCTTGGGGGCAGGTATCAGCATATTTTTTCAAACAACATAAAAGGCATTACATTTTATAATCTTACTATTCTCTAGAAGTTAGAACATTTTAGTTCATGCTGCAAACGTTGTGGGTTATACTACAGTTCAATCCAACGAGAAGGCATTCGATCAAGTTTATTCATGACAATTTATGAGACGTACCATTACCATCATGTGCAACATAAATGTGCTCATGAAGACACCCCATGGACAGGTTGATGTGCCATCTTCAGGTCAAAGACGGTATCATCCTCAAGATTTAAAAACGACCACGGTATTTCAGGAATGTCAATAAATTCCAATATTTTCCCGAGCTTCCATGCACTTGACATATTGGTCGAAAAAATTAAGTATCGGATTCCACAGCTTATCGAGGTAATAAAATGGCTGGGCGTAACTGCGATCACAATTCATTTCATATCCCATGGAGCATCACCCTTTTGACAAGTCACCTGTTCACGTCTTTATCGCCGAAAATTGTAAATATAGATCTTTGAACATGTTGAACACTATCGTGTTAATACATGACGGCCTAGAAACATCCATTTCTGATGAACTTTTATGTTAATTACTTCTGCCTTTGAGTCAATAACAGTACGTGATTTGATTTGCACAGACGCGTATCCATCGAATTTGATTTTGTAGATGATTTTTTATATATTTTTTTGGATTTTACCGTCGATTTTACAGACACCCTGATTTTTCTTGGTGAGTGATGCTAAGAGTTTACTTTTCCCTCTCAATATGCCAATTGTAAATCATTAGTAATTATTCCTTTTCATAAGCTTTGGAAGATACTGAGGATTTTAGGAAATTTCCTGACCGTGATCAAAATACGAATTATTTTGTAGAGATTGTTTATTCAACTCTTATACTAGACGTGTAGTTTCAAATTCGTTTCTTTAAAATAACGTTATTTTACTCAAAGAAAGCGAATGTTGAAAAGTTACCTAATATAAGCGCGACAAAGTAATTTAACACATCAATAGAGAAAATGCGAATTACAGGGGAAGAAAGAGAAATAAAAAGATACCTAGAAATGAATGAAATAGCGAGAATCTATAAGAACAAACTACTGTAAGCCCGATGTCTAAGCGAACGAGAGAAGTATCACACACCAAACACACATGCACACATTTTCACACAGGCAGAAAATTAATCGTCACAATATACAATAATCTCAGCTTAATGTATATCATGAATACATGCATTCCAATGACAGTGTAATTCCCATGAACGCATTTCAAAGTAAACAGAAATGGCGTCCCTGGCTTTTGCGTAGCATCAGAATCAAAATATTCAGTAAGATGCGAGGGAGATGCTGGGAGAGTGCGTAACTTTTTTTTGTGCGATGGCGCCTAGAACATTGTATGCCCGCCAAAAATGAATGCCCCGGTTCCTATAGCAAACACAATATGTATGTTTTTCTTCACCACAATGCAATGTTTGAGCTGATTTGGCCTACCTTGAAATGATCCTCGAGCATGGGTTATCCGTTAGGTTATCAGTTGGATATTACACTCCTCTTGTGATGAAATTCGGAGCATTTTCCGTAAGGATAAGAAATAATATCAGCAACCTGCTGTATGTGCGGAGAACGCCACATCAGCATGTGTTGAAGGATAGCGTTATCAAGCGAGATTCGCGTAACGATCAATACATAGTCCGCGCGGCCGCTCCGTTCGCTTTTGTTCGCTGATCGAAACATGAATAGATATATCCAAGGAAATGCATAGGAATCGATATGGGGCTATTGATAACGGGAGAGAGTCAGTGTACTTGTTCAATATCGCGTCCCTATTTCGAGGTACAGACGGGACTATTCAAGGCAATTTGGCGCGCCATGAGGTAAGGGGTTATAACATCAATGATCAAGCGATAGTATTTGACTATCCAGCCGTGATGTATGAACAGTTACCCTTCTCCGAAATATCATAAATCGTGATGTAATCCTAATGCCTCGATTCTCGACAGAGGTCATCCGTATTTCCCATGGTTTTGCTTAGCTCATGTTTTGATTAATTACAATTAATGCTAATGAAATAATGATCATGACATAATACATGGAGATAAATGCTTGATAATTACTAAGAAATAAAATAAAGTAGATATGCCTAGAAAGAGGAAAACGAAATGATTATGCTATGCATCCAGTTCTAAATTCATTTATGTAGGCTTATATACACGCGAGTTCCATGCGGAAAACAATTCAATGACTTGATGACTCCCCAAGGTTTTGCATCTTGTTTTTCGAGCTTTTACCGCTCAGATGCTGTTTCTATCAGCCTCGGAGAATATATACACACTGACCTAAATTTCCACTTGGCTTGAAAAACTTCGCCGCGACTCTCCCAAGCGAAGGTCTTTTGAGAGAATGGGCGAAATCGGGGAGAAAATTGATATTTGTGTGCTTTGTATAGTGGCGTCTTTGTAGATGGATGCGACCGGCGTTGGAGTCGGAATTGAGGCATGCAGCAGAGGGGAGAAAATAGGTTGACCTGCTTATTGATATACCATGCATCGAGCTATATGGCGGAAAGATGGAGATGATTGTTATCATACATGTAACTCATGCTTGAAAGTGATGCACGCACGCTATGCACTAATGAACGAAACAGCTAGAAAACTCTCATTGATGTTACGCACGAATGATACGAGATAGTTAGATGAGGAAAGGCAGCATGAGCATGTGTACTGCATATTAAAATTCAATTTCAATCGACACTGCAGCGTAGGTGCTCATTTATTTATCCTCATACGACATTACAGTAATTCTCTCTTCTCTTCTCTTTGTACGTTGTGTTTTCGCGCAAAAAAGCATTGAGAAGACAACGAAATAGATATTATGCAAACCGCTGACAGCTGTTGCTATTCGTATTTCATAATGTTGCGAACAGTACAACAAACAACCTTTTCACTTTATCCTTCACGTGTATCAGAAATCGCACTTTAGCTATTTGTCACATGTATAATAAAGCTCACTCACATTATTATCAACATAAAACTTTCCTTACACTTTATTGTTGTAATGATGGTTTATTATAAAAAGTTTAAAGCTCGCGGAACATTAACATTCGTGCACGTATATAGTTCACCATTTTCTCCCACACGTTTACTAATGCATTATCCGCATACGTAACGCGTCAACAACGTTGCTAATACATCTTTTCCATTTTGCTTCGAGGCTAACGTGGCATGTTAATCAAATATCGATCCCATTTCCCGGTGGTCTTCCCTAAAGCTTCAGTCCCTCAATAAGTGTTGCAGTTATAAAAGGTGACGACTCCCAAGGCGTATTTTCTTAAAAGTATTATCGAGTTTAGTCATGAAACATCATCTTTAGAGAACGTTGGAGAACAACTTAAGAGAACATCTTTAGAGATAATATATCAACATGTAGTAAACAGGTTGTATTATGTCAAGCAAAGTGTGGGTACAATTAAAAATAATTGCAGAATATGATATGAAATGAAAAGGTTTCTTCCAACACAAATGTAGGCATATGGGACAAAGGAATCATGTAATTGAACTGAATAATTCCATACTATTTTGTTTTATTTTGCATAATATTTGGCTGTTAGCCTACACATTTTCAAGCAAATACATTCGGAAAGTATGACTCTGTTAGTACAATTTTTTTTTAATCCAGTGCACATTTTGTTATATGGATTCAGAAGCGATTTAATCATTCTTCAAAAGCAAATCTAACGATTAATATGGAGATGTAAAATGCCAAGGAGAACGATATTATCAAACAACATGGGCATGCTCTAATGGTATGCCCGGTTAAGGTCATTGTGTTTTGTTTTCGATATTGCAATTCGTGGATGAACGGATACGACATTTTCGAAAGAGAGATGGAGTAATTAATTGTTGCCCAGAAGACAGGAATCTGAGAAAGAGGAAAGTCAGGGACGAAATGGAACAGAGAAAGAGAGAGAGAGATGTAGAGAGAGATGCCATTGTGTACATATCTCCATCCATATTATTTGTGTCATCTATTCATTCATTTGAGGGTGAATGGATCCTCCGCTGATGGAAAGAGATGGAGTAATTGTTGCACTGGATGTTTAGGATACGCAGTTTGAGAAAAGAGCCTTGGAGAAATTGGAGAAAAAGATGAAGAGAGAGAGAAGGGGATGTGCGTTTTTGCGTGGATGCGTATATGCGTGCGTGTGTGTGTGTGTGTGTGTGGTGTGTATGAGAGAGAGAGAGAGAGAGAGAGAGAGAGAGATTATAGAATGTGTTGGAAGGAACAGAGAAAGCAAAAGAGTAGGAGACAGTGACAAAGACAGAGAGGTTGGTAAGTTGGGGGGGGGGGGCAAAAGACATGGTGTGAGAAAGACTTGAAATATAAATAAAGTCATGATGTGGAGGAATGTATGAATAAAGATAGAGATATCTACAGAGATTGAAAACGGGGAGTTGAATGATGGAGAGAGGGGGGGGGGGTGACAGGCAGAGATACTGATATAAAATTATCTCATTTAGAAAAGTAGACATTCAACTTTAAAGAGATATAATGACAGAGAAAGAAATAGGCAGACAGACAACAACAAAAAAAAAGACAAACGAAGGCAGTTAAAAATAGAGACAGGCCACCACTGTATTAGTGTGCTATAAATAGAAAGACAAGGATGGTGAGAACAAAATGAATGGAGATTTACATTGTATTATTGCGTTTCGTCTGCTGCACCTGTTTAGCAATATTCATCCGACCCTGGTAAATACACACATATGCTGATTAATCAAGGGACCATATTTGTTCAACCCACTGCACTATCATTATGTAAAAAACGAGAAAAAACACGTTTTTCTGTTGGATCGTTACAATCTTTCACACGGAATCGGTTTTGAGTTCAATTACATTGTTCCATTTGATTCCCCCAGCATTCGATCATCTTCGATAGCTTTCATAATAACAGTGCAAATGGCATTGAATATCCATACCGTTTTAATAAGTTTCATATAATCACGTGTGACCCTTTAATAAGAAATATTTACGTGCTGTAAGGCTTACGTTATCAGTTCGCACAGGTTAACTTAATCGTTCTCAAATGGTAATATGAAGCTTCATAAGTAGTTTTTATAGGCCTAGATGGCAACAGTCACGACAAAAAAAATTGAAATAAGCTTAAATGAAATTTAGTTGACACCGATACAATGACATGATATGATCAACATGTTATTCCATACGTTGTGTTATGCTCATGCCTGTTTAATTATTGTCTTCTCTCTTTCCTTGTTTCTTTCGTTCCTTTCTTTCTTCTGGACATCTAGAAAGAGCAAAGCCATTAAATTAATGGCTCTGAATAGAGCGATCCATCCGTATTATTTGTTAGTAACTTCCATTAAATTTATGTTTATACAAATCATGTATGTATATGTTTTTTGTACGAAAAAAACCTCCAATTCATCTCGATGAGGGTCTAGACTTTCATTCACTCTTTCCACTCAATATTTAATTGCTTCTATAGTTCGCACAAAATTATCCGCTCATCCCTCGTAATTAATGCGATCAATGCTTAAAGTCCCCTACAGTCAGGGTCGATAGCGCTCTCAAAATCAGCTGGATGCTGGATCGATTTTTCTCGCGGAGTGCTTCATTTCAGTTCTTTAAAAAGATGAAAACAAAGAAATGGATAACCGAAAAAAACCTTCCGCGGAACACGATTTCACCCGGTTAGATTTTGTAGACATACTTGATAATAGCCATAACTTGCAAGAACCCTGATGCTACGAAAGTGTTCTATTTGTCTGTTATTAGCTGAGCTTTAAGTGTGACGGTTCTCTGTTTCAAGTGTAATAACGCAAACTAAAGCCTGCCGATCAAAACGCTTTTTGAGCCGTGCGAGCAATAAAGAGGGATTTCGAGGGTCCATTACCTATATTTCAGTAAATTAATTTTTAAAATTCAGTTCACTTCATTCAATATTGTTTATTCTCAAACAAGATGTATAAACTCAAATATATGTGTATTCAAAAACGATTAATGTAGTAATGGGAATGTCACATCTCTTGTAGGCACATTTTACTAACACGTGTTGCACATGCTAACCGCAAAGAAACAAGGGGTCGTGTATTGTTTCGACTTTCTTACATTACTCATTTGTTAAAGAACCACAATCTTATGGAGGAGTAAGAACATGAAAGGTCGGTAAATTTTAAAGTCTGAACGCGGTCATCTCGGAAAATACTTGATTTTTTTTGTACTATGAACGCAGTGCTTGTGAATGGGCTGACTATAATGATAACTTCTTCTTCCAATGAAAGTGCTGCTTCAAGGCCTTGAAGATTGCGCAATTACTACAAGCGTGAAGGCATGGCAGCTTAAAACATGTATGGTATTGCACAATACAAGTTCACTGCACGAAAGTGTCCGAAAATACACGAGCATTGAAGTATAAAGAGTTCCTATAATCCTTTTGTTTCGCGAATAATCGAACCGTAACAAGCGTCTGCCTGTATCGATCTTCTGAAGAAAATAATCTTCTTCTTAGAACCTTTAGGATAAAGTGGTCATAATACAGCTTGATGGTATTGAACAGGCGACACACGTTGCCCAGTGCATAAGAAAAAGTTTGTATGGCGATTTAACCTAAAGTCAGAGTTAATAATCACCGTCTTAGATAAATTTCATGTCACGCGATGCGTTGCTATGGATACGTTGACAAGGCGATGGGATAAATTCCATCATGTACGTGTTATCCACCAGTTGTTTATTATTACATTTGTATCAGCGAGAAATCAGGTTATATGCTTCAGATTACCGAAGTGTATGTGTTTCCGCAAGACGGCGAAGTAGGCTAAATAGCTGAAACTTATAAAAACGTACTATAAGCAAAGTCTCTGGTGTTTTGTGGTAGTAATAAGACTTGAGCAATGATTTATTCGTAAATTCATTTTAATGTGTTGCTCCCAAGGTAATAAACTATAAATAATGCATTATCTAATTCACGTGACGAAAAATATTATTGTAATAGAATTATTCATTTTGCGGTCCCCTTTTGATTATAACCATGCTTAATGATTGCATTGCACTACCAGCCAAATAATCATTTAGCTTTGCCGTATGAAAATCAATTACTAATTATACGTGACACTACCCCTTACACTACATTAAAATAATAATTAAGTAAAACTTCATTTTGTAATTAAGGCAGTTGTGTAAGAGCTGTGTCGAACGCGTTATAATGTGAGAGTCAACTATGCAGAAATACGTAACTATATGGGTATATAACAAGCAGGCCTAGCGTAGAGTATTGGATAGTTGTGTAATGCATCTATCAACTCTGTAAAATCCAGTTTAAAGTGAATATTATCATCTCGAGCATCTCCACGGATGCCTGATGGCAAAACATGATAACAGTGATGACCAGTGGCGTAGCTACCATGACTACATGGGGCTTAGGAGCCACGTGCCTCCCCCAGTCGAGTGGTGGTGGTGGTGGGGGGGGGGGGGGTGAGAAAAGAGATGTTGAGAAAGGGAGAGGGGAACGGGCGAGTAAATAAGACGCTTGGGCCCACACCCCCGTAATTAGTAGTCTTGTATAATTATATGCAGTGAATTTTCCAAGTAAAACCGGTGCCTTAAAATCGTTCCAGACACCCCCCCCCCGCTCCCCTTGAATGGGCGACGCACATTATGCCATTGGTGATAAACATCCACTCGAGAAAGTCAAGAGCGAAGTAAATGTACTGTACATACATTACATTCCAATTTTTCCTTCACCGTCAATGAGTGAATACTACTATACGGCAATATCCACACTCGATGAGTAGATGATGATTAATTCGATCGAATTATGACAAGGACGAATATGAGTGATCTGAAGTGCGCTTAAATGTTTAATTTCACTGTTGACTGCGGTCTGAGGGTACCAGCAACAGTTTGTACCTGCTATCAATAGGGTTGTCATTAAAACTGTGATTTCTTGCTTCATTACCAGTATAATAAACTATATTATTTTGTCAAATCTTAATTAAGTATAGAACGTAATACATTTAAATCGAAAGAGGTCTCTATTTTATTTTTGACTATGCTAAAGCCCCTATGAGACCACTAAATGAGTACATAACATTGATGATTTCATTAAATTGATGAATACAAAAACATTTTTTTTAAATAACAGAATTTTATAGATCTTAAATTGGTATTGAATGAAGTAAAAAATTCTAACGTTTTTTTTTCTCTCGGGTTGAATGGAGATAGTTGGTATGATCATTAAGATGAACAAATGATCATCGACTAATACAGGTTGTGTAACAAAATTATGATGTACTTATATTCCTTCTATATCGTTTTACTTTTTATAAGGTGAGCGAAAGAATCAAAGGAGTATTTTGGAGGAATGTCTCTATAAGGATCTACATCACAAATGGAAGAACAACAACCCAGCTGGCTTTGGATAATTACAAGAGGTCTCAAAGTTGAACGAACTCTCTTTTCTTTGTTTCTAACCTAATGACACGATCCAAGATTAACTGGATGAGACAAGAACTTGACCCCCCCCCCCTCGTTCTCCATCCTCCTTCAGTGATTGTGACGTAACGAATGAGAATATATTTTTCTGCTAGTTCGCAATGACAAAGAACCTTAAAGGTAAAGTTGAGCTCTAGTCATCGATTGAATTGTAGAAGAAACTGTGTGGCAGCGATTTGAAAGGTTGAGCACGTTTATACTGTTAGGCTTTGGAATCATCAAAATGGTAAGAAATTGGCTCGGTCACAATACACAGAAATGTGTATCTAGGTAGACATAGAATTGCGGCACGAATGATGCGGTCCACGACTTAATTTGTATTTAACATGAGAAGCGTTAAAAGAGCCACCCTTCTCAGAGGACATTATTCTACGACACTCTTCCAGACTAACAAGAGAAAAGCTCACTAATTGTTTTTCACCTTTCCCAGAACTCAACCTTCCCTTTAAAATTAGAGCAGCGACTAAATGACTTTGACAGTGGAGATAGTAACAGAGAAGTTACTCTATATAGCTGTACAATGAAGACAAAGAGAGAGAGAGCAGACACCGAATAGAAGATGATTAAAGACAATGTTCTCGTGTCGGCTTAAAAACAGCTGGTGATGGAAATTTAGTTTCGCATCGGGGTGCATCGTATCTGGCTAATTCACCAGAGACAAAGAAGATACGGGTCGATTGTTTTGGGTCTTTAAGAAACAAATTTTGCACTTTGTCTATGAACTTACAGTCGACGAATCATACTGACTAATTTGATTTCGATGAAATAAGATGTTACAAGTATACTAGATACGTCTTTATAACATATAATTTACAGAACACTACAGTCAAAGACAAGTTTACAACCAGACAACACGGTACAATTTGACGTAAAGTTGTAAGTAAAGAAGATATAATGTCTTTTATTCTTTTTTACATAGATGTCACGGGTTTTGAAAGATAATGAGATAATTTTTAAGTTTGTGATAGAGCTAGGATATATCTTTAAAATCACGATTAAAGACACTCGCAATATCAGACTACCCATTATTTTCAAAACACTATCAAGTTGCCAATCTCCATCATTTTTTCAAGAGAATTTTAAAAAAAGTGTGAATTTGTCCTCGAAGTATACCCAAGCATTGGGAAAGATAAAAACAGAACTCTTCGCAATTCCTCGATACATTTATAATGATCCTTTAGTTAATTAGCATGCAGATGACATAGATAAGCACAAGATAATAGAGTGACACAACGTTCTGTCAAGGCGCTTTGCCCAGATTAAAAAACGTAAATATTCTTCTCGGTTACATCTGATGGCAATGCGGTGTCCATCCCAGTTCCCAAGGGGAAATAAGCGCAAGATCACACTCCAAATTATGATAAATAATTCTCGTCACATGACCGCATAATACAATCACGGAGCAGGCAGCGGCGGGAAAGGGACGATGTTGTTTACGCGCGCGGGAGAAACCGTGTTGCCAGGCAACCGCACTTGGAGCGCATCACCTGGGACTAGTGTTTCATGGGAGGAGAATGGGCAATGTTGGTGATGATGAGAAGAGCTGGAGTGGTGGCCGGTCTGTGTGGGATGCTCGAGTGGGGGTTGGGGAGGAAACAGAAGGGGGTAGGTGATTACAAGATGCATTACAGCCCAGGTGACGCAAACAGACAGATTTCATCAATTCTGCAGTCTATTTCCAGGCTGACACGGTTTTTCTTATTTTGATTGATGGACTGAGTAAATGATCTCGTCTCCACTCTGAAAATTAAAGAGGTTGATACCTTTCCTAAAAAATCAGATTACGCTATAGCTGTATAAGTTTGCGTCCAATTGTATACTTCTGATATAATCATTCCCTGGGTTGAGCACATAGACAATTTAAATGGCATTTTAAGGCTCTGGTAAAACACTGACCTCGTAACCAAGAAGTCGAAACCCTAGTTAGTGAAGTAGAACCATTTGGTACAGCGTTAATCCTAATTGACTAATTACCTAGGAAAGGAATTAACACCGTATGTTTACCTATGGCTTATCTACAAAGAACTACAGAAGTAAAAATGTCAGATTTAGAGCAATCTTTACCGTGATTAATCACATTAACGGAAATGAAGAGAAAAAAAGGCACTTGATTTGTCAGCAGTGAGCTATAATGAAGCCAACATCAACTCAAACACAAACTTATACATCCTACCATTTGATAAATACTACAAATCTCTGGTCCAGAGACTAATGTGAAATAATCTGCGACGAACTTGGCTATTTTAAGAAAGCATCTCAGTTTGTTTATAGTGGTGATCATTTCGCACGAACGCGGCCTATACTCCGTCGCCGCCGTCGAGTGAATCTTTGTTTATCGGCCGGATGATGACCTGTAATTTACAAGGTCAATATTGCTGAGGACAATGCCCACACGAATGTTTTGTGATCGCATCTATCGAGTAATTGGGATGGCCTCTGTTCATCCACGAATCTCAATGATGATGTCACATATTTCAGGCTGTATACAGTCTTTGAGAATAAGGAACGCCGTTAGAAATTTTGATTCTGTTTTTGTAAGACCTGTTCAATCCTGGAGTTAAATAGGTGTCATTCATTTGAAATGTGTTTATCACATTAGGTCAGTTAGAAAATCCATAAATGGCTCTGAATTCGAAGCAAGAAGAGAATACATTTTTTTTCTAAAAATGTCTGAAAATCAATAGATTAAATTGGAAGTAGACAATGAACATTAAATTCGAGAATGGAAGTAAATGTTTCTTAAGGAAATTGAAAATAATTTTGCAGGAGGAATGTATATACATTCTGCACCACATCTGCTGATACAGAATTCTAATCAAGAATACAAATTCTTGAAAGCAGAAGCACTGGTTTATGCTCTGAACTTTTTCCTACCGAAGTCTCGCAGTCAAATTAGGGATTTGCAGGTGAAGGAGCTACTAATGATCAGCCTCGGATAGAATCAAGAGATTTATCACGACATCGTCCAAGATGCTTCAAGGCACACAGTCTGCCCAAGAGCTGGACTTATTTATTCTCTTTTAAAGCAGACGACACCCGCAAGTCATCCAGCCTCATTAAAAGAAATCTAGAAGGTCACAGGTATGCACCGCATCCCTGGGTCATCCAGGATGATGTGATGTGTTTTGGCTGTTGCTAGGCTAGATAGAAACTCCATGCCGTCTTCGTGATCAGTGTTGGAATACCTCACGTATCAGGGTAGGTTAAGGGGGTACCCTCAGAGCCAACTAAACACAAACGATAGCCCTAAACACTCAATCATGTCAACAGGCGACATTTTATGGGGTTACGTTTTATACGCCATTTGCAGGCGCCAAATGAACGCCACACAGTCGTACAGTTAGTATGTGGTCTGACAGATTTATATTGTGTGTGGGTGAGTTATGTGCGTACGCGTGTGTGTGTCTGCTCATAGCGTGCTGAATAGCTTATGGTGCAATGACCATTTTATAATATGACTTGTTAATATGGTTAAGTTTTTCTGAAATAAGTAAAAGATTATTTGTTTGAATTTGCCAGGAGAGTAATCCTAATTCACCAATCATTGAAAATGTAGCTTCATGAGTTTTATAACCTTAAAACAGTAATGTGTTTTGGTCAAATTCAATATGGGAACTTTTAAAACGTGTTTAAAAAACCCATCTCCCGAGGTTTAATTTCTAATGGAGCTTTCTGCACGTTCTTTTGCCACATTAAAAATATTCAATAAGAATGCAGGGACCTGCAATTTTTAGAAAAGAACGCTCCTCGCACAACAACACCTAAGAAACATACTTATTTGAAATAGTTTCATGTCCAATCAACTCAATTCAAGACTATCACAACATTTGCGACTTAAAGATATGCATTCAGTCGTACGTCACTGGTATTGCTATCGGCAATATCTTTGGGAAAAAAACAAGTAAATTGGTGCCAGTGTTCATTTTGTGAAAGAATTAATATCAAACGTCTTCTCGGAATGGATGTTTTTGAAATTACTAAGAGTGATATCAATCAGCTTGGCTTAACGAATCGACTCTGATTTAGAATGATGTCTTTTCGGTATGTCCCATTCTGGGAATTTGGCTGGAAATATTCATATTCATCCCATGTGGTATACTATAAGCCTCAAGTAGTGTATTAGTGTATTGCAACACCAAAGTACGGGGGAAGTATATTCTGTGAAATGATTATCAACGGATGTATGGACTATAATGGTTTATACGGCAATCTGCTAAATAGATTGCTATTGTTTTCTATACGTTTTCACTTTAAAAAAGAGACAATATTAATAAAGTGTTTTGATTTATTTTGCCTCACAACGCTTTTCATATCTGTAAGTTTTTCATAGTTATAACAATTTCCTCTCGCTAGTTACTAATTACCCTACAATTGTTGCTATTTGTGACTTATTGTAAATTTTAAAACTTAAAAGTCTTATTGAATAATGTCACCTTTCTATCTGGAACTGTAAATCAATCTATCAGCGTCTCACCAAGTCAGAGCGATTATGATTGACAGGAATTACACTTCAAATTGTGTAGTGGGAAATAATTCCCACCCTCTTCCTCCTCGAGCACGTTCTCTCGGAATTCAAACAAATTAGTGTCAAGGCATTTAACTTCTCTCCGCTAAATGACATATTACGTTCAATTCGTCTAAATCGGAGATAACGCACTGCCTTGAACGAGAAGCATGCATTCCCCCGAGGCGCGTTTGCTAACCATCATAACATTGATACCTTCAATAGGAATCTATAAACATGTAAATAACATCTTCTTCCTCTGTTTAACGCATTTATATTCACGTCAGGCCATAGTCAATCCATGACGATTTAAGAAAATTTCCTTACCTTACTTTTCTAATGATGCCCTATGTTACTACATGTATCTCAAGAGGATATAACGTATATAATCTGGTAAATGCAATAAAACCAAACGTCTTATAAAAATAAGATGTAAATAAAAACAGATTTATAAGCCTTTTATTTTATTCAAAACAATTATTGTTTTGGCTGAGCGACTGCTAAAGAAATCTTATATCGGTACTTCTACATCTTCTGTAGACAAACTGACCCCCAATAAAAAACAACTTTGATTGCCAATGGAAGACTGAAATTTAAATTGAATATCAAGAGATTCGAGATGTATTCTATTAAAAAAATTAATCGAACTTATGTGGCAAGTACACATTTCACAGAAATCCAGTACTTCAACATCTTATGTAGATGTACGCTAGACAAATGTTGTTCTATGCGATGATAACAATCGTTATGTCCAATCAAATCGTTTTGAATGCATAAAAACTACATGAAAAAGAGTAAACAGCTATTTAAATGAGGCCTCAATCTAACTCTGGTCTTTTCTAAAAAAAAAATGATTATCGGATTACTAAGTATTTCATATAGAAGAAAAAGCAGGTTGCTTTTGAAAGAAATATATGATATATTCTTTGAAGTCTGAAGCTATATTCCTATAATCCTTATAACAAGATCCGTCTACCTTTAATCAAAATCGATTTGATAAAAGTAGGATTTACTTTGTGACGAAATTAAAATTCATTTATCTCGAAATACAGCTCAATTCTGAGTAATTAAAAACACTTCGATGTCAAATAATGGCGTCACTTCGCTTTTAGTCTGAAGCCGCGCAGTTACTATCACGACTATCGCTGTGGCCATTTTGGAATATCTGGGTCACGTGATAATAATGCTTTCGGCGATAAGGATAATATCTGATAGGTGGGGATTGAGAGAGATTGATCGTAAACTAGAGTCAAACTCTACCCAGATTATCGGCACCGTCCACAAGGGGATGATGAGTCACGTGCTAAATATCTGTATCACGTGATAACAACTGCCTGTATTTTATGGGCTATTTTGTTGTACTATAGGTATTCTCATTCCAAATGCAAGCTAAAGTAAAATGGGTCATGAATACTATTTGTGTGTCCCTTCAGCTCTATTATCCTGAATCAAATTTACGTATGGAAAATTCACCGAAAAGCAACACATTTTGCCAGTACTCTCTTTACAAACATAAAATGCATTTTTGGAGTCTTAATTGGGACTTGTTACTATTTTGTGTATGACATATATCATAATAATGTCACGGAAGAAATTGTTGTTGTTCTATGAAGTAAGCGTTCAGCATCATTGTTATCATATCACATATTTTTACGACATTCATTTTAAAGCACTACTTACATAATGGAAACGAGGACACATGTGGTGTTTTTTTGTTGCTGAATCCTTTTATGGTTTCACGAAGCTCAAGTCATCATGTTTGTCATTTTAACCTGATAAGTCATGGAGAGTGCATTTACATTCGTTCGTGATTAATCATACGTGATGGCGCGACTCATCGGTGACAGATGCAGAATATTCCTCTCCGTCAACGTCTCTTCTTCCTTCCTATTATCCATTATTGCTTTCAAGTGAATATCAAACCAATAAAAAGGAATCTAGGAAATTATATTAATCTTGTGGTAGGTCTTACTTACTATCGCACGAAATCCGTGTTTATTAAGTTGTTGCCTTCTCTAGTATTTTAGCTAGCCATATTGATATTGTGTTTGTATTAATGTTAAATGTCAACAGTATTAAAATATACTCAACTGTACTTGTATTCCATAATATTTATTCATACAGTCTTTAAATATAAAATCACATGTTTACGTATTAACATATATATAAGAAAAGATGTGGGTAAACTTTAAAAGGCGAGTGGCTCGTTTGGAGTTTTGTATTTAGTGGTTTATCTTATTGAAAATAAACATGTTGTTTTTCCTTATTAAACGTTGAACACTTCCAGAACATTTCGGTACCAGTTACAAATATATTTCCCTTACATCTTAAGAAAAGAATATCAATAAACAGTTCGACTACTTTCATGATCATGTCAAAACGCTAAATACTACATGCCTGAAAAGTGAAAACATGACAGTTTAATGATTATATGTCAAACAATTAGAATGAGATGATTACGAAATAAGAAATACGGGAAACTATTAATCAAGATTCTATCTATCATATCCTGTTGGAAAATGAAACTTGTCCTTATTCTACAGGCATATCAGGTTTTGTTAGACAAACCATTTGCTATGACATTCAATCGCATAACTACACGATGTTTGTACTTTGTGGGTAATTTCAGAAGCCTGCTCAAGCTCCTGAAATAATCATGATATTTGCGGTGAGTGCGTCTCAAGTGCGACTAACTGCGGTTTTCAACTTAAAGGCGACGTTAAAGCGACCTACAAAAAAAAATATTCGCTCATAATAATGCGTTTTGATCTATATATGAAACAACAGACATGGGTTAAACATGGTTGTTGGTGGGGTTTTTGTGGGGGGTGCATGATTGACTTGTTTTGCTGTTTATTGTGCCGTTGATATGTATTCTGTACTCATATCATGACCAGTGTTGTGTGGAAGTCTTGAGAGATTTCCTTGAGGAAAGGACTAATTAGACCTAAAAAATCTAGTGTGGCCTAATTGGACCTAGACTTGCATTTGGTCCAGCCTCATTAGAACTACGACCAATACTACGTAACTTTCATACAAAAATGCACTTAACCTCACCTCGTCACATACCATACAGACTTGTAAACTGAATCTAAGAAATGAAACCATATTTAGGTATTGCCCTTGACAACACTTGCCTCGTGCGCGAAGCAAGAGCCCTCCTTATTACCGAAACAGCATGGTGTACTACCAATCTACCCCAGCATGTTGCAGAGCAGCGTGCTCGAGGGACGTGTCGATCAACTTGGGACTGTGGCTTGAGAGTAAGCATCAAGTTCGGACAGCGCGTCTGCTGTCACTATAGGACTTGTGACAGCAGACTGAGATTAAAGATAAAGACCAGTTATGGTCATGCGATTGCATTGTGAAAGAAACGTCGTGGAATCGATCAGAAAAGGTTGATCATCTAGCATAATATAAGTATTGGTGTGTACAGCAAGGTTGTGGAATCATCGAATGATGATTGCAATGAAAGATAATCATACCTATATAATGATAATCATTTTGATGGATGATTTTCCCTTTTTGGTGAACTGACGTTAACAAGTTCCAAGTCAATCACTGACAAATGCTCTTCCACATGTCCTTATCACATGATTTGAAGATCATTATTGTTTACAAGATATTATCATTGATCATTAACAAAGATTGGTGTTACAACTCCTGTACATAAAATACATTACAAGTTTCATCGCTAATGGAGGTCCGGGAGCTATACCCTGCATAATTTTGTCTTATATTTTAGAATTCAATAAGTCATAGTGCACTTAATAAAGTTGGGTGTCAATCAAATCAGTCACCCGATTCCTCCACCACTAAACTCCAGCTCCTTTATATGCCAGAAATTACTGTGTCATCATCACTATTCCGATATATTGTTTCAACTATCTTCCCACCCCCCCCCCCAACTTCATGGAGATGGCATCCATGGAAACCACGGCATTTTCGTTTCCATGGAAATGGTGACTAGTCTGTGACATGGACATTGCAATATCGAAAGGTCAATGCTCTGACATGGAAAAGTATTTCTGGTCTTCCATGACCCAAACACATCCAAATTATGCAAGTAGTAAACAGAACTATTACTACATCTGTACAATCCATGCATTTCCTCTTTCCCCTACCCTCAGTTTTAGGGTGCGAGGTGAGAGGGGTGAGGGTAGAGGTTTCTTTCGGATGAGTTCTTAACTTTCGAGAGGGAACAATCAAACCGCATTGTTAGGCTCTGGAAGTGACCTATGACCTTATGATGCCTAATACACGAATGTGCCGGTTTTCGCAGATGCTGCTTCATGTCATGGAAGCTACGTACCCTCAACTCACCAGATTAAAGTTCCCCTATTGTCTCTCCCCCACGCGTTCCTCTTTGACCCTTAGTCCCATTACCACGAAAAATCCAACACATTCCATCCAGAAATACAGCTCGTCGAGATTAACGAATCAAATGGTTTTCTAAAGTTGTCATCAGGGCCAGAGGCAAGTACAAGTTTGTGTTACACACAGCCAACATGAATCCAGACAACCTCGTGTGGGGGAACTACGTCTGTCAAACATAGTCTTTGCAAAAAAGAAAATGTGGTAAACGAAAAGTGGTAAAGCGTGGCACAATAACAAAGTACTGACATTCCTTGAAATCCACGATATCATACATGAACTTCATTTCTCGAAACCTGCTCTTTCAAAGCCATCTTTCAAGTTTACTAAGTGACTTTTGACAGTTTACACATGCACTTTTAAACTTTGGGACGTGGAACCGTAACCTGACTTACAACCTCACCTCGATTGTAAGTGAACAGTAACCGATAAGAATAACACAGCTTATAAACTCACCTGAAAGCGATGACAAACTTATCCAACTGTTTTAACGAATCCCAGAATATCGAATAAACCTCATCGCAAACATGTAAACTCCACGTGTCTCCGAATCGACTCAAGACCGTCTTCGTCCACGTTGTATAAATCCGAATGGATGGAAATTGCCTGACGGCAAACTAGCAGCTATCAAACGAGCACACTTCTGCTAACTCCATCTCAAGCGGAGTGATGGTGAAAGTCAATGGGTAAAGAGGAGAGGGGAAGAGGGTGAGAAAAAAGGCGACCTTATCAAATTTGAGGATCATTTGCCGATCGGAGGAAAGTTAAAAACAACTCGAAACTTGAACTCCCTACCGCGCACGCGCAATCTAGAAACCAGATGAATGGAGAGAGAGGACGAAGACAAAGCGCCATTTTGTTTTCTCGCCCTGCGAGGTTTACGCTCGCCTAATTCAGGCTGTCAACACTCTTGGTGCAGTCTGAAGGTCGGGAACTTGATGCAAAAAGCAGCTCTCACTCACCGTCAAGTTCTTTCATGAAAAAGATGGAGTATTAAAACTTACCATCGCACTTGACTTGAACACGTGTGTTTTACACACATTCCTCAGACAACAAAATAATCGCTTAACCGATAATCGTTTTGTATGAACCGTCTGCGGAGCGCCAATTTGTTTTGTACGCACTCTTTCTGTGCTAATTAGGTCAATTGTTATTCAACTCAGTTCGTCTGCTTCAAATTGGCTTTGATTAGGAACATGATTGATTTGAGCAATGTTTTTGTTCGAGAAAGAAAATATTCATTATTATCCAGCGAAAATGTGCTTTCTAGTCATTTATGGATTACATGAGGAAAATTTCTTTGCTAGATAACAAATCTATGAGCGATCGCGCCTCAAATTATTTTGATTAACTTTCTTCTCTTATATTTCATCTGCTTAGTAAGATATGATATAATATAGGAGGTGACCCTTGAAAATGTCTCATCAAATGTGGTGAAAATTACATTGTTACGTCGTCAAGTTAATCATTTACATTTCCCTCTTCAGAAGGGTATGAAACGATTATTAAGAGGATCAAATATTATCGAGGTGGAGTAATATAAAACCATATTAAAGGGGTAAGTCATCAAACCCTCACGCAATTTACGGTCATCTTCACAATTAAACCTCGTATCTACTTCTGTGTCAACTCTCTCTTATGGTAATCGCTCCTTTCGCAAAGCTTCTGCTGAACTTTGGAACAAATTACCTTTAAATGTAAAAAACTGTCAAACCATTAACCTATTCAAAACTAGTCTCAAGACACATTTATTCAAAATTGCGTTCGATGATTAATTATCTCTGTTCACTTTGATGTGTATTCCATATGTATTGTTATTTGTAGGTTTATTTGCATTTTTAGTTTTGTATAAGTTGTAATTGTATATCAGTCTATTTTGTGTGTATAGCGCTTAGAGACTTCGGTGGTAAGCGCTTTATAAGTAACGTTTTTATTATTATTATTATTAAATAACATCTCCGATTCACGTTAGACTAAAGTTCTACGTCATCTAGTACGTCACCGTTGATAACAAGTCCTCTGCCGATCTCGTAAAGAAAAACTACATCACAAGCGCCGCTGATGTTTATTTGTTCTTTGAGAAATCTACAAATGAATATGTTTTGGCATATTGCTGCCTCGAATACACTAGACGGGTTTCCCCCTAATTTCAAATAAATTTTGGGCAACAATTTGCGTAGTTCTGATTGTTTCATGATGTTAAGTTTGGATTGTCAAATTTAAATCTAGTATACGGCTATATCAGAAAACTGATATTAACCTGTATACCTTTTTGACATAATTTTGACACAACAAACAAACATTGGAACCTTTCACAGTGGTGATTATGAAAACATGTTGTCTTCACAGAGTTTTCAAACATTTTGAGACAGTGTGACGCATTTTCCACAGAGCAATTCACAGTGTGTCTGTATAAAAGAAAATGTTTGAAAGACTTAAACATGCTGTACAACCACTACATAAATATGTCTTGTATAAAGGTGTTCCATCACGATGTAAACAGCCTGTTTTTACAGTGATTTCTTAACTCTTTAAGGACACAGTGTGACATAGTTTCCACACAGATTATCACAGTGTGGAGGCACCACAGAGAGGAAATGAAACACTCTCATAGTGTTAACAATGCGAACAGTTTTAAGTGTGGCGTTTTTTCAACAGAAAGATCCACAGTGAAAAGGCATCACCGAAAAGATTTAGAACATTCTAACTTTCTAAGTATTGCCAAACAACGCTGTATTCTCAGAGCTTGTCAAACTTTTGAACACAGTGTGGCATGATTATGTAAACAAAGAATTACACGGTGTGTATGCAACACAGAGATGATGTAGATCATGTTCACACTGCCCACAGTAAGAGAAATGTTTTCACAGTGTTGGTAATGTGAGAACCGTATTCACATTGTTTAAATTTATTATTGACACAGGAATCATACTGTACAGAAGTTATGTTGACCTACTCAATATTGTGCTGACAATGCGAACGAACCATGTTCACAATTTGTCCACACTGTGAACATACTGTGGGACACTGTGGCTTTTCCAGTTAACACTACACAACAATGTCTTATCTTGTATAAAGGGGAATATAAGGGAAAAGAATATGTGTGACCTTTTTCTTTTAGATTTGAGACAAACATACAAACACACACGGTCAATTTGCAACGATTGCACCCCGACAGCAAAATGCAAAGGCATCCGCGCCAAGTGACACTGAGATTGACATTCAATTCTTCTAATGCGCTGTTACCCGTCTGCTACCCGAGCTCTAGGGATGTGAGAGTTTCGATTTCATTAACAATCCGATACACAATGACGAGTATCATAGCTTATTGCCAGCTCTAGTTACACCAAGAAGTTCCTTGGTTACAAATTAATGTTACGATGCATCATAAACTGTGGTGTGCCATCGCCTATTGACATTGCATCGTCTACAACGATTCTATTTTGTTATATTTGAATTAAATAATTTATTTGTCTGTGAGTACGATGATGATAGAAAATACATAGTTTCAAAATATTTCAGTCAATTCGTTATCTTGATTGTATAGGCCTAAACGTCTGATGAATTTCAGAAAGAATACTTCGTTTTTTCTAGGTGGGTACACCAGGGGATGTATCAAACTATGTACACCATGACCGTGGAACGAATTCAATGGATGGTTTTGTTAAGAAACAAGAAACTTCAATGTACTTCAATTGTACTCATTTTAATTAAAGATATATTTACATTTACCATAGTTAAATGGTAAAGATTAAACAACATTTGAAAGCATATGTTAATTATTTTGATAATGATACGTTCACCTTCAACACTTTAATCTTAGTCTAAAAACATTACTAAATATGATGGATAAAAGATAAATGTTACTGATCGTCGAGCTTTGCGGCTTTTCAGACACATCAACTTGACTGTAGCTTATACTCGTCTCTGTCATGTGTCTGTTAAATGTTCTGACGTCGTTCTATGATTAGAGATTCTCTCAAATATATATTTATACAAAAAAGTAAGAGTATCTCACGAGCAATTTATCATCGTTTTGACGCCAGTTTTAAAAAGGTTCAGGGGTCAGCTCAAGTGCAATTAACGATACAGGAATGTTGCACGGGAATCTGAAGCTCGCAAGAGCGATATGGAATAAAGATTAAACATTCTTGTTTGCCTGAGGAAACATGGGTCCAGAATTGTCATGGAATGGTACGGAGAGAAACGGTGGATAAGGGAGAGAGAGACGAATGAAGAAGATGGAAGAGAGGGATACTGGAGAGCAAAGGAGAGGAAATTAAAAGATCGAGATAGGAACCAGTCACAAGATTTGATAATGTTTGTGGAGCGTGTCAACTCAACAGGAATGTTTCTCAGAACCAGAAAGGCTTATCTCACTTTACTTTAACGAACGAAGTGTCACATGGTCTTCAAAAGACACCTATCAACGTAGACGGAGATCACTTTACAACAGACTTCAAAATGGCTGACACTAAATTTTGAAGAAAAAAAATGGTCATTGCATTTTAAAAAGGCAATTTTATATAGGCCTATAAGGGAAATTTTAAAAACATTGTTCAACACTTTTTAGACTGAAAAAACATTAAAGGCATCATTTGTTTATAAAATTGTTCTAGACAGTCTTGAAAACTGTGGGGGCAAAAAGAAATTTGGTGTGCCATTGCTTCTTTTGTTTTACTTTCTTAATTCTTTTAAACTGACTTTGGCGGAAAATGCACAACTTGCCTTCGTGCATTGCCTTCGTGCATTGCCTTCAAATGTCAATTTACAGATAAAATTGTGCTCAGTGCTTGAGAACTAATAACGTTGATATTCCAGTCACTATGGATATGAAAAGTATGACTTTAAAGCCCCAGTCCCATATAAAGCCGGACCAGCACGGACGAGCACGGACCACTCCGGACCATCCCGGACCATGGTCTGGGGTGATCCGGGATGGTCCGGGATGTTTTGTTCAAAAAAAGTGTGATGCTTTTAAGCTACAGTCCCATATATGTCCCGGACCGTCCCGGACCATCCCGGACCCCATCCGGGGTGATCCGGGATTCGGTCCGTGTTGACACCGTGTTGGCACCGGGGTGGTCCTGGATGGTCCTGGATGGTCCTGGGCGGTCAATAACTCACTCCCGGACTGCCACGGATCAACACGGACCGCCCCGGCGCCACTACGGATGACCCCGGACCCAGCACGGTGGCTACACGGATCACCCCGGATCAAACTATTGTCCCGGACCGTCCCGGACCACCCCGGCAGTTTTTGACCGTCAAAAGCATCCGGGGTCGACTCCCGGACCGCCCAGGACCATCCAGGACCATCCAGGACCATCCAGGACCGTCCCGGACCATCCCGGATCCCATCCGGGGTGATCCGGGATTCGGTCCGTGTTGACACCGTGTTGGCACCGGGGTGGTCCTGGATGGTCCTGGATGGTCCTGGATGGTCCTGGATGGTCCTGGGCGGTCCGGGAGTCGACCCCGGATGTTTTTGACGGTCAAAAACTGCCGGGGTGGTCCGGGACAATAGTTTGATCCGGGGTGATCCGTGTAGCCACCGTGCTGGGTCCGGGGTCATCCGTAGTGGCGCCGGGGCGGTCCGTGTTGATCCGTGGCAGTCCGGGAGTGAGTTATTGACCGCCCAGGACCATCCAGGACCATCCAGGACCACCCCGGTGCCAACACGGTGTCAACACGGACCGAATCCCGGATCACCCCGGATGGGGTCCGGGATGGTCCGGGACGGTCCGGGACGTATATGGGACTGTAGCTTAAGGGACTGTAGCTTAAAAGCATCACACTTTTTTGAACAAAACATCCCGGACCATCCCGGATCACCCCAGACCATGGTCCGGGATGGTCCGGAGTGGTCCGTGCTCGTCCGTGCTGGTCCGGCTTTATATGGGACTGGGGCTTTAAGGGTTGATATGTGACATGGCGTGTTTATAGTGCATAAACGTTTAGGGAATGACTGTATTGAGCTCTCAAAACCATTAAAAGTACATTAAGAGACAACTGAATGGGAAGGAAACGGCGGACGGATATCGTTGAGGAGAAGCAGGTGAACAGGAAGAATTGAGAGCTATTAAGAGAGCCAGACAATATAAGGAATATGATAGCGATGACTGAGCAAAAGAGATGTGGAGTTGGTGGAGATGTGAGGGAATGCAGCATCCAAGTTCCAATGAACATAGTCACATCCAAAGCTCTGCCAACTCCTTGGTCGTATTGAAAGCAATGACAGAAACATCTGCCAGTCAGTTCCCTTTCGCGTCAATTCAATTAAGGGAGAGGAATGGCGGATACCACTCCAAACCAGTCAGCCAGCCTCGAAGCATGATAGGCTGTCGTCACGTACTCCAAACCTCGTGCCATTGGAGATCCGCCATTCGAGAACAAATTGTTGGAAAGTTCTAGCATGAAATAAGAGAGTCTTTGTGAGCACATTACGGTGAATTGATCAGGAATCTAGCCCGTAACGATGTCTTAGGCAACGATTGAAGAAGTGGAATGCCTGCCACGACATCAGAAGTATCAGAGTACATAACTGCTCTTGAAATGTTATGGAGAGGGTATCTTTGAAAAGACCATCTTATAAATCAGCGGGAAGCATGTTAACCTTTGACCTATCGGGGAATAATTATTGAAGGGTACAATGATTCATACACAACTAATTTCCCTTTAGTATACATGACAAATGAGTCTTTGCTCTGAGAATTGATATGTGTCTATTTATTCTGTGGTTGAAGGTACACAGCATTTGCGAAATATCTTTCTGGTTAATTACGAGACGAAAATTTGTCCTCCATCTTCAGAAATAAAAGTCTCAGTTGAGGGATTAGATTGTATATCAATAACTATACAATGACCCATGAAAACATCGTCAGGCACGTGACAGGCACGTGACGGGCACGTGAACAATCAATGATATGAAATACCATCTCTGCATTATTAAAAAGTTGCGATTTCATATTATAATGAACCGTATAGGGAAAAAGTAGATAAAAAGAAACATCGAATAGTATTTTTCCTTTGAATAAAACACTGTAGGTAAATTTGAAACTTTTACTCCAAAAACACAAAAATATATAAAGATACCATTTTACAAATTTTACACACAGACTTAGTAATAAATGTTTTGCCTTAATGACTTTCTAAAATACTTTTTCGAGTGGTAAGATATATCTATGCAAAAATCAGCCATTTACACTATGATATCATACAGTCCCTTTACATTACAGATTTATAAATGTGTGATTCATTAATCACAATTGTTTTCTCTATGCTGATTGCTAACATCCCATGACGAACTGAAGGATAGAAAAACAATAAACCTATAGAATGATATCTGAGATTAGAGCAATTAAAGGAGCGGCGCCAATTATCTACTGTTATCCAGCGTGATAGCATGGCAAGCGACCAAGAATGTTGCGTCTTAGAAAAACAACATGGATGATCATGGGTACATTCATATCGCCGTCCATGTCTCTCTGGCTAACTGACTCCCCCTCCGTCCCTCCCCTCATCCTCCCTTCCCATCCGTCATCGCCTCCGCCCCCGTCCCTTCCCTTCCCACCCCCTCCTCTCGACCTCTCCTCCTCCTCCTTCCCCTCCGCTTCCCCCTCCCCTCCTATCTCCTCTCTCCCATCTCCTCCCTTCGCTTCCACTCCCCCTTTCCTCCTTCTTTATAGAAGAACACAAGAGGTCTAAACTGAGATGATATGTCAAAGGGTTAAGGAACCCGACTGGTATCTAAATTGGTCCTCGAGCCGACATCTTGATTTCATCTTCGCCAGACTTACGCGGACTATCTTGGGCTATCCTAAATCCAAGCCCATCTTTGTTTTTCAACACTCCTTGTCCATATGAATAAACGATGCTAAACTTACTACTAGTACTACGACCATAAGCAGAGTTACCATGCAGGTTAGAGCATTTTGCAGTTTGCAATTTGCAAAAGCCCGCACCAAAGTAAACTAACTTGGATATCGAGCTCCAAGGCTAGCACAATTTGTAACTAATGCTGAATAAACACCGAAGTAGGTTTGTAAGAATAGCGCGTTTCCATGACAACCGTCTTATTTTCTGCTTTGAACAAGCTGCATTCAAAGCAACCACAAGTTCTTTTCACTTCTACAAACCGCCATCGTCCATCCATTTTTTTGAGGCTGTTTGAATGTTATTGTAATATGAGCTAGTTTAAAACGCAAATCGGCAACACTTACGCCACCACAAGTTATAAAAACAATCACAAATTTTAGCGCCAGTATTACTTTCATGGTTCCTCGAAACGTGGAGACGAATAAAGCGGAGGTATACAGATAGAATTGGACTTACCTGGGAGTTGAAAGTGAGCTCGTATCGTGTGAGGTTAATACCGCAGGATGCTATCCCGGTAGTGGCGAATATATCCAAAAGAAGAGGTGCGGATGACTCGCTATGCGATGCGTGGTGATGAAGATGATGATGTTGATGATGGCGGTGCGATGGAGGGCGCACATGCAGAGAGCAGAGATGGGCTGCTCACTCCTTAACTATTCCAAAAGATCAACCAAGACAGGTGCAAACCTCAACACACGGTCCTCGAGTTCCAAGGCTGGAGTTTCTCTCTCTCCCTCTCTCTCTCTCCCTCGCTGTATCTCTCTTGCTTTATCTTTCCTTATGTCATCCAAGTATCTTCGAAAGGGCACGGGGAGACAGTTTGGTTGTGCACGGCGGGGTGGCCGATGAAGGCAGGGGCCGAAGCGGACGAAAATAAACCAGGCAACAGTAATCAAGGAGCGGTAACTCAACACGTTTTCAAACTAGGATGGGAATGGAGAGCGTGATGAACACGGTACTCGCTGGCTGACGGTCTAACTCTTTCTGATGAAGTTCACTTGATGATGCTTGGTACTTGCTATCTCTTTACGCCCCTCAGGTATTCGGCATCCCAGCATCACAGCTCGGACGCTCATGCGTCGGTTTACGCGATACCATGCCTGGTAGCGGCGTGCGCTCCATTTGAAGGAGGCAAAAATAACTCTCCATACTTTCACGCAAACCCGAGCCGACATGTGCTCACGTCTCTTTATCAAACGTGTCCCCTCTCTCTTTTATATATACATACTTCTCCCCCTCAAATCCGACTTAAATCCCTTAATGTTTCCGAAGATTGAATTACAGCCCTATCAGGATCACTTACTACCCTATACATTCATGTTGAAGTGAGGCGATAAAAGCCAAGCTTGCCCAGCCACTGTAAAATAATACGCGTAAGGTTTATACAGGTTAAGAACGTGATAATCCAACCTGGCAGCTAGCAGTGCCGAATAAAATGTTCGCCCAACATCTGCTCAAAATCTTGTCCAAGTTATTTTCTTGAAGCCTTTTCCCTAGTATAAGTACCTTCAATTACCCCGAAGACACAGCTGTGTTGAATGGAATAGTGTCTTGAAACTCCGTCTTATTATTTGCTTACACCATATTTTGTTACATTTGCCACGCTGGTGGTTCATTGAAAGAGTCTGTGATGCTTGAGTATAAAATTGCAACAACGACCATATCGCAGGCCCACACCGAGTTATCGCAGTCTGTGTAGAAAGTCCTTATTTGAGAAAAATCCATTCATTCTATTCTTCTCTTCTTTTGCATGTGTACAAGGTATCTGACGTATGAAATAATTAACAAAGGCATTATATATGATATAGTAGCATACATTTGTGTCGGGATGACGGTTTTTTTTTACTAAGAAATTTGAATGACATTTACTAAAATAATTTTTTGTTAACGTTCGTCTTCATGACATCTTAATTACCACAATTAAAGGTCTCCCTTATTCCATAGTTTGTTCGTTGTTGATGGTTTCCATGGCGACCCATCCTCTAATAAAGACAAAACATGTTCACATCTCATACTGATGACAATTACGCGAACTTTGACCTTTCAGTGATCTCGTATCACCTGAACTTAAAGGCTTTGGTTTTGTTAGCATGATTAACTACGCCGATTATGCATGCTATGCTTTCAAACCAAGGTTGTCCTTGGGGGTTACAAACCAAAAAATACGTACGTTTATTAGTGTAACATTCGCAAGAGTGTTTTGTGTTAATGTAAGTATAAAGATAACATTCATAAGAGCTAATGACTTCCATCTTCCGTGGCGAAGGTAAAACCAAAATACAAGTTACTTGATCAATTAAAGTTTAAATTAAAGCTGTTTAATCACAAACTTCTAACACGAATAGCGTCGCAAATATCATTACATATCGTTTGGTCAATATCTAATTTACATGTGTGCACAGACCTCTCAAAACAGAGAATTCCCAAACAGATAATGATTTTGAGTCGATTAGTTAAATTTCTCATTTGAGATCATGGTAGAAAAAAAAAATTCTAAGTCGATTACCATCGAATTTGTGGAACAAGTCATATATTTTACAAATATTGCATTGTACGGTTATCCTTACCTCAAGTCATTTGTCACAAAGCATTTGTTTCAAAGACGGCTAAAGATGACACTCGCGAGCCACGCCCAAAATGTGAGGGAAAGAAGATGAAATCGAGGGTTATATAGATGAAGAGGTAACAACAGAGGGGTTGCCACAGAGAGATTCAGTTTCATTTAGAAATAAATATGACACCGTTACGAAACACCCAACGAGTGACGAAAGTAAGACCCCCCCCCCCCCCCCCAATAAAAAAAGAGATAGATTTTCGATGGTTAGATGAAGGGGTAAGAGACATAAATATTACACGTTCAAGACACACCCAGAAAGTTAGAGAACAAATGACGAAATTGGGGGTTACATGAAGGAGTATAAGAGAGAATGTGGGTGAGGAAGAGATAGAGGGATAAAACACACCCAAAAAGTGAAAGTAGAAATTTAAAAAATATATGAAGGTTAAGAGGAACAGTTAAAAGAGAGAGAAGGAGAACGGTGGTGATACAGAAACAGAGAGAGAGAGAGATAGAAGGGGGAGAGCAGTCCTGAGTTTCATAGGGAAATAATGATTACACGTTTGAGACACACCCAGAAGATTGAGAGAAAAGAATATAAATTGTGTAGGTTAAGATGGAGTAAGAGGCGGAGGGTGGAGAATGAGGCATAGAGAGAAGGAGAGAATGGGAGTAAGAAAGAAAAAGGGTGTAAATGGGACAACGATGAAGAGTTACAGAGAGAGTGACTGGGAGACAAAAGTGCAAGACATACAGGAAGAGATAGAACCAGAGAGAGAGATACACACAGAGAAAGAGAGAGAGTTAACGTCCAACAGATGACCCATGAAAGTCAACACTATCCGTCAACGTCCATCGAAATTATGACGTCACAGATTCTTCTTCTACAGAGTATGCTTAAAGAGCTAACATCCACTTATATTTTTTTCACATGCAAGAGGTGACACATAATTTCATTGGTTGGTCGAGATCTAAATTGGCCTTTTTTCATTTCTGCACTGTCGGTCACATTTGCAAGCAGAACATTTAGGTGAATCTGGTCAAACTGTATTCCTTAGTCATTGTTTGTAGCGTAGTATTGATCTAGACTAGAGTATTGAGGGGAAGCTGACATGGGGGGGGGGGGCACGTACCATAATCGCTGGATGTGGGGAAATGAAAAGCTAACAAGACAATTGATTTAGGGAACGTTTCGGGAGGGGTCGTTCCCTTCCCATATCATCTCTCTCTCTCTCTCTCTCTCTCTCTCTCTTCTTTCACTTTTTCCCTCTCCTTTTCGGTCCCCGCCCCTCGTAGCTACGCCATCAACTCCTGCTACGACTAGACGTGCATGGCCTTTAAGATCCGTGCTGTGTTTGACACACGGAGATGTCTCTATAAATCCTGCGTTTATTTATATTGATCAGTTTGATGCGCATTGGACAGCCGCTTGTCCCTGGTCTTGGTGGATGTCCACCTCCGAGCCGGAGCCTGTATCAGATAGCAAGAGAGGTGACGATTGATATTAGGCCCCGCTCGACATGATACACTAACGAGGAGGAGGAGGACTCGCTATCCTCCTCCGGTAGGCGATGAGATGAAGAGGAGCGGGAAGAGGAAAGGGATGCGATCCGGCGATGGAATCGGATGCCACAGCGAACCCAGAATACCGGACGTCCCTGGTATCATAGGTGTTTCCGAATAAGCTTTGGGCTTTTGTAGAATAAAAATGAGATGTTCGCTCAGAACATTAACAATTTTCAATAAATAGACAAACGAACAAAAACACATGATATTATAAGTGATCTTAGACGAAAGGCAGAAAAAAAAACAAAGCTAACAAACAACAAAGTTCCAAGTTCTGATACGCAGTTCTTAGTGATTTAAACTTTAAGGTCAAGTTGAGCTACATTTTTGTTGCATTTTATCGACCCGAAATACAAAGAATTTGTGGAGGATGCATAGCTTGCTGAACATGTGGGATGTAATGTAATTAAATTTTGATGGAAATATTTTACCTGACATAGTTTTCGAGAGCTGGGGATGAAAAAGGTCAATGAAAAAAAATGGTTTGGCGATACAAAATAAAGAGGGGGAAGTAAATGCTAATGAATGTTCGACTTAGAAAGTGTGATGTTGAAGTTGGCATGAGGATGTCGATAACAGACGTATATCTTTCTAGATGTAACTAACATTTTACAATCTAATAACCATATTTTGTTAACTCTAACACCATAGAAAGACCTGTTTGAAAAGCAGAAAAATCGGTTATCACTTTTGGCAACAGGCAGACGGTGATTATACTAATGCACCGAATGACTTTCTCTCCAAAAAAACTCTAATGAAATTAATGTTTTAACAGTATATGTTGTTTTTCGACGTATAGTAATGACATCACAAACTTTCAACAAAAAGTAAACCTCTGAAGCACAAAATGACATCGATGACTATCATAGCAAAAGGATTAGAAGAAAAAGATAAATCCTGAACCGTAGGGAAAATAGATTTTATGTCATTAAATTGTAGGTTTGGAAGATCACCCTTTTTAAAATTCAATTAAAGTGTTATGAAAAACAAAATATTTTCTTTGTTAATTATTAAGCTCAATGGGCCTTCGAATTCAACTCATTTCCGAGGGACTTTTCTATTTTCAATTTTCAACTAGAGACAGCCTCTCATCTCTTTATCTCCGACTTTCTGTCTCTCTATTTACATCTGTCCGTCTGTCTGCCCCTCTCTTTCTCTCCCTCTCTTTCCCTTTTTCTCTCTCTTTGCTCCCTCTCTCTCTTTCTCTTTCTCTCTTTCTCTATTTTCTCTGTCACTCTATCTCTATCTCTCTCTCTCTCTCTCTCTCTCTCTCTCTCTCTCTCTTATTCACAAACACACAGGCAGTCTATAATGATTGGATTCAACATTCGTCAACCTATCTCAGAATATGTTCCTTTCATGTTAAAAGGAAACCCACTGCTCAAAACAACAATGACATTGACCCTTTGCCCTCCATTTCAGTTTCATTTTTCAAAAATGTAAATATCACCCACTCGAATTCGTTTATTGACTTATCGCCCACATCAACGGGATCATGCACATATAGAACATGTACTTTTCTGGTTATGAATGTGTACTTTGGCGATGACATTTTGGTCTGAGACCCACCCGAAATTCTTGGATTTATCTCAAGTCACCTGGAGCTATAATTTCGAATATTGTTTTCACAGTATATAAATTGCATTTGAACTATATCGAAATGAAAAGCGAAAGTACTATACACAATAGTTGCAAAAATCATTCCCCTCCCCCTTTCAAGTGGGAATACAACTGTCAAACTCTGAGATTTCTTCTCAAAAAGGGAAGGTTTAAAGATAAACTTGAGTTCTGGTAAAAAAGGAAAATGAATTCTCACATCATCTAACAAAACTTACACTGAATGTTCAAGATTACAAATAAATGTCATGTGCCAAACAACTTCGGAAGAAAATGTATACTGGCTGAGTAATTAGCATAGAAAGATAAGGAAATCGGGGTAGTACTAGCCCCGACACCATGTGTGTTGTCCCATACACATCTTTCTGTGTAAGTGATTGTTACTTTACCAAGACTCTGCCAAATTTATGATGATTTTGATGACTCCAGAACCTTGCATTTTACATCATTACTTGCATGCTATATGATCAACTTCTCTGATCCATTCCACACCTTTTCTTTCACAATGCAATCGCATTACCAGAACTCAAGTTTATCTTTAACTTACACAAACAGAGATTTTCTGTATTTCGAGAGCACCCCCCCCCCCCCAAAAAAAAGGAAGTAAAATACCAACAAGGATATTGCCTAACAATACAGGTCCCTGAATTTAGGAAAATATAGTATTAACAAAATCGTACGTTTCCAACAAACCGAACTGACTTTTTTTTTCCTTCAATTCAATTCAATTGGTTTATTTTTCCAAATCATATACAATTACAAATATAATTCATGTACAGTAACATAATAGATAAGGAAAAAAAGGGAAACCAAAAAATAGCAGAAGCTTGTGGTTGAAAAATTCCCTCAGTACATTATCGTAATCAAACTGTGTACATAAATGAAAAGTTAGAAAATATTCAAAAATTACACTTACACTATATACAAAACTGACAAAAAAAGCTAATGATAAATTACCATACACATCCACGCATACAATCAATCACACAGGGAGGGGTGGGGGGGGGGGTCAGGATTCGGGGCCCAGTCAGTTGTGATTGGTGCAAGTTAGTCCCCCACTCATATAGGTATATACATGTAAGCAGGTAAAGTGACAAAAGACTGACCTGGACCAGCCACAAAAAAGAGTGATGGGCCATTAGAACTTTGAAGGGAAGATGATACAATAAATGTCATGACACTCTTTGTAAAACTCCAATCGATGACAATGAGGTGACTAAGTCTGGAGAAGGTTGGTTATAATCCATGTCGAGTCAACAATAACGGGTCATCAGGCTACAGATTCAGTACATCATAACTATGAGAGTAGTGAGAAGCCTGTCCCTCTTGCAACATACTACACTGTAACCCATTATTAAAGTTGGTTTTTTTTAAAAAATTTTTATCTCGTTTCATGAAGTGATTGTGAAATTATGAATATTCTTGATAACTAATAATAGTGGGTTGTCGTATACACTGTAAAAAAATAATAGTCGAAATAACTCAATAAAATTGAGGAAAAGAATTGCCTTATTTTTATTAAGTAAATATTACCTACAGCATCTTAAGTAGAATTTACTTATTTTGTTGAATAAATTTTTACTCAGTTAAATCGAGTTAACGTAAATAATTTAAGTATTGTAATCATTTTAGATAATTAAAAAAAAAGCTATGAGAGGATTACATATTGCACGATTTGGTACCCATCTAATCTAACAAGTAACATCCACTAATCACTAACACTACTTCCATTTAAGATTTAACCGTAAATATAAATATCTACCACCATCACAAACTATTACATACGCTTCAATTCGACACATATTGAAAGGTTCCAAATTTTATATATACTTGACCGTAGCATCTTAAAAGGAAAATTGGTTGACAATTTCCTGAAATATCAAGTTTTTATTTGTTTTGAACTGGGTAACAATTAAAAAATGTCTTGTCTTTGCTTAGCCATGTTAAATGAATTAGTAAATGTTTTAAAGTCCTTAAATTTTCATTCAACCACAAAAAAGAATTGCTTTATTTAAAAAAGAGTTTAATTTGGTCTTAATGAATATTCATAAATTATGTAAATATTTTTATTACGCACTGCATCGGTCCTTACTTTAAAAAGATAAGAATAATCAACATAAATTGTTTGAGTAATACGTATAATTTCTGATTTTGAGTTAAAATTACTAAATTAATACAAGCTGAAATTACTTAAGGTTCTTATGTATTTGATTTTACTTAAATATTCCACGTATGTTCTACTAAATTGAAAGTTTGAGTTAGCAAGACTTAAATTTAGTGCATAAGTGGCAAAACTAATGTTTTCAAGTAAATTCTACATGGAAAAAATACGTAAAAATTACCAATGAACAAATTCTTTTTTACAGTGTAGCGCTCACTTCTGTCATACTTGACACTCCTGGCGCTCCAAAATGATTACCCCGGCTTTATAGCATGGCTGCCATTACGGCGCTCTAGCATTCTCAAGGAATTATATCATCTCAGAAGGTTATCGGTTAATCTATGAGGATCTTTAGATTGATCAATAAACGTGGTATAAAGTTAGGAGAAAGATTAAATTTTCATCCATCAAGATTAAACCATATTGCCACAATCATTTCATAAAAAGAGGTAAGAAAAATATAATTCCTACTTTATTGGAAACAGTGTACATGTATATAATTATGGCTTCAGAGCTCATGCTTGCTAATAATGTTCGTCTGTTAACATCGCGATAGTGCATTGGACTACTACCATTATTTCTTAACGCGTCCATGTCTCATGAATGGGTTTTGTTGATCCCGTATCGATCTGCTTTCCCTTTTTTTAGAATGACAAAGAAGAATTACTTGTGGGTGTCTCGCTATTTCTAAATGAAAATCAAAGAAATTCTTCTGATCAATAGGAAAGACTCATCAATCCTGTCTACGCGCTTTTAAAGAGAAGATTGATTTTTGGTACAGGTGAAAACAATCGCAAGCTTTCTCATTCTTTTCCTTTTTTGTGGGCGGAAGAATATCATAGTAGCAATCTCACATACAACTGATTGGTCTTGAAATGTCCTCATGACAAATATAGCTAATACTACTCTAAAAACTTTGGACCACAGATATATGCCATTGACTTGAGTGTGTGTGTAGTCTCATGTAGACTTACCTAATAATCTACTCTGCTTTTACTTTTATGTGATTTTCAACGAGACCGAATCAGTTTGATATTACTTTTTGGAGGAGTTTAAAACCTCACAGATAAAAAAAAAAACATTGGTAGTACATGGTGTACAACCTTTCCCAACAACAGCAGCTAGACAGTTCCTTTCACAATGGAATCGTATGAACCAGAATTCAGGTATATCTGTTAGCATAGACGTAGCCTAGGGGGTAAGGGGGGCCGTACCCCTCCTTTTGCCCCGTTCATCCCCTAAGAAAAGATCAACCAATGAAAGAGTCAAAACCTTCATCATATTATACTGTTACCCTCACAGTCACTCAGGTATTTGGAGGGACACCATGAGGTCTGCGTTACAGACCCCCCCCCCCCCTCCGCGCCCCTGCCCGCCCCCTGCCCCCGCACTTTCAGCAAGTCTTGCTACACCAGTATCTTTAATAATGTGACCTAGCGCAGATACAAAGAGTGGCATGACATTGCAAGAAGAAGATGGGTTCGTTTACCTTTCTATGTATAGATTGTGACTTTGACCTCTCTTAAAATAACCCAACCTTGAATCTTGATTTATAATTTTAGGGAGAGGTACTGACGGGATATGATTGTTTTCACAGCATCACCATACCTATAAACAGAGCATCTGTTCTAGTTGTGCCACAGAAACCAATATGGTATGCTTGTATTTAAAGTTGGACTTAAACATTATGGAGAGCCATTCGTGGCCTTGAAATAAAATAAAATAAAAAAAATGTTCTAAGTTACAGAAATGTTGAAAATGTAGTACATTAAATTATTTGTATCGTGAGGTTTTGAAATCATCAAAATGACGAGAAATAGACACAATCTTGCTAAAATCACATACAGGGAAAAGCACCCCACCCAGATATTGTGTTTATAGGACTACACACATGCGGCATCAAATTTGGCCAAAGTTTAAGGTATTTGTAGTAACATTTGGCATACTTGGAATATGAGGATATTTCATTTTCGAGAGCGATTGTTTTTATGTGAGATAAAATTACTACTAGTACATTATTTCACATAAGAACTAATTTTAACGAGATTTTAACCCCCCCCCCCTCCTCGACAAGTACCCAACCCTCGATTGATATAAATATATTATAGATAATGAAGAGTGACTAGGTATATAAGGAGATCAGGAGAGGAGGGGTGGGGCAAACCTGGTAAAATTACAGATGCACAGGGCTTTACAACAGGATTTGAATATCAATTTATGATTGTGGTTTACAACAGATGTTTGTGTATACCATAGGTTCGTATTACTCAATTTGTATTTAGCCAAACCTGCTTATTAAAGGTCACCCAAGGGAAACTGTAAGCAGGTGGCCTTTCTAGACAGGTTCTACAACATACATTTCCTTCTCGAGGGAGACGAAATACATGGCCAATATACACAGGTGGTCTTTATAGAGAGAGTTTCACTAAGACAGGTTTGACTGTACTACAACCATGGAGATATTCTTATATCTCCATGCTACAACCTTGCTCTACTTATTCCTTACATCCTGTAAAATCATGCACTAAAAAGCTCTACATTAACACAATTATGAATTCATATTTCAGACAATTTTCAGCTGCATAGAAATACAATTCTTCGTTTCAGTAACCGCTCAATATACAATGCCTGATACCACTCTAGATATTTCTTACTAAAAGGATGTCAGTTTTTTAATATTTTGATTTGAGGTGAGACAAAATTATGACATATTCCGTGAAATTGGTGATCACATACAATGCAAGGCCTTGATGTTACCAACTGTTTCGTACATTATAACGCGGCAGATGAAGGGATGAAGACATTTCGTCGCAACTTTTTGGCAAATCATGAAACGAGAAACGCAATCACTAACGAACGCCCGTGTATTAAAAAAAAGTGCTGACCCATCATGCTAGCAAGCAGTGGCCTTGAGCGATTATAGTTATTGTCTTTTGTTTTGAAGTAAGATTATATTTTCTATTTCCTGTATATGGAATAACCCTGGACGCCTTTCCACGTTTGCTTGCTAATGCCGTCAGCTGCGTGACAGACAATGTGAAAAAGAGGCAAATTTTATCGAACCGCGAAAGGCGCGAACAACAACACAAAATCAGCAAAAATCTAGCAGAAAGCGCACGTATGTAGCATAATGTAGCACGAAAGATCAATGATGAAGAAAAATAAAAAGGAATATTTAGAAAGGAGGGGTATTATGGATGGGAGGTTTATGAAATCCAGCTCTAGTCGTCGTATGTTTACTGGCAGGGGTGCTTGTAAGTGCCCCTAGTCCCCTTTCTCTACCCCTCCATGAATCATGGTTTGATTTGGCAATTAGCGTCAACCAGGCAGCGTCAGTATAACTCGGGTTGAAACTAGAGAGAACCATTAACACCAGTTTTGTGGTGAAATACGTGACTTTAATCACGACTCGCACAGCAGCAAGTCTCGTGTCTTCTCATTTCTAAATCTGGTGGTATCATAATTTCCAGCATTGTTTACACAGCACGCTGATGATGATTACAAACATGGTTACCGCGCTACATCCAACCGGCCATTTTAAAATAAAAGTCGCACGCGCATCCAGAACTGTCAATCAGTGATTCAATTACTCGAAATAAAGTTATGTATTTATAAAAGTGATGACAAATAGAGGCACTTTATTCGGTTATTCGATTTCTGAATTTTCTCGTAAGTCTGGTTTTTGCTAATAGGTTATTCTTTCGTCTTCATTTTCTTCTGACGCCTACCGTCTGCAACAAGCAGGCTAAGTCAAGATTATTCCCGAAGTAGACACCTTTTGAAAAATAAATTTGCCAAACAGATAGGCCTATATTCCCATGACTAAAGCGTCATAAACGTTCTATTTATTCATCAGTAGGGGCGGCTTTAGTATCGTCAGTATTCCAGGGGCTGAATATTTTTACCTGAAAATACATGTATAATCTCGGGGATCCCTCCGGCAATCACAAGCTTTGGGGCGGTGGGGGCAGGGGGGGGGGGGTAATCTGAAGAAGGAAAAACTCGACATCGCTTACCCTCTTTTCCCCTTTCTCCTTCTCCTTATTTCCCTTTACCACTTTTTTTTAACTTCCCAGCTCCCCCTTTCTCTTTATTCACCAGGGAATGGGCGTCGTTACCCCCTTCTGTATGCCCATTGTGAATGGTTATCAGGGAACATTTCCTGTCGTACTACATGGTTAAAGTTTTCAATAAAGATTGTGACCAAGAATGCAAAGCAAAGGAAACCAAGTCAATCTACGACCGAAATTCAGACAAAAACTTATAAAAAAATGTACCCTTGAACGTTATATACATGTTCCTAAATGGAACCTAGACCCGTACCTTCGATTTAATCGCTGTATAACGACTCCTGTCAAAATGTATTAACGGGGCGACGTATCTCACTGAAGTTAGAAGACAAAAACGTTGTCTAACAAGAACTGTCAGTTTCTGACCTCGTATTGGATTAACCTTGACCATGGTCATTGGCGCGGATTTATGGTGGGGGCACAACCGGCCTGCGCCCCCTTTAAAAACCTATGTAACATACCGTAAATACACCAACAAAAAGAAATGAACCGATTTATTCATTTTTTAAGATTCAAAATATACCGGTAAATTTGATAACTTTAATTGCTTGGCAGAGATTTTTTCCCTTCTCGGTATTATGAGACTAGACTAGGTGCATAATGCGTGGCCTTATTATGATGTGTCTAAATGTATTGTGGGTTTCACTGGAAGGAAAATCTATGTGTCCAGACCTAAATATTGTTAATGGTCAGCCATATACGCCCCCCCCCCCCCGCAAAAAAAAAATTAAAAAAATTAAAAACAAATAAATCAATAAATAAATAGATTAGATTCAAGATTGATTCATTCCATTCAATAAAAAACATACATATAAAAGATACTACAAGTGTAAAAAAGAAAGAAATACAAGTTGTATAAACATCAGAAGGTAACTGATCAATACATTTAAAGGTAAAGAAATCAAATGGAATTTGGGTCACTGCAAAAGTTCGAATGAATTTGAACTTGTCGAGGCTGTGCCAAAGGTTTGAATTAAAATATTTTTGCAATGGATAACTATGTACATAAATAATTTACTGGACAATAACAATAAATGAAATGAATTAAATAAATAAATGAATAAATATACTTGTCATAGGCTTTTGTAACATGAAGTTATGAAGAAAGAGTGACTGAGCTTTCATACGTGATATTGTCGGACATTATCCATCCCTTCCTGTCGTTAATCCGAGTATAAAACCTAACGATCGATATAGATTATTCTAGACCGTTTCCAACTACATCGGAAGAGAGTCCGACAAGCCCGCCCCCTCCCCCACTCAGTGTTATTTAGGGTACGCATATGCGTGTTTCCTGTACCCCCCCCCCCCCTTTCAGTAAAAGTCCGGTGTGTAAAGTCACTGCGGGTAGATCTTTTGCTTTTGTTATACGAGCCTTTTCAGCACCCCCCCCCCGCTTTCAGCATAAGTCTGGTGTGTAAAGTCAATATAAGTAGATCTTTTTCTTTTTGTTACGAGCCGGAGATTTTGGGTACACGCATGCGGTTCCTCCGTTCCCGGAGTGCGGGGGGGGGGGGGGGGGGGAGGCGGGCCGGCAAGAAAAAATCTATGTTATATATTATTTGGTCGTGGCTTGTCAACAATATTCTGTGACGTATATCATCTCGGGGGGGGGGGGGGGGGGACATAACAAAACAACAACCACCGATGTAATTAGCAATTAATCAAGTTCCTGGATGATATCTATTTTCGGTTTTTTACGTAATATTATTCTTGTTCTCGATAAAAAAAAAGCATGTATAGAAAAGGATAACATAATAATGATGTAAGAAATAATTATATAGTGACGCTTAGCAGTGTAATCAACATGCGTGTAATTTTAATTGTAAACGAACTATCACATGATTTTTCTAACAAACACTTTTTTTTACAATTTATATTTCACTGGTACTACATGGAATACAAGGACGACTTGATAAAACAGATGGACTTAATGTTAATGCAACTGAAATGAGCCATCTGCTTTTAAATTAGAGCGTTACATTTTTCTTTTTCAATACGAAAATAAAATAAACAAAACAAATTAAATTCAGCTTATTCAGGTAACCATATGCTTATTTAAATGATTCTACAACATTAATTAATTTGGTGAAGTTAACTATTTTATTGTTTTCTCTTTTCATTTTATATTTTTTTGAATGACATTTATGAAACACCAATTTCTGCATGTTCGAAACATGTGAATAGTAGTGAGAAATGTATCCAGCTAAAAAACACTACTTTAATTTCCTGATCACTCGACGGTACGACAAAGTTGAATGTCCTTTATTCTGGACCTTACACATCGAATATTAATAGTCTTTCCCTAAAAGAAGCTGGTGAATTATAAAAGCATATTGCTCTAGGTATTGTATTAATGAAGGACAGAGTTTAAAAAAAAATGGAAAATAGAAAGATTCTACCACATATTATAATTTATTTACACTTCAAATTCACACTTTACAATCTAAACGACGCAGCTGGCACAAGCCCACTAAATCATTACCATTTCTTCCTGAAGCTACATAAAAGCGAAAACAAATCAATACACAACTTGTCTGGAAACAATAACGTTCTATCATCAGCATATTAACGATTTCGTATGCCTTAATTAGCTCTGAATTGATAACATAAAGCATGATATTACCGAAGTTATATCTTTTCTTTTTTGTGTTTGTTCGAGCTGCATCGATATTCTTGCTTTAACCTTGCATATAACTTTTCAAATCTTGATAAATAATGAAAGTTTCAAGTTACTTACTTTATTTTGTTGATCCTATTTCATCGTCCCCAATCGATGTTAGTTTGCTATCCTTAATTACAGAGAACGATTTCCCCATAACAGATCATTCGGTTGCAATATGATATATTGTGGAGACAGCACTCCGAGCGTTGCTTATCCATGTAATGTGCTTGACACGGCTACACTTGCAACGTCACTCACCAAGTTGATGCAAACATGAAGACAGAATCCATAAGCATTATTTTGCCTCCCTTTCCCCACCCGTAGGGTATCTCAATAAAAAATGGGGCACCATTTCAACCGTTCTTGGCACGTTGGAGATTGATCTTTGATGTGCATTCGTAATTTGGCAAGAGGTGAGACTATGCTTGTGCCATAATATATGCTGAGATACATTATGTTGACACGTTGTGTCGAGAGGAAATTATGATTACATACATTGCGTATGCTACAGGGCGTTTCAAGAAAAGGGAACGAAATAGCAACTCCTGGCTCTACAGGAAAGAAACAGGATTACGTGACCAAAAACTAAGAAGGAGAAAAACCTGACAGCCCAGTTACATTTTGGATTCTAGGACTACCCTCCCAGGACTAGGACGCAGGAGATTCATCCCTGGGAGAATAAGGAGGCCTGCTTGGCGTAGCAATAACATAACACCGTTTCATCAATCTGTCTGCAACGAATATGCAGTTACAAGTACATGTGCAACAACTACAAAACGTATTGTATCCCAGCAAGTGATAAGGAGGAGGGGGGGGGGGGGGGGTAACCTCTTTAGGTAGGGGGACTCTTTGCTGCAGGCCCACTGAAAATGATATTTATTTCTTTATGTATGGGCTTTCAAGTAAGAGGAGCTTAGCCAACTCCACCCAAAGTAGGGTTGACAAAATCTTCAATCGATATTGCTTCATTTTTTTCTTTCAGTCTCGATGATGCATAAATGGGGGGGGGGGGGGTGGAAGGTGAATTCCCCTCACCGGAAAGTAGGGAAGTCTTTGTTGTAGACCCACTGTCATTGTTTTATTGTTTTATTTTAACGTGACTTCAACAGGGGGACAAGCCGGGGGCTATGTCGGCTCAATGTTTTTTTTTTGATACGCCACTAAGAGATATGAAACGAAAGTAGGCTGAGAGTGAAACCCCCAAGTTTATTGCTTCAATTATTTTTTGTTTTGAGTCTAGACAATGCCAATGAAACACAAGTGGCACTGATCCAGATCACCCAAGCACATAAATATGACAATTCCTTACTCATCCTCTTCTTACCTGACTCAACAGGTCACAGTCGAACATTCCTATACTTTCTTTCCGGAGGCCCCCACGTAACCCGAGAGTACATGCCCATAGGGAGTCGCTCCATGAGCACGCAATGTTGTGCAGGGTGCGACAATAGATGGGCAGGGGTGACACCCCCCCCCCCCCCCCCCATTTTTAAAGACCTCTTTGAATATCCATGATTGTTGTGTGCATGTTTCTACCTTGTTAAACCCCTGTCGACATATTTCGATGCAATATACCAACATGATTTGTAAGCTTCTTGGAAACTTTCGGCAAAGTTGGTCCTACTACCCCGCCCTTTATTCATAATATTCTAGGGACGCCCCTGATGAGCAGACACAGAGCCAACTTTCTTTTCGTCTCCAGGCGAGTGCTGACTCCAAATCCATTGAGTATTAATGAGCACTAACATTGTTCGTAATGTTTCATAGAAAACATTTATCATTTAAATCATTATGATTAATGATAATAAAAGTACTCAATTTTGTATAGCGCATATATCATATGTTTATAAATCATTTCCCCCACCATATTATGCATTTAGAGAGTTAAAATTCAAACCTGTTATGAAATGCAGGTAAGGATAGGTCGGACAAATCCATCCGGGTCTTCCTCCTCGAACCAGGAATTCAGTTTATGTGTTAAGAAATCGAAGGAAATTTCAGAGTAAAGTTGCGAACCCTCTAATTTGTTCATCAATCCCTTTAAATGAGTTGATGAGAATTACGTAACCCGAATGCTCATGAATCGTACCGGGGTGACCTGCCGCTGGACTATCATCCCCCACCCCACCCCCCCCCCCACACACACCCCCACCCCTCGTCAACCGGATTGTTCTGGCAGCTGGAAGACAACTGCCAAAAGAGATTAGAAAAGCAACAGGTGAACGACGGCTCATGAATATTCGTCACAATGCAGTTAAAACAACATAATGTAGTGTGGCTACTGATTTAGACAAGTAAATAATCGTTTGGCCACTAATTTCATTCTTTCACTCATTTTATGATTAGAACATTATTACGATTTAAATCAGATTTGTGTTAACTTTCTGCTTCACATTTCTTTTGCGCAGGATTTTATATTTTGGATTTGGATTGAATCGGATTAAATTGAGTTGATTAGGAATAAATCGCAAAAATGACGGTAAATGAACGATTGTAGACTCTGTCACAACGCGAATTATGATACATGAATACTATACAAAAAAAGGGGAAAATAATGGATGAATAACATTTATTTACATTGTTAACTAAATGTTTTTGTATTGTTGATATTGAGATAAGAGAGAGAGAGAGAGGGGGGGGGGGGGGGAGGGAGAGAAAAGAGAAACAGACAGAGAGAGAGAGAGAGACGCAGAGAAAGACGCAATACTGAAGACGATAAGATGAAATGGAATGTTGAAGAGCTATTAACTATTCGATCCAATATGAGTTTTTTTGTGCTATTCTAAAACAGAAATGAACCCAAAACTCATAATGCACTTGATCAAAGATCTACTGCAATTTCAAGGGAAGTTGACCCGTTTGATTGTCAAGTTGGGAATATCACATTTTGCCCCTCCGGACACATTTTACGGGAACCCTGAATAACAACAATCTTGGATAACATATGCGCCTGGAAAAATCGAGGTTATTGTTATCATTTTGTCGAGGAATGTGAAGAGAATATAGAGAAATTATGACTTAGAATCTTTGACAGGTGAGGGTAACATACACCCCCTTCTATTTTGTTGAATGCTCGGTGGCGTAGCCAACAGGGCACGGGACACTTGCCCTCCACCCTAACTGAATGGTAAACACAAATGTAAAAATGAGAGGGAGATAGAGAGAAAGAGAGAGAGAGAGAGAGAGTGGTGAGGGAGGGAGAGAGAGAGAGGGGGAAAAATTGAGAGAAAACAAAGAAGGGGAGAAGAACATGAATATCATAAAAACGACCCTCCAAACCTCTTACTCGTTCCAGTTCCTAGCCCGCCTAAAAGCCCACTGCGCCCCTCTCTCCCCCTTCCCAATTACTTCGCCATTCTCTTGTGTCTACACTCATGTCTTTATATGTATGGATCATTTTCGTTAAAGTTTACAATCTAATTTGATAACTAAAGGTCATGAATTTCCTGATCTCTACAATTATGATATTTCATACAATTTCTACCATTTGATTCGTTCCTCAAAGCTTTAAATAAAACACATTAAAAACCTTCGCAACCTGAGCTACAATGCATGACTCATGGTTATATACGGCCCCCTAGGAACCAGTTTCTGAGCATTCTCCAGACGTTTATGGACTCATTATCAAGTTAAAGGTGGCTGCCAGCAATTGTGTCTAAAAAAGTACTCTGATTGATGAAAAGAGGAAAGTCGGAGACATCTTAAATGAGATGGAGGGTAAAATGGAGTTATTGGGGTTTTTTCTTCACCCAGTAATACTTGTTTGTCTCTATAGGTCACAGAGAGAAAATAAGGTAACCCTTTTTTCTGTTTGTTTGTCATCAAAGTTGAACCGAAACTCTTTTCCTTTTTCAAATATTCTTCCAACGCCTCTGCTCTTTGATATTACATTTGTGCCCGTCCTTTTGACTATGGCATTGCCTGTTCTATTTATCACGCTCTCCCCTCCCCCTCCCCCTCTCCCTATTGCTCAAACAGGATGCAGATTAAGGAAAATCATGAGAGGAAAATATTTGAAGACTGCATCTTTTTCCGCAGACTAGTCTTTTTTTTATAAATAAATAAATCATTTATTTCAATCATAAAACCATAACATAATATATATACAAAAGTAACATGAAACAATCATAATCTTATAATATTGGAATTAAGAAATTGGAGACTAAAAAGGAAGTTTGAAAAACTTGTAAGTAAAATAGTCCCCTGACATCTTTCAAAACATATCAAGTCATATTAATCATAAGATTGAAGAAAGAAAATCCTTCAATTCTGGGGGGGGGGGGGGGGCTTTACCCCACTAAATTGTCCTACGGCGTGAACTCCCTAATGATATCCCTTGGTGCAGTGGTTTAACTTATTCAAGTTCAAGAACCGCCGCATCCATGTTTAATTTATGAGTGCTTTCCCAGAAGAGCGCAGGGAGATGATCAGCTTTTCAGCTGCAGTATCCTCTCCAGTTTAATTTACAAACCCTTTAGGCCTAGATACCGGGAAATGGAAAGCAGCGATGCAGTATCATCTCCAATTAGATGTGATGTTAACTTAAATGTTTGTGTGTTGTACGATGAAATTTTGCTATACAAACGAGCGCGTATAACATGATTTCGTTTCCTTTAATGTAGGGAATGTATGTGATAGACAAGGGCGGATCAATGTTTTTTCTTTAAGAAAGTGGGGGAGAGGGGCAAAATTTATTTAAAAATAAAACTCTGATAGTCCAACAAAAGAAAAAAAAAGTTGTCACCATTTCATACTTCAATTTACTTAAAATATTTTAGATAAGAAAGCAAAAAGTCATTTAACTTTAAAATAAAGTCAGGTTTATTGTGGGTCTTATAGGCTTAATAAATTGGGTACTACAAGGTACATTTTCTTATTTTGTGTACAGGTACATGATATGGTATGCACGATTGGGTTTTAAAATGGGCCACGAGTCAGTTGTGCCCCCTAGATCCGTCAGTTGAGAGAAAGGGCAGCTCAAATACATGGGAATAATGTTTCAATTCGGTTTAAAAGACTGGATACAATAATATTTTCAGTTGCCCCCATCACGGATTCATACCTCGAATTTCATAAAATCCTGTGAAATGTTGGTCTAGCAAGTTATCACTCATTTGAAGAAAAATTGGTCACTACAATTTCTCTGCACTCTATTCAGGTATGACATATTTTCTCTCCCATCCATTTGTCTTACAGCACATACTACTTGGACATTTAAAGGGATTGGGTTTCTTTGTCTCAGATTATGAAACAAAATCCTGGATTTAGCTTATGCTGCAATGATAGTTATAAACCTTCAGGTCAGACAGGAGCCTCGTGACATTTACAAGCCGATCACCTGTCTGATTATCAAGATATTTATGATTGGAAATTGAAATTTCAAAAGCCGTTTTCCTAACGTTTGTATAACACTACAGACTATTACGGAAAATGAGTATGATAAAACCAGTCACTCAGGGATTTTTACTTTTGAGGCACTTTATGAACATTTTGGAGCGCAATTTTTTAGGGCTTCAATAATATTACACCATATCAAAGACACTGATAACACGTAGGGCCATGCATCTCAGATTTAACATTGTTAAACGATGCCTTTAAAGCAAAGGTTTTAGAAGTCACCGTCACCCAGGTGACAATCAATGGCTCACAAACTCAAAATGGATGAACAACGATCAAGGAATTCTGATTCACGCTCTGTCTTTTGATTCCTCTGTTTTGGAACCCCACGCTGTGAGCTGTAGCTGTAAATTACCTAATTTCATTCTGCCAATCCGATGTCCTATTTCCTACACAGTATGCCCAATCATAAAGAGAGGGAAGCTGTGAACTTGATCTTAAAGGCAGAATCGGGCATTTGGAGTAGCCTCAGAATGAGCCGAAGGAAATGCTAGAACACCTTAACCCTGGATGGACAATCATACACCCGGACAATTATCACTTTCCTAGCTGTGACAGTTATCCCCGATGGCATACCCGGACCAATAGCGCCGAAAGAGATCGTGTCCACAATGTAATATCTCCTTTTAAATTGTCTGTCACCAAATAGCCATTTTTGTAAATATTGCCAAATCAAATAAAATGATGACAAATTATTACTCATTAATTTTCTTTGTTATATATTTAAGTGTCAGCAAAACTTTAAATGTGATATTTTTGTATTGTCTTGCTTGTCAGAGAGTATCCGAAAACGTAGCAAATTGATTTTTACTTTATATAATTTCCTAACAGATAAGTGTCCAACTATAGCCCCCTTTTCCTTTCCCATTCTGAAAACGCCCCTAACAAATTAATCAAGTTCTATCTCCCTTTAAAAAGTTCAAGGGGTGACTCTAGGGTCAATATTCTTTCTTTAAAACAATCGAGATTTAGATCGCTCAATCGTTCGGAAGGTGATACTTCAGAGAAGATTTGATGAGCATCCGGGTTCCGCCGTCCCACTGTGACTGGTATAAATTCATTTCAAAGTGTGAAACCTTGAAGAAAACGTGACGGATTAACGAAAAGTTGTGTACTTCTGACTCATACCAGTCTCATCATGAAAATGAAGTAGACCTGGGCCCGGTTTCATAGAACGTGTTATCACATTATTACAGTAACTGTGATAAGCTTCTGAAATCGCGGCATTTGATTGGCTGAGGGTAAATTCGTTATAGAAATTGAGCATTTTTTGTTGAAAAACAAGTTTTATGAAACAGGGCCCAGTTCAATGTTTAATGTTTAAGATAGATAGATGAAAAGATTGGTTTCGACAAAGAGAATTGGATCAAAATCTTGGAATTATAAAACTTCATATCTGTTTTGGTGGAAACATTATACACGGATTCATGTTTCATTGAAGTTGCTTCCTTAAGTTTAAAAGATCGCTGTTGTTTCTTGGCCATAGAAACAATTCAATCGATTGATGCCGAGCCAAAACGGATTAAAAAATGTATTCACCTGTTGTAAAATTATTTCTAAAATTCTTCCTCAAACGGGGAGGTTGGCATTAAGAGTAGCCTAACCTATACCTCTCTTTGATCACCCCGATATTGAATCGACATAAATGTGAATCAAATTGACTTATGTCTCGATAAACAAGTATTGACCAATGGAAATGTAGGATTATGACGGGGGCACATACATTGTTGCCCAAAGAGTTGAAATAATATTCTGTCTTACCCCATTTCATGAAATGATTGTGACAACATGATTTATTCTTGATAGATGAAGTTTATATTTTTTAGAACTTTACTGGTCAATCTCAATGATTTTTCAGTTTAGTTTGGTCAATTAGGCTCTGAGAAAGTATAATGTTTATCTATCAAGAATAAGTCATAAATATTGTCACAATCACTTCATAAAAAGAGGTTAGAAAAGAATTATTTAAATTTGATTGGCTACAATTATGTCTAAGAGAGATGAGAAACAAAACAAAAAAACATAAAATCGGGGTTTTCAAACTTGACCCAGAAGGGGTATATATATATATATATATATATATATATATATATATATATATATATATATATATATATATATTTATATAAAATATGTATATTTATTTGGCGGCGGTAGGGTGGGGGGGGGGGGGGTTACGTACACTCCTGGATACACCCCTAGATACGCCATTGACATAGAACCCCTGACCTGGGAGAAGACAGAGACAGAGACCCTTGGTAGGAATGCATCATGCAGGTCACTGTCATCCTACCACGCACATGGATGGCCCATCTTCTAGGGCCCTCGTAGTCTTGTATCTCAGACCCAATATGGATTTGAAAACTTCTGCTGCATCTCAGAGAGGTTGATGGTAAAAGGAGGTCAGATTTAAGGTTCACTACTTTCTACTGTTTCTACGTCTACGACTTCTACTTCGATATACTATTTGTAAATAGGTATACAGCTCACGAGGATGCCCATATACTTTAAATCTATTTTTACAACTTCTAATTCTTCGCTTCTAGTGCTCTTACTTCTACTAAATTTACTTTTACATCTAATGCTTTTACTCCTACTTCTACTATTCCTACTTCTACTTCCCCTACTATTTTGCCCCTTCTATTGCTCTTACTTCTACTTCTACTATTTCTACTACTACTTCTACCATTTTCTCCTACTACTACCACTACACTACAACTAGTTTTATTCTATATATTATTTAAAATACTACTACTTCTATTACTACTACTACTACTACTACTACTACTACGACTACTACTGCTACTACTACTATTTTTTCTTCTTCTTCTTCTTCTTCTAATAATAATCTACTTCTACCACGTATAATACTCCCACTTCTATCACTGCATCTTCCATTATAACGACGACAGCGTCTCATACAAATATAAGATAATACAATATAATGTCGCTCAGTATCTTATAAGCCTATTCACCATCAACTTTCCCCATCTACAACAACACGAACACTTATGTTATGGGACGAATCAGCACCCTACTGCGAATATCGTTGCCCTTACAATTTTTTGAGGTGAAGGTCGAGAGCTGATCTATCCATCATTCTACGTGATCCTTCATCATCATCCATCCGATAGCATTCGTCATGGGAAGATTGCACTATCATGTGTACCTGTGTCGAAGGAATGTCTTTTCGGCAATGTTGCTGTGATGTTTTTCTAAGAGACATTCTTTCCTATATAGTTGCTCTTGTTTTTCGTATACATCTGCTCTTTTTAGCCTTTGATTTCATTACAGTAAACATTCAACATTCATTTCAGCATTTCACAGTAAACGATCGTGCGTTATCAGTTGTTAGAGAAAATTACTGGTAAATCATTACATAAATCCAATATTTGTTTAGAGTAATGTTAGATTTGGAAACCCCCTCTCCATGTTATCGTTGTTATCAGTTTCTGTCTTGTTTTTGTTTTTTGTTTTTTGGATTTAATGTCTGTTTGTGGCATTAAATGTCTATACAAAGAACATCGTGGGCATGCATTATCATCTACAAATTTCAATGTATTTTTTGATAATTTACTTATCACTTGTTTTCCTTGGTATCCGATTTGTGACATTTCTGTGTTTTTAAAAGTTATAAATCTAGATCTGAAACGTTTTTTAGAGCAAAATAATTAATCAAAAATACAGTCAATCAGATGGTTTTATCATTTGCCACAATCGTAGAGTGACTCAGTGACGAATCTTGAGGAGGGGGGGGGGGGGGATTGGCACGACTCATTCCCATTCCAAAATCCTGGATCTGCGACTACAATCATTAATTTTGAACAAAAATGTAACGGTAACACTTTAATCACATTAACACATTTCTTTGAGCTATAATTATGTGAGCTAACATTCTTCTTTTTTCTCCCCTCTCTCTCTCTCTCTCTCTCTCTCTCTCTCGCTCTTTCTCTTTACACACATATTCTTCTAACTTCAATTATCATATAAATTGTAGCGCAGGATATCAGTAACCCTCTAATCTCTGTTAATCTAATTAAGTATGTCTTGAACGACTGCCAGGTTTGTTTCAATGTACTTCCAACACCAACCGCATGTCAAGCCTGAGATCATCCGTACGGTTGACACCACCTGGCCTTAGCACTAGATCCTCTGCCAAACGAAACATTAGACCATTATCTAGTCGTCCGTTCGCACGATCTCATTTTGTCTCTTTAAACCTATGATTTAAACCAAGCGAGTTGAAATAAACAAACAAGAATGAAATGAGACAAAAAAGAAAAGCCATCAAAACATAACCATACAAAAACCTTAAAGCAAACTACACGCCAACAGAGACAATTGAACATTCAATACATAATTATGAGCCTACTGATAGTTCGCAGTCTAATTACTATTCGATGAGAAGACATAAATAATTGACTTTTTATAGGCCTAATCGCAATATTTCGAAATCACGGAGTAGAAGGGAAAACTAACGTGAATGTGATTACCAATTCATATACGAGAAGTGAATTACGGAATAAACATGAATAGCCTTTTCCATGTGGAAGGGGAAGGCTGTTTGGGCCGACAGAAATAGAGATGCAAAGACATTATTCATAATGTCCCGCACAAATCAATAATTTGTCAAATATGCGGACCATATGGACTTTACACAAATTGTGTGTTTCCTCTCTCCAACCCACTAGCAAAGTGCAACACAACAGATGGGCACAATATAAGGAAGGTTAATGGTTTGCGCATCACGTGTACTTCACATTAATGAGTCAAAAGCGTAGCAACATAAATTACAGTGAGAACATACTCGAGATCATAATGACTCCTTAGATAGGCATTCGGGCAGGGTTCAGTCGAGAACGAGGTCGACTAGCTGTACTGGAAATCGATTACGATGCCAACCAAGCTCACGCTGAGCTCCCAATGATGATCATCTCGTTAGCTGCCCGCAAGAAGGCCGTGACTGCCATTGACGATATGTATAACTCTTACGACGTTCTTGCGGAAAAACGACGAATTTTATTGTTGATTATTACAATGCCAACCAAGCTCACGCTGAGCTCCCAATGATTATCATCTCGCTAGATACCTGCAAGAAGGCCTTTACTGCCATTGACAATATATACAAGTATAACTCTTACGACGTTCTTGCGGTCAAGCGACGATCTGTTGATTACATAGCAATAAACAGCAATATGTGAAAGGAGTTAATGGTGGCGTTAAAACGAAATGACAAGCGTATTTTTAGCGAGCATCACAAGTGATTAATTACTGCAAAATTTTCTCTCATTTACGTAGGTCAATGTTTTCTTAATTGTTGGGTTTGAAGGTGGTGTAGAGTGCTTGCTATGATTAGTAAATTTGACTAAAACAAAGAGTTCCAATGTAGGGCTATTTGCGGGTGCGTAAACTATAAAGGGCTACTTTTCTCAAGTTTGCTTTTTGGGGTCGTCTTTTGCGACTTTTGTCGCCAGTGGCATAGAGGGGTCCAGTCATTAATGGGGTGGGAGGGGGTACCGGAATAATCTGATGGATGAAATGCCAGGGGACATGTCTACTTAGTGAGGAGAGGGTGTGGAGGCGTCGTGTAACCTTTTTATAAAGGTTTCTTCACATTTTTAACTCTCTTTATGTTTCTACCCCCCTCCCCCTTCCATAAAAAAGTTTGCATTGAAATTCACATTTATTTCCTTTTCATTATCACCCCAATGTAATAACCATACAGTCGGTACAGTAGAATATTCGGAAAAAGGAGGGAAAAAAATACAGTAAATAATTGAAAATACAATTAATTCGCCGTTTGACGGGGGGGGGGGGTTCTATCACTGTCTCACGCCACCACAGTAACCCATTCTACTTATGCTACTGGTACTGATTTATTTCCCTTTAATGTGGTGAAATTTCAGTATTCAGATCTATGCCGTCTTATAATACAATCCATGCATGCTGATGACTATCATCCAACCAATTCCAATCTAAATTCCAAACTTTGCATGATGATGATAGCTCCTTGCAGGAACATTGGCAGCAGCATACCTAGAGGGGGTTTGGGGGCTCAAGCACCTACCCCCCCCCCAATTATAAAATATAAAACATCGCCGAGGCCCTGTTTTTCTTGATTATGAATGAATTTACGCAAAGAGCATGAAGAAAATGTATCATGGACTCCAAGACCCTCACCCCCAATAAATTCCCCTCCCTAATCCAAGCCCCAACCCCCTCCCCTCTACAAAAAATATTCTTCTAGAACCGCGACTGAATATTGGATGACAATCTGCACGCCGTAAGATGAGCGGCCTATCAACGGAGAGATGATGTATCCTCACAATGTTGTTGTTTGTATCGGTGTGTTTATACCGTTGCCAAGACACCGTGCCGTCTCGCCGAGTATTATCATTGGCATCACGCCGTTGGTTTATGGTTTGGAAGGGGGTGAGGGCGGTTTCGGGGGCTGTTGCTCCCTCCCCTCCGTCTATGATGAGGGCGATCTGGTAATAGGGATATGTTGGGTGTTTTATCGAAGGTCTAGTTTGTATTTTGGTTTAGAAGGGGGAGAGGGATGGTACGGGGATGGAAGTGTTGCCCCCTGAACGAGATGGGGAATGGTAATCAGAAGATTTGCTGGTGTTTTCTACAGGGGCACATATTTTGTATTTTAAATGGAAGGATGATGGGGTGGGGGTAGGGTGAAATAAATGGCGTTAATGGCCCCCTTCCCAGAAAGGCGTTAGGTAATCGGGAGATTCAGTTGTTTAATCGGAGGGCTTGTTTGTTTGTTCATTGGTTTCAGTGTCCGTTTTAAAGGACTTTTGAAGTCGAGTGCACTTCACTGGACTTGACAGGAGATGCCAAGGTCGTGGCGCGCCCCGAGCATCTTACGTAGTGGATATGAGTGCTATGAAAATATCCAGTATTATATTTTTTTTAAATAACACAAATAGAGTGAGAAAGTGAGTCAGTGGGACCAAAATTTCGCGGTTTGATTTCAATTCGATTTTGCCCTTGCTTCTGACTGGTTTGGGGGTATAGGAGGAGAGAGATGCTAAATGTGCAACTGGTGCCGATGTGTTTTGTGTATGGTAAAGATGGAGTGGGAGAAAGCGATATGAAGTACGACCTATTGTTAGGTATGTCTGGCAGAGGCGTAGCCAGGATTCAGCTATTGAGGGGGCTCAAGTGTCATGGCAAGGAGGGGATGGCTCGTCCTTACCGGATGGGAGCTGTCGAGCAAATGGACGGCGGGGGAGGGGTAGTTTTCACGCCCCTGCCTTTTCCCCATCCATTCCTCTCTCCCCTTTTTTTTTCTTTTCGTATTTTGATGTTCCTTCTTCAACCACCAATGCACACATAAACATTATCATAACAAAAATGTGAACGACGGTATCGCGCACAAATTAATGATGGACGTTGCATTGACGTTCACAGACATCGACGCGTGACCTACCAACCGAGGACAGGATATTTTTATTCGCATTTCGCTTGTCCAGGATTTGTTTCAAGCCCATCTGCAACATATGGGTCTCCCGCCTGCTGGCCAATCAACAGGGAGCATTGAAATTCGTTTGACCTGAAAATCAGGACAAGTGCTTTCTATCTATTAGGTGGTAATACGAGTGTAATCAAATTCGATTACATTTGGAACTATTGGCGTAAATTCCAGGGGGTGGGGCTATATACCCTCCACATTTTTGTGGGAGGGTTAGCCTTTACAAAATAACTCCCACTTTTCAATGAACAAATCAATCTGTTGTTGAAAATTTTGACAACATTAATACAAGCTACTCCAAAAGAAGTGAGAATTTCGTTTTAAAACTGGTATTAAGTAACTAAAATAGGTTAAGAACGTCATTAATGAGTCAGGTTTTTAAATTTAAAAATCTCACATTCATCTCTATTAAGGTCCTGTGTGTGTTTGTGAGAGCAATATCGGCATCTGATTGCGATTATTCCCCCCCCCCAACGCCTCGAAATGGTTTTACAAAACTGGTTTGGAGCAGATTGCCGAAGAAGCACTTTTTATCTGGTTTCCTATCAATCTTGTATCATCTTCTGTCGTATAATTATCTAGTTAATGCATTCATTTCAATTTTCCCCATGTTTTTGTTGAGTTTACTCTGCACTTTTTTTTTTATTATGCATCATATTTGATTACATTTGGAGCTTAGAGTGTCAACAAATCTATTTCTATTTCCCCGTTCTCCACGTAATCTCTATTTTTCTGTCGTGTCTTCTTGTAATGTAAACAAATACGTTTCATTTTTTCTCATGTATTCGTTAATTTTACTCTGCCCCCTCATCAGGCTCTTTCAGGTATGAAACCAACATGTGCTCTTTTGGGGCTTGTTTTGGGGGCGGTTTTTACCGCCCCGTATCTGAACAAGCCATAACTGTCACTGTGCAATCAAATTTGATTACATTTGGAGCAGACTAACAAAGGAGCATTTTTAATTTCCCTGTCCTCCTTTCAAGCTCACATCTTCTGTCAAACCATCATCTTGTTAGCATATTCGTTCCAATTTTCTCATGATTGCATTCCTTCTTTTTTCTTTTTCTTTTTTTTTGTATCCCTGTTCCCCTTATACTCACTCCACCATCACCGCTTTCCCCTTGACATGTGTATTAACACCTTAAAAATTCAATTTGTCTATACACTCTTTAATAAACAATCACACATAATTGCATTCGATCGACTAATCTGCAGAAAATCAAATTGTTTACATAATAACTGTTGGCATGCCAACAGTAAAGAGAAATTAAAAATTCTACATATTGTCTTCACCTTTTCTGAAATTCTAAGCATTGTCTTCACCTTTTCGACATTGTCATCGCATACAAAGTAGGAACAACACGTGTCGTCTTCGGTAATTGAGTGTTTTCCATTACAAAGATATCACGAGGCGGGACGAAAGGAGGTGGGGCGAAAAGCAAGGAATTTCTCAAGTTTGTTGTTGCTTTATAGTGCATGGGTGATGACCGAGCTAAAAAGGCTAAGATAATTTATGTAACTATAGTAATAATCTCTGCTTAATTAGGATAAAAGAAGAAAAAAACAACTCTCGACTTGGGAGCAATTAGACAATTTACAGCGTCTTTATTACGGTAGTTAAAGATAATTATAGATATCGGAGTGGTAATTCCACGGCTCTGCTTAAGTTATTCTATGGCTCTGTTTAAAGTTACGTAACATCGTGAGGAATTTACTACGGTTTGTTCATGGTTATACCATTATACTCGCTCTCTTTTGATCCCACCGAAACTATTGCAGAGTGCACGTTCAGGTGTATGCGCAGAGAGGGGTGACTTTGTGATGTTCTTCTGAATACTTTTGTTGGTCAAGATATTATTTGCATATACGTTCATGCGTAACATGTAAACGACGGGCTTAGATCAGAAAACAACTCTTCAACTTTCTCCTCCCTCTCTTTTGCTTACCACCATTGTCATGTTACCACGATGGTGTCATTGTTATCACTTCCGTTTTAATTCTCAATAACAAAGTCCCTCGAATAGGACGTCAAAATGCTACAGAATGGATGGTAAAGTTTGTTCAATCAGATGCCAAATCAGTTAAGATCTCATGTTAAAAAATGTGTACTTCTTCCACAAGCCCACGTGCCATCTCCAAAAACATGTAACACTAGAAATATGACGGACAAAGAAAGAGGACAAAATATACAGTTTCTCATTCTACCCTCAACAATTGCTGTGGTAGACAAAGGAACATCCCTTCATTGCTATTATGTACAAATGTGTAGAACAGGTGTCACATGCATATTCACCTGTGCTACTTATTTTTACATAATAGCAGTGAAGGGATGTTCCTTTGTCCACCACAGCAATTGTTGAGGGTAGAATGAGAAACTGTATATTTTGTCCTCTTTCTTTGTCCGTCATGTTCATAGTGTAAAGAGTTGAAATTAGATACAGGGCTGTTTACATCATAACCTACTTTCTCGCTCTTTCGATGCTCCCATCCTGCAAGTGCAAGGTGTCGAGAAATGGAGAACTCTAAATTGAAAACAAAAACTTGGCTTGGTTTTTTTTAGAAAGCTACTCGCTTGATCTAATGAACTAGTTTCAGGTAAAACCTCAGTCACACCGCTAAACCGACTTCAAACCAATACGGGAGTTTACAGATAGCACATGGTACAAATGACCCCAAATATCCACAGATCTTTTACACATGGAGAAGTTCCACTTTGAGCATCTTAGAATAATAACTGCCAAAGTCCTAGATGTGCTTCATGAATACCTTTTGTTTGCCCTCTTGAAAAGAATACTTCTACCTGCGTATCTTAGAATGTACCGTTGGTGCATAAATGAATAATGTTACATAACTTTCATGAGCGCATATCCAGTATTCATCTCTGGTGGGTTTTACCTTTTTGGTACAAATGACCTTTATCTGCCCATGCGCAAATTGTATCTGTAAACTCCCTTATTCCAAATCGACAAATTCTTGGCCATTCGTGGATAATCTGATTTTTTTTTTTGTCTGTTATTTACAAAAATAAAGATGATAATAACAATTAACGATAACGTTAAAACTTAACAATGATACTACTACTACTGGATCCCCATGGTATAGTCCTTTTGCCCAAATTGTGTGTATACAGTCATGTTGACATATCACCTCTGTAGTGCATTGGGCCAATTGAAAGGATTTAGCTCTAGAGCTGTAAATAAGTTATAGAGTTAATATCATACCAATTACACTACTTCTACTACTACTACTACTACTACTACTGATAATAATGATAATAAGAGGAAGAAGAAACAAAAATAAGAGGAAGAAGAAAAAAAGAAGAAGAAGAAGAACGGAAGAAGAATTCTGTCTAATTTAACCTGCTCTTCATATTACTACCGCTCTTCCAGCGGGCCCTGCAATCATTACCACCCCAGTATTGCCTGGTTTCCATTTTGCATTTTGCACTTGGTTCAAGAAGGACAAATGCGGGCGAAACACCTTGTCCAAGGATGTAAGCACCGAGCGAGAATCGAACCTAGAACCTCTCCAATGAGAGTCAAGAGCCGTTACCAATATACCACAGTGCTATAATAGTGTCGGTTTAGTTTGTGTGACTTGGATAGCTAAGGTCTGACTATGATTAAACCCCTTCAATTGTCCTCAAGTCCTGGTAAGAACTCCCAAAATAACCCTGAAATGGATCTGGAGTAGCTACCATTAGCTCGCCCATACCCTCTGCCCTCCCTCGTTCACCTTCCATTATCGTCAAGTTTCTCCAGGGCATCCATTTTGAATTCTTTCCTAGACACAATACATTCATATACTGCTCTAGGCCAACATTTTAGAGGTAGCAGAATTCATTTTTTGCATGTATTTCCGACAACTTTCATATTCAGTCCTTGAATTGTAGGGCAATATAAAATTATAATGTTTTAATGAGGTATCAGCTCCTCAAGCATGTCAGGCCGGCTGTGAATTACATTTCGAGACAACTCCTAGGCAGAAAGAAACATTCTGACTTCGTATCCTTCTTATTAAATATAAATAAACAAGCCAGGAATTGCACAAAATAAGCAACTACACAATTATAAACAATGTCGGCAAGTTTAAGCGGGAAATTTTGCGTCGTGTAGGCCTACATGATTTCAAGAGCTCTGACCGATTTAGCAACATAGCAATAATGAAACGTTACAATGGCGGGAAAATGATTGAGTGAAATAGTAAATTTGAGAAGAAACAAATAGCAAAAAATAGTTTGCGGTAGACCGTTGGGATTAGCTGTCACCTCAATTCGACATAATTATATGAGGTTAAGGTGTTGCAGGCTTGAGAAGGGTCCGACAGCTTTTTGTAGATCGTTTGCCCCACGGGTACATGTTCTTATTTGCAAGCCAAAGGGTGGACACATTCCAAATATTTGTTCGTCAATTAAATGAAAAACTATTTGTAAATGATATTGTATATATAGGCCTACATCAATGAGATGTTAGATTGTTATTTGTCACATTTTTCGATGTATACTTTACTCATGTGATTTTTCTGAGATAAATGAATTGAAAAGTGAAATTCCATTGCAGGTTTTTTTTTCCTATGTTAGCCTTTTAAAACGGTGGAGCAATTTGTATGTTTTTCATACATCGGTAAAAACAAAATACTGAGGTTTCTTCGTGAATAGCTCTCTTCTCTCGACCTGGGTAGAGAGAGACAACTGTAGATGAAATGCTTTGTCTAAGAAAAAACGCGCTAGAGAGGGATTCGAACCCTCGACCTCTTTATTTAAAATCAAGTGGATAGACTACTGTACTGCAATACTTAGACGGGATGCTAGTCTTAACTACTCCCCCCTCCCCCTCCCCTCCCCTTCACTTTCCCCCTTTCCCACAACAAAGAAAATTATCGTCTAAAAGAATACGCACGCTGGGGTTCGAATCCTAAAACTTCTAAAGAGTCAATAGAGAGAGAGAGAGAGAGAGAGAGAGCGAGAGAGAGAGAGAGAGCGCGAGAGAAAGCTACTGGACCGCGGTGCTAGTTTGAACACCCTCCCCTCCCCTTCTCCTCACCCACGTTCCGCCCCTTCCTCGTTGAAACAACCAGGTACGCCCCTTCCCCTGTACAGAAATTAAGAAATCGCTGCAGGGTTCCATGTTGACACCGAAAGACGGTGCCATACACGTTTCACACACCACTGCTCCAGGGCCCGCGACACTGAACTTGTAGTTTCGGTAATTCGATACCCCGTTCAGGTAGCACAAGAGCAGCCAGTTGAAAGTACTTCGATGGATGTCACTTTGAATATAAGTCATCATTTTGTGACAAAATAGAAAGGACGGGTGCCCCCCGAAGATCCAGTTCTGTATATGCGTGTCCCCATTGTTGTTGCAGTATAATAATGTATTTATTTTCAAAAGAAGTAATTATTAAATGAAGCGAATCAGTTCAAGTCAGTTCGTCACGGGGAACAACGTAGTTGGCAATAGAAAACACCTAGTGCCGTGAAATAATATCACTAGAATGGAATTTGACGAAAGGTACTTTCATATAAAAAATGAGGATGTCCTTCAAATATCTGAGAAACTTCTATAAATTCATTTTGCCAATGTCTCGTCACTTAGTAGCAAAGATGAAATTAATTATCTCCGAGGAGATATGCGCTCATGGCCATGAGAACTCCGGACATCTCTGCATAAAAGTCAAAGTAAGATGTCACGTCCATTGTATATTGCCGTCAGTTAAATTGGGCTTTGAAAACGATCATCTCGAATTAAATTGAAATGATGATTTCATAAACATTTTTTGAAATCTTTGGGATCAGGAGGGAGCACCGCTGCTACCCTCTTCGAAGATCATTATATCATTATCTTCTGGTATTCGGATAGATGGACATTGCTCCAATCATCCAATCACGGGTGGAAAAGGACGTCTTGGTAAATTTCACCGACCACGCCCTTTCCCTTTAAAGGACGACAGGTGAAGAAGAAAAAAGGGGGAGGTTAAAAACGCTGCATTTCTTCTAGACAATCTTAGGCCAACCTCTGACCCAAGTCCCAAGTAGTTACAAAGCATAATTTTGTAAATGAACAAAATGATCCCCCTCCCTCCCCCTCCCCCTCCCCTCCCCTTTCCCTTACCCATACGACCGTGGTCCATACGCCCATCCGTCATTTCCCGAATTCACCCATCGCTCATTACATATAATAATTTCCCCAATCACTACCAGGGAGCCGAAAATTTAATTTCACATCAATTTCAGCCCGGTCGAGTTGGTATAACACTCAATTAGTCTCGCTGTGGTGCAATAACTACATCAAATTCACGGCACGGGCCTTTCATTTACCTCAATTGAATCATTTGATTTACCGAGTCAACTTGTATTGTCCGTGACCGGTAACTAAAGGGTTCAAAGCGCTCATGACTGTAATAGGTACATGTCCAGGGTTCTTAAAATGGCAGCTCGTATAGCCCTAGTATGAACTCTCTGATTTAAATGAATCATAACCCGCCCTTGCCCCTAAAAATGATAATTTGGGATGTTAAACAAATTCTTGTGAAGATATTTTTCCGCCACAAGTCCATGCAGAATAACGATATCATCTCATTTATGTTTGGGTGAACTTTCATTCTTTATACCACACTTCTATCACAACTGTTGCACATAAGCAGCTATGCTATGTGGGCCAACTTAACAAAAAATCAAAGGCAACTGTACATTAATCTATCATAAAAAGCAAACATAATATCATAAACAGATTTGGGGACGTTTCAAGCGTAATGATCATCATTTGGGCACTTTGTCTGATCTGTTCTTTCTGTTGATAATTTTGTTTTATTTTGTATTTTCTTGTTTTTCATTGGGCCACATGCAGGTCTAAAATAGTGGCTGTCATTTTAAACTGAGTAGTAAGTTCCATTATTTTTTAAATATTGTTTTACTCTGCGGGGTTTATTTTAAAATAGATTTTGTACACAACAATGTATTGCCACTACCCACTCAATCGCCTTTTAAAAAATGGCCGCATAGCGCCCGAAAAAAATCACGAAGAAGCAACAGGAAAAAATTACAATCTGCATTTCAGACTGCTGAAATACAAGACAGAAAAACCATTTAATTTCATATTTTGGGAGAAAATCTGCGATTGTTGTGTCGACCGTCATGACCGCGGAGTAAAATGAGATTGGAAATTTGATCGGCTTTTCTTTTCGTTACCTCAATTCCATTCCACGATCACGAGTTGAGAAGATAAACCCTCCATCCATCATGTTTTATGTGACCGAAAATTCTTCAGAATCGCTAGCTTCAATAAATCATATGTCACATTATACGCTACGACGAGTGATATTGGGGGTGATTGTAAAGCTATAACGGTTATACTTTAGGCACCTGGGCCTAAAATGTGAAATGTCTTGGGTTTTCTCTAAATGCTTTATTTTGTGTTAGAAAATGTGCTTTTTGACATTTTGTATACATTAGATATTTAAGAGCAATCCTTTTAAAATATGATTTTGAAAGATCAAAACATATTCGTATTCTGGATCCCGGAAATTGATCAGTATGCCTCTATGACTATTTTTTGTGTGTGCAAAAGCATTTATAGTGAAAGTAATTATAAGAGGTCAGTAATAAACCAAATAATAAATTAATTTTGTCGGGCAATTGGTCAGGGCAAGGCAATTTAAGAGTTTACTTATAATTAATATTGTATGGTTTACAACCAGACGGTTACCAAAGCATATATCATTAAAGCGATGTATGTCGCAAATAAGCTAGAATGAAACGACAATAAACAGCTCGATGACGTCGTGTCGCCGTATAAGGCGCAGACAAGTTGAGGGCAGCATATAGATCAACTGCCCCTCCCCCTCCCTTCAAGACATTTTCAGAGGTTTTTGGTCGGTTGTAATTCATCATAGCGTCAGGAAAATGTTAATCTCCAACTTCTGTTCAATTTGTTGGCATATAAGCCTGTGCTATACTCTCGCCCCAACACCCCCACCCCACCCTCATGAAACAACTGGCCATGCCAATGCTCGCAATGAAACATGGTGTCCAAAGCAAGCATTGTAACAACTCCTACCTAAATGTTAATGAATGTCCCACTGACAAGTTCATCATTTCTCCATTTGACCAGAATGATAGCAAGCACTGTATCTTTAAATGGGTGGATCTAGGCTATAGGCCTATGTATTTTCAAGTATCATATTTCACCACATTTAAATTGCTTTCTTCACTTGGGCGCGGTCATAGTGACTTTTATTCGTCAGCGATCGTTGCCTCATCAATCTTCCTGTCAAGAAATTTTTAATATAAAACTTCTTTGAAGGACTGGAGAACACATTCTTCACATGACTTTATGATAAGCATGAATACCGTCGTTTTTTTTTCGATAAATACTGTGCTCTAAGTTTTGATATCATTTCGACAGTTTAAGAGAAATGCGTAAAATACAGAAGATGTTCGATTTGCTAGTCATGTTATCGAGAGAAAGTGAGAAATAAAGGATGAGAGAGAGAGAGAGAGAGGGAGAGAGGGAGAGAGAGAGAAGAGAGAGAGAGAGAGAGAGAGAGAGAGAGAGGGGGGGGGGTAAATATGGCCGGGTTATTCTTTTCGGGAAGAAAGCGGTAACAAGAAACAGGGTGACCCTCAAATATTTGAAATTTATCTATTCCCAGCGGGTTTGAGGTAAACTCTTTGTAAACTACTTACTTATAAATCATGTTGATATATTTTGACTCCAATCTATAAATTGTTGATGAAAGTTAACAAAACATGGTGATCCTTGGAATCGAATCAACAAAATATTTCAAATTATATGGAACGAGCAGTTGGTTCCAGACTTTACAAAATGTCCTTGTTTTACACAAAACTTTCTTAGGATCAAATTGTTTGAACGAGAAAATAAAATAAATGGAAAGAGGGAAAAGTTGAGAGGGAGGAGAGGAAGAGATAGACGGAGAGGAAGTGAGAGAAATGGAGGACGGGTTGAGGAGAGAGAGAGAGAGAGAGAGAGAGAGAGAGAGAGAGAGAGAGAAGGGGAGTGAGAAAGGGGGAGAAAGGGGAATAGAACAGGATGGTGAAACTCTTGAATTGAAAGGCCTTTTAAAAACATTATGGATGGGAGAGGGAGAGAAAGTGAGAATAAAAAGCGGGGGTGGACTAGAAAAGGGGGAGGGGTGACGAAAATGTTCCATGGAATCTCCTGGTGTATTGAGAAGCATCTCGAGGCTGAATCGTTTCCGAGTGCCCTAATCGGATCAGAAAAATAAATGACCTCTCGATACCTTACATAATCATCCGCTCCAACATCAAAGGAAAGAAGAGAAAAAGTGAAAAGAAGAAGACCAAGGAAGATGGAGATAATTGAGAATACATACACGGATGACTAAAACACCAAAGGTTGCGACAGAGATAATGACCAGTTTAGACATATGCATGCACGGGGCAGGCCAAACTCACAACATAGTTGGCATACCACGGCGAGGCCAGGCTAAGGTATGCGCATCTGCCGTGTAGATTCCAATGGCGGACCAGTGCACACGTGTGTAATCTACATCAATGTGCCACGCCCACCTTCTACTATCGACTGTGTAGTAAGCGTCGTCTTTACTACACAGCGCTGAACTGTGATTGTTTGTGTGTAGTTAGATCTTTATTATGTTTGACTTGGGAGTTCTTTACAACTCCCTGGTTTGGTTTTCAGCGTATCATGTAACATCTTATAATTAGTTGACATATTAAACTAAGAACAAGCTTGATCATAGATAATTGAAGAAACCCGTACATACCTCTTTATTCAACTTGAAAAGTCGTATAGAGCCCGATACAAGTCCCTTGTTTGTAAATTCATAAGTTTACAAAAAGTCAAAAGCACTTATACCAATGGTTTAATGATTAGAAATAATTGAATTATACTCATGTCGAGTCTGATGGTAGCTTTCTCTACATTATCATAATTTATGCGAACGTTATCTGCATAGTTAAAGAATGAATATTGTATAACTAAGTCAAAAGGCTCCTTTTGCTTCAGTCAACTCTTCAATAACAATTATCGTAGTCTTAAGCAATTTAGAAGTAAGTAGACAATATAGGCCTACTTTCTTAGAATGTTCTAAAGATTCTTCTGAAGGAGTTCTCAAACACCATTTAAATTACAACTCAGTTTGGGTTATACCATGGAGAAAGTTCCATGGTTATACAGTAGGCTTACGGTTGGACTATGTGAGAGAGGGGAGGATTTGGGGAGTCCTGAAAAGGACTGTCGGTAATCTTTCTTTCTTAAGTGTGTGTAGGGCTGAAAAGGATCATTCTTTGGGCTTATAGTTCTAAATATAACTATAGCGCCGGTTGGAGAGGATTGGTAGTAGGTTAAATTCGACGTTTCGAACCGTCTACTGTTTATTTACATCATCATGCAAGCCGATACTTATAAGCAGCAGCATTTTTTTGTTTTCACGATGGTGAAAAGGTATAATCACACAAACACAATGCGCAAACAAGAAGTTGGCAAATTCCCAGGCCCATAGATTGCGTAATTCCTCATTCAGTTGTAAAATTTGGTCCATTCACATTTGTCGGTATCGGTATTTGAGAAACAAGCTGAATAAATCTTTTACCATGCACAGCTCGAAGCTTTTAACCAGTAGCGGTGGGGGGGGGGGGGGGGAGGGGGCGGGGGGGTTGGAGGGCTCAGCGGATTTCAAAGTATTCAGTAATATATCTGATAATTACATTCTGTGGTATGGTCCATGGTTATTACAACACAGCATCAATAGAGTGGGCGAAGGAAAACGAATTATTCTACTAAGTTTGCTCACTCTTACCCCACAAAGTTGTGGTTAGAAACTGAGAGAACCTGGACTTTCTTCATGATGGCCACGAGGGGGCGTTTTCCTCTACAAACGCCGATGACTGAGTGAAATTCGTGTGGGCAACCAAAGTAACACATGTACATGTAATAGAGTATAGCTGTCGGTAAATGAAATTTCCTTAAAGTGACTTGACTTGAATTAAAGTCCCTCAAAGTTGATCAGAATTGCAATAGTTTATACCAGTTTTATGGATGAAATGGTGTCGATAATGACCAATTCTAACGCAAAATAATGAAATTATATGCAAAATATGCAAAATGTTGAAATTATATCACTAGTGCAATATTCAGGTACTGGACTTATTTTTTTCTTTACTGAATCAATAGGATTCAGTCGTAGTATATAGGAGGGGAGCTTGTGAGAAAGATAACAGACACTAGAAATTAAAACTGACAATATCTGAACAAATGATATTGTCTATATTAGAATAAACGTAGTTTCGATAATGAGGTAGGCCTATTCGTACGTCTGTCAATGTATAGCTTAGCTCATTTCGATTCTAATTTGTTACATAGGGGATCTTCGATGAGGTATAAAGCGGGGGTGTGTTGAGGGGGCGAATCGACCCTTCCCAAATCAACTGTATCATTACATGCTAACAATTAGTTTTACCATTAAACTGCAGACATTATGTCGGCTCCTTAATGGACAGGTGGGAAGGTCATAGGGGGGGGGGGGTGCAGCACGGGAGGGGGGGGGGGGACAAAATTCACTGATTTCGCTTTCTTCAGTACGTTTCGTCGTCAACTTTCAGAAGTTATCCGTGCACATGAAATGAAGAAGGGGAAAGAGGAGAGCTTACTACATGCTTGGTGAATGTCACAACGCTAGTGATACGGACGTTAAAATGCTTCACATCGCGTCTTCTATGTGTTGATTGCAATGGACACACCCTAGAGAAAGGTGGCAAAACTATTCTTTGCCTTCGTTCTTGATGATCAACACACTGCTCAAAATGAAAAATATCCATTTTTATTTCAACTTTTCAACTAATCTTTACAGGTTTGCGCCCAATTCAACAAGGGACATAATACACTTTTAACATTGTTAAAATGATTTGTATTATACATCTTAATCACACATGACCAGATTGAGTCCCATCCTACTGCATCCCCGTATGGTTGATTAGCTCGTCAAAGCCATTGCACCTATTATTATCATAACATAATAATAATACAACCTTGGCAATGTTATGGACTCTCTATGAGGTGGTTTATACACAGTACGTATGACAGTATGGAGGCATGGTCTGGCCATAGCCTTCATATAGATAAATATGATTGAAGGTGACTGTTATGACAGCACAGTCATGTACAGAAGCATGGTTTGTATCACTATGAACATGACAGACAAAGAAAGCGGACAAAATATACAGTTCCTCAGGTAGACAAAGGAACATCCCTTCACTGCTATTGTGTAAAAAGGTGAATATGCAAGTGACACCTGTTCTACACATGTTTACATAATAGCAGTGAAGGGATGTTCCTTTGTCTACCTAAGGAACTGTATATTTTGTCCGCTTTCTTTGTCAGTCATGTTCATAGTGTATGTGCCCCTCATCCAGACTTGTGTATATTATTTTTGAGAATAGTAGGAATAACTATTTGAACACAAAGAGCGTCAGAAACATTAAATACAGCTTAAAGATACTATGTCCCTTTTGCAGCAAATCTCAAATTCTGTAGACCTTTGCGGGAATTATGAGTATGTCATGTATATCCTATCTGTGAAATTTAAACGTTAGCAGTGTCCTTACATTCAAATTATGCAAGGAAACCCGTCTACTTGCTAAGACTTCACTGTCAGACACTACTGAGTGACTGACTGGCTTTTTCTTCTTCTTTGGTAATAACATACATAAAATGAGCTGTAAAGGATTTGTCTACTACAATAATCCACTTCTTGTAAATGCCAAAAATAAACTGATTGAATCTTTGCGCAGCATAAGACGTATGACCATGCGGTACAATGGTATGAAAATCAAGACTATTACTTATTGGCTCTATAGCTCCTAAGTCGATTTGACAAGTAATAGTCGTTATTTTCCCACTTAAAGACATTTTCAAGCCCCCCTTTTTTTAGGGGGAGTTCTAAATTAGTATTATCTTTCAAATGCCATTAGAATTTAACCTTTTCATTTGTTTGGCCTGCAAAAGGGACATAGTACCTTTAAGGGAATATACATTTCCGTACGACAGACTATTTAGATAGAAACACAACTGTGCATGCTACATGGGTATAAACCATAACTGTTATTAATACAACAGGAGGGGGGGGGGGGTTACTCCCTCGCGTATCAATATTTATTTGTGTTTAAATCATTTTCAGCTTACACAGGCATATAATTTTTATAGCCAGGGGAGGATGCTAGCCTGCTAATGCTAACCAACAACGAGGTTAAACTTTGCATTATGATACAAAAGCATGTTTGTGTATGTGCCCCTCATCCAAGCTTGCTATATTATTTTTGAGAATAGTAGGAACAACTATTTGCACACAAAGAGCGTAAAAAACATTACAGCTTAATGGAATATAAATTTTCGTTCGACAAACTAGTTACATAGAAACAAAACTGTGGTACATGGGTATAAACCATAACTGTTTTTAATATAACGGGGGGGGGGGGGGGGCTTACTACACCCTCGCGTATCAATATTTATTTGTGTTTACATCAAATAAGCATACATATAATATACAGCCAGGGGAGGCTGCTAATGCTAACCTACAGCGAGGGTAAACTGGCATTATGATACGACAAAAAAATGTAGGACCAACAAAACTCTGAAATGTACAAATAAAGCGCCCGAAAGAGTTAATGGGGGTGCCCCTCACCCCCTCTCTCCTACTCCTCTGGCAACGTTAAATTTAACACCGTTTACATGATTTATACAAGTTCTTTGATGCACAAGTAGGCCTACTCGGGGATTAGTTCATCTTATCTATACCGTTTCATAAGAATACAACAATATACGTACACAAGTACTCGGGGATTAATCCAACTTAGGCTACCGTTTCATAAGAATACAACAATACAACACAGTTGAAATGCCACTAGAACTTGCCATACAATATTATTGTTAATCCATGCATGAATAGTCTGCTCTGTCTTTTTTTTCTCATTTGTGCGATATTGTTATAACTGCGTTATATTATAGTACAGTCATCGCGAAAATATGCGACGATTTGTTCACGTTCTAACACCTCCGCACATGTGGTTTTCGTACGACCTCAAATCTTCCCTGACAAAACTTTGATACAAAATGAAATAATACCTCAGCTCCACTCAAATTTTCCCACGTGATCCAAGCACGTATTTAGTGGTGGAACATTACCTTTAGTTGATATGATCGTGCGGGGGTTTAGCTGTGTGGGTGTCCCTAACGAGCATACACTTCATGACTTTATTTCGTTGGCAACAGCCCACTTGGAATTTTGTAGTCTTTCGTAGAACAAGAAAGATTGAAATGAAGAGGTGCTTAAATATCCATCAAGCTGTTTTATTGTTGTTAGTTACCATTTACATTTCACTTGTTGTAACCATGTAATGAACAAACCAAAACCATCAGTGGCTTTATGTATATCTGCTAAGGCTTTAAAAGTTTGAAGAGGAGTTATTAACTTCTTCTATCAAGTGGCTCAAGATTAGATACAATTTGTGTTTCATAGAGTATTTTTGTTTACCTTTAACTTATATCACATTGCAATAATGGCATACTAAAGAAACAAAATCAAGTCAAGTTTTTTAAGTGCATTCAGTACCACCGCAATAGTTTTTCATAGGCTTGTCCGACATAGCAGCAATTAGTCAATACAGGGTGGACAGAGACGCTATATTAGACTTGGAGAAAATTATAGTTCGTCACCATTATAAACTCCAAGAAGGAACACTAACAATTTTGAAGTCATTGGTAAATTGATTTATTACTCCCCCCCCCCCCCGCCCACAACCAGATAATATATGGACATTATGCTTAGTATATTATAATATGTCTGGTTTCTATCTTTAATTGTCTTTTACTGTTAACGATCCACAAATATCTCATTTTCCAGAATAGATATTAATCAACTGTTCATCCGTGTCCTGCAGAGAGCAACGAAGTGCTTTAATGTCAGTATACAAGCAGAATTAAAAGCTAGTGAATAAAAAGCTATGCTTGATATTTTTTTAAATCATTGCGTTTTAAGATTGATATTTTTCTAATACCGCGAAATTAGAAGTTGCCATTTAAAATAAACATTGAACAAAATAATTAGGGATTGTATAGGAAAGGAAATATCAAATAATTATTGAAAGAATCTCTATAAAAGGAATTGGTCGATTCGTAAATTCTCTTGCTTGTCAAACAGTGTAACAATACTATAATATTATATGGATGGGTATACAGTTCATTGATTAAAGCCGACAGGTAATTTCAATGCTATTAGAGTTCCGAGTCTTTACAAATTGGGTTGTATAAGCTCAAATTAGTTTCATAATACCATAAAAGAACAATGCCTATTATCGAAAAAAAGGGATATGAAACACGTAAAGAACGTGATATGATTTTATCGCAGTTGAAAATCGTATGAAAGTGTCGGATTGGTTGTGATATATACACAATTGCATTCTAAATTGCAAAATGTTTCAGCCTTCGGCTTTGTTTTTGTATGAAATTGAAATATGTAAGTTTATAATCTTGCCCCGGGGATAAACAATTTGTTTTCAGAAATTGTATTGTGATTTCTCTCTGCCTCTGCCCCTCTCTGTCTCTCTCTATCTCTTTCTCTCTCCGTCTATTTCTCCTCCCCTCTCTATATTATCTACCTTCCTCCATTCTCCCTTTCCTTTGCCACTCTATAATTATAATCCGTATCTGTCCCTTTCCGCTCGCCCCCTCCCTCCCCCTCTCTCTCTCTTGATCTCCTTCGTCTCTCCTCCTCTTTCTACTCATCTTCCCCACCCCTCTACCTATCCCCAGCCCTCTCTATCCGTCTCTTCCCCCTTTTTGCCCCTCCCTGGACCCCCCTCCCTAGATCTAAGCCCCTCCCTGGATCCCCTCCCTACATCTAAGCCCCTCCCTCCTACATGTCAATCCATCCATCCCTCCTTTTTATATCTCTAGTTTCTTCATAATCATATTCTTCTTTTCTCTCAATCTCTCTCATTATTTTGTTGTTATTTCCAAGTATAAAACTATCCCCTATAAGTTTAATAAGATGCCGTGTTTGCTTTCGTCGGATATCGTCTTTATTTATGTACGAGCCGGTATATCGTCTTCCCTTTTCTCCCCACTTCCAATATTTCCTCGTCTCTTTCTATACCCGATGTTTTTGTATGCTTGTTATTACGACGAATAAAAACACTCGTTTGGAATGGGAGCCACTGACCTTATTCAACAAGAATAGTCTCCTGCCCTGAAAGAATCTCTTCTATTCTCTTCGGGGTGACCAGCGTTAACCTATACACAACCAAAACATCCTAAAGTGTGTCCATACCAAACTTTATTCCTGACTCAATCAGGAAACAATTAATCAGTGGTGAATTTCTAGAATGGATAGAGAAAAAGATCTGTATCTAGATGGATAACACAATATTTAAGTCTGCGTCAGTTATAAGTTGAGCCGAGCGGCATTGTTTTACTGACACGCGAAACATGAAACACAGTAAAAGTTTTGAAGAGTACATTTCTTGTGTTGAAAGGGAGTCTTTGAGATATGGATTCCTTCTTCATTTTTTCTTTAGCTACAGCCCATGAGAACGACAGCCCAAGAGACCAACAGCCCACGAGAGCGACGACCCCAACTACCAACAGCCCACGAGAGCGACAACCCACAAGACCAACAACCCACGAGACCAACAGCCCACGTGACCAACAGCCCATGAGACCAACAGCCCACGAGACCAACAGCCCATGAGACCAACAGCCTACGAGACCAACAACCCACGAGACCGAACAGCCCACGAGACCAACTGCCTACGACACCAACAGCCCACGAGACCGAACAGCCCACGAGACCAACAGCCTACGAGACCAACAGCCCACGAGACCGAACAGCCCACGAGACCAACAGCCTACGAGACCAAACAGCCCACGAGACCGAACAGCCCACGAGACCAAATGCCTACGAGACCAACATCCTACGAGACCGAACAGCCCACGAGACCAACAGCCTACGAGACCAACGGCCTACGAGACCAACAGCCTACGAGACCAACAGCCCACGAGACCGAACAGCCCACGAGACCAACAGCCTACGAGACCAACAGCCTACGAGACCAACAGCCAACGAAAGCGAAAGCATACTAGACCGACAACTCACTACAAAGCGACAATGTCGGTCTCGTTGACATTCTAACAACTTTTCTGAGGGTTCACCAGACCGTCATTGTTGATCTCGTGGGCCGTTGGTCTGTCCGGGATGTCCAGGTGTTTTCCCCTAGCATGGACGGTAATATCTTTGAGTAAGAGCCACAGAGAGAAACAAATACATAGTATAATAACAAATATTTCCATGTGTTGATCAGAACAAGCCATTGCAATCACACTACTTTTTTCATTATAGGTAATATTATTCTTTTAAGGGAAAGTGTCCTTGTTAAAAGAAGAAATTCCATAATAAGTCAAATTTCCTGATCCACCAAAGGCCTAGCATAAGTTTAAAACCTAGTAAGAACACACCACTAGTCCCGATGTATTCATTCCGACTGCCCTGGGACTAAATTGGAGCTGGGCCAGCCAGATTCTATCAGCCCCCAAAATGGCCGACAGCCAAACATTCTTTGCCAGGTTATACAAATGGATTTCAATAATTGCCGCCTTATAGAGTGGAAACTATTGCCGATTCTAATCAATAGCAAAAATATTGCGCTGTTCATCTAAATTCAATAGATTATGACTCACAGCATAAAATCATCTTGAAATTGGTGAACTATATAATTGTCAGTGAATCCGGATTTAATAAGGGCGTAAATGTAGGCCTATAGTACAGTGGTCTATTCACTTGACTTTCGTGCGAGAGGTTTAGTAGTCGAATCCCATCCTGGTTTCAAATCTTCTTTAATAAGACAAAAGTGACACATTTTCCACACTTCACACTGTTGGAAGAAACTCAAAGAGTGCAAGCGCATAACGTTATTATGTACTCGAAGCCAAATTTAATTATACACCAAAAATGTCCCCATGTAGTGTATTAACCTCACAAGTCACTGTATAAATTGTTAAGTTAGTAGTTTATTGTACCAAACAAAATTGTTGGGCCTAGAGGTGCGGATACAGACGATTGTTTATATAGAAGGAGAGTTCCCGCAGAAGTCAGAAGTTATTTTTTCCCAGGGAAGCGTTTAAGTGCTAAATTCACTAGAAGATTGGAGGAGTCGTATATAGAGTGTGAAGAGGGAGGGTGAAAGGTTGGAGAAAGAGAGAAGGAGTAAAACAAAGTACAGAGGGAGAGAGGGAGAGAAAGAGAGAGGAATGAGAGGTGGGGAAGAACGTTAAGAACGAGCGAGTGAGATGAGTATGTAGGAGGGAGAGAGAGAGAAAGAGAGAGACAGAGCGGCATAGAGATAGAGAGAGGGAGAGTGAGAGGAAGGAGAGAGTTAGGGACACACACACAATTAAAACCCAGAGTATGTGGGAGGGAGAGAGAAAGAGGGGGTGAGGGAAAGAAATAGAATGAGAGAGAGAGAGAGAGAGAGGGGGTGGGGGGAGAATTGAAGGGATACAAATCCTGCTGTTCTATTGAAAAGTGACAAAGGTTTGCTGGCATTCACTGACGACAAATCTCCGACATGAATAGCAGCAAAAGGCTATTAAAAAGCACTAGACTGGCTGGCTGAATTGCACTAACGTGGGGGGCTTTCCACTCAAATTTTCAATTACTTTTTTCTCTCTTGTAATTATAAATCTGTGTAAATAACTTTTCGCTGTTACGGCATAGCCTTCACACAGTATAGGGAGAAGCATTACAAGGCAAAGTACTACTACTAGTATTAAATGTTTCAACAAAAAAATGCTAAATGAGCCAAATGATGAAGGAAAAATCTGAGCTTGTGCAAGTTTTTATCGCATTACCACCCCGACCATAATAGCCTAGCAAAAAAATACGAATTGGGTCTACTATAACCTTTCTTTAGAGTATATAAGAATAGTGACAGCAAAGGATTATTATTAGTAGTAGTAGCAGTAGAAGTAGAAGCAATCGTAGTAGTAGTAGTAGTAGTAGTAGTAGTAGTAGCAGCAGCAGTAGTAGTAGTAGTAGTAGTAGTAGTAGTAGTAGTAGTAGTAGTAGTAGCAGCAGCAACAGCAGCAGCAGCAGCAGCAGTAGTAGTAGTAGTAGTAGTAGTAGCAGCAGCAGTAGCAGTAGTAGTAGTAGTAGTAGTAGTGGTAGTGGTAGTAGTAGTAGTAGTAGTAGTAGTAGTAGTAGTAGTAGTATAGTAGTAGTAGTAGTAGTAGTAGTGGTAGTGGTAGTGGTGGTGGTGGTAGTAGACCTAGTATAGTAGTAGTATTTATTTATATTAAATACATTAATTAACATTGGAAAAAATAGCAATTTATAACTCAGTTGACCGTTCTGTTTGGCTGTTGATCTACAGTACCGGTTTATGCTATACCGAGTACAATAAAGACATTAACTTATAAAGAATACAATGAATAGAAAACAATGCATTGAAACGGGGGGGGGGGGTGGTGTGACAGCTTTATCTGTTGTAATGTCGTATAAATTTCAAACAAACTCGTAGGAGACGTTCACGCTCGTGCGTTGATAGATGTGTATAAAACATCTGTCCATGGTAAAACCACACAAGAATAATATCAGATACGATAGTTTAGGGGGTGTACAGAATTCGAGAATATTAATTTTAGATGTAAGTTGTATGCTGCATGACGTAGGGGGCAGAATACCACTGATAACAAAGATGTGGAGAAAAGGCTAAAACTATTTGATCGACGTTACAGTGTAAAGGCCTACTGTATATGGAAATTCCACAGATAAGATGTTCAGAACTGAAACAGACAATTAAAAGATACAAAAACGAAGAAGAAGGAAATGCGGAAGATGAGGAGCTAAGGGAAGAAGACGAAGGGGAAAAAGAAGTAGGACATAATGCAATTATATTACGTCATCTATCTGGTAAAACTATTCCGAGACGCATTACGAAATTAAGAAAGTTAGGAATAAGAACCCCCCCCCCCCCCCCACCCCCAAGACTACAAGATATACATGTACTACAAAACATGTTTATAATTACATTCACGTATTGTATGCTTTCGAAATGAGGACTGTATTCAGGTTAGACTTAATTAAAATAATCAACAGTTTCTAAGGAACGTATATGAATATGGTGCAATACCTGAGAAAGCTTTGTCTGCAAGAGATGACCTTGTTCTCTGGGCTACAAGAAAGTTCTTTTCAGAAAACTGGAGTCTACGAGTTTGAACACGATGAGAAACAAGATTCCCAATATAACTTTTATGAAGGAGCAAACCATGTATTGCTTTCCAAGTAATGAGCAAACTGTTGTGCTCTATGCTTTCTCTGACTGGTAGAAGAAGAGGCTTTGGGAATGGGATAGGAATCAAATACAAACAGAGACAGAAAGAAAGAGGGGGATCTAGAGAGAATGAAAGAGAGAGAGAGAGGGGGAGAGAGAGAGAGAGAGAGAGAGAGAGAGAGAGAGAGAGAGAGAAGAAAGAGAGAGGAATATTTTAAAAGACAAGAATAACAAAGATAATATATTGTAAATCAGGTACAATATATTTCACATTTACAATTTAGATTGGACAGATGGACCTATGGACCTGCTACCAATAGACAGATATCTTGTGCAGCTGAAAAGTGCATTAATTATCGTTTTGCCTACACAAACTCGGGCACAAACTTTACAACAATAATTGTGTGAATTGCTTTGGAAATTGTATTTGGCTTCACGAATGACTGATTTCTTTTTAGTTCGGCCTCTTTTCACCAACAAACAAGAAACTACAGGAAAAACCAACCCCTTGGTTATCAATTACAACTCTATATAGACCACAAAATGTCAAATATCCGTGACAAATGCGGAAATTATTTCAATTGTTTGTAGAATGTGTGTGGTTGTGTGCTCCGACTTGCCAACCGTAAAAATGGTGTCAACTATGATTACGGTGTTGCAATTATTCATCGACTTTGATCTTGTATGAACTAATACAGCGATTATTGCTTGTGTTTGCAAACATTGGGACTATTATTGCAATGTAATGTGAGTGTGGGAGTCATAAGAAACGTCTGCGACTACGGTCTAGTTCGTTCAGAATCTACACAATCACTTTGAAAATCAATACTAATTGTGAAAAATAGAATTAAACTAAACGATGTTTCTAGAGAAACGAAACCCAATTCTTTGGGAAACACACCAGATTGCGTATGCACACTGGTATAAAGCAAACTCGGGCACATGAATATATAAACAACAGAATATAATCATATAGGCCTACATAATAAAGTATACTTTGTTCGTATATAGTCCACTTGCAGATTATTTCCTTCAGCAGTAGCGTGACTTAGAATACAAAAAGTAAAATATTGTGTACCATACTAGTTAATCACAACCCCCCATAAAATTAGACCCCAAACATGGCCCTATACCTCGGATTGATTTTTTCTTCTTCTATTGTATTGCATGTCGTATATAGGTTCATCAACTTTTAAATCTATGTAACTTCTTATGGCCACTCTTCGAAATTATTATTTGTATCATCGATATTTCATTAATTCATTGGTAGTTGCATCTGACATGGACCTACTACGTCCATGCATCTAATAATACTTTTAAGAACTAGTAGGCCTACATTGATAATACGAACATATCCATTTCAGGGGATGCTCAAGGCGCATTATACAAAGTAATATTACTCCCCTATCTTTATTCAATTATAGCTGCCCTAATTAATAAAGTATTCAAGGAATCATTTTCTGCCAGGAACTATTAACATTTTACCAAAATTACATACTCATATTCGTGTGAATAATTCACTACTAAAAATCAGTCAAAACCACGCTACTTCCACTTCCGCTTACCTAATACCTTTAATGCCAAATAAGGTCAAACAAAAGTCTATTTACTCGAATAATGTACATAACCTTGATAATTTAAATTAATGGCCGTGCCTTCGTGATTTTGGATTGTTTGCGATCAGACACGAAATCAAAAGATGTAACGACTGACTGCTCATTGCATACAATAGAAAAGTGCACAGAGACAGACCGCATGTACGAATGCCATGCATTACTCAATCGTAGGATCGCTGTGTAGGCTCAATATACGGGGGAGAATTATATGTAAATACATTATTGACGGATGTCGGGCTCCTGCCGGAATATGACAGATATTTTCTTTTCATGTTAACAAAATGACCTTGGACTGCATAATCCGTATTCCATACTGTATTTGGGCATATGCAGAATAATAGTTTATGGTATTGAGGAGTGCCCTATATGTATTCCAAAGATTTGGTTTTATTTAAAAGAACTGTTTTTTTCTTAAGTCGGCTTAATTTATTGTCTGAAATTCTCTCATGTTTATATTGTTGAAGCTAGAGCAGGAGAGTATTTTCAGCTTATATTGGTATGTCATCCATATTTTTTGATAAGCCTCAAAACATAGTCACTATATGAAGCATTCACACACTTTCAAGTTCAACAAATTAAAATCTCCCAAAACAGCCGTTGAGACGGGTCTTGGCACGAAATATGCATTAATCAGCTGTCTAAAGATGTGCTTTATAATATATGACCCCCTCCCCTTAGAGGGATTGGGTAACATTGCCTCAGATTCTGAAACAAATCCTGGATTTAGCTCATGCTGCAATGATAATTAAAAACCTTTTGGTCAGTCAAGAAACCCATGATTTTTACAAGCCGATCGCCTGTCTGATTATCAAGATATTCATGATTGGAAATCGAAATCTAAAAATTTATTTTCCTAATTAACGGTTTTTTATTACACTACAGTCTATTGGGGAAAATGAGTATGGTAAATTTTACCTTTTTTGAGGCACTTTTTTAGGGCTTCAATATTACACCATATCACAGACATTGGTAACACATCGGGCCATGCATCTCAGATTTAACATTGTTAAACGATGCCTTTAATAGGTATTGAGGAAATAATAAATCTAGCCCTACATTCCCGAAAAATGTAATAAATGTACACACTAATACTCATATTTGAATGAATTCTAATGAATCCGAAGCAAAATTAACTTTGAACGACAATCTGGAACCCCCCCCCCTCAAACAAACAAAATGGAATAAAAAAATAAAAACACACACACAGAGACACCCTTTTGTAGTTTACTTTAGGTGCATGTAAGTGTAGGTGTAATGAGGAACATTACAAACTTCCTACGTTCTATACACAAAATCGACAACAATTATGACCTACTTCAATCAATCATTCTAGATTTTTTTATCAATTACATTTGGTTTAGAAAAGCGCGCTCTCATCCGAAGCAGGCAGACACATCAATCACACTTGTTAGTAAAAACAAACATGCATGTGTTTGAGCAATATCCCACTCTCTCCCACTCTAACATTCCAAAATCCACCTCAAACAAAAAGAATGAAATTCTGTCGGTCGGATGAATTGTATTACAGAGTACATGAGGGGATCAAATGAAATAGATCACATTAGTTAAGTGCAACTGTCGCCGGGTAAATAATTCAATGGAATTTGTGGGAAACTGAGGAGGAGATATCATAATTGTTCTTCCGGCTGTACACCAAAGGTCGCATGATGGCGCTATTCTTGCAAAATGCACGCCAACGCCAAAATACAGATCAAAGTATAAATATGCATGTAATTTTTTTTATAAACTATTTGACAAGAAGAAGAACAAGCATGTATTCAGATTTGTTAAATCGATCCGTTTTTAACATCACTCGGTTTTGACGCCCGATATATACAAGTCCCGAGAGATTTGCCTAACCTACATTCCTTTGTTGATAGTAATCAATAATAATGTAAGGTTGAAAATATAATCTCAAATTGATTGTTGGAAAAGATTATTTTGGGATCTGTTGGATAGTTTGAAAATCTAAGGACCCTTTTTTCTTTCCCTTTGAAAATTTCAGGCGAACATGTCAGCAAACGTTTGTTTTGCTCCATTGGTTGCACAAGAAAGTGAGATTCATAGAGTCACATCTCCCCGGTTCGATCAACATTTCCTAAATTGTGTGCATTTCTTCGTAGGTATGTGGAATTGCCCAGCTTGGTCATTTGTTTAAATGGACACCAGTACGTCTTACTAAACATCATTCTCCAATTGTCCACTTAAAACTTTCTTCCAAGTTTTTTGAAATTCTTCCACAATTTCAAACACTTTCTCGCTAAAATACATGTGTACAATTCAACACTGGGTTCCATCAGCCATGGCTAACATTCTAGGTAAAACTGATCAGAATTTGTTGATCTAAAGTTGAACCACGAGACCTTACTTTATATACAAAGGTTCCTGATACAGGTAGTTCAAAAATATTTATATGACCAACCAGGGTGGGCAAAAAGCCGGTTTGTAAGAGAGCAGAAATAATCTGAAGATATATAAAACTTTGACAAGATCAGACAATCATTAAGAAAAGAATTCTAGCTTTATACATCACAAATACAATAGACATTGGACTATATTTCACAATTTTCTACAAATGACCATCTGCTCAACTTGCAGACTGCAACTAGGAACTGTGTAATTGCTCCAGTCAATTACAACACTTGTTCAACCGACACTATTCATAACCCTACACCTAATCTAAAGCAAATGCCAGATCACCATTAAACAGCACACAATGCAACAGCTATTCAATTGGGACATGGGACACACCACCACCATAACTATGAAAGCAAGAAGACACAACAAAAAGAAATATAGACACTCCTCTTTCTCACTCTGCATTTTATTATCCTGTTTATTAAACATTTTCAGGAGCTCACCAACACGTGAAAGAATACCTCTCAATCTTAATCTTCTTCTTCTCTGTTAAAGATAGAGACCAGTTATGGTCATGCGATTGCATTGTGAATGAAACGTTGTGGAATCGATCAGAAAAGGTTGATCATCTAGCATATAAGTATTGGTGTGTACTGCAAGGTTCTGGAATCATCAAAATGATAATAAATTTGACCCAGGCTTTGTAAAGTTACAAGCACTGTACACAGAAAGATGTATATGGGACTATGCACACGTGCGCAACACGTACGTTTATCTCTCACAGTCCAATAGATAAACTAATTTTTTATCAAATATATCTATTAGTAGGCGGTTTCCCGGCAAATTTTTTATCATCATGTATTAGTCAAAACATATTCTTTCACATGATTGGTAATAAAGAGCTTCAATTTCATTTTTTGAAATTGGAGCGTTTCCAATACTGGTCTTTACCTTTAACGGTTCAAAAGTAGTCCATCGTAGGAAGAAACATGAAAGAAAACTTCTCCCTTCCTCCCTCTCTCTCTCAACTCATCTATCCTCTTTCAAACCCAACAGATGTTTTCACATTACCCTCCTTTCAACATAGCGAAACCATACACCAAATAAATGAAAAGAGACAACAAATAGTCTGTTTTTACAGATAGTTGTAAATAATAAGACTTTATTGAATCTTCTTTCTTTCCGTGGCTGGCGGGACTTTGCCTACCTCTTGGAGGTGGGGTGTGGCGGGTGGATCTCATCCCCCTCCTTCCTCAAAATAATATATTCTCGTGAAATAAATACAAAGAAATTGAATTTTTAGAAGGCAGAGGATTGATTTAGAATATGAGCTATTACATCATGGTACACCCTTGCAATTTCTTAGCCTAAATATCTATACATTGAAAAATCTTTCCCACTTCAACCTGGCCTGAACAGGTCTTCTGATGTGACCTTCAGTTGTCATGGAGATACGATTATCCCAAAACCTATTTCTGATTTCAAAAAGACGCAGCACATCTGGCCATTTTGAAATAGAAGCGAGGACCCTTTGAGGTTCAGAATCAAATCAGGTGAGGCGAAAAAGATGGAGAAATGGTGATATCTTGTAAGCATTATCCAGTGCTGGGCAGAAAATAGGATTTTTACTTGATTAAAAACTAAACAGCACACTCATATACATGTACGAAATTTGAAAACAAAATGGCGAGGCCATCTGCCTGATAAGCTTGAAATCTTCTTTCGCACATCTTTAACCTTGTGATGTAAAATGACCCACTTCTCTTGAAAGGTCAAATAACTGACATATGAATGTAAATAAAACTACTTCACTTGTATTTGAAATAAAAATATATCCATTGAATGGCTTTCATTAGTTTACACTTGAAGAACAATGAAGTATGTATGCATGATTTCTGCATGGTTGAATTTTAGGGTAATAAATTAGTTTATAACTATTCTTTATGTTTTCCTACATATTGCATCCTAACTATTTGAAATGGCATGTCAGGACCATTGCCAAGAGTGGGTGGGTAGGTGAGGGGGGGGGGGAGGGGGGGGGGGGACTGGATTGGTACTGCTGGGCTAGACTATGAATGGAAACAAACTGACAAAAATGATTTGGAATATGGATAGCAGGGCTGGTTTTCACTTGTAGGTTTTTCCCTGGTTGACCTTGAGTGGACCAAAGTCTCCTTCCCACATGAAGAACTTCTTGACCATCTCCTTGGTCTCGGCCGTCTCAGGATCCAGTTTGGTCCAGTTGTAAGATTGGTAGTCTACTTGCCAGTCTTCACATCGCTGCAATGGGGAAAATACAAACAGCACGGTATGAATGTACAGCCCATCTTAGCAATAAGTGGAATGGCAGCTTTACTACTACTACTACTACAGTGAAGAAGAAAAAAAAACCTGTATATAAAGACCACTCAAGACCAGAAAAGTGATCTTCATGAGCAGCTGCTCTTTATGTACAGGTTCCTATAATACATGTTTCAATGGGAAACATGACGGGGAAACAAACAAATGTGGTCTTTCTATACAGGTGATCACTAAAGCAGATTTGACTGTAGATGAGTAGTATAGATTTATTTCAACAAGTTGCTTCACAGTTACCCACAAATTAGAATTACTGAATCTGCCTTGGCTATAGGACATCATTGTTGATATCATTAGTATGTCAGTGAAGCACGGGGTCTGGATCAAGAGTATAGCAAGACTCTGCCAAACACGAAAACCTCACGTGCTTAATGTACCCCCAATTCCAAATGGTACAACTACTGGCAATAACCAGTTGTATCATTGAATGTTGGGGGATGTAATTGCTCCATTCACTTCTATCGAACATACAGGGCAATTGAACCTAGCACCACTAAGTGATTCAAATTTGGGTACGATTATATGAAAACAATTTCAGGAGAACAACGAAAAGGTGGAATAAATATGGTAGGTTCAATTTCTGGCCAATACATAACTAAAGCAATAATCATACCATATCAACATATATCCTAGCGTTTTTCAGGGATCACTGTTTAACAACACAAGAAAATGTTAAAAATGTTAAATGCTAACTATCAAGAGAAGGAGAAAAAAGGTCACTGAAAATTTGAGCAAAAGCAACTAAATAACAGGGTTGACATTTCCCCCTAACTGTCAAAATAGCAATGTCACAGGGCATGTGTGTGTTACTACATGTACATAGACAAGTGTTGGCTTGGATTCCAAGTGCAAGTAATAAGCCTGTGTCAATTCCCAAAGCAACTCTCTGAAGCTGATACAACCGTGACATCCCAAAAATATCTGTACAAGAAAATAACTGACAACCGGTATAGATACATCGGTATGTCAATACCTGCAAAATTATGTATATCAAGAATTCCAAACAATTCCAAAATAATCAGATTTGACAAGAATTCTTGAAATCCAATATAGTTACCTCGAAGATGAGAGATTGTCCCTTCCAGAAAAAGACACCTTGTAATGCGGTGTCCTTGTCTTCACCGAAGATGAGAACATTACCGAATGCATTCTTGACCATTTTTTCCGTACGCTGGAAAAAACCTGGAGAGAAGAAACACACAGGAGGAAATATATTTGTAAGATGTAAGATTTTAGTATGTCTGAATTTACAAGTCATTATGAAAGCCAAGCTTAGATCAGATTACATATTAAGTAAAGTGATACGTTTCATGCATAGATAAGTTTGTAATACAAGAACGTTTGTAATGATAACCAATGGGACAGTTCAAAAGCTCAAAGCATTCATTTTATTCAAGCCATTAATAATGAATTTACAAAAGTATTCATCATCATCACAACCATCATGATCATGACTACCACCATCATGACTATCATCATAATCATCATCATCACTAAGATAATGACGATTATCACTACCATCATCATTTCCATCACTATCGCCATCATCAACATGATCATCATCACCACCATCATGACTATCATCATCATCACCACCACCATCACTTCCATGACTATCGCCATCATCATCACCATCATCACTTCCATGACTATCGCCATCATCATCACCATCATCATCATTATCATGATCAATATCATCATCATCACCACCATCACGACTATCATCATCATCCTCCTCATCATCACCACCATCATCATCATCCTCCTCCTCCTCATCATCACCACCATCACCATCATCATCATCATCACCATCACCATCATTATCATGATCAATATCATCCTCATGGTCATAATCATGATTACTGCTACTGACCTGCGACTAGATTACAGGTCTGGTAGACCATGTTTTCCTTGAGGTACTCTGGGATGTTGTACTCGCAATGCCAGATGCTGTAACCTTCCTTGTCAAACTTATCCCAGAAATAAGGCAGTGCCTCCGTCTCCGTGTCCTTGTTGCTGTAGCATCTCTTCCATGCGTCCATGTCAAAGTCGCTGAGATGGAAAGCGAGGGAATAAATATTCAAAATCAGGCATGATTGTTCTGTTAAAATTTCAATCCTCAATTAAATTTAAATTCAAAGAACATAAACAATGATAATTAAATGAATGCGTATTCACAATTAAACTGCACAATGGGGTAATATCTGTCATAAGGTCTTGAGGGAAATATTTGATGTTGAAAATTGCTCAAAGGTTGTTTTTTCTTTACTACTATAATCTGCAATCACAGATTTCACTTTCAACCCTACATGGTAATTTTTTTTATTGGATATGTCAGTGAAGCACGGGGTCTGGGGTACAAGTATGAGAAGACTAATCCAAACACGAAACCTCACATTCTTAATTTACCCCCAATTCCAAATGAAGCAACTACTGGCAAAAGCCAGTTGTATCATTGAATGTCGGGGGATGCAGGAGAAGCCTTTTCTGTCTATTTCATGAACAAAAGAGCAGGGGCCCGTTTCACAAAGCCTTTTTTCAATGACAAATGACAAAAATCAGTGACAAATCTGCTGATAACCAATCAGAAGCAAGTATTTCAGTAGCTCATAACAAAGACTGTCATTTGTCGCTGATGACAAGTTTTGTGAAACGCCCCCCAGGTGTCACTGAAGTCAGCTAAAATCCAGCATTACATCAACACTGTTTTATTAAGATTAGGTGACTAAGCAAATTGAAAAGGCACGTAAAGATGTGCCCAGAACACGATCATAATTGTTGGTGATAATGGTCTTGCAAAGTCTCCTCCCCTTATGCTCTGTACTACCAAAATGAAAAGTTCCTATTTCTTACATGCACCCTAAATATAATTATAGCAAATATGTTTGTATACAACCCCTGTATAACAAAATCCATTCTGTCATCAATAACTAAAAAAATGAAAGTTTATGAAATTTTTAGTACAGAGCAAATTGGAGAGGAACTTGCAAGATGCATCACAGTGTTGCCAATTTGTGTTTCACTGATGACAACTTCAAAAATTAATAACTTTCCTACTTTACTCAGTTGAGCTTAAACTTGCACTTATTTGTTTCTTTCTTCCCCTTTACCCCATCTTTCTAGAGCCATCATCAAATTGATTTGAGGAAATCTAATTTAGCATTTAAGATAAGGGAATTTGGTATCACCTCTTTGGGCAGTCGGCAAATAGGTCAACCTTGGGTTTGGGTGGTGGAGGGGGTTCGTCATCTTCATCATCTACTACTTCTTTCTTGGCCTTCTTTTCAGCCTTAGGCTTTTCAACCTTTGGCTTCTTCTCCTTCTTGCTACCGCCCGACAGCTCAGCGTACTTCTTAGCTGCAAATAATACACAATCAAAAACATAAACATGCGGGTCCATGTTGTCTCAAGAGTGGGTCAAACCCAGTGGAAAATTGGCTGTAAATATGTCATAAATCCTGTTGCCAACACTGTCGCATTATTAATACATGTTGTCATGGAATTCCTCAAAATACACTGAAGGACATTTAAGTTTCTCAAAAAAGTGATGTTTTTTCAATTTCTTTGCAGAAAAAAAAATTCTCTTAAATATTCTCTTAAATAACCCCCAACATTGGACAGGGTACAGAATATCACAAGATAGACAGGATACGAGGTATACCATCTTACTGGGTTACTTTTCTCACAAAGAGAGACATTTCAGGCGATAAACAATTTCTTGGTAAGGAATATCAATCAAGCCCTTCAAGGACCTTCAGGCAAAAGAAAACAGTCTAGACATAATCTCTAGCATCATAGACCTAACCTCTTGAAGCAAGGTTTCAGATTTAGACAAAATACTGGCATAACAATCTACACAAAACGAATGGGTGCATAGAAACATTTGTGTAACAACTAATATACTATATTATATCATTGTCTGTAGGGGTCTATTGTTCATTGCTTACTGCGGTATGAATTCTATTGAATTGAACAATCCTTAGGCTTGACTGGCGGTACCGGAATATCGCCTCATGTGTATTGGGTATCAATAGGAATAAACTATTAAAGGCAGGCTTTACTACTTCAGCCAGAAGGGATTAGACCACCTAGCGAGGTCACTGGGACAGGTGGCTATCTCATTAACTCAGCTCTCATTTAACATACGAAAAAGAGGATCATGGGGGACCAACAGGCACCGATTGGGGAAGTTTTCTATATAGAAGGAGCAAGTAGCTACAAGTAGGACAGTGTGCCTTTAAGAGAGCTTGCACTTACAGTCAAACTGGGCCATCTTCTCGCAGAGGGTGACCTCCCCGACGACAGCTTTGACCTCTGGCTGGTTGACCAATGTGACAAACCATCTGTTGAGATGCACAAACTCCTTGCGGAAGTTCACATCTAATACCTGGAATAAAAAACAACAACAAAAGAAACAAATTACATATCAATTACAGAGTTATTTTGTCAAGTGTTACTGCTCATTTGCCTCTGACAAACACAACCCACCCTGATCAGGGAACTTTTTTCATATATGTTTGCTAGGTCCTGTACTATATGGGACATTGTCCATATATTTCATTCCTGGGGTAACACCAAGACAACTTAGCGATAGATTGCAAATTTTGCAATGTATGCAATCAAGGCTTGGCCTACAATCAACTGACTGTATGATCAATCAATCAATCTTACAGTCATTTGCCAAGCTGTGTTAGTTTTCTGAACATTTTCTTTAGTTGAAAAGGTTGATTTGTTTAATTAATATTCAAATTTATGTTGCACATTGAAGTGTACACATATTAGTTCTACACGAACAGAAAGAGATAAAAAAGGAGGTTGGGGCGACTGAAATATACTTTTTGATTAACTTAAGTATCCAAAGGGTGATTTACTTTTTACCAGGAATGTCAGTGAAGCACGGGGTCTGGATCAAGAGTATACAAGACTCTGCCAAACACGAAAACCTCACATGCTTAATGTACCCCCAATTCCAAATGATACAACTACCGGTAATACCAGTTGTATCATTGAATGTTGGGGGAGAGCTGTGCTACCATCTTCAACCTTGATACGACTATGATTACTGGGGGGTGTTTCACAAAGACTAAGATCGACTTGAAGTTAGACTTAACTATGGCAGGCCGTTTCTGCCACTGTTTTGCTCTCACTAGTGTTATCTCAAATATGATCTTTAGATATTTTTTTCCTTCAGTAATGAACTATCAACAAATTTAATTTCTGTAGATTTGTGACCACGATTTATACGTCCCTTGAGAAACCAATGCCAGGAATGGTTAGAGGAACTAGTGGCATGAACGGCCTGCCATAATTAAGTCCAACTTACAGTCAATCTTAATCTTTGTAAAACACTCCCCTGGTTGTGGCTTACAAAGCACCATTATTAAGTGGTGCCATCAAGGAGTCTTCTGTTACTGACCTGTTTGTACGCCCCGAGCAGCTGGCATCCTACACTGATGTCTGCAAGGGTGACCCTCTCACCGACCAGGAATGTCCTCGTCTTCAGGTACTCGTTGAGGAAACCGAGAACGGCCTTCAAAGTCTCCTTTGCCTTCTCCGTTTGCTGAAGGAGGAGCAGAAAGGAAGATAAACTTCAGTCAGTCTTAAAACACTTGAGTCTATCTAAACAAAGTTTTCCAGCATTTCATGACAAAGAAATTCTGAGTGTAGGCTGATGGATCATTGAAGGTGACATTTTATACACTGAAATGTCACTCTTTTTGGGCTATGGATATTCCCTAACTTCTCTGAATGGAAATAAAAGGGAACTCATTTTCAAGGTTTACTCTGATTTTCAAGGATAGCTAGGCACCCTGTAAACCTGTAAGACATCATTCATATAGTAGTCTTCAGTTTGAATGAGAATTGTAGCTCATTATCAATCAAAGCAATTTTACATGAAAATACTTCTTTCCAACTAAACTTTCCACCCAACACTAATATCTTCTTAGTTTTAACATTTCCTTTTATTGAAAGGGATTTAGGATTATTCATGTTGCACATTGAAGTGCACATATGTATATTAGCACTACATGAACAGAAAGAGAATTCCCCAAGAGAGGTTGGGGCAACTGAAATATACATTACAATTAAATTAGGTATCAAAATCCACCAGGAATGTCAGTGAAGCACGGGGTCTGGATCAAGAGTATAACAAGACTCTGCCAAACACGAAAACCTCACATGCTTAATGTACCCCCAATTCCAAATGATACAACTACTGGCAATAACCAGTTGTATCATTGAATGTTGGGGGAGAGCTGTTGCATTCACTTCCTCTCTGATGAACATAAAGCACAACAATGTCAGTTCTGAAGGCAAAAGCTTGCTCCTGTGACAACTGATCTGCAGTAATTTACTATACAAACTGATTTCCAAACTTCCATCCCGGACCCAACATTACACCTAACCCTAAACCCAACTTAAAACCCAAACAAAATCCTTACCCTTTAATTTTGACAAAATAAATGTCAGAGCGATTGTCTGAGGAGCATTGTTGGACTTTAAAAAATACAAATTTAACACTTTAAAGAAAAAATTTGCTTATGACTTCATGAACTCTGCACAAAACAATTAACCAAATCAGTTTTTTTTTAATAGAAAAATAAATATGATCCACAAATTGTTGTGCCTAGCTGTGCTAGAAACGGTAACAGCAAAAAAAAACCCCAAACAGTCAATATTGCCTTGAATTCAAATGTACCATGTCTTTTTCTTTTTCATTTTAATCTTTACATACCTGTTTGTTGTACTGAACGACACCCAGTGTTGGGAAAACCCATGTGCTGGCAGCTGGCTCAATCTCGTTATCAGCCAGGTTGACAAACATCTGGACCTGAGCCTTTGACAACTCATCGGTGCCCCTGAGCTGCTCATTGCTCACTACAAAGGAGAAAGAGATTGTGTACATGAGGAGTCAAATCTTTAAAGTATCGATGGATATTACTTGGGATATCTAATGCTGGGCTCCACACTTACTTCATTGGAAGGGGTTCTAGATTGACCTTTTTAAGAGTCTATATGTAGTTATGTACAAGTTTAATGTAAAAATGTCAAAAGAGTCATGTATTTTTTACTAGGGATGTCAGTGAAGCACGGGGTCTGGATCAAGAGTATAACAAGACTCTGCCAAACACGAAAACCTCACATGCTTAATGTACCCCCAATTCCAAATGGTACAACTACTGGTAATAACCAGTTGTATCATTGAATGTCGGGGGAGAGCTGTAGCAATTACCTCATCTTTGACCCTTGGTCTGAAATGCAGTTTATCGACAAACCTCCTTTGTGAATTTGGGCCTTAATGTTCGTGTGCTTCTAAAGTGCCTTCAGAAATTATCAAACTAGTTCTAATCCTGGCAAAAGGTAATGGCATGCAGAGCATTTCAAAGAATAAATCCTATCCATTTTAAAGAGATAAAATGCTCTGTCTAAAGACATAAATGTACACACTGAGTAGAAATAAAAAAAACCTTAAACTCTAGATTGAATGTCTAGATTTTATTTCAAACAACATAAGTGTTGAAAAAAAAAAACAACCCAAAATTCATCCAAATGAAGGATTAACAAAACCTAGCATATCTGACTCACTGACCCTAGGAGAATATTACCAAATTGTTTTCAATTCTTAACAAGCTCTAGCTTTTCAAGCTTTGCAAATTGAATTCATTAAAACCAAGTGATGTAAATGTAGAAATCTTTTGTAATACCTACCATAGTATGCGATAGCATTGCTCTCAAACAAAGTGTCTCCACTTCCATTTTCAAAGGCTGGGACCTAAAAAGAACAGAAATTTGCAGAAATTCAAATTAAAGCCCTTTTCTACTATAGTCTATACCTTTGCATGTCATTTAAAATACATCAATACAATAATGAATCATATAAAATCCCCTAAATAAAATCAAAAAGGGGTGAAAAATATATACAAAATATATAGACACAACCAAGAATTCATTCATTCATTATGAGCATTAACATGGAGATTGGTTAAATAACATCAATATACAGAAGGCATTTGATATGGTTGATCACACTTTCCTTCTTAAAACTTCAATAGACTGGACTCGATGCAAATGCTTGTCAATGGTGTATGTGTTATGTAATCAGTTACATTTCACAGTGGATCACCTTGATGCTCCTTTTTATACAAATCCTTCCCCTTTTATCCTTACTATACATATGACCCATCAGATGTTATGAAAGAGAGTTTATAGATGTTGTTATGCAAAAAATCTGTGAGATTTTATGAAAGCGATTGTTATGAATGTTATTAATGCTGATCTTATACGTCCTTCCGAATGGTTGAATTCAGATTATGTCTAAATGCTATTGGGGTCATGCTCTTTGTATCTCAGGCAAAAGTAAAAGACACAATACTAGATGTATCATGATGTACAACAAACAGATTAACTATCGCAAATACCTAGGTATGTCTCAAATTGTATAAGCGCATATATAGTATTTAAGATATCATTAAACATGCAGTTGTCTCCTCAAGAGATAAAGAAACTCAACAGAGCAGAATATTACACTCCTCGCTTTATAAAATGACATTACACAGCAAGGTAGACTACTGGACAAATTAAAAAGAATTTACAATGGTAAAAATAAATGAACATGTAAATGAAAATCATTTGAATTTGAGGAAAGGTACTGGGATCCAAATGTTCATCTTTTAGGATTTACAAGACAGCCAAAAAAATACACGGGGGCGGAGGGCGGATTCGCCCCGGAGAGACCATAAACAGCCCCCGAAATAGGCTCAAAATCCGATTTCGGGGGCGACATCAAAAGTGAAATGATCTCAAATCGCCCCCGTAACGATTACGAGCGGTCGCGCGCTCTCTTCTAGCTTCGTATTCATTGCGTGCATTTCTTGGTCCGCGCGCTGAATCTCCGTGTAAAATTGTATAAACAAAAATCGGTCGTAAAAAAACTCGAACCATATTCCATACCTTACCTGGCTTACCATGTCGCACGCAAGTACGCCAAAACACGTACATTTTCGCAGGTGCGAGAGATCGAGACGGAGCGTAGGGGTCGAGTTTTTGGCGGTCGATTTTGTTTTGGTAGAAGCTGAATCTAGACCATGAACCACTAAATGATCGCGAAACTGCAATCAATTTCCATCACGAATTCACGATTGCCGCAATTTTATAAAGTTTCCATAAATAGAGGTATGAAATTAAAGCCTATTTTGTGATATTCTCGCCATGTTTACGTAATTTTGATAATCATTTCTTAAAAGTAAAGAAAATCAGACAAAATCACCGTGACTGACACGCATTTGTACAATACAGTGCATTGCCGCTGTGCAGTGTGTGTGAGTGAAGATGGGCTAAAGCTCCAACACCGGCAGCGCGCCGGTGTTGAAGTTTCCTGCAGCTGCAGTGTGTGTGTGAGTTGGGCTGAGCTCGAGTCGAAGAGATTTGACACTTTGAAATTGTTATCTGTTGGTTTGCATCATTATTGGCGCGATTTCAATATAGTTTCGTGAATAGATTTACAAAACCTGAGCTTAGAATTAGTAAAAGTATTACTAATGTCTACGTTTTTAAACGACTGTCTGATTTTCTTGTGAAAATTTTACTTTGAAAATGATTATCGAAATTCATGGCCAGAAATAGTCACAATCTAGGGTCTATTATGTTACAGTTCTTGCATCAAATCAATACATGAAAACTTAGTTATTGAACTAGAAAAAGGGGTTTCTTTTTTAATAGGCAATTATGAAGCAGGAAGCCCAAAACCTTAGCCTACTAAACAAATCTCAACAAACTGTAGGCCTATCCTTTTATGAATTAATGAAAAAGTAGCCCCAGAAAAAAGAGCCCCCGAAATGGAAAAAAGAGTCCCCGAAAGTTGAAAAAGTAGCCCCCGAAAATTTCCCCAAAATTTGAAATGGAGCCCCCGAAATGAAAAACTTAATTTTTTGCCTGTTACAAGAGATGAAAGAAGCTGGTTAAAGACAATGGAATTCGAGGTGACTGAAATTATACATTATGATATAGTACCATATCCAAAATTTCATTATTTTTTTACTAGGAATGTCAGTGAAGCACGGGGTCTGATTTAAGAGTACAAGAAGACTCTTCCAAACACGAAAACCTCACATGCTCAATGTACCCCCAATTCCAAATGGTACAACTACTGGCAATAAACCAGTTGTATCATTGAATGTTAGGGGAGAGCTGTAGCATTCACTTCATCTCTGATGAACATAAGGTACATAAATGTCAGTTTCAAGGCATAAGGAAGGCAGTTGCGTAGTGAATTGTACTACACTTGTACCACACTTGCATCTGCAACAACTGCTCTGTGGTAATTTTCTACACTAACCGTTTTTTAACTAGGCATGTAACCGATCATCAGGTTGGGGGCTGACCTTGAGCCGATCAGGGGTGATCGGATAATAATTTCTGATCACTGATCAATAAAAATGATCCCAAAAAAAAATCGGCAGAATTTTTTTTTTTAAATGCCGAAAATGTTCAAGTTTTTGGCTATCAAGTATCAAATGCTCAACAAAATTAATGGCTGGGATTATTTTGTCATTTAGAGTTGTTGTAGACCATGTTTGTTGATATTTAGTGCCTTTTCATGACTTTGAAATTAATAATATTGGTCTAAGAGAAGAGGCAAAACATGCGGGCCGCCATCTTGGATTATAATGTAGGCATGCATTTTTTCGCCGATTATTTTTGCTGATACCGATCGCAGGTGCGAGGGTGTCGCTCTAATCTTCCGATCTGATCAAAGCCCCAACTTACAGGGTTATTTTTAACTTCAACCCTAGACCTAACAACACTATAGCTAACCATTACCCCTAGACTACATTTGAGTTCCATTAATTTTTGTCATATAAAAATGCATTGAGAATGGTGAAAATTACATGTACGTGTATGATACAGTTGATAATCATTTGACTTTGAAGAAAGTAGTATCCAAATGTTCTTCTCATAGAAGTTATATAGGAGATGAAAGAAGCTGGTTAACAACAAAGTGGTTTTCCAGAGGCTAGCTGAGGTTTTATTGCCTTTCTACTAAGTTGGAAATATAAAGAAAATATGGCAGGCTCTTTGGAGAGTAGCACTTGTATTCAACTCTGCTTCCTGAGAACCTTCTTTGCCACATCAGTGCTTCAAAATTAATGGAGTTAAAACGCATTTAAAATCTATGAAGTATCTTAATCATTTCTTTTATCCAAATGTGTACTTTATGTATAACTTCGGAAATCTTATATTTTAGAATAAAATTCAACAAAAAAACATTGGAAGCCCTCCAAAAAAAAAGAAGCGAAGGAGAGCACAAGAAACTAGTGAGAATCAAAGCTAGACCTAATTCTTCTTTTTGACCTAACATATTACATGATTTAATTTTCTATTGCATGACTTATGTCATGAGCTCATGTCTAATGCCCTACCCCAAGTTTTGTGTGATTCCAGTCGACTTGACTTCTGCATTCGCAATGGTTGTGTGATAGCCTGTGCACTGTGCAAAGTATTTCATACCATTGCATCACAATTCTTACTCTTACTTAGTCAAGAATTCAGTCCGACAATTTGTTCCAATTAACCAGGCAAGCTTGGTAGCATTTCACAAAACCATTATAGATGCAAGTTATGACCAATATCCCATTGAAACCTGTGTCATGTACTTAACACGCATTACTTAACTAAAATTTAACAAATTAACAATGTTCAATTTTTAGTTGCAGTTATTTTTGTACACACAAAACAAAGTCAAACTCAGTCAAAGCAACTGAAAAATCTCTGATTATCTTTTTGTCAGACAAACAGGAATACATAATATACTCCTATTTTTTTGTGCCAATCATCGCTTGACCACTGTTTTACGTACAAATAAGCAAAGCCCTACCTTTCCAAGGGGAAATTTCTTGAGGAACTCGGCCGACTTGTTCGTCTCGCCAAGCTTGAAAGCCGGTGGATCCTGCACAACGGTCAGCTGTGCACCGCTGTACCCAGCAGCGATTTGGATCTTGTATGCCCGAGTATTTTCGGGATAGGTGTACAAAGTCTGCAAAATAAGAACATAATATACACGCCATTACAATAAATAATATCATATGAACATAGTAAAGTAATTTTCAGAATAAATATATATAAGATGATGAAGATATAGGTGGATTTTAAACAAGATGCACGTGTGGACTTACCCCGGAAGCCATGGCTGCTATCAGAAAAGGCCTACTGTAGCTGTTGACGTTGCAAAGCGAAGCACAAGACCTGCGCGAACAACACGCCGGGAGATCCCCGCAACTAACAGTCGCATGGTCAGGTTGATTTCAAGCAACGATCATGCGGGCCGGTGTCTTAATTTCCTGAAGTTTAAATAAAATACTTAAAGGAAAAAACACATTTCCTTTTAAGTCAGCCAAATTGGCTATCAATTCAAGAACCACCTCTTCAGTTTAAGGTTTCCGTTGAGGAAACATTTGTAAGTTTATTTCAATATTTTGTATTTTTAGTCCCACATATACATATTGATGTTGTATTATGTACAAATGTTGATGAAATTGAATGGGCATTGGGTTTGGAAATTGTAATTCGTCCAGTCTAAAAAATTGCTGTTTGCGTTGTGATGCTTTCGATATTAAAATTTCCAAAGTATGAAATTATCATTTATTCAGATGCCCTTCCAAGTAGGGGATATTATTTAAACTAGTAAATTTAAATGCGAATGTAATGTAGACTTGGCTTCATTCGCTAATTTGTAAACAAATATATATTCTGAGAATGTGATTAATATGTGAGTGATCAATCATCAATTGATCATCAATCATTCAATTCAATAGTAATACTACTAATAGTAATACTTTGTTTGTTAAAAATTTGGATTATATGATATAGAGAGCTGGCTGATAATAAGAATATGTTAATTAGCACTGGACGAAAGCAACATTAAAATTAGTGAAATTGAAAGTCAAGAGAGAGAGAGATATCTATATATAGTTTAAGATTTGTTTGCACTTTTTCTCCCCAAGCAATAAATGGAAGGAAAAAATTGTTGTTGCTAACTCATCTGTATGAATATTGGAATGAGAGATTGAAATTCAAAGTTATTTAAAGAGAAAGCAAACCAGCAAATATATTAAGCAAGTACATGCAGTCTTTGAAAATAAATTTGAACCATTTCATGATTTTTGTTGTTGGTACTATTGGATGTTTATTTGGTCCTTTACATGATGATAGTATTCATTGTTTATTTATTAACCTTGTCCAAACCAGTGATGGAGAACAATTAAGAGAACAATTAATGAACTCCATATGTTCTGTATTACTCACTGCTTATGAAGTTCTTATCTGTTTTTATCAGTAGGCCTACACTGGGTTTTGTGCTTGAAGTACAGAATGGCTCCAGGGAAACATTCCAGGCAGAGTGGCAGTGATCGCAAGCAGTACTCCAGTGTTTACTATGGAGATCGTCTGCTTCTCAAGAGAGTGCAAGAGGTAATGTTAACCTGCTTTAATCTGCGCATTTGTCTGCTTCAGGTCTGAAATTACAGGACCAATGTGAAAATCATCTTTGGCTGATATTGTCATCCTGTATAAATATATTTTTTAATAAATAAAATAAATAAATAAATAAATAAATCTGTAAGGCAATGTAGCGTATCAGTTTTGCAGTTACTATTGACATAACCGAAATAAACCACTTGTATTGACAAGGGTTAATGTCTTAATGTGAAATAAATGTACCTATATCACATATTACTCCCTACACAAAGGAAATAAGCAAGGTTACAAGATCTTTAATAGCGAGCACTGACTTTGTACTTTGATATTATAGACTGAGGCAAAGATGTTAGAGTAGAACTGTTTCCTTCCTATCATCATCTACAATGAGATATGCTCAAGCAAAGAATGTGTCTTATTATCACAAAGTGCAGGAATTATTAAAATAGCACTCATAATCCTCCAAACAGTCCCAGTTTGTCTGCTTCGTAATATTTTTATTTTCATTTTAAAGGAGCCACCCCTCCACCTCTCCCCTAAATAAATGGGTGATGGTATTATGGTTGCATAGATTATGAAATATCACATATGTTATATATCTTCTTTCATTTTTTTTTTCTGCTGTAGTATGCTGACACAGAATCAAAGAATGGTTATGTGGATTTGGATACCATGGTGGAAGAGCTCCAGTATATTTACAAGTAAGAAGCCTTCTAATTTCTAAACTATATTTTTTTTGAAGGGGTAGGATTGTTTTGCTTTGCTCTGTTATGTTATGTTTATTTTCTTTACTCTGCTTTATTTTTTTCTTATTTTGTTTGGTTTGTTATTTTTGTTGGTTTCTCAAGGTGCATAAATGAGTTTTTGTCATCAAGTCAATATTTTACTCCAGATTACTTGTTATATATTGTTTTTTTTTTACTGTCGAGAGTACAAATTGTCAAAAATAACAATGAAGGTTTCTTTAAAAACAGACAATGCTCCTTTTGTGATATTTTCTGGTGCTGACTAAATCAAATTGAACCAAAGTCAGCAAATTATTTTCTTAACTGACATAAATTGTTAGACCTCTACTTTATGAACAAAATCATATTCCTTTTCTTGTCTATTGTAATATGGCTGACATGTTCATTTTTATTATATTGTCAGGCATACAGAATGTGTTTCATCAAGTTTCTTCTTCCAAAACGAGTGATATTTGTATATTTCCCATTTTTGCATTTCAGAGAATATGGTAGAAAGAAGAAAATAACTTTCAAGAAAGCAGTTGAAAAGGGTGAGTGCTATTTAATTTAACAAATAATGCATCTTACCTGGTAAATGTTGATTGGAAGTTTTCTACATTCTTGATACATGTCTCTATTTGTTTTTCAAAGAATTGATTCCTGTAATGTTTTCTCCCCCTAAAGTCTCCTTTACAACAACAAAAAATACAGATAATGCATGTATTTCTATTTTTCCTCAAAAAAACGAATACAGTATGCTGAGAGCCAGAAGGGTATTATTAAACTCATATACTTCAACACTGATTTAGCATCCTTGTGACTCTACATATGAGACATTATACATATTGTGTCATGCTCCTACAAAGCAGAATAGATTTCTGTTGCTCAATTTTATTTATTTTTTTCTTTCTACGTAGCATACAGTTGTGTCGAGTCCAGGCAACCCAGGTCTAGCCAAGATCATGATGACTTTGAGGCGAGGCATCTATCAAAACGACGTAAACAAGAGGAGTGAGTTCTCAACAAAAATACATTAACCATTTAGTAACCTTGACGCTATATCCTGACTGATGGATCCTGTCAAGTACCGACGTAGAAGTAGAAGTATCCATTTTAAATGACAAGAAAGTCACATGTGTTGTTAGGACAATCGGTCTGCCTGAATTAGTGTACAGGAACTTATGAGATACTGCCATACTGGGCTAGAAAAGTTTTCCAGGACACAGAGTTTTGTTCACACTGTAGAAATTAAATTAAACTTAAACAAAGCAAAATAATGACCAGTTTGAAAGAAATGTCCAAAGCTCGACTATACAACTAATTGCTGGATATTTACTCAGCACCATATAGAGGGTACATTAGCAAAAGTCATTGTTTCACTTGGTACCACTCTAGTATTAAAAAGAAATATGTACAGAAGGAATTGCGATGTTCTCGTATAAGAGCTGGCAGAGTGCACAGCTAGTTATAATGTTTCCCATTGCTGTATGGATCCATATTAGTGATGGAATATTATTACAGGTCTGTAATCTCAATTTTATGACCCATGACGGCAATTCTGTATCCATGATAGTTGAGTTTGTTTGAAATATGTATGCAATGTTGTATGCATTGTTATTCATTCATTCTTCAAATTATTACCCCCCCCCCCCCCCTCCAAAAAAAAAAAAAAAAATAAATAAATAAATAAATAAATAAAAAAAATAAATAATAAAGTTAAGTTGTAATTCAGCATTTAGTAAACAAAAGAAACGATCAGAAGCAATCATATTAATTTATCTCTTACCATCTTTTCTCTTTTCTCCAATAATAGTGATGCTTTAGAGGACTCAGACAGCGATAGTTTCTCGTCTGACAATCCAGATTATGTCTCGGTTCAGGTAGAAGTTCTCTTTATTCTCATCTATGGAAATGTTTATCAGTGAAATATAACCAGTGGAACATCATAACTATTTAATAATAATGATGAAATAACCCTATGGAAAAAGGCCTTTTTTCAGTGCCTTCATTACCATGGTGAACAAGTCACTATTTATCTTTGTTGACAAGCACCTGACATATATGGTTCATGTACTAGTTTCATCCTTCTTTATTCTTTTCTCTTTCTTCTAGAAATCAGGTTTGATAGTTTAAAAACTAGTTGATGCATCTTGTTTCTTCATAGACTTGTTGTTCTGGTTCTCCATGTTGTTCAACCTCATAAGTTATTACCGCTGACATTTGGGCTCTGAAGATACACAAACAAAAATCTTCAGATATACAGTCAGAATCTTAACAATGCAAATTTATAATGTACAGTACCAGGTTTCAAGTTGTTATTTTATATAAACCATGGCCCAATCTTATAAAGAGTTGCGATTGATCCAAATTAATTACAAGTCCTATAATCAATCACAGTTTGTAGTCCTGTCTCTCATGTAATTCTTTGCAACTAATATCAATCGCAAAAAAGTTGTGATTAATATCAACTCTTGATAAGACGGGGCCCAGCTTGTACAATATATATTTTGTCATTTAGAAATATGAAATCTGTATCTCCACCCATCCCCTCCCTGACAGGACTCTAACTTAGTCAACAGTACCTTGAGCAACCTTTACAAGAAGGGAACTCCTACCAACACCCCCAAGAACCGCAGTGCTGCATCCACACCCCTTGGGGGCACACCCCAGGCCACGCCCATGCCTTCGGACAGCGATGAGGACGATGATAGGGACAGCGTGGAGATGTCCAATGTGACCCTTGACCTGGCTGGGGTCGGCGACCCGAAGGAGGATGATGGAAAGCAGTCATGTAGAAAGCCAAAGCTATTGTTGCCAAATATGAAGAGGAAAGAGGTGACTTTTTGTATTAAAGCACTATTGTACTACTTGTAGCTACTTGCTCCCTCTATATAGAAAAAAATGCCTAATTGGTGACCATTGGTCCCCAAGATCCTCTTTTTCTTATTAGAGTTAAGTTGATGAAACAGCCGCCTGTCAATGATCACCCTGGGTGGTCTAATCCCTCCTAGCCAAACTAGTACAGACGGCCTTTGAAACTGCTCTTTTCTTAATGAATGTGGGGTTAGCAAGGGAAATATTTTCCTGGTTGGGTAACAAGTTCTGTCTCCTGTGAGAAAGAAACGTTTGTTTAATTAATTAGTTTTGTATTAAATTTGCTGTTTTCTTGATGAATATAGGGTTACCAAGGGAAAAATTTCTCTGTTTGGGTAACAAGTTCTGTCCCTTGTGAGAAAGAATTGTTTGTTTAATTAATAGGTACATGTATTTTTATCTTGGATCACAAAAATGTTCAGCTAGAGAGCTTCTCATTCTTATTCAAATATTTCCATTTAAATGAGTTGCAATGGATCAAAAAGTTATATCCTTTCGTTCCAGAAGCTAATTTTACTGACAGATAACGAGTTAAACGACCAATGTTTATTAAATCTTGACAGTTGTGTACTCAATGTCAAATTTTGTATGCATAAAGCCAAGGCCGATCGCTTGGTAATATCTAGGCTCGGACTGTTAATAATTGGTTAATAATTTCTCCCACCTATTAATGTGTCAGGAATCTGCGCAAGAGAATTCATCTCAGAACGACAGTTTTTACATCTCAAAGACCCCCAGCAAGGTTGCTAGGACACCAAGAAGAAAACCATCTGCAAAGGGTGAGGATGGGGTGGAGGCCAGCGCCAAAAAGAAACCTCGCTCATCGGAATCAGAAGGAGGCAGAAAGGGAAAGAAGAAAGGTATTTGCACGCATTCAAAATGTTTGTTTGTCTTGATGTTAGTGATAATTTTTCATCTTCATTTTGTGTGTTGGCAACCGTCTGTCTTGAGAGATAATGGAGTTTGCGCCTAAAAAGTCTGTGTGGTTATAGTTTACTTGCATCTCCTGCTGTGGCTGTACAGTCCTTTTTTGAAAGCCACACCTTCTGACAGTTTGTACATTATGATGAAATAACTGAAATATTGAAGATCTTCAGATTATTGTTGTCATTTCACCTAGTAATGTGCAATAAGAAGTTTGCTATACAGGTCATCAATTTTGCTGCATTGAAAGCTACCTGTACACTCATAAGAAAATGTGGATTTTGATGCTCAGATGTATGCTTGTACACTTTGATGTATTTAAATAAGCAATTGTAGTTAACATGTTCTGTCAATTATCTATGACTAAATGAAATGTATTCAAATTTTGTTAACAGTTATAGAACCCCAGCGATCAACAAGTACCTTTGCTGACATGGGAGGGAATGATAGCACATTAGAGGTGAGATTATGGTTTGTGGTTATTTGTAATCTTGAAAACATGAACTCCCTCATCTCCAAGTTTATGTAATATTCAGTTATTTCTGAATTGAATTGAATATATATGAATATATATGAATGGATGGATGGATGGATGAACGAACGGATGGGTGAATGAACGAGACAATGAAATGAAATAAAATTGATCAATCAATCAATCAATGAACGAACGAGAGAATGAATGAATGAGTGAATGGGTGAATAAATGAATGAATGAACGAATGAATGGGTGAATGAACAATAGAACGAACAAACGAGAGAATGAATGAATGAGTTAGTAAATGAATAAATATGTAAACATTGCTATATGAATGCCAATATAATAAACCACTAAATATTTATTTTTCATTGCTTTTATTTATAGGAGGTATGTAAGCTCCTAGTCCACATGAGACATCCTGAAATCTACCAGCAACTGGGCGTGTCCCCTCCTAGGGGGGTACTACTGCATGGACCACCAGGGTGTGGCAAGACCCTCTTAGCCAATGCTATTGCTGGGGTGAGTCTAATACAGTAAAGAACAAAGAAGGGAAGCAAGGATACATATTTTCAGATACATTTTGTGTACCTGACTACAAAAGAATTATTTGTAGATTAATTTCATCAAAATTGACTGTAATTAATAATGTTTCTACGACATAGATTAAAAATAAAGTAAAAATAATTTAGTAAGCAGTTGTGCAACTTAGGGCAAGCCTACTGTATATCTACATTACCATGCACATCGACACTTACTAGCAGCATCTGAGGACATTTTGTTTTTAATTTCCATATGCCAAGACTATGCCTGGAGATTGTGTGGGGAATACATTGTTGTAGTCCCAGTTAAAGTTCCTAAATCATTTTTACAGATAATTTTGATGGTTGAAGTGTTGAGAGGTTTCAAAAGGAATTAATTATCTTCTTTGTTTTTTTGCTCCATAGGAGTTGGACCTACCTTATCTCAAGCTTGCAGCCACAGAGATAGTCTCTGGTGTTTCGGGAGAGTCTGAAGAAAACATCCGAGATCTCTTTGAACAAGCTCAGGTAAGATTAATGGCATTACTTGTAAAGGGGGCAAAAAGAAAAACAGTTTATAGCCAATGGAAGGATGTAGAAGATTTTCTAGTATTTCCTTTTTTATCCGAGGATTACATTGAATTTTATCGTTACGCAGTGACAACTGATCCATATCAAAGGTGTCATGTGGAATACCTTCTCTTCAAATGTCTAGTCACAGTCTTTACATTGTACAGGTGTATCAAAAAGTTACAGATGTAATGAAAAGTAACCTCATTCTTTTATCCAAAATTGTTCGTTGATGATGAAGTGAAGAATGAGAGATAAAGACTCTAAAGAGGTGATGGTATTGGTTTGTTCTCTTGTTATCTGAAAGTTTTTGCACTCAATTTGTTGGTCATTGGTGAAGTTGATGCCATCCTACAAAATTGAGAGGCTACGCAAAGCGAGAGGGGGACAAAAGAGTGAGTGAGTGAGTGAGTGAGTGTGTGTGTGTGTGTGTGTGTGTGTGTGTGAGAATCAGAGAGAGAGAGAGAGAAAGAAAGAAAGAAAGAAAGATATAATTCGTTCTTAAATTATTAATTATTTTTGTCTTGTTTTTCTGCAGGCTTTAGCACCTAGTGTTCTGTTCATTGATGAGATTGATGCCATCACACCGAAACGAGAGACTGCTCAGAGAGAGATGGAGAGGAGGATAGTTGCTCAGCTGTTAGCCTGTATGGATGGTGAGATGACTTAGCTACTGAAAGAATCATGAGTTTAAGGGAATCCAAGAAAAAAAATTATTAGTATTGTTTGTTTCAGTTAATTGTCTCAAGTAATTCTGACCAGGCATCAAATTAAGTACAAAGTTGCTTTGATTCCGCTTCCAAGTTAAGAAGGCCTCTCTACAATCACTGCAATGACATGAAATTTGAAATTATTTTCCCCCCATCGCCCGTGTTTGTTGTTGCTTATTCTAAAAAGATTATTTCATTTGAAACACAGTGTAACCTGTTTTGAAAGGGTTAAAATGAGCTTAAGCAGAGCGACCCTGGGTCTCTACTCCCAATGTATTACTGATTGGGATATACAATTGTACAGGTACATGTACACCAGGGTTTTCTTTGTGTATGGTGTTGTTACTGTCTATACATGTATTAGTTTGGATATTACAGTTCTTGTATCCATACTCATTTGACGTCTTTTTCTATTGCCTACTATCAGCAAAGTCACTTTCATTGGGGATAATCCGACCCTTTTAAAGCCTATCTGCGCTAGTTTGACCAGGAAGGATTTGACCTCCCTACAAGGTCAGTGACAGGTGGTTATCTCATCAAATCAGCTCTCAATTAACATAAGAAAAAGGGCATCATGGGGGACCAACAAGCACCGCTTAGTCATTGTTTGCTATATAGAGGCCGAAAGTAGCGACAAGTAATGCAGTGGGGCTTTAATACCTATGTTTATATGTGCTATATTCCCTCAGAGCTCAACAATGGAACTGCCCATGTGATGGTGATTGGTGCAACAAACAGAGTGGATTCCTTAGACCCCGCCCTGAGGAGAGCAGGGAGGTTTGATCGTGAGATCTCTCTGGGTATACCAGATGAGAAAGCAAGGACAAGGTATATTTTGTTCCCTATTTTGGTTTGCGTTGATGGTTATTTAATAATGTACATGGTAATTGCAATGCTCCATTTTGCCTAGTGGTTATAGATTTAAGAGCAGCAAAAAAGTCTGCTGCAATAGCCAACGTATATTTGCAGATTTTCTAGTGTAAAACACTTATTATAGGGGATCAATAGATAAACCCTGAACTCGCTTTACTGTAAAACCAGTACCATGAAACTATGGCAAATCTCCAATGTTGGCTGTTTTCCCTGCCTGATACTTTTGTGAATTGCAAAAATTAATGATTGTGATTTATGTAATTTGCTACATGACAATTCTTTTTTGAATCTGGACCGTGCTTGAATTGTGCATGGCAAGATCCCTGTTTTGCAGTAATGCATTCATGAACTCATCTGCATGGAACAATTTTTCACACCAGGATATTTTGATTTCTCGTCCTTGTAGGATCTTACACGTGTTGTGTCGTAAGCTGCGTCTATCAGGTGACTTCAGCTACCATACCCTGGCATCCCTGACCCCTGGCTATGTGGGTGCTGACCTGACAGCGTTATGCAGGGAAGCAGCAATGGCTGCTGTCAATAGGTAAAAATCAAATCATTTAATGCTTATTTTGTCTTTTGGGGGTTTGATATTAAACCCAGGGCTTCACAAGAACTTTTCATAGGTGTCTGGGTCAAAATATTTAGGGTTTGTATGCAAGAGCCCTGTGTTAGAATTGTTAAATTGGGGGGGGGGGGGGGGGGTCTGAACTTGATTTTAGGCACCCGTTAATGTTAAGCCATGGAAAAGCATTCAAGTTATTACAAAATACACAGGTAATGAAATGATGCATAAGTGCCAATTAAACAATTTAATAGTAATAACAATATGAATGCAAAAATCAGATGAAAGAAATAAAGCATTCATCAGTTCTTTAGTTATTATGTAGTCCATATCTAATGTTAAACTACCGTTTCTTGGTGATCAGCAATGAATATATTACGCACTTTAGATTTTGGTTGAGATTAGAAAAATACGAACGAACCTGACCAACGCTAAATAAGATCAATGAAGAAGATTTAGAACCACTAACAGTTTTATGGAATTCTTCATATATTTGGCTGTTCTTCCTAATATCCAAGAAAGAGCATGGCAATTTGATATCCTCACTAATGAAATCCAAACCGTTAATGATTTAATGCTTCTTCCTCTTGCAGAATATTCACAGATCTTCAAAGCAAAGGAAAGCCCATATTGGATGCAATTCTTGGCACATCACTACAACCTAACAGTACTGCCACAATCTGTGACCAACAACAGGTACAAGAAGAAGCAATACCATCACAACAAGTTGCTGCCACACAACAAGTTGCTGCCACGTTACAAGGAGATACAACTCCAACAGTAGAGGATATGGACACTGGATCTGTGACAGATTTGGTCAGCAAGTCTTCAAGCAACGATGCAGATACGAAGGAAACAGAGAGATACAAAATGGGTGAGAGCCAATGAGCTTGGATGCAAAATATAGAAGACTAAAGCTGGGATGTATACAGTTTCATTGGATTATTTAGTAGACATCTCAATGTATTGTTAAATTTCTACAAGGCAACAAGGAAATCTACCTTATATCAGCCTTACCTGGCTGAATTTCAGAGTGAGCTATATAATACAGTGGAACCTGCTTTGAGAATACCTATGAAGAGTGATCATATCTCCCCCCCCCCCCTTTCTCTTGAACAGTGTTTTTCATTAGAACCTGTACAGGTGTACTAAAGTAAACTACATAAAGACCACCTGATTACAAAGATCAAATGTCTTGTCTCCCTATGATGGTGCTACCTGGCTTTAGCCCAGTTGTCATTGAAATGCGGCAAAGCAAATCAAAGTTATCTATACTGGTATATTAAGCATCCATTTGAAACACGTACTGGAACAAGGGACAAATGAATAAGAAATGAGGCGTCTATTGATGTCAGGAAAGCACTAGGAAAGAATTGAAACCCTCAAATTAGGTGTCACAAATAAGTATATATTTTCCAAAATCATCCTGATGTGAAAAGTTCTCATCATGACCAGAATTTGTGAAATATGTATTTAGAGTTCTGATTAAATCTTTATGTATTACCTAAGAGTCTCAGCTTTGTCCCTGCAATATTTATTTTGAATGTAGTATAACTTAGTAGAAATTAAAATGATTGATTTTTCTATGTTTTATTTTTTTTAATGATTGTCAGTGTTAAGTTGGTTGAAGGAACATCCTCCTCTGTCTGAAGCCCAGCTAGAAGGTCTCTCTATCACCATGGAAGACTTCAAGGTGAGTCTACCACTGAAAAATTAGTACATGCTCTGATTTCCTCCCGTCTTGATTTTGGCAATGCCCTCCTAATCAACCTACCCCAGAATCTACTGTCCAAACTCCAGAAGCTTCAAAACGCTGCAGCTCGTATTGTTTCTCTGACCACCAAGCGTACCCACATTTCCCCAGTTTTGCAGTCGCTACACTGGCTCCTAGTAAAAGATCGCATTGTTTTCAAAATTTTGTTGCTAACCTTTCATTGCGTTCACAGCTCTGCTCCTCAATATCTTATCTCTCTAATCCTAAACTACACTCCTGCAAGACCTCTACGCTCATCCACTTCCAATTTTCTTGTGACCCCCAAAATTACCAAAACGTGGGGGGAAAGATCATTTGCATACTCTAGTCCTAAATTATGGAATGGCCTTCCTGAAGACATCAAAAAATGTTTATCTTCTGATTCTTTCAAAACTCATCTCAAAACATTCCTTTTCAAGTCTTGATCGTTTTTCCTGTTTACACACGCCTTGAGCACTCCACAGAGTGGATTTGGCGCGATATAAGTTACATTATTATTATTATTATTATTATGCAATAGTAAGATTAAGATTAAGATTAAGATTAAGATAAAGATTAATAGTAAGATTACTGTACAGTGAGCTATAGTCAGAACTGCAGCTGTTCTGGTAATTTCTCTCTCTTAGAACTATTTCAAATTCAAATTTTCAAATTCAAAATTTATTGTCCAATGATTGGAAATTTGTTTCGTTTGCATGTCAGTACAAGATTACAGATTATAAACATCAATTTTCACCGATCTGTTGGCTTTCATCATAGCAGTGCATAAGGCTGTATTTGTTTCCATTCATTCTGTGAAAAAAAGGAATATCAATCAGTTTTTAGTGTTAGGACATACTATGAGACCAAGGCAGTTGGAATAGCTTTCTATTCCAGTTTACAAGTAAGTCAGGATACGTTAGTCCTCTACTAATTTATGTGATTCGTTCCTGTGTGAAAGCCTTGTTGTTTTTAAGTTTGTATTATTTAATCGCTTGATTTCAGGAAGCCTTACCCAACGTTCAGCCGTCAGCTAAACGAGAAGGTTTTGCCACCATTCCTGATGTAACCTGGGATGATGTAGGAGCTCTGGAGGGCGTCAGGGAGGAACTCACCATGGCCATCCTGGTCAGTTTGAAAAAATATTGATATTCGATAAATGTTCTTAAAGGCATCGTTTAACAATGTTAAATCTGAGATACATGGCCCTACATGTTATCAGGGTCTGTGATATGGTGTAATATTGAAGCCTTAAACAAATTGCGCTTCAAAATTATCATGAAGTGCCTCAAAAAAGTAAAAATCTTTGAGTGGCCGGTTTTACCATACTCATTTTCCCCAATAGAATGTAGTGTTATAAAATAAGTTTTCTAACGGTTTTTGAAATTTCAATTTCCAATCATAAATATCTTGATAATCAGACAGGCGATCGGCTTGTAAAAGTCATGGGGTTCCTGACTGACCTAAAGGTTTATGATTATCATTGCAGCATGAGCTAAATCTAGGATTCTGTTTCAGAATCTGAGACAAAGATACCCATTCCCTTTAATCAGTTTTCTTCCTTTTTTCAAAGTAAATGAGAAGTCACATAGTTGTTCAAGTCTCGAAAGAAGTTTACTTTTGACAAATTTTGAGAGCAATTACACATATATTATTACTGTCCTGCTAGTTTGAGTCTTTTCCCCCATAATGTCAAGAAATCATCTACATTTGTCACACTTGACCCAGGTGAGGTAATGGGTACCCGGTAGGAAGAAATTCCTTGAAGTCTTGAGTGCCTTTTCATGGTAGCTCGGCTAAACCCAAGGATAACGATATGATTGCATGGCCCTCAGGGAGAACAGTATTAATACTGATGAGGCTAGCCAAGGTAAACAAGACATCATCATTATTATTATTATTATAATTATTATTAGTATATTATGAACTTAACTATTAAAAACAATCAAAACATTATTGCAATAATTGAATTATCTGGTCAGAAAGAATAATGTCACAAGGTAAAGCTTGAACTAGTAGGTCATTACCTTCAAACATAATCATACTGTGCTCAGACAAGTATCATCTTTATGACATCATATTTCTTTCTCACCAGGCTCCAGTACGTAACCCAGAAGCCTACCATGCCCTGGGTCTCACAAACCCCCTGGTATCCTCTTAGCTGGACCACCGGGGTGCGGAAAGACGCTCCTAGCGAAAGTAAGTTTGAACAAAAATTTTGCTTAGACATGTAAATTTGGTTTATAAAAACCAAAAACCAACATCGATCCAGTTTACCTTCATTCAAGTTTAGTATTTACACTTGTGAGAAATTGACACAATTGATTTACATGTAGAATGACACTGATGTTGCCAACAATGATATTTTACATACTTTGTAGTAAACAGAAAAAGTGAAGTTCAGTGTAGAAATGATGTCTGCCTCTTTTTGAAGCTCTGCAAGTTGATTTTTTTTCTTTAAACAGGAATCTTGCTCTCAAGTGAATTACATTTTAGAATTGTGGGGAATTGTGAATTTTAAAGGTTCACGCCCCTGGACTTCTGTTTTCACCTTCTATGATTTTACAGCATCCCAAGGAAATTAAAAAATAATCCAATCAATATCAAGACCTATGTATTTATTTTATCATTGCAGGCTATAGCCAATGAATCTGGGATCAATTTCATATCAGTCAAGGGACCAGAACTGATGAACATGGTAAGTGATTTTTATTTAAAGTTTTTTTTAATGTTTTTTTTTTCTTCTCCAGTTTTCCCAGTACAGTAGAGAGTGCTAACAAGGAGATAAATTTGTATTCAATAAAACCAAGAAAGATCAACTTCTGCCCCTTTTCATCATTAAAAATTTCATGAATCATTGTGAAATAAAACTCTTTTACTTCATGCAAGTACAAGTTTACCTGAGTAGAGTGCATAACAAATTGATATAAAATTTACTTCTAATTCACTTTATCTTTATTCCCATATTCACAAAGATATAATGTACTCTTTTGAAGAAGAAAAAAATTGAAATGGGTTATCACTTTGTAGTTTTTCAATGGAAATAAAGAACCTTGTTTTTTGTTGCATTTGATTTACTAGTACGTAGGAGAGAGTGAGAGAGCTGTACGTCAGTGCTTCCAGAGAGCTAGGAACTCATCACCATGTGTTATCTTCTTTGATGAGCTTGATGCTCTATGCCCTAGAAGATCAGATGTTTCTGATGTAAGTATAATTAGCTATCCTGTGCACCTTTCATGATATTTGTAAAAAACATGTATTTTGTATTCTTAACTGAAATTAAATGTAGATTGTTTCTCTGTTTAAAGTGGCATTCTTTTTTGTTTGATAGTGCTTGGAATTTGAGGTGGTTGCTTTAATACTTCAATTGATTGATTGCAAGTCTGGAATATTTTCATGGGATTCAACTTTTTTTGCTCTCTCTCTGTCTCTCGTTGCAACCCCCTCCACACCAATGTACTCTTTATTACATTTTTGCTCCATCATTAGAATCAATGTTTTTTTTTTTAGTGATACATCATTACATTGTTACCTTTATCTCAGCGTATACTTATGATTGCATAATAAGATCACATAGTCAATTCTTATTCTTGTGTGAATACCTTTATGCTTTCAGTCTGGATCTAGTGCCAGGGTTGTGAATCAGTCAACTGAGATGGACGGCCTTGAACCCATGAAACAAATCTCCGGGAATGGAAATAGGCATCATTATTCTGCCCCTCACTCTTTGCACGGATACAGTGCTTTTTAAATGTCAAGTTATTGCATATTCATAGCATGACAGATGTATGTTACACTAGGTCTAAACCCATTTAATAGCAACTAGAGATTTTGTAAAAATGGCCTATTACTAACAGGAAGATGTTGCAATATTGCTCTCATTTTGACACATTGCTCTTAACAATATGAAACATGCGCTATTTTTCTATGCAGAATCCTACTGTAGCCATCGTAAGGGTTACGCATGTATAACATTATCACGGTAGACCCTAGAACGGATACTATAGCCTGTTGAAAACGGACAAAAACGGATGGACGGTTTCGGGTGGTTCAGTGAGTAAAAGGAGAGGCGGTTTCGGGCGGTTTAGTTGTTAATAAGTTAATAAATGATTCACCTTTTCCTTTCAGTCTGGGTCTAGTGCTAGGGTTGTCAATCAGTTATTGACCGAGATGGATGGCTTAGAAGCTAGGAAGCAAGTTTTCATCATGGGGGCCACAAACAGACCAGGTTTGTACTCATAATTCATTTTGTTTGATGTATTAAACTCTATTGTTTTTACAATTTGTTACATGTGTAATGAAGAGAACAGCTGGTTCTCCCACCTAATTAAATACAAAATCACCAATTTGCACAACTGTTGTACACAATTTTACATCAAATTTATTTATATTTGTTCATATTTTGTCATTGTTGTGGCAACAATAAACTTTATCCATCATTATCTTCGTTAAAAAAATGAATAAAAAGCCCTGATACTCATTGTGCACAAGCATGCAGTGTATCCATGTAACACTGATATTTTCATGGGAAAGAGAAGTAAATTACATTGAATGAAAGATGTGCAATATGTATCCATCATTTTAGGGGGAAAATCCTATGTTATGTAACTGTTTACTGTTTGCCTTGTAGACATAATTGATCCAGCAGTACTACGCCCAGGAAGAATGGATAAGATCCTCTACGTAGGAATCCCTTCAAAGAAGGATAGAATAGCAATACTCAGGACAATCACAAAGGTAAATTTCTAGTGCTTGCTTGTTTGTTTGTTTGCTTCTTCTTCTTTTCACTTATTCCTGTTCATCTCTTTCATTTGTCAAGCTATAACACATGAAACATTTTAAATATCAGAAGTCAATATGTAACTTTATCTACTGGTATCGATTTTAATTTTAGAATGGTTGTAAACCTGTCTTAGAGCAGGAGGTCAACCTGATGAACCTAGCAGAAGATGCAAGATGTGAAGGATTCACGTAAGTTTGATACCTAAGAATAAAAATATTATCTGTAACAGCATTTTTGTTTTGTATTTATTATAATTCCCCCCCCCCAAAAAAAAGGAAGCTACGAAATGTTGTATACAGTTTTATGACATTAGTTTTTGTTTCACTAAAATTTTCTGTTGTTGCCAGGAACTAGAACTTTGTGCTTTCAAAGAATACTTCAATGACATTCATCACTGCTTGTCTCGATCACCAAGCCTTATTATGAAAAGAAATGTAGAATCACAATGAGAAGGATTGCCATAGAATATTTGAAACACATCTGAGCATGTACCAATACTGATTATACAAATGAAGTTTATATTTCAGGGTATTATGTGCATTATGTATTGCAATCAAAGTCATTTAGATTTTAAGTTTGGAGAACTATTAGAATCAAATCCTTATTATCTATTTATAGGGGTGCAGACTTGGCAGCATTTGTCAGGGAAGCCTCAATGTCGGCACTGAGAAAGGTCATCAAGAATGGTCTATTATTAGAGAGGGGTGATCCTGCAGCTACCTCTCAGAAGGACTCTCCGTCTATTGTCGTCAATGGAGACGACTTTGAGACTGCCTTCAGGAAGGTGAAACCATCAGTATCAAGAAAAGTAAGAATTTATGATTTATATTATAGATATATTGACTGCTATGAGAGGCATCACTGTTTCTATAGGCTCAAGGGGACGTTACATCCTGCTATCACCCAGAGGCCATATATCTTTTATATACCGAATTCACAAAAAAATTGACAAAAAATTCTTACTCTATCCTTTTCTTGAGTAAAGACGGGTTAAAACATCACACAAAATTAGAGACATAGTCTGTAAATCTTCGTTGGAAATTTGCCTGAATATTACGATCATTCGGGAATCGCACACACATTGCACTGTATGTGGTATCCGCGCTCGCTCAAAGAAACTTTTTACACGTAAACGAATGGGGATCTCAGCAAAATATTGAATTGAAAGTTCCAGTCAAACTACATTGTTTACTACCAGAAATTGATTTAAAAGCTTTTTTTTTCTTGTCCCAATCCAGGATCGCATCATGTACCAGAGAATGAGAACGACTGTACTGAGGGATGTCTCGGCATGTGATGATGAAGATGCTACGTTGAAGAAACCTGAGGAAAGAAAGGAAGACTCGAAACCCGAGGAAAGCAAGGAAGACCCAAAGACATGACCAAGACTAGAACAAACATCCTTCTGAAACCGATGTCAGAACACCCTTCAGTGGTTGAGAATAAGAAGTGCCCTTGGACTTGTATGCATATCTCTTTTAGAGCCAAAAGGATATTAAGTCAAGAATTTAGGAGCATTTGAAGTGCCTTTGGACTCTAATGCATGTTTGTGTCAGAGCTAAAAGGATGTTAAGTCGATGAGATTATGTAGAGCATTTGAACCAGGGGGCATTCCTGTGTTAGTGCCAAAAGGAGGTCAAGTCAAGAATTGAACAGAATGAGATGTGCCTTGGAATCTTTAATTTCTCTGTTAAAGCAGAAAGGACATCCAGTCAAAAGCTAATTAACTTCCATACTCCTTAATTGCCTTTGCCTTTGTGGATTTAATAGACTATATATCTGTGAGTTGACCGACTCTTTGAATGGATATCTGTAGGAGATTTTACAAACATCATATTTATTCTACCGTTCAAATTTGTTCTCTGCTTTTAAGTTTTAAAACTCTCCTTTTTAAATACTCTAGTAATGTTAATTTTTTACTCCCATGGCAATTTTTATTTTAGAAATGCATTGTAAGAGTCTATACAGAAAATAATTTGTAGTAATTTATATATACACATACAAAAGTCAGTATATGGTATTAGTATGGAAGTGCAAAGTTTCTATAAAAAAGTTGCAAAAATAGGTTGCGAAATGTGATGAAGATTTACTTATTGTTATATGGGGAGGGATGAAAGACATTTTGATAGATATTCCAATTAATTCACAGCTTTAGGAATTCCACACACAAAAAATAATAACAAATTGTGACATTTAGTAGATATTGCTTGTAATAACATGTTTTACCTTGAAAAGCTAGACACAATACTGGTAAATGCAAAAGCTTGGATAAATAATAATACATAACATTTATTAGGCGCTTAATACTGATGTTTCTAAGCGCACAGTGTTCTGATTAAGAGAAGACTATAATCCGTAGAATTAAATTAGAAGAAAAAGCAAAAATACAAAAGTAACATAGATAAGGTAAGAAAAACAGTGGCAATCAACTAAATAAAGACAAATATGGTGCGCACCTCCATCAGTATCAGTATCATAAAGAAAAATCCCATCAATTTTAACATACACACCCGTTTTACATTTGTACTAGTAATACCTCTTATCATTTTATGATTATTTGTCATTTGATTTCTTTTGAATGGAGTAAATAAATATGCAACTATGAATTGTACGACATCAAATAAATTCAAAGCAAGGCAAAGCTTTCTTTTCCAAACTAATGTCATGGTTTTATTTTCATTGGTATTCAACATTGTATACAACTTCTTCTTGCCGTTTCACTTTGTAGAAAATATGCCTACATTATGTCATCATAATTACAATTTCACATCACAATATTATTTGTTTTACTTCACTAGAAGGCATTGGAATTATGTATAATCTCACACTGATCAAATACAAAAGACAATTACACATGGACAGACTATTTTAAGTTCATAAATGTTCACAATTACAAATGCTTCTTTCCAAAAGCCAACTGATAAGTTATATCATTCACCTTTAAAATAGTCTGTGAATCGATTACAATACAGTATGGTACAAAAGCCAGACAACATACATTACTTGTTGATATGCCAGACAAGCCTTATACAAATGTTATGTCAAAAGCCACAATCTTTATAATATATGAACAGCATAAAAGTTTCCCTCAATCCCGTCATGTGAAGATAATTTTGACAGAATTTGTTGTTACATACAGAAATATTATAGGAGTCTTCATCTTTCTCTTCACATTCTGTAATTTGTCAGCGCTGTGGTAATTTTTGTTTTACGATCAATATTATTATTAATATTGGCTCACAAGCTGCTCTTACTATAAATTGTCAGTTCAAGTTTTGAGCGTAGGTGAAATTGTGTCACAATTTGAGATTTTTCTTTCAAGCCTAAAAGATCAATATTGTTATTAAACCCAAGTTTTGTTGTAGACATGATTTGTTTCCTTTAATTTCATACAGGGGAAAGAAGGACAACATAAATATATTGACAAATAATGATTTATAATCAAGTACAGTGTATGCATGAAATAAGTATCAAATACTGTAGATCATTTCATTCAAACATCGTGAATCTAAATATTAAATCTGTTTGAATAATGCCAGAGAGCTGAAAAAAAGAAAATATGACAAACAAAAGTATACAGCCCGAGGCAAGAGGCTAGTACTTTGGTACTTCAACCATCGCATCAAATACAAATGTAAATATTAAATGATCAAAACAATTCATGTACTGTCAAATCCGGTATGTATCACTAAAATAAATTTCAGTGATTGTAAATGCAATGTTATACCAAATACATGTATTACTATTATTAATACCAAAGGGTGTACCATAATGCTAGCTCAAATAATATGTTGTGCTGTTATGATTTGTCACAAATGCAAAATAAAGAATAGAGGTGTATTTACTTACATATACTACTTAAGTATACTACATGTATAATCAAAATTGATTCAAATTTGCACTCGTATATATTCGTCTATAATAACGTTCATATTTTATTTAATCGACACACTGATAAATACATTGAATTTTGTGAGACATTTTTAGAGCAATTATGCAACCAGCAGAGGTGGATATCGGTGTTAAAAAAGAAGTAGTCATCATCATCATCATCATCATCATTTCAAAGTGTACCCAGGCATAATTCCACTTAAAACTGAAATGAAAGAAATATTATCATGTTGATATTTAATATCTATTAAACCTAACTACAACCTCTACAAACCAATATACAAATAAATTTGCTGCTTGTAAATAGGACTACATCATATCAATAAAGAATATCTCGTACAATTGGACTACACTTTGAAGTAAGAATGCAAAATCGGTCAGGAAAGCTTTCAAACAATACCACCTTACAGCCTTACATTCACGTCAATGCTAGGGCACGCTTAAATTGGCAACAAAAAACATTGCGAGGTGGTATGGTTCGAAAACCTGTGAAGTCGCAGCAGAAGTCTGCATCTAGCTTTGGTATTAAAGGTCATTCTTCTATACCTTTGATTTCAAACCAAAGTCGTGTATCACAGCTATTCAAACAGCAGTAAATCAAAAAGTTAATAATGAAATTGACATATCGTTTACGATATGTTCACACATTGAAACAAAAAATGGTAAAGATTTGGGCTTCTTCCTTTTACACACACATTGTGAAAATCAAGGAATTATACATGCTCCCTACGTATTAAATCAATTGTTTGAAACGCTTATTTATTGCTATTTATTATCTAAGATAGACGTATTGTCCAGTCCTGGCCAATGTTGACGCCTGGTTTACGTATCGTCAAGACTTGTCTGTTGTGAGAGGTACTGAAAGACAACTGGGTGATGGCTGTGAAGAGACAAAAGATAAAGAAAAAATTAGTGAACTTGACATGCAGGTTGGACACAAGTCTGGAAATATGTACTACGGTACCTTCAAATGAAACCATCTTGCTTTTACAAAAGTATTTTCAAAACAGAGACAGATGATACTTTAGTTGTCCTGCATGAAGTGAATATATTTATTGCCCTTGACAATATGCCACATCACTCAAAACATTGTACTGCCTAATAAAAACTATTTTTTCCATATTTATGGATGAAATGGGGAAAAAAGGAGTGTTGCCGTTAAGAATGGCAATTTAGTATAATCACCACTTTTGCCTTTTCAAATAAGCTGTTAGACTTTCTGTACTATAAATCAAACAATTTCTACTGACAAAAAATATTCACAAAATTCTATACAAATTATCAAGCCCTATTAAAATGAACCAACATATATATATATATCTTTAAAAAAAATATATATATATATTTTGGGGGGAGTATACTTACTTTGTGAAATAAGTTCTACTTTCTTTGGTACTGACTTTAGTCCAATGATGACTACTCTCTCCAGCCAGGAATTGGTTTCAAATCCAGCTCCCGATAATGCCCTGTTCACATATAAGAAATGGTAATTGAAGGAAGACATATAATATGAGGAACTGGCAATGATAATTATTCATATAAATTCCATTAAATTATGTGATTTTTCTGGTTTTATATTCATTACTATTCTTGTATTATATTTGTATAACAAAATATTCATGTTCCATGTGAATGAATTTTCATAATAAATACAAATACAAAAACAAACCTAGCACAAAGGCACGTTGAGATATGGCAGCAAAAAGAGCAGCTGCATTAAAAAAAAAGACATGTTAATGGAATGGGAACAGCATGCAAGAAAGGACTTGCACGTATTCACAAAACTACACAAATGTGAAGCGTCTTTCACTCGACTTTGCCATTTTAAAAAAAATGTCAGTTTTGCCGCTTCATATCTGAGCGAGCCTTGAGATAAAGCCCTGTTCACATAATTCAAATTATAATTCTAAGGGGGACATACAATATGAGGAATTGGTTACAAAATCAAGCACCAAATAAGACCCTGTTCACATAACACATGATTATCACATTTGACCTTTTCTTGTATTAATTAATGGATCTGAATCATAGTAAAAGTCTTTCATATGAAAATCAGAATTTTGTTTTTACCTTGATTCTAGTTTGTTGGCACTGAAGGTGAATTGTCGATAAATGTATTTCTGCTGTTTGTAATCAAAGCTGTGACCATCATCGATGTAGAGATCGCCATTAGCTGAGCCCTGCACGCAAAACGGTAACCATAGCTTGGGTTATTACATGTAGTATAGAATATATACCAATATGGGTTATGAAAACATTGAAGTTTTAGGGAATTGGTCACCTAAAATAAAGGAAATAGAAAGTGGTTTCTTTCCTACCTTGTCTCGTAGCTACACCTGTTGAAACCGGCACCAATTAGTGAGCCACTAATTGTTGGGACAAATTATCTCACAAGGTGAATTATAGGTAGTCGTTCAAATATTGCACAGTACCCGTAGAAAGAATTAATGAGGCCTTAGAACCAAGTAGAGAATCGAGCTGAGAAGTAGGACATGAATTACGATGAAGCTGAATTAGCTTTGGTGTAGGCTTTAGACTCTCTCTAAAAGACGTGTGCTCTTATAAGAACAGCTCGGGAGAAGTGATGAATATGGGTGTGGCAAAAGCAAGGGTAATAATGCTATACCCGTACATTGGGTGGTTGCACATCCCAACACATAGGGTATGGAATGTGCTTGCCAGAATAACTGCACATCCCAATACAATAGGTTTTAGAATGTGCTTGCCAGATAAAATATGTGTGGCACTCTGATAATGTTACAGGTGTCACTATAGAATAAAAGGCCAGACTTCAAACCACACAATAAAGTCAAGACAATAATATTTACAAATGTAAAGTTCTTCTAAGGTCAAGTCACTACATAATCATTGCAGTAGTACAGCTGGTAAGCTTCGCTCACACATGATGCCTGAAACAGAGCCATGCATAAATAAAACCCATTGCATATAAACAGATAGCAGGGGACGTGGGGGGGGGGGGGGGAAGGGAAAAATAAATAGCTGTGTACAAATAGGGCCCCAAAAGCATATCTGTATGTTATATGATACAGAAATAAGTACACTTTGTTTTATATAGTGAAATTGGGAAACGTATTAAAATAACCACCAAAGAGAGACAAAGGGGTCTCTTTATCCAGGTGGTCATTAAGGCAGGTTTCTCTGTATTTGTGAACAAGGGTTATATTGCCATTGTTTGGGCCACTGTGAGATTTTGAGCATCATCAATACATTTGTGTTTCAGGCATTGTTTGGGGTTTTTTTTTTTGAGGGAAGGGGGGGGGGGGGTGTTAATGTTCTGGAGCATTACCTATATCAAAATATTCAGCCGATTCTGTTAACACACAGTCATCCTATTTTACAAAGCAGGTTAAAACACTATATCCAATCAATATTTGGAAAAAAAACAATAATATGAAATCTTCAGACGATGAGTAATTGTTTACATAGGAAGGCAGGTATCTATGGATAAGAGAGATCATCCACAGAGCATGAAAACCATCCAATGTACTTTTAATCTTGCATAGAAATCCCCCTCCCTTGGCCACTGATATGACCAAGCAAGGTCTACAGGCATGCTTCCCTATTCTAAAGTCAATCAAATAACAACTTGGAACAAAAAAGGTCTATGAAAATAATTGTCATATTAACAGTAAAATACAAGAAAACATGAAACACAGTAATAATAAACATACACTGACATATAATAGTTCAACAATAGCTATATATAACATAGGAATCAGACATTATGCATAAAAAAGACAATGTTGAATAGCAATAATCATATCCAAGACATAAACTTACAGCATTATTCAAGGCTACAGTCAGGGTGTAAGGATCATCGACGGTTAGCGATGAGCATCGTCTGACCCTCTCCTTCCTGGGGACGATGGACCCACCGTGTTGGAAGACTGGGATCTGAAAGAGGAGGGGGAGGGGGGAAGAGGAGTCAAGTTTCAACTTCCAGTTCAAATTATTTTCCAGAATTTGAATAGGTCCAATGACAATCCTGGGTTCTACAACACATGCTTTGGTGACAGTTACTCTTTGGTCAATTTCTGTCACTAACCAAATTTCTTACTCGGAGTCATACCAGGATGTGATAACCCCTTGAGCCTATAGAAACAGTGATGCCTCTCATAGCAGTCAATATATCTATACTATACACATACAATGCTTTGGGTTTGTTTTTTTTTTTTTTTTTTTGGGGGGGGGGGGGTGTTTATATTTTGCAGCATTACCTACATAAGAATATTCTTCATATTCTGTCAACACACAAGCATCCTATTCCACATAACAAGCTGAAACACTATATCCAATAAAAATTTAGAAAATCATTGTTATACAATACATCGACCTTCAATACAAACATATGAACGTGATTGACACTGAGTGATTGTGACATAGAAAGGTAGGCATCTATAGATAGGAGAGATCATCCACAGAGCATGAAAACCATCCAATGTACTTATAATCTTGCATGGAAATCCCGCTCCCTTGGCCACTGATATGACCAAGCAAGGTCTACAGGCACGCTTCGCTATTCTAAAGTCGATCAGATAATATATTATACAACTTCCACACAACGGCGCCAGGAGTGTCATTTTGACAGACATGGCGCATTATAAATGTTCACTATTATTATTATTATTATTAAATCCAGATTGGTTTCACAGTGTTTACCCTTATAATGATGAAAACAACATTTAAAGAGAAGGTTGAGTTCTGGGAAGAGGTGAACAATCATTTTTTAGCGTTATCATTGTATTATGCAAGTGTGGAAAAACAATCAGATAAAAAATGTTCCCTGAAAAGCGTGGATCTTCAAATGCCTTAAAAAAGGCATGTAGCATCATAAAAATTGGGACAGATTTTTATGCCACATTTTCGTGTAGTCCTGCATACATCTTTCTGTGTACAGTTCTTGTAAATTTACCAAGACTGGGCCAAAATTGTTATAAAAATTTTATGATTCCAGAACCTTGCAGTACACACCAATATGCTAGATGATCAACCTTTTCTGATCGATTCCGCAAGGTTTCTTTCACAGTGCAATCGCATGTCCAGAACTCAACTGTATCTTTAAATGACGACATACCTTATCTAGGTCAGCGTTCACATTATGAGTAGCTGGTCCCTGGTATGCGAAGAACGTATCTACATCAAACCATGGCTAGAAAGAAAGAAAGAAAAAAAAAGATGCAAAAAAATAATAGGCTTTACAAAGATAGAATCTTAAAAATCTCATATTATCAGTATAATCTAGTGATGCAAAATAGGTTGACTTTAAATATGGGCAGCAAAATTTATAGAAACAACATTCACTGTGATCATCATCATCATCATCATCACCATCACCACCACCATCCTCATCATCATCATATTCACCATATTATAATGATATCAATTACACTTTGACTTGATGGAATACCCATATCTTCTTCTCTTCACACAAGGCATAAACTAAAATGCTGTGATGTGCAAGTAAACTGGCTTTACTTTTTTTGTTTATAATAAAAGTGAAAGAAAAATTAAAAAGAAAGAGGAAAAAGTGATAAGTGAAATATTTACTCACATCATTGCCTGGGAAATACACAGACGTAGCTCTTGATCCTTGATCTGAGATTGGGCTAACCAGTAAGGCGTTACCTGAATAATGAAAAAGATGGTAGCATTTAATTTTCTTAGAATTGTAACTGATTTAACTTATCGACTACTGAACTCTTTCATTAAACCTAGGGCTTAATGCAGGTATGACCCTCATCTTGAAGGTCAAAGGTCAAAAGAGGTGAAACATGCCAAGCAAGCTCTTAACTTTGCTATATATATCTATAGACTATCAAACATCATTATGATTAGAAGATAAACATGTAATTTCAGAGAGAGAGAAAGAGAGACAGAAAGAGAGAGAGAGAAAGAGGCAGAAAGAGAGAGAGAGACAGACAGACAGAAAAAGAGAGAGACAGACAGAAAGAAAGAGAAAGAGAGAGAGACAGAGACAAAAAAGAGAGTAAAACATGAAATAAACAGTCACATCTTGTGATATACCTTCTGAAAATGATTTCTCTATCTCACGTATACTGACAGAGACCGAACAAGGTCTACGGGTATGAATAACAGAGAAATCACTTCAAATAGATTAGAGCAAGTCACCTAGATATAATCAAAATCGTTTTTGTTTGCATTTTTATTTCATGTGAAGAAGAAATTTTCACATCACTTGATAAATACCCTACGGGCCACAGTTATATATCAATTCATGCAGTAGAGTATAAAGGCGATCATCTTCATGATTACAAATTCAATGTCTTTTTTTTAACCTTCGAACAAAACAATTTACCAAGCATATACTGGTCTTCCATCGAAAAGGTATCAGCGTCCTTGGGAAATTCCATCCACATTGGTCTAAAAAACAAAAGAAAAAACATAGCAATGTTTAATTAAACAAGGGTTTTCTAAGGCACTTGTAATGACCGTGTATATACGTAGCATCTTTGAGGCACTAAGTTGAACAAATTGAATTGGCTGTGTTCTATCGTTCAGCACAGGGAAGCATGTCCTTTGTTTTGATCTCTAATAAATTCTATAGTTTTATGTTATTATCAGCATATTCTTCCACCACCACATCTTAAAATCATAACATCAGCTAAGATGTTACTACCATTTGTCTTTCTCTACTTCACTTAAAGCGGGACTGCACTATTTGTATTTACTTGCGCCCTCTATATAGCCAACAATGCTTAAGCGGTACCTGTTGGTCCCCCATGATCCCCTTTTTCTTGTGTTAATTGAGAGCTGATTTGATGAGATAACCACTTGCCAGTGACCATGCAGGGTGGTCTAATCTAATCCAACTAGTGCAGATGGGCTTCAACATTCATACCAGGCAATCAGAAAAAAAAACAATGGTATTCACAAAGAGAATTTCTCATGAATTTTATCAATATTGAAATTTGTTTTTGTTGACCTTTCTCTGAATTCCTGCATACTTACCTCATAGGTGGAAGGCCAGTCTGTGAGGAGTTGTGGAAGAGCGTGTACCAGAAGGGAAGAAGTGCGTATCTGGCGCGGATAGCGTTGCGTATGATGAGCTTGCTCTCCGGCTGTAGCAACCACGGTTCCCGACGCTTGGTGTCGATGTGAGCGTGGGCACGGAAGAAGGGCTGATAGGCGCCAGCCTGGTTGTTAAAAGATGTGAATAGTATAATGGCATGATGATCTTTTGTATAAAAACCAAGAGGTGACTCTATTTTTATTTAACATATTATTCCAATGGATTTGAATGGAGGTGCGATAGCTCAGTTGGTAGACCAGCGGTCTCGTAATCCAGCGACCCGGGTTCGAAACCAAGGTGATGTGCTAGTGCCCTTTGGTAAGGCATTAATCCTTATTACTAGGTCTCTAGGAGAGGACCTAAAGCCGTCGGTCCTCCGATTGCTTACTAACAAGCATTTATGCTTTCTTAGCAGTCAGGTAAAATAACCACCACTACACATCTCTAATCACTGACTCATTTTGAAATAAGTGGAAGTTAAATTGGATTTCTTGTAATGGAAATTAAGTAAAGTCTCACAATGCTAGGATTATTTGGGCAATGACATTCATGATAATGGTTGTGATTATCGTAATTGTAATGAATGTAAGAGTAGATTAGTCTGATGGTAGCAATTGTATTGTTCAAGACTCAAATGGAAATGCTGGTGGCAAAAATGATGATGACACTTATAATGACGAAAATGAGATGTTGGTGTTCATGATAATAATGAATGATTATGATGAATGATGATAATGATGATATTGATATTGATGATGAAGATGATAAATGATGCTGATGATGATGATGATGATGATGATGATGATGATGATGATGATGATGATGATGTTGATGATGATAATGATGATGATGATTGTGATGATGGTTGTGATGATGATGACAATGATGAATGATGATGATGATTATGATGAAAGATGATGGGTTTCATACCTGATACCATCGGGTGAGCAGTTCTTCATCTGGGTTTTTAAAGAATCCACCAACATCAGCTACAGGACAAAAGAAATAAAACAAGAGGTATCGTAAATTCACTCTTTTCTCAGCACATATACTATAAAGTTGATTATAAACATTAAGCATCTGGCTTATAATCATTGGCCTTCCATCATAGTTCTTCAAAGTGCTATCAAATTAACATATATTAACAGATATCACCAAACATCAATGACTGACCAGTAACAAAGGATGCCACTTAAAGGGAGTGGGTCGTCAGTTTCCATGTGGAGAAGGTCATAATTCGCTGACACTAGACTTGGTAGAAATACCATTAATGGGCATACAGGTCTGCACACAGCAGACCTGTCGGCCGATTAAGAAATACCCCCTCGTCTCTTGGAGAGTCTTCGGGTGATGCAAATGTCAGATAAAGACTTTATAATATGGGGAAAAGATGGAGCAAATATTACAAAAAGCCTGTTGATCACTAAAACTGAAGGCTAGTCCTAGTTATTGACAACCAGTGATATTGAGTAAACACCCAACCAGTGTCAAAATTCCCCATGAGAATCCACTTCTTTAGGCCTTCATCAGCCTGAGTTTGCCAAATAAACCACAATTTTCAGACTCAGGTTGTTATCTCGAAGTTCAAAATTGCGTCTTCACCAGGTTGATACGCTCATCACAAACTAGCTCGGGCGGGCGCGAATTAGCCTGTTATTTCCCAAATAGCGGGATATTTTGGAAACAAGACCAAGATTTCTCAGGATATTATCTTGACTAAATATCCCGATATTTGCAACTGCGGGCTGATGAAGACGCAAATTAGCTGAATAATTTGCGAACGGAATAATTAAAATAGCGGGTTATTTTGCAATCTCGAGCTGATGAAGATAGGCCTTATGTGTCTTTAACATTCATGACTACTGACCTCCAATAAATGGGATTCCTGCTAGACCAATACTTAGCAGCATAGGGTTACTAGCCTTCAAGTGACCCCACTCTGCTGCATTGTCACCTGTCCAGATAGCACCTACACACAGAGAAAGTAAATTGAATTGAATTGAATTGAATTGTAATCCACTAAAAAAATGGAAATTTGTTGCTCACTGGTATTACAAACAATGTACACAATTATAAAAATTATAAAACATAATAAAATAACAACAATGGCGTTACAACCAACAATACATAGATCTTCAAACAATTTTATATATATATACATCAACGCATTGAATGAACATTTCTTTAAAAACCTTCTATGAATGAACTGCGCATGAATATATATTTCAATATGGGTTGGGGGGGGGGGAATATTGAAAGAAATGAATTAAAATGTCTGATCTTAAAGTTTACCATAGACATTTTATGTACAATAACATTTTAAGAAAGTCTGTATAATTGTTGCCAAACTAATTTTAAAAATTCTTTGTTTTTTACAATGAAAACGTTTTTTTCAAACTGTTATCTTTTCTGTTTTTCCCAATTAGTAGTACCTCTAAAATGTTATCAAACCATTGAAAATGAAATGTACAATATCTGAAAAATATAAAGAAGATCCTTGACGAACAAATAAATGTGACTGACAACTTGCGCTGACGTTTAGTTGAGAACCATACACATAATCTTGGCATTCACTTACCATATCTCTGTGTTCCAGAATAGAAGGCTCTTGACAGAGTAAATGGTCTTTCTGTGCCTCCAGATCGCTGTATCTGACCTTCAGCGTTTGCCATGTGCTATGGGGTAAAAGAAAGCATAAACAATTCAATGTTTCAAATAGGAATAAAACTCAAAATAAGCTACTTATATGAAGACTGGCATTTTTACTAAGAACGTACAATAATTATGATTTAATTAGGCACAACACACCACTTTTATTGAGATTCCCTCTGTAGAAAATATACTAAGAGGGTAAAACATAGTTGGTGGTAATTTTTTAAAATCTAATGTGATAAATATGAAAGCTTTTAAACTACATACATTATTCATTCTAAAGATGAATGGAAATCATGCCCAAAATGATTTCTTCCATAAGTATTAAAATATCCATCAAATAGGAGAATCTTGATGGATAATAACCAATTTCAATTTTTTAACCAAGCCTTAAAGCCACACTGCACTACTTGTAAATACTTGCGCCCTCTATATAACAAAAAATGCCTAATCGGTGACCATTGGTCCCCCATGATCCTCTTTTTCTTATGTTATTTGATAGCTGAGTTGATGAGATAACCACTTGTCCAGTTACCTTGCAGGGTGGTATAATCCCTCCTTTACACTAGTACAGATGGCCTTTAAAGTGAAGACTACTTACAAAGTACAGTCCGTACAGATTGTGCACATCTCTATGCTCCCAGCCATCGGCATGGACGACATCCTTGTGCATAGTGACCTCAGGTCCGTTGAACACGGACGGCTCGTTCATGTCATTCCAGTTGAAGAGGTTGGGGCGACTGCCCTGGTAGCTGTCATGGCTCAGCCGGCTTGCCCACCAATCACGCACGTCCTTGCGGGTAAAGTCTGGGTAGCTGGATGAACCTTGGGAATGGAAGGAAAGTAGAGGGATTAAAGATGTTATCACTACATCAGGGCCCTGTTTCACAAAACTTGTCATCAGTGACAAATGACAGTTTAGATGAACCTTAGGAATGGAAGGAAAGGAGAGGGATTAAAGATGTTATCACTTCATCAGGGCCCCGTTTCACAAAACTTGTCATCAGTGACAAATGACAGTTTTTGTTATAAGCTACTGAAATCCTTGCTTCTGATTGATTATCAGCAGATTTGTCACTGATATTTGTCATTTGTCATTGAAAAAAAGCTTTGTGAAACACCCTCCAGGACCATTTTGTACCCCTACACATACAGTTATAATGGTTCGAAAAGAGATAAATTTAGCTAAGAATATTCACAAGTTTTCTACAGATTCTGTCATCGCACAAGCATCCTATTCCATTAGTATGCAATGCATTGGCCTTCAATAATACAAACAAATGAATGTGATTGACACTGAGTGGTTGTAACATAGAACGGTAGGCATCTACAGCTAGGAAAGATCATCCACAGAGCATGAAAACCATCCAATGTGCTTTTAATCTTGCATGGAAATCCCCCTCCCTTGGCCACTGATATGACCAAGCAAGGTCTACAGGCATGCTTCACTATTCAAAAGTCGATTTGGACACTGCACACGCATGTAAAAGAAGAGATACGTGTGAACCAACTCACCCATTCAGTAAAGAACATACTATGGAACTGTAAAGAGAGCAACCTTTAAGCTCAAAACATGCTACCGGTAGTTCCAATTTATTAATTCTATTATTCACTAGCATATTCACAACTTAATATAGTAAAATAATACCTGTGATGTTATAGATTAAAGTACGGGGCCCCGTCTTATAAACAGTTGCGATTAATCGCGACTTATTTGTGATTGATATCGATCATAACTATGTAAGAAAGAGATAGGGGACTGCAAACTTGCAAATGATTGGGTTCAATCGCAACTTTTTATAAGCCGGGGCCCAGGTTTTACACTAAGCCACCTTGATGTAGATAGCCCACATCTCTTTCATGTTGACAAATTTAGACAGTTAACCCTTTGCCTGCTTTAGCAGACCAGTGGAACAAACAGTAGTTTACCACAGTTAACTTTTGTCACAAGTACAAAGTGTATATAATATATATACCCTACAAAATGTGGCAGTCTATGATTTACAATCCATAATGTTAATAATAATAATAATATTCCGCTTTTATATAGCGCCCAATACATTGATACAACGATGTGTCTAAGCGCTTTACAGATATATTACTACCCCGTTCAGAACGTATCACGTATCAGCACGGCTCGCCGTATGCACGCGCGTCTCAACATTACCAGGGCGCTGACATTTTGCGCACTAAATTTCACATTTCTGTGCGTGGATACGTTCTTTTTCTCTTCTCATCTCATGCATATTCATTCCCCCCTGAACAACTGTCGAATCGATAACCAGGATTTTTGATTGTACCTCTAGGTTCAGTTAATCAAGCTCGTTCCAAAACTATATTATTTGTCCATATTTGTTTTTGCCAAAATATTCTAAATGCGATCTGAAAATGACCTTATTTGTCACTTTACGACACTTAAAATTCAAGGGGTTTTTTAAGTTGTCATGGCAATAAAATACAATTTTTTTTAATGATCTCATGTATATATTTTGATTGCTCATCATTTTCTCCTCAAATTGATCATTTGGTTTTACAAGTCTCGTTGGGCAGATTTTAAGCTACGAGTCCTCAAAGATAAGGTAATTTTTTCCAATTTCTCCTAATTTCGCACCTTTCATCCGAATTCGTAGTACATTATTGAATATGGAGCAAGATACGAGAATTGATATTTATCATACAAGTTATTATGATATTTCTGATGATTTAATTACCTAGTTTTGCAGATTTATAACGTGAAACAATAACTAAACTGAGTTTGAAAATACAACAAAAGCAGCTGATTTATAGATTTAGCGTGTACGCGAACACGTGTAGCCCGCTTCGGTCAGTGTAGTGTAACGCCACCCTATCGTTGTGTGAACAATCCCACATGCAGATAAATGTGTCTTGCGCACATTTGGAAGCATAAACACAAGTTTAAAAAAATATTAAAAATCGCTCGAATTGAATTTTATCATGACATTTTTAGATTATGTTTCTTTAGAATGTTGTTTTTAGATATGCACATGTCACAAGATTTTTTTCTATTAGATTAAAAGAAAATCAAATATTTCTTGAGCATGGTCAGGGGAAATTTTTTATCGCCTGATGAGTGATGTGTGTTATGTTATTAACTGAAGCTGAGCCAGGTGTAGACCGAAAGCTTCAGTCTCTATAATCGTCGGTTGTTCCACTGAGACTACGTCTGGCTCCACTAGACCTATAACCGGAGGTCTAGTGGAGCCAGACGTAGTCTCAGTGGAACAACCGACGATTATAGAGACTGAAGCTTTCGGTCTACACCTGGCTCAGCTTCAGTTAATAACATAACACACATCACTCATCAGGCGATAAAAAATTTCCCGACCATGCCCAAGAAATATTTGATTTTCTTTTAATCTAATAGAAAAAAAATCTTGTGACATGTGCATATCTAAAAACAACATTCTAAAGAAACATAATCTAAAAATGTCATGATAAAATTCAATTCGAGCGATTTTTAATATTTTTTTAAACTTGTGTTTATGCTTCCAAATGTGCGCAAGACACATTTATCTGCATGTGGGATTGTTCACACAACGGTAGGGTGGCGTTACACTACCCTGACCGAAGCGGGCTACACGTGTTCGCGTACACGCTAAATATAATAAATCAGCTGCTTTTGTTGTATTTTCAAACTCAGTTTAGTATTTGTTTCACGTTATAAATCTGCAAAACTAGGTAATTAAATCATCAGAAATATCATAATAAATTGTATGATAACTATCAATTCTCGTATCTTGCTCCATATTCAATAATGTACTACGATTTCGGGTGAAAGGTGCGAAATTAGGAGAAATTGGAAAAAATTACCTTATCTTTGAGGACTCGTAGCTTAAAATCTGCCCAACGAGACTTGTAAAACCAAATGATCAATTTGAGGAGAAAATGATGAGCAATCAAAATATATACATGAGATCATTAAAAAAAATTGTATTTTATTGCCATGACAACTTAAAAAAACCCTTGAATTTTAAGTGTCGTAAAGTGACAAATAAGGTCATTTTCAGATCGCATTTAGAATATTTTGGCAAAAACAAATATGGACAAATAATATAGTTTTGGAACGAGCTTGATTAACTGAACCTAGAGGTACAATAAAAAATCCTGGTTATCGATTCGACAGTTGTTCAGGGGGGAATGAATATGCATGAGATGAGAAGAGAAAAAGAACGTATCCACGCACAGAAATGTGAAATTTAGTGCGCAAAATGTCGGCGCCCATCTAATACCGGCCGTGCCGATACGTGGTATGCACATTCTCCACTCCCTGGGGAGCATAATGGTTAAAGAATGAATAGAGAGCACTTACCTGGCCAACACCAGCCTTCGTATTCACTGCCATCTTGTTTGTGGACGAAATAATCGTTGTCTTTGCCTTCCTTGTACATGTGATAGTTGTTGTCGCGGTGGACGTGGGGATCCACAATGGTCACCATCTAAACAGGAGTGCAATCAATAGAGACATTCTATGAAGTATCCATTCTTTACAACTAGACTTACAACTTCAAAAGTTCAAAATTTCATTTTTTTCCCCACAAAACTGAAAGTACAAAGTGTACAGATTACCACAAAGACTATTAGGGGAACAGCTACAACAGCTAAAAATACAAACAAAATAATAACATTGATGATTTGAAATAAGGAAACAAATTAAAAAAGAATGGACAACAAAGGAAACATATCAAATTACTGCGTGCATTGGGTATGAATGAGAGGATGTTAATACCCTCCAACAAATCAACAGTTTATAACTTTCATTAAAATACATTTTTTGATTTTGATTTTGATTTTATTTCTGCATTTTTTCCAAATAAAATATAACTGAATAACAAATAACATAATATACATGTAAGGTATAATACAACATAAACAAACAATAATTTCTTCATGTCAAAATGTTTTTTTTACATAATATATGTACATAATTATAATAACGAAACTTATTATTTCCATAACATATTATCATAAATTTAAAGTATTATCCTAACTATTCTGGTGGAAAAGTGCAGGAGACCGCAATCATAAGCAAAGCTTGACAAGGATGGCGGCCTCAAAAAAAAACAAAAAAACAAGAACAAAACAAAAAAAAAATCTTAAGGTAAAACTTAAAATGAAAAAGTGTTCAAGCGATCTTTGTGTATGAGTTGGTGAGTGTGTTGTGCAAGTGTATATATATATATATATTGTGTGTGTGCGTGTGTGCATGTGTGTGTGTGTGTGTGTGTGTGTGCACGTGCACGCGAGCGTGCGTGTTTGTATGTGTTTGTAACAAATAGTGGAAGTGTACGTAGCTCTGTGTGGTATAGTCGAGTAGAAACAAATACAGCCTTTACAATAAAGGAAATTAAGAAATACGAAATAGAAAACAAAATTTGCAAAACTGAGTTGCAATGTGACCGAAATTTGACAATTGCCTACTGCATGTTGAAATCAGTTATGTAGATACTTCGATATAAGAGTTTTTTTGAGAGATGCTTTAAAAGAATAGAGAGATGAACAATGCCTTATTGAATTTGGTAAGGAGTTCCAAACATCTGGTCCATGATGTCTTACTGATTTTTGTGCTAAAAGTATTTTAGGATTTTCTAAGTGATAATTTGTTGAACAACGTGTGGGGTATGTGTGAATGTTTGAGTTTAAACTGTAAATATTGTGAAATAGGGATGGTAATTGATTATGAGAATATTTATACATAAAAATGCATGTCTGAAAAATGTGGATATCTTGTATTTTTAATGTTTTTAAACGCTGAAATAAAGGTTCCGTGTGTGATATATAATGTGAGTTAGTGATCATGCGAATCGCTCTCTTTTGAAGCAAAAATAAGGAATTAATTCTTGTTAAGCTACAATTACCCCATACAATATTACAATAAATCACATGTGATAAAATTAGAGAATTGTATAATATAATCATAGATCTTTCAGAAAGAATTTGTTTTAACTTATACAGTATTCCAATATTCCTTGATATTGATGTATGTATATTACGTATATGCTCATTAAAATTTAGATGAGAGTCAATAGAGACTCCTAAAAATTTAACAGATTGTTTTTCAATGAGAGGCAAGCCATCAATCTCAATATTACAATTTCTCATATCATGTACGTTGGTCTGTTTAAAATGAATGAAATTTGTTTTACTAAGGTTTAATGACAATTTATTAGATTTAAACCACCTAGAAATTTTCATTAATTCACAGTTTAACCGCGTTATGAGCGTATCAAAGTTTTTATGGGAATAAGAAATACTCGTATCATCAGCAAAGATGATAAAATTTAAAAGTGAAGAGGTTTCAATAATATCATTTATATAAATAATAAATAGCAATGGACCCAATATAGATCCTTGCGGTACTCCACATTTAATTGTTAATTTTGTTGATTCATGATTTTGGAAAGATACGTATTGTTGTCTGTCTTGTAAATAATTAGTGAACCATGAAAGAGCTTGACCTCTTACGCCATAGTATTGTAATTTATGTATTAATATTTTATGATCAATCGTATCGAAAGCTTTTGACAAGTCCATAAATACTCCAACAATATGTTCACAGTTCGCAAAAGCCTCAATTATTTTATCATACATATGCAGAATTGCGTAATCGGTAGAATGACCAATTCTGAAACCGAACTGGTTAGGAATCAATGAATTATTTTTTTGTAAGAAAGTGTTAAGTCTTTTATATATTATTTTTTCGAGAATTTTAGAGATACTTGGTAATAATGAAATTGGCCTATAATTACTTATTACTGAGGAGTCGTCCTTTTTATAAATAGGAATCACTTTAGCGATTTTAAGCAAATGTGGGAATACACCCGTTGAAATTGATAAATTAAATATATATGTCAGGGGGGTTACCATATTAAAGATTATTTGTTTCAATAAGTGAACACTTATACTATCATGGCCACTAGATTTTGTAGAATTAAGGTGTTGAACTACATTAATAATTTCATAATCATTGGTTGGAGTAAAAATAAGGAATTTTCACGTGGGAAATTCAAGGACTTATTGTAGTCCATGTCACCTGAATCAATATTAGCTGCTAAATTAGGGCCTACATCTATATAATACTCATTAAAAGCTTTTGAAATTTTAATTGGATCTGTTATTTGTTGTTCATCAATTAAGAAACATTTATTACTTTCTGTCTTTTTCTTGCCTAAGAGTTCCTTTACAGTTTTCCATAATAAATTATTGTTACTTTTATTACTTTCTATGTTGTTAGAATAATATAACTTCTTAGACAATCGTATAAGAGATGTAAGATGATTCCTATACGTTTTATACTTCTTAAGCTTGTCGTTACATTGACTTGTAAGGGCTTCCTTATACAACTTATTACGGGCGACTATGGAACGCAAAATACCCTTAGTAATCCATGGTTGTTTGGCCTTTTTACCTTTTTTTATTTTGACAAGGGGTATATTCTTATGATAATAATGTAATACAATTTCTAGAAATTTTTCATATGCTACATTTACGTCAGATACACATAATACCTCGACCCAATCTTCTTTGGCTAAATCAAAGTTTAATGATTCAATATTATGTTTTGTTTGTTTTCTATGCATTGCACAATTATTTTTAGTAATTTTTTTAACAAGGTGAACTTTAGAAATAATAAATATCGGTAAATGGTCAGAAATATCGTAATACAACAGACCATTTGTAAAATTGTTATGAGCTACATTCGAAAAAATATTGTCAATGAGAGTTTGAGAAATACATGAAATTCTTGTTGGTTTATCAATATGTGGGTTAAATGCGTAAGATTGCAGTGTACTACTAAATTTCACAATGTGGTTATCATCAGAATTTAAAAGATTAATGTTAAAATCGCCCATTATATAAACTTCTTTATTTTCTCGGGAAACAGTATCAAGACATCTATCAAAATTGTCCAAGAAAATGTCTACATTATGATTAGGGGGTCTATACATTATGCCAACTATTATGTTTTTGGTTTTATCATTTAATATTTCAATATATAAATCTTCAGCACCTTCAGTGTGTAAGTCAGACCTAACTTTAATTTTAAAATGATTATGTATGTATAGCGCTACTCCGCCCCCTCTACCATTGTCACGATCAGAACGAAACATGTGATAGTTTGGTATATTAAATAGAGGTGGGGAATTGTTATGGAGCCAAGTTTCAGATAAGCCTATTATGGAAAACTGGAAGTTATTTAATTGTAAAAAAAGTTCTTGTACGGACTCAAAATTCTTATTCATACTTCTACTATTAACGTGAAATAGGCTAAAGTCAGGATTGGCTTGAAGATTCATGGAGTTTGAATCATCGTACATTTGATCGTTATTATTGGATGAATTAAAACTAGAATTAAATTCTTCTACTGTATAATACTTGCTTTCAACATTTATCAAACCTTGGTCAAAATTTGCGTTAGGAAAAATCATTAAGAATTCTGGAATATCTCAAGTATACAAGAAAAACCACAGAGAGCACGCTGTGTGAGTTTTTGTCCATGTGTGGAAGTGTGAGTCTGTGCATGTAATTCTGTGAACGTGTGTACGTTCTTGTGTACATGGTTGTGCTAGTGCTGAAAATAAAAGTGTTGTAAGAAAACATAAGTAAAGGTAAAAATGGCAACATAATCATAATCACTTACAGGTCTCAAAAGCAAAGTGTTGTAGCCCATGGGACATTAATACAGCTTTTCAAATTAATTATGCAAGTATATCGAGTTATCTCTTTGGTATTCTCATAACTTTATCATGAATTGTGAACATAGAGAATCGAATTTAAAAGAAAAAGTATAGAGATTAAGCTCAATCTAATGCGCACTTTAAACATGCAATATCATTTATGTTTTTAAATAACCTCATGTAATGTAATATGTAAAACTTTCTTTAAAAAAAAAAGAAGAAAAAAGATCCTAAACTTAACCAACAGAAAGGTCTAATTTGCACTCGTGATTAGACTAAACAAATTATGGGAGACATTGACAACAGTCAGAGTACGAGCAGCTGTATGTACGAGCCAGAACCTTGTTGGCATATAATTCAAGAACACACGAAACCGAATCCAATGCACTAAGCCCAGACGAGCGCCCCGCCTCAAAGCCATTCAACCCACCCGCCACGAATAACTGCATCCCGACAGCCAGAAAGCAAACCGCGCACACTACGTGCCGCCAGGCAGGAAAGGCATTAATGCTTGTCTCACCTAGCAACAAAGAAACGTACGCCATTCACCCGACCACCGAAACACAATCACCCGTAGCAGGCGAAAGAACAGACCCGTAGCGAGGCAGCCAACAAAGATTAAATCACGAAAAAGGACCATTCAATCAACGACACAGGTCATGTGAAATAGTCCGCACCGTCCAAGAACATTGTGTATGTTCTATCTATGCAAGCCACCCATGAATACCTTACATTTAGTTATAAATGTATCTATACAAATAAAGGCTCATGTGTAAAACTTGTTAGTAAGTACTAATAATTACAAAATGTATCCTTGAAACGCAGGCCTAACACATTGGGCAGGCTTGATTTGCCTTTATAAATTATCATTGATGTGATTGAAAATAGAAAAATATCACAACATTATGAAACATGTACCCCTAATTATCTTACGCAAAAGCATATGATATTATCACCAGCATCTTGGGTGTTCGATGTGACAAATGGCTTATCACACCAGAATAACAATATGCATAATTTATTGAGCAATATGCTTTGCAAATCATATTTAAATTGTATACATGTTTATATTTCAACATTTATACATTTGTGGCTCGCGATTTATGATGAAAAAAACGGGTACTATAAACCATGCTATAAACGCTCATAAGTTTAACTTGTGCATGTGAAGTATGCGTCTCCTTAATGAAATTTGAGTTATACTAGATGTATTAAGTAGACACATACATGCATATAAATGAGTATTCTTTAAATTGAATAACAAACGAAGAACACTTAAAGTTCTCATTGTGTATCATGAGAAAGTGAATTATCATAAACTATCATAATATATTCCTACATAAGCTTAAATGCCTGTATGCATAAATACATCCAGAATAGCATATCAAGCAAAACCAAACCCAAATTGTATCATGTGAATATGAATTATCATAATATATTTTGACATACTAGCCCTTGTATGCATAAATACACCTAGAACATCGTACCAAGCAAAACTAACCTTAAAGTGTATTTTACATGCGTAAGTAATGGATGTATGATAAGAATGCTTGAAGAAAGACAAACCAAATAAGAACAAAAAACACAAAACACTTTCGTGTTAAACCAGATTAATGTATCAATAACTAATACAAACCTAGTCATTGAAATTCACATGTATATAGTTTATCAAGAAGTGTTTGTTTCAATACAAACGAGATGCATCATACCTCTTTCGGGTATGAAGAATATAATGAGCTTATAAAAGCATCTTCAAGTATAATGTAAAATCACGATTCGACAAAGGTGAAAAGGTATATACTTATTCAAATTTGAACGGAGTACCACCCGCTTGGCGCCATTTTCCAGCGTAAAATCGGAGTCTAGTGCCTGCTTGGTACAGATCTCGGACTTGTTTGCTCCATTTTTGCTTCTCTCGCAAATCTAATAATTAATTGATAACTTACATCTAATAATTAATTGATAACTTACCTTTCTTCCCTTAGCAGCCAAATGATCCAACATTCTCCCAGGATCTGGGAATTTATGGTTATCCCACGTCAAATATCTACAAAAGAAAGATAAAAATAAATGTTCAAAATGCCATTGTTGACACAACCATGTTTAATAAACATTCTGTTTCTTGGTTGTCAAATGTATACTTTGGGTTTAGGGAGGAATATGTATGTTATAATAGACACAAAGACATTCCTTCAAGTGACATTAAAGGTCAATGAATTCTGCAACAGCACGAACAATTGAAATACATATGTTTTTCTGAAAATGATTTATTATGAATAAGAACTTAGAAGGATTCACGTACCTCTTTCCGTCGGTGTGTTCAATATCAAGCCAGATCACATCACATGGGATATCATGCTCATCAAAGTTAGCATCAACTCTGAAAACAGAAAGACAAAGTAACATATGTTACCACTCCATGTTTAATATGTACACCATTTCCACTTCTTATGTACTTGGTTTGTTTTTTCTTTGCACTATTACGCTTTCTGTACAAGGTTGAATGGAAATAAAACAAATCTCAATATCAAAGAGAGTTCATAGATACCATCTGCGCATGGGCAAATAAAGGTCATTTGTATAAAATTGTTAAAACAATTGAGACCAATGTTCATGAGCGTTATGTAATCATATTTATTTATGCACCAACAGTATATTTTATGGAACATAGGTGGAAATATTCTTCTCAAGAGGGCATACAAAAGGTAATCATGAAAACCCTTGATAACTTTGGCAGTGATTATTCTAAAATGTGCAAAATGGGACTTCTTCATGTTTAAAAGATCAGTGGATATTCAGGGTCATTTGACCCATGTGCTAATCATGAACTGGTCTATATACTCACTGTTTAACATCTTCTTCATCATTGTAATTCCAGCGACACTGATGGTATGCTATTGAAAATAGCTGTAAACAAAGAAACATACAAAATTCAACTATCAGAGGGACTGATAAAATTAGCATTGCATTCATGATTTACAACTATTAAAAGCCGATATCACTTCTATTATCTATTTCTAAATTCCAGTGGAACCTGTTAGATAATTTATTTCGTTTTGATAGGCCAAGTAAGGCCTTAATGCACAATGATCAAAACTTAAATTGATCATTTGCCACTGCGCCACTCTCAATTTTGAGCAATATACTATAATGACTACTACTTCTTTACTTCTTTACTTCTACTTCCCTAGAGAAAGTTGTCGATGCCGCCAGGATTATGAACCCTTGCTCCTGCAACAACTGCTCTGCGTCAATCTACTTTAACCTTACATCCAACGCTAACCCTAAACTAAAACCTACAACCCAATTTGCAACCATAACCCGACCCAATATCTTTAAAGAAATAAAGCTCAAAACAATTGTCACAGGAGCAAATGTTGGGTCACCGCTACCAGACTCTCATTACCAATGGGTGTACACCTGATGGACATCAATCTCCCCCTTCACTTATTACCCCAAATTAATAACAATTACTAAAATGTACTAAGAAATTTTATTAGTATGGATGAAGGTTTACTTACTGGAGGAAGGAATGGCTTGCCAGTGAGGTCAGTATACTGAGATAAGACATCCATTGGGGAAGGTCCGAAGAGAAGGAAGGTGTCGATGATACCAGACTCAGAGTACCAATGGGTGTCGACCTGTGGGACATCACTCTCCCCCTTCACGTAGTCAAACATCCTTCCAAAGACAGACTAGAACAAGAACAGAACCAAGTATGAAATCGTCACACTAGCAATCAATAGTTAAGCAATCCCTTAAAGCCCCACTGTACTACTTGTAGCTACTTGCTCCCTCTATATAGAAAACTTCCCCAATTGGTGCCTGTTGGTCCCCCATGATCCTCTTTTTCTAATGTTAATTGAGAGCTGTCACCTGTCAGTGACCTCGCTGGGTGGTCTAATCCCTTCTGGCCAAACTAGTGCAGAGGGCCTTTAATGTTTGAATAACTTTCATTGAATTATGTTATTCCCACATTGATAAAAAGTTAGTTCAAATCTCACACCTCAATCTCTATACTTCTAAATTGGACGCACAAAATATGACGTTCTACAGAGGGTGAAATCAATCGTTTTATACGTATTAACTCCCTGTTGCTTTACTTGAAAATTTAAGATATAATTATCTCTGTAAACAAATTAGGATTTTTAATACAAAACTCATTGGCAGACGACTTATTGCATGGTACTTTTGAAAATGGGCAGACAGGCAACAAGAACAAAACAAAACAATACAACTACACAAAATAGGAAGTCTAAAGTATAGAATGTATTTGATCTCACCTTGTCAGCAGTGTTAGATGAAATATCAATATAAGTCTCAGCAGCATTCAACCAGAACAACCCAACTGTCCTCTCTTTGCTAAAAAAATAAATAATAGAAATAATCAAACAAATAATCAAACATAATCAATTCAATGTCCCACTTCATATCTCAGTACCAGCCATTATAGAGGAGAAGTAGAGTGTACATTATTCACTGAAATGACAGACAATAATACAAATGCAAACTACATGTACAAGAAGGCAATGTGAAATTAATTCTTAAGATAGAAAAGAGAGAGGGGGAAAGAGAGAGACAGACACTTATATCACAAATGTAATCAGATAAAATGACTTAGATAATATTGGGGTGAACAAATATGACATGAGAAGAGAGAGAGGGGGGGGGGGGGGGTGAGAGAGAAAGATGGGGAGAGCGGGGGAGAAAGGGGGGAAAGAGGGGGAGAGAGGGGAAGGAGGGGGAGAGAGGGGGAAGAGAGAAAGGGAGAGAGAAGGAGAGAGAGAGGGAGAGAGAAAGGGAGAGAGAAAGAGAGAGAGGGAGAGAGAAAGAGAGAGAGAGAGAGAGAGAGAGAGAGAGAGAGAGAGAGATGGGGGGGAAGGAGATAGAGAGACAGCAAATGTGAAAGATACATGGAAAAAGCACAACTGCTCATGAGAGGTAAAGATAGTACAGCTACTAATAAACTTACTTGTGGGCTTGCATAAAAGGTACAGATCCATAGAGAGCCATGCGCTTGTCCAAGTCGTACTCAAATACATCCAGATTGTAAAGACGATATGGATCAGATGGTCTGCATATAATATTCCATGGGAAGGCAAAATTAACACAGAGTTTCATTAACAACACCAATGATTATCTTTCTGTAGTCAAAATAACTTGACCCATGCAAAATTTGACTTAGGAAGTGTAAATAAAACATGTTTTGCATAGTTTGGTAAAAAGGGAATATTTGACTTGTGCCACTTTAAAGGGATCTGGTAACTTTGTCTCAGATTCTAAACAACATTCTGGATTTAGCTCATGCTGCAATGATAATTATAAACCTTTAGGTCAGTCAGGAACCCCATGACTTTTACAAGCCGATCTCCTGTCTGATTATAAAGATATTTATGATTAGAACTACAAATTTTGAAAACCATTTGCCAAACGGTTTTCATAACACTACAGTCTATTGGGGGAAACGAGTATGGTAAAACCTGTCACTCAAAGATTTTTACTTTTTTAACTTCTTGATCATTTTGAAGCGCAATTTTTTTAGGGCTTTAATATTACACCATATCACAGACACTGATAACACGTAGGGCCGTGTATCTCAGATTTAACATTGTTAAACGATCCCTTTAAGTTATGCAGAGTTACAATGTAACAGTATACTTTCTGATTATAGTAAACATTGTAGCAACGGTAATACTGGTGGTGTGCACTGTCAATACAAGAAGGCAGGTAAATTTATCCCCAAAGAAAATGTTTGATCATTCTTTTACTTTTACCTTTATTATACTCATAACTTCATAACAAATATATAATTAGCAGCAAAAACCCTTCCATCCTACAAGTGGAGGGCTATCTGTTGAAAAATTAGTTTTAACGTAGCCAAGATCTGACAAAGAGGCGAGACTAAAAACCTTTTTTGAAAGATACAAACACTAAAGAGGCCTCTGCCCCTGGCTACAGACCTTGTGCCAGTGTCAAAAATACATTTTTCTTTGGGTTGAGCTTTTTTGGAATTCGTTGATAAAAAAGTGTGACTTTCTCAGAACGTTTGTAAAGTATTCTATTGTGTTTTTGTTACCCAGAGCTCTTTTTTCAGTTTACCAGAACTGTTTTGGAGCTCACAAGAGCTAAATTGCTCACCACGCCTGTATATGTTTATACCTTGCACTTCTATCTTGTACTTACTTGTAATTACAGAAAAACATTGTGCATTGACTTACAGTATTTTCCATGAAAGATTTAAAAGGTAAATCAATTTCTCAAAAAATATATTATCTCTAACTGATATCATACCCTGTTGGCTTGAGGGCAAGCGAATCGGCATGTTCTGGGATTCCGTAGACATGCTCAAAACCTGGAAAGGAGAAGTCCAGTCCAATCGATGAAGGGCCTGCAGAAATGAAACAACATTGGATTCATCGTAAGCAGTGTTCTTGCTAGTGCATATTACACCCTTAGATGCTAATTACCAAGTATAAGGTAGTTCAGACAATAATACCACAGGTGAATACAGTGATAGAAGTACCTACAAAAGGTTTTCAAATGAGTCCATACATGTACCTGCTAAAATTGTTTTGATTTTCCAAAAACAACCACTGAGATGCTCCGAGAACTCATTCAATTCAATTTGAAGCAAAGGGTATCGGTAAACGTTTTCTTGGCGAATTATTAGAGTGCTCAAAAGATATCCTTGCTATGAACAGTGGATATTTTATGTACTAAAATGATGTAACAGCCCCAGGTGAATTATATGCCATCACTTTTTTCATAATATGCACACATTTGATTTGATCTTATTTCTGCATTTTTCCTAATACAATAACTGAATTACAAAGAACATGTAAATGTAAAGTTTAATACAAATACGGAAACATTGATGACTTCATGTCAGAATGTAGTTTACATATAATATACCTTTAATAACACACTTAGTATTTCTATAATATAGTATTATAAATTCTAAGTATTATCCTAGCTATCTGTGGGAAAGTGCAGGAGACTGCCGTATGATATTAAGACTGCTTGGTTTCCATCAAATTTACCTTGATTTGTTTTCTCTATGACTTTATAGTCATCTCTGTCAAATATTTGCATACTGTAATGAACATATTGAAAGGCACGAGTACAAATATAACTTCTGCAATGAAATTGCTAAGGGAACACGAATGAGGTGGTTTATTAAATCATCAGGAAGAAGCCCAAAATCCATTCTTATTTCTTATTACACATAGACTTCATGAACACCTCCAATATTTAGGGAGCTTCCAGCAAACATGGACTCACCGTATGGTTTCCTGTCGGTGTGTGATTTGAAGGTCTCCTCCCACATATCTGGCTCCTCCGGCTCCTCCTCAAGCTCCTCCTGCTCCTGCTCCTCCACCACCGCCGGCTCCACGTTGTCCACCTCCTCTCCACCCTCCGCCTGATCAACACAAGGAGCCATTTCAAATCATGTGCTCAACCACTCATCACACTAACCCAAGGATTTATAGAAGAAATGGGCCATCTTGGCTGTTGCAGGTTTTCACAAGTTGCATTTAAGCGCTTTTCTTTCCATTTAAAAAAACAAAACAATTAAGACGTACCTATAATAATAGTCAGCTTTGGCACACTGCAAAATACTACAAATTTAGCAATCTGAAAACATTTGCTCTTGCTTTTTAGATAGGTAGATATAAAAAACACACAGCTCTAAAAGCAAACAAAGATCATCCCCTTCAACATAAATATACCTATATGTACTTGTACATGTATTCCCATCACCTGGGTAGAAATAGATAGATAAATAATAAATCCAAATAGATAAATAAATGAAAATTAATACTACAAATTTTGATTCAAAGGATTTTGTGATTCTCTCTCCCTCCACCATTTTTGGATATAGAGTAAATAAAGTATCCATAAATGAAAATTGTATTGAAAAAAAATCATGCTCCATATTTTTTTATTTGCAATCTTCAAAATAAAATACAAGAATGAATAAATATCATCTGAATAAAAAAAAAGCAGCTATAAGAAATAGTTTTCTATGAATAAATACTAATAATTAGCTATTACTAACAAATCACGCACATTTTTCATCACTATAAGTATAAGTTTTAATATTGATATATTTTTCATTGAAGTACTTGAAATGGATTTACTATTTTCGAAATTTTGCAAAAAGTGACAGAAAAAAAAACAAGAGTACCGGTAGCTGCAAATTTCAATAGAAAATGAAAGAAAACGCTAAAAGTTTGTCTTTGAAAAATATTCTGTGAAGCCTAAGACTTGAGAGACTAAACGCTGGACTACTCACCGGCTGGTCTTGGTCTTCCACGGATCTGTAACCAACCAAATCAAGAATGGCATCTTTAGCAAGGTCAAGTAGACCAGGGCCTTCTTCACCCTGGTCCAAAGAGCTAGGATAACACGTTAATAATTAAAAACAGGTTATGGGTTGTCAGACACCGCACATCCTCGGTACAGCTAATTCATATTCCTATTGTTCACCATTTTCATTGTTCATTGATTTTGATAAATGAGATAAGATGTTAATAAAATGGATTAAATATTTCTGTGTAATGGCATGTACCGGTATGCATAATAAGATGAAGGCAATGACCTGCAATGACCTGCAATGACCTGCAAATTGACCTTCATGACCTATAACCAAACTACCTACCATACCAGTTTGTCTCTCTAAGGCCATGATACATACTAGCACCAAATTTGAACTTTATGCTTCACATGATTCTTAACGCCCCACTGTACGACTTATAGCTACTTGTGCCCTCTATATAGCAAACAAATACAATGCCTAATCGTTGCATGTTGGTCCCCCATGATCCTCGTTTTCTTATGTTAATTGAGTGCTGATTTGATGAGATAACCACCTGTCAGTGACCTTGCAGGGAGGTCTAACCCCCCCCCCCTCCCCCACCTGGCCAAACTAGTGCAGACAGGCTTAAGATATTGCAATAACATGAATTTGAAGAAAGCAGGATGAAGAAATGTTTGGACGACCCACATTTGGTGGGCGGGGGGATAAAAGCTGAACACCTGCTATTTACTCAGACTCTGCATTGCATTATTGGCTGGCATTGGATATTAGATGTCTAACAACCCTTATACTGTTTCAGTGAGTCCATGAAGTAACATGTTAGAGCTATTAGTACAAGGATACAATGTAATGTAAACCTTGTACTGTCTGGCATGCAAGGACATACATTCACACAGAATGGTATCGAAAGACACCTGCAGACGATGGCAGACTATGGTTAATTGACATTCATATGAATGATACAGAAAGATTATATCTTATGGGTGTGACTGTGTACACGGCAGGAAGGTACAATGACAATATGTGTTTTACAAGTGCTTCTTACATTAAGTGTCTTTTATAATGGGCCAAGTCAATGGTGTAGATTTTACACCGCTTTCATTCTTTCAAATATCATTTCGAGCTAATAAACAAGCTTTTGTCCCGTCATATAAACTCTGAAAAATATTAATTAATGCATGCACACACCGTCACAAACAGATGAAATCATACGATTCCAAGGGGAATCATCTTCACTCATTATTTCCCCTTTTGTCACTTACTTGTTTGTCTCTTTACATTATAGTGTATCTGCATGTTTTTTTTTAAAGTGGTATTTGGAACGTGGAAACTAAATGAAATGAAACTAATTCCAATTAAAAAGATACTGATCTGAATTTGTAAAGAAAAACAATACTGCACACACTATGTTGAATTAATAATGCTGCAAAGTGAATCTGCCACTTGATTTAGCATGATAAACAAGAAACATTAGTTTGAAAGGAAATACATGTTGTTAGTATACTGCTCTTCATCTGTCCCGGATGCTAATCTACGAGCTTATAACATTTATAATTCAAACGTCATACTGGTGAGCTTTTATAATATTGGTTTGTTAAAGCAACAGTTTCTGATAGATGACATACATGTAGCTTGACACAAAATGCATTTGAAACAGGACCAGAAAGACCAGAAACAAAACCCTCCAAGGCACTGAAACTACTGTTTCAACAATTCAGGATAACATTGGCGTATGGTAAGACTGTACATGTATGTGTACATGTGGGAGCAAACAAGCTCTAAGCTAGACAATCATAGTACCAGTCAGACCAAAAATGAAATCCATGTTTTAGGAATTTTTAATTTTCTCTTCCTTTTACAGCCACCATTCAAATTTCCTAAAGTTTGTATGGACCCCTTTTTTCTTTTTTATTCTCACAAAATGTATTAATTCAACATATTATCTGAAGAAAGTCAACATATATTCCAAAATAGGAATTATTATAATTGCAATTTACTAATGGTGACTGGTACCATACTTTGTGCTGTTGTAGTAGTATGCACAAGATATGTATGAGATCTGTACAAGTAGGTTTAGAGAATATGGATGCTGAAAAACAGGTAAAATATGTCTGAAGAAGAAGATCTTTATAGCTCAGGTATGAGGTAGCATGCTTGGTTCTTCAGAAATATTGTGGTATACCAGCAAGATGATCGGCTGGAAGAGAATCAGAAATATCTGAATATGAAAAATATATGTGAAATCATAAAAACATAAAGATGTTCTAGAAAAGAATTTGGAGTATTGTTTTTCTTGTGAAGAGAAGTGCATGCTTTAGTTGAAAGAAAAATTAATTTGTTTCCTCCAGTAATCAAATTAAACATCTTTGGTATCAAAATTAGGTTCTATTCTTGTAACTTTACCTGGTGAGCCTCAATTGTCTTGGCATTTGTTGTTGTTAACCTACCACTAAGTGCCCTCTCCCTCCCCTTCCCCATGTCACATTTTGAATTCTTAGGGGGTACCGAGTGCAATTTTAAGGGTCCTTGTAAACTAACCCAATATTGTCAAGCTCTGCTCGAGAAAACTTACCCCCTCCCAGCAAAACTACCCCTTGACAACTACTGACTAAAATTCATTTAAAACCTAATTGTAAAGGGTCATTTTCCTACGTTGGATAATATTCATCTTTTGAAAGTATTGTATCTTATACTATTTAAGCAACTAACATTCAAACCACTATTAGGCCTAACTTTCACCCACATATCACTCTCCTCAGTCACAAAGTTCCAAATAGTATACTATTTAGCTTTCAAACACACAGCGCCTACACTCAAGATAGATTCAAATTAATACTCGGAAAATAAATCAAATGTATCTATAAATAATGCACACATAACAAATAGAAATACAAATCACGACCAGTAACTTTTTAAATATTTATCCAACCCTGACAAGAAGATGCAAAAAGATTAAGAATTCAAGAAATGGAATAAAGTACTGGTATATAAAAAATAAACAGACATATAAAAGCATGCAAAAATCATCAAAGAGAGCACGGCTTACATAGGAAAGAATAACTACAAAATTTTGCAAATCCCACCACCACAGTATTTTGGCCTTGATATGGTTTTCACTAGATTCCTTTTTTGCCGAGCTCCCTGAATTTCATTTGATCTTACTTTCTCCTCTCCCGCTGATGTTCAAACTTCATGAGCCCTCTCGGGTTGATACTGAAGACGAGCTGCTTGTTGTCGTAGAAGTCCATGCGGAACGGCTCCGAGGAGAGCAGCACCGTGATGCCCGAGCTGGTGGCGGCCTCGATGGACGTTGAGTCCTGCTTGTTGATTTTCCATCTTTCAGGGGGGGGGGGGGGGTGGGGTGAGAAAGGAAAGACAAGACCAGAGATGACAATTAGTGTCTCTCACATTGGATGGTTTGGTGAATCGATTCATGACACGATCATCAACAACTTCAAAACCTGTTCTATAAATGCTTGTCCACCACTCACCACTATTAGGGACTTTTAGATTCTGCACGACGAGAACGTGGACTGCCCTTTTAAGGCACTGGCAGTGACGTCACATTGCCTTAAAAGGGCAGTCCACGTTCTCTTCGTGCAGAATCTAAAAGCCCCTATTAAAGCCCCACTATCCTACTTGTAGCTACTTGCTCCCTCTATATAGAAAACTTCCCCAATCGGTGCCTGTTGGTCCCCCATGATCCTCTCTTTCTTATGTTAGTTGAGAGCTGAGTTGATGAGATAGCCACCTGTCAGTGACATGGCTGGGTCGTCTAATCCCTTCTGACCCAGTAGTATTGACGGTCTTTAAGGCAGTGTGACGTCCTTTTAAGGCACTGACTGGCAGTGATGTCACATTGCCTTAAAAGGGTAGTCCACGTTCTCGTTGTGCAGAATCTAAAAGTCCCTATTTAAACAACTTTGGATTTCCTACAAGAGAGTGATTTTTTCTACAACAATTTTTTTACAACCAATTCTGGTAATATTTCTAGGGCTCTTATTGGGAACTTCCAGAACTAAATCACTCTCAGCTACATTATATTTGTCCACAGATTAAAGGGAGAGTGTATAGTATTGAGAAAAAGATGCAGTACAAAATGATCTTTGTTTGTAAACCAAATGTATTCCATAAGTTATTGCGAGAGCATCTGAAGATCATGAGATAACAAAAGATATCCAGTTTATAGGCCTTTAACCCTCGTTCAAACAAAACCTGATTAAAATAAAAGGAGGAAGGAAGAAAAAAAGCGGCAGCAAAATAACATGAGAATAGGGTAGAGCGTATCACCAATCCATATGCAATAGCCCATAAGGAACGAGACTGCGCAGAGGCCTTCGTTAAAAACAGCTACTTTCATCCCACTTGTCATTCACTGACACGCAAAATTATCCCTGCTACAATTTTGTTGAGGCAGTTTACCATGGCTGGTGTAACAATGACACTTTATCAGGGAGAAAATTAATTAATTACAACAATTTGGGGGCTACTTTTCAAGCTTACTTGCATGAAAATAACATTCTTTAATTTATTTTGCATTGAGCTCAATGCAAATTTCGGGGGCTCTTTTGGGCATTTCGGGGGCTAATTCGCCGGAGCCCCCATGTATTTTTCCCCCTGCACTTTATACACTGTTCATTACCTGATAGGAGTTGGTTCTACAACCAGGACATCCGGGACCTCGTATCTTGGTCTGATGGGACTCAGTTCGTTGACCTTGAACCGGACCATCCTATCCTCCAGGCCAAAGACCTCTAGACTGAGCAGGATACCATTCTTGGTGTTGAGGATGTTTCCCCGCATCACCCCATCAGCCTCGATGTGGAAGGAATCTAGGACAGCTGCATAGGGGGACTGGCCTTCAGGGATGTCTTTGTGCCGCCTGTAGGGAGATAATATTTACTTGAATTATGACTTTTCACGATGAATTTTGTGAGACATTGTAGAGCAAGCACCATGAGCACCCAGCAGAGGTGGATACCATTATCATTATCATCATCATCAGAGCAACGAGTGTAAATCAGTTCAAATCCATCCTTGGGAACTATTGGTACAGCCACCCCCTTAAGTACAGTCCATACCAGAGAGATAGCATTACCTGGAGGGGCAAATAAGTTTATCTTTACGCTTCAACATCAAAGCAAACATCAAAGTAAGTTTACATCATGGGTTGGTTGATTTCTTACAATTACCCACATGCCCTGGTGACAATTTCCTTGCAGTCAATATCCTACACAAACAAATTCTTAACTTCCCTCCTCTAGATCTAGTCCTGAGTACGGTATAACCCTAAACAAACTTGCCTAATATAGAAATCATTCATGTGCATATGATGGCAGTGTAAATATCTTCTCAGGAGCTTGAAAATATTTTGATTCATTAAACAACATTTGTAATCAATCTTCTATTGTGAGTGTGAGTGTCATAATTTATGACTGACTGATTAACAACATGTTCGTCATCCATGCATTAAAATGTTCACTGCCTGAACAATGAACAATGGATTGACCTTTTGAAATGTGCAAGTGCTGAGGTATAGTGGTTCTGTCACTTGACTTACAACTGAAAGGTCAAGGGTTTGAATCCCTGTTCGGTACTCCCCATTCCCCACCAAGTTTCAAATGGGCAAGTGGTATAGTGCTACATATCTGGCCACCAAGATATAGCTGGGGTAATATTACACTGCAGCACTTCGAGCAGCTGCATGCAATTGGATTTGTGCTATACATCATTACAAGTTATATAACTAGTTGATATAAAAAGTAAAACTGCATGTACTTTGGTGATGGCTGTAATTAAAAATAGTATGTAATTTCACACATTTTCATCACAAATCAAATATTACATTCATATTCTATCAGGATATGTTAAAAGTGCTGATCCAACTTCACTTTGATCACACCATTCTTTTTATTTTTTTTCCAAATCCTAATTTGATTTACATGTACACACTGTGAGATAAATTCAAAGTAACTGATATTTAGCATCTTACCTTGCAAATCCACATTGATCAACAGTTTTGAAATTGGACTTGTCGACTGCATGACCAGGTTCAAATAGTAGCACAAGGGCGAGGCCGATCATAGACAACTGCATGAAAGCCATATTTCTAGATGCAAATATATAAAAAAAGAGCAAACAATAGCAGAGAAAGTTTGTTATCAAAGAAGAATTAGGCCTAACGTTAGATCTCGTTCTTTTGATCGTCTCAGGACTACGGTAGATAACTTCACACAGGCGCGCGCCCGCCTGCAACCCAGCATCGGTATGTACTTGTATTCTGCAGCGGTTTGCCGTGAAACCCGAGAAAAAGTGTATAGAGTCTAGATCTACTTAGATCTATATCATTGTTTTTCCGAAAAATACTCCAAAAATAACGAGAAAATTAACACGAAACAGGTAATTAACATCTAGATCTAGCCCAACAACTTTTAACTCATGATCTTTATTTGGACATTTAATGAATATTTACTTCATTTTGGGTATGTTTTTGTAGGGTATCTCCAGGCCGGAGTTACGGGTCATATTTTGGATACCTTACTGAACAAGCGCCAATTTACAGCCATGGACTTCTTCACTTTTCTTTTCTTTTTCATTCAGTGACAATTTGTCACGGACCCGCCTGCCTGGGACAATGCGCTGCGCTGCCAGTGCAGTGAACAGCTCAGTTGAACTATCGGCACTCTCGAAGTCGAAATCCCTCGACTCTTATCTCTCGTACTCGAACTCGTATCTGTCTTCCCATACTTTATTTACAATTTCAATATATTCTAAAATGAAATGAAAATCTGAATTACGGAAACATTACATCATAATAACAACAATACCAATGCAATGCCATCGCAATGATCAAAACGAAACTGAGAAAATCAGACTCACGAATTATTACACGTTGACTTACGCTTCGCCATGATAAATAAGCTATGGTAGCTTTGCGGCGTCAGATTTTTTTTTTAGTTTTCCGCAGACTAGTTATATTGTAGACTAGGTCTAGTCTATTAATATAAGATTGTTCTATTTACATTATTTGTTTTAATTGTGATTTGTTTCTACACCAAATTTAGAACAGAGGATGGAGATTAGAGGGAGAGAGATTAGCTAGAGAGAGAGAGAGAGAGAGAGAGAGAGAGAGAGAGAGAGAGAGAGAGAGAGAGAGAGAGAGAAGATGGGGTACTATAATGGAGAATGTATGAATAGGTGCCCCTATAGCTATACACGCGTGCCCCTTTTTCTCTCCGAATTCTAATAAATGCCTGTAGGTTGGAGGCAGGGGACACAATGCCCAAAACGTGAGAGCATGAACTGTGCCCCCTTCAGAAATATAATCGTGCTAATTCCCCTTCGATCGATCGAGTCATTAAAGAATCAACGGTGCTCGATTTACACTAAAACGTGTGCTAGTTAGCTTCATAAAACATAATTATCTTAGGCCTACTCGACTGCTAACATAGCCAGAGGCATCTCCAAACATATCAATTATTATCCTTAAACGCCGTGCCCTTTTCAACTTTACAGAATGCCAAGGTAATTAAAGACATTGAATGAGTTTTAAAACTCAGGCAACTGTCACAAAGAACATTACCAAATGTTAAACAAAAGGAAATTATGACAAGTTAAAAATGCCACCCATCCAGTGTTCATAAACAATAGATTTCTCATAGCCTCGCTCGCATGTGCCCCTACCGCTTTTAAACGATTGAGCACATTTTCTTTTAATATCCCCAAAGCTCGCTCACTATGCATGCTCACTCGCCATTTATATCTAATTATATTCCTTTATGAGACTTTGGATAAAACCCCATCAAGATTGGGTATTTTCTCTAATCAGATCTGCTCGGTCGCTAGCTATGCGACCTCACAAATCATATTATCATCATAATTATTATTATTATTGCTTGCTCGCTCATAAAAGAATAGGCATATTCAGACCATCAAACACAAACTGAAAAATAATAATGTATTGCAGAAGCAGTATCTTAAAGATACTATGTCCCTTTTGAAGCCAACATCAAATTATGTAGAACTTTGCAGGAATTATGAATGTCATGTCCTATCTGTGATTTTTTTTCTTGCCAAATCCCCCCCCCCCAACTCAGGGGGGGGGGGGGTGTCAATGAGGGAGCACATTTTTTTTTTTTGCCCTCGAAAATTTGAAAAATTGCACCCCCCCCCCCCTTGAGCGCCGGGGGGGGGGGGTGCCATCCCCCCAAAAGCTAAAAAATCACGTGTTTTTACATGTTTTTTCCCCAGGGGGCGCCCCTTACCCCCTGGATCCGTCACTGGTTCCAGGAGTGGGGGGGGGGGGGGGGGCATATGATGTATTTTGTTTAATGTGTAGACTTGTATGAATATGTACCTGCTGGAAACTGCGTTTTGGTGCAGATAATTATTATTTTTAACATTGATTGATCCCCCTCCCCAACCGGATACCCCCCCCCCCCCTTAGGGGCCCAATCGGGCCACCCTGGGAACTGTAATGAACACCTACATACCTTGACTGTTGTACTGCTGAATTTGGAGAAGATAGTTGAAATCTACATAGGTTAGGCCCTTTCGGGCTCTCCCCCTTGGTCCCCATGGGGGCCACGTTTTCTATTTAAACAACTTTGGACCCCCTTCCTCTAAGGATGATTCCTGCCTAGTTTGGTTAAAATCTGACCTTGCGTTTTTAGGAAGAAGATGAACATGTAAAGGGTTTACGCATCACGGACGGGGACGGCGGCAATAGCTCATGCACCTTCAGCCTCCGGCTGAAGGTGCATGAAGCGAGCTTTAAAAAAAAAGCCTGATTATTGTAGTATTTGGGTCATAAATAGGGCAAGAAGGAGCAACTCATTTTTACTACGCGCTTTAAAGAAGTTTCAATTTAAGGAAATGGGTTCAAACTTTGTATAGTAGTGCAAAGGGAAAGGTGATGAAGTACGGATGCAGGCGCGTACGCAGGGGGGGGGGGGGTTGAACCCCCCCCTTTGTATTTTTTATATGTGTATTTTAAAGGAACCCCCCCCTTTGGTAATGTTTTAAAGGGTCCATTACCCCCCCCCCCCCCCCCCCGCTTATCCAGCGGCTGGCTGGGTCGTTGCGATTTTTTGGGACCAAATAAAAAAAAATTAAATTAAATTTTTAAAAAAAGTGTCCTCTTACCCAACCCCCCCTCCCCGGCTGGCCGAGTCGTTGCGATTTTTTGGGACCAAATTAAAAAAATATGAAAAAAGTGCCCCCCCCCCCTTATTCAGCGACTGGCTGAGTCGTTGCGAAATTTTCGGCCCGATTTAAAAATGTTAAACCCCTCCCCCCTCCCCCTTGAAAAAATCCTGCGTACGCGCCTGTACGGATGGATGTCAAAGTCTTTCTCTATTGAGCAAGGGGTAAGACAGGGATGTCCATTGTTTTCCTTACTTTTCGTTATTGTAGCAGAATTTCTAGCATGTAAGATACTAAAAAACGAAGATATAAAAGGAATTGATTTAATTATTAGTACTGTATTGTCCGAATTAAAAGTGTCACACAATAATCAAGTAATCAAGAAAAAAGAATCTGTGAAGTAATTAGGCATTGAGTTGGCTAGCGCAATTTCATTTTCGTTTTTAGTAGAATCAGTTGTGAAAGCAAATTCTCGTCGGATTCTCGTCTGAAATTTGTGTACAGATATCAAAGTTGTATGGATTAACAAGCAAGACGTATACTCTGCTTTGCTCTTATTCAATGTTTATCTCACAGGTATAGTAACAGAAACAAGTCAGATCAAAAGAAGTTGCAAATTATACAGAAAAAAAATGGTGACATTATTTCGTCAACTGTTCTGGTCCAAAAAATCATTTTGGCTACAGCGAGCTTTCTACTCGTATTGCATCACGCGCATAAAATATATCATATATTAAACAATAATCTAATCACTATATTCGATCCAACTTCGATCTTGTTACTGTCTTACATGATTGTAATACAAGAAATAGCCGATTCAACTCTAACTTACCAGAAAGAGTAGGTAATAGGTATAGTATTGGAAATTAGTTTTATTACTATGTCATAAAACATTGGAATTCCCTTCCTAATGATATAAAAAAAAAATAGAAAACTTTGCTCATTTTAAGAGGAATTTAAAGGAATACCTAACACTTGAGAGTCAGAGGAGAGAAGCGAATGATTATGATTAAAATTGTTATTCTTCTGCCGGTTCATAATTTTCATTTTGTATATATTTATGTTTTAGTACGTTATAGAACTTCTACCTAATTGTATTCATCATTATTTTCCTCATCTTCCTCCTCCTCCTCTTTTTCTTCTTCTCCTTTTTCTTTTTCTTCTTGTACTTATTATTATTTCTATCATCAGTTTAATGTGGTTAGTATCATCATCATCATTATTATCTTTACTAAGTTTTTCTTTCTTACCTGTCTGTTAATATTACTATTTTAACTTATTAATTTTGTACATGACTCGTCTGTCGGGTACCCCACTGGAAATAAGCTCGAAAGCTTTCGTGGGTTATCCTGTTCAAGCTGACTTAATTTTGATTTGTTATTATCGTATATTGTATGTTGGAAGCTTGGCGAATAAAAATCAATCAATCAATACAGGTTGAATATTGGTAATGGCTGTATATTAGGCTTATCGAAAAAGAATAACGAAGGATTCTCTGCAGTCATTTTTTCAGCGCTGCTTTATCTTCTTCTTTCTTTAAATTTTATTTATATACCTTTCGGCCCACAAATTGTGACTTTTTGCTCGATTATTGCCGAGGGGCCGATCTGGGTAGGGGGGCACTTCTTTCCCGGGCTTGTACGCCAAGGTCATGAATCACAGAGTGTTGCGTATGCTTTTTTGAAATCTAGAAACATAATAATACAAGGCAATTTCTTATCTAAACAATAATCAATAACATCCTGACATCCTGACATTTTCTGTTGCTGACCTTTTTTAAAAAAAGCCAGTTTGATCTGTGGAAATGATACCACCTATAACATTTTGTAATCATTTTGGTAAAACTTGTGCACATAATTTATAGTCTACGTTTTAGAGGGATATAGGTCTCCAATTATCTAGAATTCTTTTATTTCCCTTTTTAAACAACAATGTTAAAACAGCTTGCCTTTGACTTGGTGACAAACTCTGTTTACCGTACCCGTAATTCAAACAATCTATTATTAAATATTTTACCTCTGACCAAAAACATTTGTAGAACTCTACACTTAAGCCGTCGCTTCCAGGTGCTTTGTTATTATGCCCTTTGTATTATGCATAGAAGACAGTGCTTCAGCACATCTCTTTTCCGTAAGGTCACCTTCACAGCCTTAGTGCCTCATTTTCTTTTAAAGTTGTCAACTTAACATTACGAACAAAATTGTCATATATTCTTCTTTTTCGGTATATTATACAAATCTTTGTAATAATTATAAATTTCGAATAATATCTTTTCCTGTTTAACAAATTTCTTTCCTGACTTTTCTATACAATCTATTTCCTTTTTTATACCATTTCTTTTTTCAAGCTGCAAGAAATAACGGGTTGATTTTTTCCCTTCTTCTAACCATGTTCTCCTGGAACGGATGAAGGCTCCTTTACATTTTTCAATTAAAAAATTATCAACCTGATTTTGAACATCTTTTAACTCTTGCATATTTTCCTCAGTGGTGTTCCTATTTACTTCATTTTGCAATGAACGGTATTTCTTTTCTAAATCTTCATAAATCACTCTTTTCTTTTTACTAATATCTTTTGAATATTTCATTGAAAATTCTTCAATATTCACTTTACACATTTCCCTTTTCATTTGTGCACATAACGAATCATTTAATTTAACCTTTCTAATTATATTCGAGATATTTCCTTTATACACTGCATCATTTAACAATTGTTTGTTTATTTTCCAATAACCTCTCCCACGTATTTCCTCTGAAGTTTTTATTTTCAAAGAGACCGCATTATGGTCACATTTGATAGCAGGTCTAATATCTGTTGAGTAAAGAGAGTCACACACTTGGCGAGAGACGAGCCAATAATCTAGACGTGAGAATAATTAAGGATACTTGTCTCCAAGTGAATTACCCCCATCCGGATTAACTTTTCTCCATATATCAATTAGACCTAATTTTTTCTTGAACAAAGTAAAGTACTTTTTGGGTAAATATACATTAGACAAACCTTCACAGTCATGAAATTTGTTTTGAATACAGTTCCAATCTCCTTCAGCATTTTGCCCTTTGAAATTTAAAAGCCAATCTAATAGACCTTTAAAATAGAAATCCTTTTCTGTCCGTTTGGTAGAAGCATATACATTCAGCCCTAAAAATGGTTCACCTTTGTATATAGCGATTGCTCTACCATCATTTTTAGAATATGTATCTAATAACTCAAATTTAATATTCTTACTTGGTAAAATTGCAACACCCTTTGCGTGTTTGAACCATGATTAAATAAACATTTACCATTCCATTCAGAATCGATAGTGAGATAAAAACATCTTGATATATTGACCATGCCTCATTTACATCTGTAAAGTCAGTTATCCCTGACCAATCAACAGCAGATAGTTGAGGATTGAAAGTCTCTTCTGTATATTTTTCAGGGATCTGATATCATTAGTCATGTGATGAACTCAGGCGCGCCGGAAGCAGTTTGGGATTGGGGGGGGGGGGGCAAACATTGCAGGGGCTCACCCGGTGGCGCATCCAGGGGGGCCCGGGGGCCCAGGCCCCCACCCCTGGGGCAAAAAAAATGTGTAAAAACACGTTAATTTTACTTTTTTTAAGATGGGCCTCCTCCCCTGGCGCTGAAGGGGGAGGGGTGCGATTTTTCAAATTTTCGAGGACCAAAAAAAAAAAAAAAAAATTAGTGATCACTTTTTTAGGCATTAAATTACGGTCAGATAGGCATATTTAGATACCTTATTTCTGACACTGGCAGTTCACTAATTGGCTGGGAGTTCAGGGGCAGAGCCCCCGGAAGCTCAGGGGTTTTAGGTATTTAATGACGATTAGATGAGAACCCAGGGGCATTCTTTAAGGCCATTGATGTAGTCCAGAGGGCAGAGCCCCCTGAAGCTCAGAGGTTTTAGATATTTAACTACGGTCAGATGAGCATCCAGGGGCCCGCCTTAGGGGCCCTTGGTGGAGTCAAGGGGGCAGAGTCCAGGGGGCAGAGTCCCCGGAAGCTCAGGGGTTTTAGGTATTTAATAACGGTCAGAAGAGCATTAAGGGGGCTCGCCCTAGGGCCCTTGGTAGGGTCCGGTGGCGGAGCCCCCGTTAGCTCTGGGGTTTTAGGCATTGAATTACGGTCAGATGATCATATTTTGATACTTCATTTGTGACATTAGCAGGTCACTTATTTTTTTCTCTCTCTTTCTTTCTTGTTCTCTGTAACATACTTTTTTCAAAAAAGTGAGGGGGGGGGGGGGGGGCTCGAGCCCCCGAGCCCAGCCATTCTTCAGGCCCTGACATGAAGGCTTCTAAATAAGTATATATTTCGCCCGACTGTAAGTTGGGGAATTTCTAATTTTCCAACAAACGCTTTAAAAAGGTATGACTTACACAAAAATTGAGAAAAAATACCGGAAAATCATGTCATTTAAGCAACATTTGTAAATCACTGGTATAGAATAAGAAATTACCCCCCCCCCCATAATTACGCCAGCGTTCAGGGTCTCATGTCTTCTCACCCCTATAACAAAAAAACACACGCTTTCCCATCCTCTCACAATATTTCCACGATATGCGCGTATCGCTAAAATGCAAAAACCTCCATTGATAAATACAGGTGGCATGCGGAATGTTTAGGATATTTAATTCCTGTTAACGTTCCTTTTCTTTGAATGGAATTTTCATGGCTAGGGTACGTCGACGCCCCCACAAAAACAAAAAACAAAGAAAATGCAATAAATTTTCAATAATTCATTGCATTTCCCCCAGTCCCCAATAGGAAAAATACCTCCGCAGGGCCATGCATAATGGTTCAAGGCATGCCCACATAGAAGATTTTTTAATGTTGGGGGTCGGGGCAAAATGCAATGAATTATTGAAAAATTATTGTTTTTTGTTTTTGTGGGGGCGTCGACGTACCCTAGCACCCGCTGCGTTTAGTCATGATTCATTGGCTAAGCATTGGCCTCGTTACTGTGAGCCCCCAGGATCAAAACCGTGTCGATGTCCTATATTAGTGCCCTTTTATGAGGTATTAATCCCCATTACTGTCAGTTATGACTTCAGGACGTAGGTCCCCTAGTTGATTAGCATTGTAACACACAAATACTTTAGCATTTACGCAAAACAAACACTCCCCAATTGTCATTCAATTAAATCTGAGAATTATACTTTTATCTATTAGAAATAAATCATTGTCAAAATCATTCAATAAATTGGGGTAAAAATAATTATTCCACCATTATGACCAACAGTGCATATGCATTCAATTTGATTACATTACGAAAATGGCCTGTTCCATATCACCACTGCTCAAGCTTCTTGAATATTTATCAGCAGGTATTTGCATTATAAAATGGCATTATCGCCATATCAATGAGACTCGGAAAATAATAAAACTAACAACTTTTAAATAAACAATTATTTTAAACTCTGAAGTAGAAGCAAAAAGAAAAGGGCAAATTTAAATGACCTTGAATAAACTATAATCATATATTGCCTTTCTAGTAATAAGAATGTGCTAGTTAAGACTTCAAACAAAAATGACTAGAGACGAGAGAAATATGTGTTAGTTCAGTCAATTTTTATTGAACATTATAAGATGCACAAAATACACATCCGATATATACCAAGAGCCACATACAGCACAATATTACATAACCTTCTCTTTCTTATTATTTATTAATGACAATTATTAATGGCATTCCCGGGCTAAATCATGACAAAACTTTCCTCTGTTTTATACCTTTTCTTTTTGAAAGATAACAGCTCCTTTACTCACACAGATGCAAATATTTCACTTGCAGAATATAAAACTATTTTTCTACTTTTGCAACTATTACCTGAAGAGGAATAAATGACATAAGACAGGCACGTAGCCACGGGGGGGGGGGGGGGGCACGTGCCCCCCCCCCCATTTTTTTCTCTAAGATCGATTGAACTTTTTTAGACCCCTCCCTAGGACGTCGATCAATTACAATATGTGCCCCTCCCCCAAACATCAAACTCTGGCTACGGCTACGGCTCTCTGTATGAGAGCATTGTTCATGCTACAGACTTTAAAAAGCTTTGTGAAATTTAGTTTTTCCTGTACATATATACTTTCTATTTTGTTGACATATACTGTACATTCCACAAAAAAGAACGAATACCCTTTTAGTATCTCTTATTATATAATTCATCCCAAGTATACCTTTTTGTAGTAAAATTGTTCACGTTAAACTTTTAACATCGTCCATGTACACATGTTTTCAACACAAGCAAATCCTGACTACAGAAATTTGCTTTGAATATTTCTTTGTACAAATGACTAAAACATTTTATAAAAAATATTAGTTTTAGTCGATACCTTTCTCCAATATAAAGTCAATACAATGAACATATCTTTGTTAGTCATAGAACTCATAATGTCTTTCATAAAAAAGACCATCTTCTAAAGTGACATTACAATTGAACTTGTGCTATTCCATTGATGCAATGTAAAATAAATTTACACTTCTTCCTTTCTTTTTCTTTTTTTTTCCTTCTTCTTTTTGGCAGTCACAAAATAAGCAGCACAAATGTTCCTGGAAGTTTATCGCAACTTGCAACCATTGCTCTTTCTTTCTCCATTGTTTCTCCCTGTATGTTGACACTGTATGAAGTGTGACAAATAATCATGCTCAGTTGCTATGGAAACCCCTCCTCTTCTTCAGTACATCAGAGGTCAGAGGTCAACTGCATCATGAAGAGGTGATTGTTTGAATGCTATCACAAGTCAGATTCACAAAGTTTCATCACTCCATGTAGAGTAGTCCGATGATTCAATGATAAGCTAGTATTGAAGCTGCAACGACAAACCCTCAACCTGGTCGCTAAAGCCATTACCACAAGACGCTCAGAGCAAGCTGACGAAGGCGAAGAGATGTTTTGATGATTGCCAATGGGTGGAGAGGTCGGGTGAGGACTTCGAAGCGAAACAGAAGTGAGATGGAGAGAGATGGGGTTGCTTGGCTTATTTTTGCAGGGGGACATCATCCGTGTATACATTGAACTTTTCAAATTGAGACTGCTCTTCATGCTGGGTGGCCAATGTACCTGCAAAGGAAATGGGGTAGGAGGTTGTTGGAAGAAAGATATTCTAGAAATATTCGCAGTGACTGCATCGTAACACACCGCTATCATTCTAACTAAACCATCATCATATGCTCTTATTGAAAATCATGAATTGTTGCCGCATTTGAGATATTGTTATTTCCTACTCTTTGCTCCTTCATCGACATCACAATCTACTCTTCTTAATTCAGGATAGGATGGTGGTAGGGTTTGCATTTCCATCATTATCATCAATCTTGGCATCCTTGGCACACGTCTTAATATCACTACCAAGCTCCCATCTTGACTACAGCCAAGAAAATTACCATTGATTCTCTTTATTTCTCTGATTTTTAGCACCATTATCACTCTAACTTACTACCATCACAACTCAGCTGGGCAGTACACTTGCTCATCACCATTCTAATCATCAACATCATTATCGCCATCATCATCATTCCTACCACAACTATCATAGTCACTATTACTATTATCATTTCCATTATCACCACTACTATCTTCATCTCCTTCTTTTTCATCACAAACCCCATCCCTGACACAACAACAACCACCATCGTTACCATCATCATCATCATCAGCAGCACCACCCCACCACCACTATCATCATCATCATCATTATCACCACCGCCACGACCCTACCATCATCATCACCACCACCACCACCACCACCACCACCATCATCATCATTATCCCCCCCCCCCCCACCACCACCACCACCATCACCATCCCCTTCATGACGTATCCTTGCCTGCTGGTGGTGGAGTAAGCCGTGCGCGCTCTTGTGTGAAATCTCGATCAAAATATGTTGTGTCTGCATCACTTTTAATTTCAGGTTTGAAGGGAGGTTGCACCTGGAAATTGAAAAACAAAAATACAATATCTAATTATTCCCAAAGCCAGTCTCTCATCTACAGAAAAATATTACACAGTGGCTGCTTCCAAAACGTGGAACAATATCCCTCTTTCCATCAGAGAATTAACCTGTCGTGCTACTTTCGAAAGATCCCTTAAAACATACTCCTTCCCTCGGTAATATGATTTTATCTACCTATTTTATGAGTCTATATATTTTATGTTTCTCTTCAACTTTTGTGTTCTGTACGCGGTATGGACTATATGTTTTAGCGCTCCTAAATATATTATTATATGTTTACAAGATAGATGTGACAAATCTACCCCGAGTTCTTATAAAAAAATCTAACATATGACCTAGAGATTAAATGTGCCAAAAATAATATCAGATTTGAACAAGAACAAGCATATTTTCCCTAGATCTTATTTTGATAAAGCAAAAATAAGCACGTCCTATATTTCTGATTAAGTTATTTTGCACATATTTGTTTTCCTATTAAGATTACTATAGGATTGCATAAAACAGAGATTTGTGGAAATATGTTGTAATCAACCTCCAAACTGGGAGAAGATGCCTTAATTGATAGATAGATTATGATGAAATTCCAAAGCTCACAAAAGCTCTAAAATCGGATATTATCTCAGTGGCTTTGACATGATTTTGCATCAACATAATATCGCAATGGAAATGACTACAATTTTAGGTTTACCAGTTTTCCTCTCAGGAATGTGCAGTTAGATGTACATGCGTTATTAAACCAGGGCTTGTACCTCCCTGATTAAACCATGCAGACAATCTCCTGCACGTCCAGTTACTTTATAAGCCTTATCCAGATACACAGGGGTAAACTACAGTGTTCTTATTTCCAAAGATGAGGTACTGTGAACAACGCTATACATTTATGTATCTTATAACACATATCTACAGTTAAGTGAATATGCATAAGACCCCTGTGGCACGCAGTTGCTATTCATTTAAACGTTTACAAAAAACACGCCGTTTTTTAAATGTTGTGGTGCTTTACCGCGCCATATGTCATCATCATCATCATCACCATCATATCATCATCATCATCATCATCATCATCATCATCAGCGTTTAAAGTCTTTGTGGGGTTGGACATTTCATTTCCTTAATGGCTGCTTTCCAAGCTTTCCTGTCTGTGGGATCCATACCCGATGTTTTGACATCTTCTTCTATGGTTTCCCTCCAAGTTTTCCTGGGTCATCCGCGAGGTCTTCTTCCGGTGACCGAAAAGTTTAGAGCCATCTGGAGCCAGTGTGTTGCCTCTCTTCTTGCCACATGTCCAAACCATCTAAGTCTATTTATCCTCATAACCTGTGCCACCCCCATCAAGCACATTGATTGAAGGAGGACTTTGTTCTTCCTTCTCTCGTGAAGTGATACCCTGCGCATCCACCTCACCATCCTCATCTCAGTTTTCCCCTAGACTAGATGATTTCATTGCCCATGTTTCGCTCCCGTACGTCATGCATTTTCTAACACAGGCGTCATACACCTTCCCTTTCACTCTTAACGGGGTTGCCCTTTACTGAGTGGTGTGCAAATACCCACCTTTTTCTCAAAGATGTCTTCCCAGTTGATCGGAGCAAAGAATGGATGTCTCATGATTTCTTTGGCATCATCAGGCCCATATCCTAACCTGTACAACAGAGACATTTAGAATAAATTAGAATTGAAGAACATAATGAATTGCTGATTTTTAAAACATATTATTAAGATCAATTGTTTTCTATATTTTCATTTTTTCTGGTCATTAGCATGTTTTAAATACAGAATTGGCATTCGGAAGGTTGCATTCACATATATCAACAGCAGAGAAGGCATTGAATCAATGAAACAACACTTAAAGAATTTTTTTTTTTTCTTAATTGAATATGGCAAACAGCTCATCTTAAACATCTTTCTTTGCTCATTACTCAGATAGTATACTACTTCTTTTGAATAGTATTGTGACTATATTTAGTCTTTCCCATTTTACTTTTTGCTCCCGTACTGTACCTGAGCTTTATAAGCCCCAACTTTGTTAATACGGGGAGTAGCCTTGACAGGTCAATGGCCTTTGCTACTCCCTCACATCCACTTCATCACAATGTCCGCATCTTTTCTTATTTGTATCATTTATCTATATGCTGTGCAATGTTGTTCTTAAATTGTTTATTTCTGCCTACATTTTATTAAGAGATGCGGAATAAATGAACTTGAATCTGAAATGAATTTGAACTGTCGTACCTCTTCTTAGGATCCTTCTCCAGTAATCCACTCAGGAGAGACTTGGCCTCTTCGGACAGCCGGTTCGGAAACCTGACTTCCTCCTTCAGGATCAGATTAAAGAGAACCTCATGGTCCCTGTTGTAGAACGGTAGCCGACCGCACATCATCTCGTACATGACCACGCCCGTGCCCCACCAGTCTACCGCCATCCCGTAGTCGTTTTCATCAAGGATCTGGAAATGGGGTGAAGGAAGCAATGACAGTGATCTTTGGATCTTCTCAGAGTGAGGGTTCAATCAGAGCTGTGGTTTTAATCCACATCCAACATGTACCCCCTTACCCTCCCCTATTCATTCAGTATAGAGAATAAGTCAGTATTTTATTAAATTTGTTGCTTGGCTTATCAAAAAGTAATGTTTCATCTGAGCATTTAACTTAAGCAAGCTGACTTTAAGGCAAAATACTTACTGCTGATAAACAATTGTGATGTTACATGGTCAATCCGAAATAATGCTCAATAAACTGCCCAGATATTTTGGGTTTTATAGCTGATTTTAGTAGTGCGAAATTAAGTGAGATCTACAATATAATTATTGCTATGGATTGTGGGGCGGGGATGCCAAGAAGTGTATTCAAGTTTAATGTGTCTTCTTCTAGCTTGTAACTTCTTTTAAAATACACCATAAACCCAATTTCATTTTTAAAATTAAACTGTGATCATTATCATTTCTCTCTCATTTAAAAAAAATTAGGGATTAAAGAAACCAAGGGGAGTACTTACTTCGGGTGCTAGATATTCTGGTGTTCCACAGAAGGTCTTTGTCGTGTCACTGTAGGAGATTTCTTGTTTACAGAGCCCAAAGTCTGTGATCTTAATATGTCCTTCTTCTTCTCTACCAACAGATTCTCCAGCTGGAATTAAAGATAAACAAAAATGTTGCCATGGTTTTAAAGCTAAACAGACCGGATTACTTGGGTGGTTTCACAATAAGAGAAGACATAAACATTACACCAATATTGCACGCTCTTGTGTTCAATATAACTAAATATATCAACTAACAAATCCAGAATTTCCAGAGTGATATTATATTTCACCGTGACCGCAAGAAGAGGATTTCTTGTACCATTCTCGACAATTAATCCTTGTCTGAATTCAGTTTTTCCCCGCTCGCGCGAAGTGCGGAAGCTTTGACCTGTCATTAACTATTAGAGAAAAAAGACGATTTGTTGTATCATTCTAGACTCTTATTTCTTGTCTGAATTCAGTTCCCCCACCCCTCCTGCGCAAAGCGCGTAAGCCTTTGACCCTTCATAGTTCAATGGAATTATTAGAGAAAGAAAACGATTCGTTGTACCATTCTCGACCCTTTTTCCTTGTCTGAATTTAGTCCCCCCCCCCCTCCCGCGCGAAGCGCGGGAGCTTTGACCTTTCATAGTTTAATGAATTTTTTAGAGAAAGAAGACGATTCGTTGTTCCATTCTTGACTCTGGCTACGCGCCTGCTTTAAAGGGAAATTGAAACAATCATGATTGTGATAGCACACAATTATTTTAGTAGAAATGAAAAAGAAAAAAATGTATTACGCCAACCATGGATAAATCAAGGCCGGGAGCGTGGCGGGGTGTCATATCATAGTTTTGTGTTATTGGGTTACTTCTCTCTCTCTGTTTCTTTTCTCTTCTTTCTTTTCTCTTCTCGTTTTTTCTCTTCTCCTTTCTTTTTTCCTTTTTTTTTTCTTCCTCTTTTCCCTTCCTCTTTTTTTTGGCGCCGCCAATAGGGGGCGGCGGCCGTTTCGACCCCCCGGATCCGCCACTGAATAGTATGCGCAGGGAAGAGAGCGCTCAGTTTAATTCACTTTTGTACACTTTTTTCATGTAAAAAAATGTTATGTTGCACGCTCGTGCACATATAACAAATTGTAGAGTGTCATGTGACATCTTTTCAGCGTAAAGGATACTTGCTAAAAAGCGCTTACAAATACCATATTATATATAACTGCATATTTGTCTATATATCATTGCAATTATCTAAAGCAAGTAAAACCCATCTGAGAGAACAACATTGGTCATCGTTCGAATACCCATCTTCTCATTTTCTTTTCTTCTTTTTTCCAAATAAAAATTGCAGTGTCGAGATGTTTAATAATAACTGTTGAAGCAAACACCGTCTTAATTGATGTTGGTTTATTTCACTATACATACTTTTTCTTTCTGTTAAAAAAAACAACCTTATTCTAATGACATCTAACAGTTTTTTCTATTGACTAGGTCCTCAAAAATGTCATTCAAGCATTATTGAAAATCAATAATAAATCAATTTTATTTTCAGTTTCACAAGGGGCTATAGTCACTTACGAATCGTAATGATTTCCATAGTTCTGAAAGACCTTTCAACAACTACAAATATAACTTTTGCCAAGAGGAATGTTGCTCTTCCGGAAGAATGAAAGAAATAACCTTGTGAGTCAATTAACACGCTATGAAGTATTCATCAAGAATAAAACATGTCTGCCTCCATTATCTCTATCATCATTACAATAAACTTCTCCACCGTTTTAATTCTCAATATCCATTTTACATACTAAATATTTGCTGATTAAAGGAATTGTAAAGTATCCTGATATTGATGAAAGTAACATGAACATTCTATATATATATATATATATATATGTAAAAAAAGATTATCTATGAAACATGTTAACATTTTCAATATTTTGTATCGCAATTGCAATACTGGTCTGACATCACTACGGATCTGAGTTGACATAGCATCTCATTAATGTATTTTATTAAAGGAAACTGAACCTCAGAAATGACTTTACTTATTCTGAGAGATCTATTATATTATTGCCCATTAGTCAAGTTTCCGCACCAAAATGTATGAGAGGTATAAAGTAAGAATAATGTAGTTTCTCAGCACGACAAGGGCATCGCCATTTTCTTGATAACGTGACGTATAGCCTACTATGCGAAGTCGTTTATCAAGTAAATGTATTCAAATTTATGGATGCTTCCTTCCCAGACGTGTGTGGTGATGAAGCATTTCATTCACCCGCTATTCTCCTTTGTACTAAAATTGCCAGAACGCAAATTGTATAAATAAGTTGGTGCTCTTCTGGGGTGAAGGTTTCTCATAAATGAAATAGATTTGTCCACTACTATAGTGTAGTATTTATAAATGAATTTAGTTACATTTTTTCCCCTGTTATTTATTTTTCACAAAATATAATTTCTATCTTCTCAGTTATGATTTTTCCTCACTGAAAAGTAAAGGTTTCGTTATAAACTTCAACGGGTACGTCACATTTTCAAGAAAATGGCTGCGCCCATGTCATGCTAAAAGGCATCACATCATGCCAGCAATATCTTCGTTTATATATTTCTTGTAAATTTTCGTAAGGAATATCATCAAAGGGTACCTACACCTATTCTTTGGGGTTCGGTTTCCTTTAATCATACGTATATTCAGATTCTCGGTCATTAAGATTTAACATGTTTGAATGCTCATATGAAATGCTATTACAAGTCTTATTCAAAATAGGATTGTAGTTAGATCGTATACTGCGGTGGGCCTATAGCACTTTGAACCGTTACAACTAAAGAACAATAAACCGAATTTTTTTAAAAACCTTCATATCTCTATAGATGACATCCTGTGCGTGAAGATAACTAAGGGCGGAGACGATCTCTGCGCAGTAGAACCGTGCCCTCTCCTCCGTGAACACCCTATCTCTGGATAAATGGAAGAAGAGCTCACCTCCATTCACATACTCCATCACAAAGTAGAGTCTATCTGATGTCTGAAACAAATACTCGAGGGACTAGACGGAGAAAAGATAGAAACGTTTAACTTGAATGCATCTTCCTCATCTAAGCCCATCACATCCTATACAATCAAACTTTGATTCAATTTCAAAAGAAATTCGCATTCACTTAACATTTTTAACTTGTTCCGACATACATAATTATTTATGGCCATATGAACAGTTTAATATAAGGTGTCGGATATCGTAGAACTTTAACACATACAAAAAGCAAAATCTCTTGTCATTTGGGGCCATGTTATTTGAATTATCTGCAATCGCAACAGATATGACCAATTTTCACTGAAAGGCTAACAATATTCCAAAACGGTTTTACTGTCCACATGACCTTTACAGAGTCCTAATAATCAATAAATTACTTCTTTACATTTTCATGTCTAATGTTATTGCAATTTCGTTCGAGATAACAGTGAGGTCATACATTTTGACACGCACAAGCCCCTGTCAGTGAGAATGAATAACATTGTCTGACTGTAAGACTACTCTCATTTCTGAAAGTGGCAAATCAGAGTCTGTGTAAATCTGCATTCGCAGACTATGAAGCTATACCACTCCACATGGTACTTGTAAAATACAGTTAACATCGCATAAATCCCCCCCCCCCCCCCGAGTCATATCAATTTGTTTAACCACACTATGCAACTTAACGTGCTATTTACACTTCCTAACTTGAATTTGCATAAATCGAAATATTTTCTTTCGCAGTCCAACAGATTTGACTTATGCCCAGTAAACTGGATACTAAAAGTTGATCAACTAGCATTACAACTGTGTCAGATAGTATGATTTGACAGAAAAAACACACAAGAAGATCAAATTGGTGGGAGAGAATGGTAGAAGGCCAGCTGACATTTTCCACATCCCTTAAAGATAAACTTGAGTTCTGGTAATGCGATTGCATTGTGAAAGAAAAGGTGTGGAATGGATCAGAAAAGTTGATCATATAGCATGTAAGTAATGGTGTGTAATGCAAGGTTCTGGAGTCATCAAAATCATCATAAATTTGGCAGAGTCTTGGTAAAGTAACAATCACTTACACAGAAAGATGTATGGGGGATCACACATGGTGTCGGGGCTAGTACTACCCGGCTGATTTCCTTATCTTTCTATACTCATTACTCAGTCAGTATACATTTTCTTCCAAAATTGTTTGGCACATGACATTTATTTGTAATCTTGAACATTCAGTGTAAGTTTCGTTAGATTCTGTGAAAATTCATTTTTTTACCAGAACTCAAGTCTAACTTTAAGAACAATCATTACAAAAAACACAGCTAGAAATAGTTTACCCCAGTACGAATGATCTCCTACTTGGTGTCTAATGGGTTAATGACTTTAAAATTTATTATTATTTCATATGTAATAATATGCTATTTGTGTTCATCTTCTAACAGTTTTTGCTGTTTGATTTTTTCTTCTATTTTATTCAAACAGAACAAGTCCTCGAGAAGGAAAGCTGCAAACCCTGCAGAGATACTTACCGCTAAAAAGGGGTGACTTATCTTTTGTACCATTCTGTTCTTTGTCAATGAGTTCTCTAGCTCTACTTCATCCTGTGATTAAAAGAGGAGGGAGAGAAGGAGTGAGAGAAGGAGGGAGAGAGAGAGAGAGGGAGAGAAAGAAGGGAGAAGGAGATTAGGATACTAAAGGAAGAAAAGGCTGGGTCACGAGGGAAGCCGGTAAGGTTCACAATGTAGGTCATGTAGACTTTCTATTTAAAACTACTGAAATGTTGTGCTTATGACAATTACATTAACCGATGTGAAATAAAAGTTATCTGTTACAATATCATATTTTTTAACTCGGACTTAGTAATATTGTTCAGATGAGAAAAAATGGTGCTAAGGTAGTGACTTCAATGCTAAATGTACAGTTAAATATAATCTGAAAGTTTGAGTGACTGAAACGGGCCATTATTAATGATACAAATTGGGAAAAACTGATCTGATCGATTCCTTAATTCTCCCAACTATATTATTACTATTTAATTACATTTTAGGTGAATGTAAATCGTCACAAAGCAATGAATTAGCTCTACATACCTTTTCAGACATTTAAATGTTGAAGAAAAAAAATTAAAAGCCTGTTTGATGTCTTATTTTCAAGGAAAACGGTTGGGAGATGTTACTGTTAATTATGGTGGTTTAGAAGGGAAATCGCGGACAGACCAAATCGCGAATTATTCACGACAAAATTGGCATCGAAATTCACGATATCGTCAATTTCGTCGTGAATAATTGGCGATAAAATTCACGACGTCGTCAATATACGAAATCGCGAATTATTCACGACGAAATTGGTGACGAAATTCACGATATCGTCAATTTCGTCGTGAATAATTGGCGATAAAATTCACGACGAGATTCACACCTGGCTGGTTTCGCCGCCAATTATACGTCGTCAATTTTATGTGTCCTTGCTTAGGCGCCACGGATTTATTCAACTGGCATTCTGGAATGTATCCGGAATGCCGGAATTGAGTGATTTCAAGTTGGGTGTTTAAGGCTGGTGTTAGTGTTTAATAAACACTAACACCAGCCTAAACACCGAAATGGAAATCAGCTGGTGTTAAGGCTTTGACCTCTGAATATCGTCAACTTCCGGTAGCTAGTGTTATCGATTTTGTAAAATTGTCGTCTGCTGAACCGACCTTTGTGGCTGGTGTTAATATTTTACGTACAAATGTCCTATTCACTAACAATAGCCCCTAGGGATTTAGCAAAAGTGATTTCCAGTTCGGTGTTAGTGTTGTACCGCACAACAGTCAACGCACGAACGACGCCAATTATTTATTGTCTGACGATCAAATAAAATATGTGAAACAGGTAATTCATTATATTCTTTTGTGTAAAATGAGTTATTTTATAAGACCAGAGAAATAGGTATAAATTTATTCTGTACTTTTCATGATATCTTTAGTTTTGATGTAGGCCCTACTATTTTTAAATCATCGTCGTGAAGTCAAGTATGTGGTGACGTCACATCTGGTGTTAAGCTATCTATATTGATATCGGTATCGAGCTCTTAATTTCATCAGCAAATTTTTCGCTCGATTTAAGAGCTCTTGACTGCTCTTAACACTAACACTAACGCTAACACTAACACCCAACTTGAAATCACTCTGTGCGCATTCTGGAATGCATTCTGGAATGCATTCTGGAATGCATTCTGGAATGCTCCTTTGTTCCCTAGACAAAAGGCGCAGATCGCATCGATTTTTGAGAATTGGGCGATTAAAAAGCATGCCCGAGACGCTGGCGATTAATCAGATATGCGTGATTTCAAATGCCTGCCAAAGTGACTATACCTATAGTTCCAACAGCGGCTCACTTTTAGAAGGAGTAAGAACTATTTCAATTTATCTTTTTAAACAGGGTATAACATTTGTTCTCTCAACTTTTGATAACAGCGAAAACACGTTGTCTCCTAATTGAAGGGGAAAATATCTTGGAATTACGTTTCCATTTTCCAATTAAAAAAAGTTACGATCGCTTTTTTTCTTAACCGTTAAAATGAATTTTGACGCTACGAGCTGGTTTTAATATAATTTTTTTCCTGCTCGAAAAAAGATTGCATTTATATAAAATAAATTGTTTGTCTTTTCAAATTTCTGCCGACATAGTGTTGGAAGTATCATTTTTATATAGACAGCGCGGGGCACCTTTCGAAGGAAAGAGAGCTATTTTTATTTATCTTTTTAAACAACGTATAACATTTGTTCTCTCAACTTTTGATTTTCTGAAGTTGATAACAGCGGAAACAACCTGGTAAAATGAATTTTGACGTTACGAAAGACTTCTAATACAAGTATTTTCCCGCTCGAAAAAGATTACATTTATAAATAATAAATTGTTTGTATTTCCAAATTTTCTGCCGACATATGTGTTGGAATATGAAAATTCTCTTTCAAGTCTGGAATTCCTGAATGTTGGTGCTCCCCGTGAATTGGATCTCAGCTTGGGCGACCAGGGCTCGGAAGGCAGGCATTCTTCGGATGCAGGTCTTCATCCTCCACTCTCCGCCGCTCTTGACTCCCCCCCCCCCCCCCCGTGGAAGTTAGAAACGGCTAGCTCCTCTGGCCGATCACCTTGTCCATGAGTCGGATGATGAGATCCTGTGGTCCACTGCAAGCCTGGTACGCCCTCTCGTAGACCTCTCTGTTGACGACGTAGTTTGCGTTTTCGACGCCGATGAGGACACTCCCGTCGTCGAGTTCAAGGTAGATCGGCATCCTCTTGGCACGACTTCGGTTTGCGTCGACCTGACTCTGCAGTTGCGTCACCTTCGATGTGAGCTCGGCCTTCTGCACCTTGAGTTCCACGTTCTGTGCCGAGAGTTCCACATTCCGCTGATGGAGGCTGTTGAAAAGAGCTACGATGTCCCTATTTGGTAGTTGGTTGTCGACGGCGAAGGCTGGTGGTCGGATGTTGGCGGCGGAGACTGGTTGTCGGTCGGCGAAGGCTGGTGGTCGGGCGTCGAAGGCAGCATAGATTGGTTGTCGGTTAATGGCGGCGGAAAATGATGGTCGGGCGCCGGCATGGAATGGTCTTCGAAGGGAGGCGTCCTCGGGGATTGGTTCTCGAAGGGTTGCGGCGAACTCTGGTTGTCGGTAGGGCTGCTCCTCGGGCTCATCGTCTTCCAAGTCGCTTGGTATGTAGAATTGATCGTCGGCTTGGGTTGGTTGTTGGTTATCGGCGGCGAAGGCTGGTGGTCGGGCGTCGAAGGCGGCATAGATTGGTTGTCGGTTGTTGGCGGCGAAAAATGATGGTCGGGCGCCGACATGGATTGGTCTTCGAAGGGAGGCGTCCTCGGGGATTGGTTCTCGAAGGGTTGCGGCGAACTCTGGTTGTCGGTAGGGCTGCTCCTCGGGCTCATCGTCTTCCAAGTCGCTTGGTATGTAGAATTGATCGTCGGCTTGGGTTGGTTGTTGGTTATCGGTGGCGAAGGCTGGTGGTCGGGCGTCGAAGTCGGCATGGATCGGTTGTCGGTTGTTGGCGGCGGAGACTGTTGGTCGGACGTCGGCATGGATTGGTCGATGGAGGTTGTTTTCGACAGGGATTAGTTGTCGGTAGGTTTGGTACTCGGGCTCGTCTTCATAGTCGAATTGATCGTCGTTGATTGGTTGTACGGCCTCGGCGATGATGATTGTTTTACCTTACTGCTAATATGCTTGTAAGTAAACATCCATGGGACCGACGCACAGTGGGCCAGTGTAGAATCGCCTCAAAGTGTGCCAAAATTCAAAATTGGCGAATGTTAATTTTTAATTTTTTTTCATTCGCTTGGGGAAGAAAACATTCTAAAGAATATTTTTCCACCCATATTTTAATATTTAGCTAGTTTTAAAAGTGTCATATACCCCTGCGAACATGGGAAATCTATATGTTGCTCCAAAAATGATAAAAGAGGCAACTTTACAATAGGTGTTGAGAATTTATGAAGGGAAAAGCAATCAACTTGATACTGCGTGCACTTCTTGCCTATTGGTAACCCAATAAGAAAATACAATGACCACATTTATGGAAGCTTCATTTTGAGAAAAATTACCAACAAATTTCACAAAAAAGGAAAAAATTGCAATTTTTATATAAAAGTAGCATGTTTATTAGGATTCCGGCGATTCCCGCAGTGATGTTAATCTCAAAATGTCCGCCCAAACCTAAGCTTCCATGTACTGTATTTCTTTTTGCTAGAATTTGCTACACTGCATGTGCAGCGCTTTTCCTCCCCACGTCCATCGATTATTATTAGGCATAATCGGTACACATTTGTAGTTTACATTTACGCACAGCCGATTCAACGCTCGTCCGCGTAACCATGGCAACGGTTACGTGAGTGTAGAGCGTATAGCGTAGTGTATATTGCTTTCACACGTTGATGCAATTCGCAATCATATATGGTATCATTCTAGGAGAACTTGGATTGAAATAAACGATGGCGGTATTAAAAAGGCAGCTTTTTCATGCTGTGCATTCAGCTGGCTTCATTTCAGACATCAAACTGGCATCCGAAACATCCATTGATGCATTATGTGCATATCATAATGTGGGTAACAAGTCAAACATCCCACAAAAAACTTCTCAAGAGTTTGTCAAAGACTATTGGATGCTTTCTGTATCATATGCGAGAGAAATGGAACAAGTGTGGTCGTTACCAGGAATATTTCATGAAAGAAAATGAGGACTGGCTTAATCAGATATTGACATTCAATACTGAAGTAGAAACATTTCTTGCACAGCAAAACAGCACAGATACCGGGACAGAAACAGAGCCAACTTCAGACTTGCCAGGCACTGTCTATGTCTATGTGTTACAATGCATTTTGGCCTTTTCCAATCAGAAAACTGTATTTTAATGACGTGAGAGAAATTTGAATTGCTCCAATAGTGTTTCTTAGGTCCAGAAACCCCTTATAAGTTTCACTAATCAGTGTTATATGAACCTGCCTATGTGTTACAATGATTATTTGCCTTGCCCAATCAGAAAACAGTATTTTGATGACGTCATAGAAATTTAAAATGCTCCAACTGTGTTTCTTAGGTCAAGAAACCCCTTAAAAGTTCCACTAATCTGTGTAATATGAATCTTTCTATGTGTTTAATACAATGAATATTTGCCTTGTCCAATCAGAAAATAGTATTTTAATGACGTCAGAGAAATTTGAAAATGCTCCAATTGTGTTTCTTAGGTCCAGAAACCCCTTATAAGTTCCACTAATCAGTGTAATATGAATCTGTCTATGTGTTACAATGCATATTTGCCTTGTCCAATCAGAATACAGTATTTTGATGACGTCACACGGATTTGAAAATACTCCCATCGAATTCTATGGGTCTGAAAGCCCCTTAGATACTTTAACCAGGAACTTTATTAACCTTCTTCAATGAGGAATTAATTTTGGCACACTTTGAGGCGGTTCTGGCCCACTGTGCGACGGCTTTAAGTTCTCTTCGAGGGACTTGGTAATGAGGATAAATGCCTTACCAAAGGACATGATTGAGTGCATTGACTGGTTTTCGAACCGGGACCTCCCGTTTACAAGACTACTGCTCTACCACTGAGCCATCAGATACTAACCTCTTGAAGAAATGCTTCTTTCTTGAAAACCTTGATGGCGAACACTTCGCCCGTCTTCTTCTCTCGCCCCAGGACCACCTTGCCAAGGGTTCCCTTTCCTAGAACTTTCAGCACATCAAAATCATCCATTGTCTGCAAAGAAGGGGCGCATCAAAAGTAGAACGGCGTATGTAGTTATATCAAAGGGCGATTTCGTGAGATGCGTCCTATACAACATGACTCTTTTATTCACTAATTTCATCCAAACATGATTAATATATGGATATGGCCAACAGCTCTTTCTGGTAACATTATCATTCATAAGTGGTCACATTAAGAGATTTGTTAATTTCATTTTTGAATGAAATCTATTATGTGAAACAATTCACAAAAATATACAAACGATGTTGTTGTCATCAACATCTCAAAGCTATGACGTGACTGCATGCCCACACGCGTCCCAATAGTAAACAGCAGAGATTGTTTTCTGTAAGTAAAAACCTTCAAGCTTATAAAGAGGATAAAGTACGCAGCATGTCAAAATCGTTATCAGTAGGAATATTGCCATATCTTGAGCTCATTAATATTCATAAAATCTGAAAACGACAAAATCACAAATAAGTTTTATCTACTTTTATGTTGTCGTTATGATAAAACATAATCAAGACTAAAACAAAGAAAGAAAATACATATCATCATTGAAGACTCTAATACAAGTTCAAATTTATGTTAAAAAACAATGCCTATCAAAAAAAACCTGATTAAAAAAATGATAAAACCTAAGTGTGCCCATGCCTTGAGCCATAATGCATGGCCGTCCAGAGGATTTTTTATGTTGGGGACCGAGGTAAAATGCAATAAATTATTGAAAATTTATTGCATTTTCTGTTTTTTTATTTTTTTATAATGGAAACTGCCCCCTAACCCTAGCCCCCGCTGCGTACAGTCATGGTTCAGTGACAAAGCAATGGCCTCGTAACTGTGAGGCCCCAGGATCAACCCGTGTCGATGTGCTATATT